>NC_067474.1:73030614-73738947 GCF_947179515.1 Apodemus sylvaticus
CAGAGGCACTGGGTTCCCCTGGATCTGGAAGTACAGACTGTTGTGAACCACTAGACGTGGATGTCGGTACAGAGCTCTTAACTACTGGGCCACCTCTGCAGCTCCGTAAAGAGTTTGTTTGACCAATAAATGACATGTATCTTACAGAGAAAAAAGGCAATCGTTCTCAAACACCAAACTACAAAGGGCCAGCCAGCATGGGAAACTGTCAAGAGATATACGCAAAGCAAAACACCACTTCCCACCTCCCCGAGGCCTGGCAATGAACAGTATCAATACCAGCTGCTGGAGTTGAGGCTTTCTAGCGGTGAAAGCGCGACCTGACTTCTTCCCGAAACATCACCAGCAATGTGCACTTCAATGTAAAACACACAGTTTTCTTTCCAACAACCTACGTCTGCGAATTCAGTCTAAGTAATAGCTGCATACAGTGCTTTCAAAAATGGAAATTTTGAATTTGCTGTAGCTGGAAAGTTGGCGAGGGTTAGAACACTTATTGCTATTGCAGAGGACCCAAGCACAGTTCCCAGAGCCTGCATGGGCCTCACCACCATCCATAACTCCAGTTTCAGGGGGCTGTAATGCCATTTTCTACATGTGTGTAAAATACTCACACACAGGCCAGAGAGATGGCTCAGCGGTTAAGAGCACTGACTGCTCTTCCAGCGGTGCTGAGTTCAATTTCCAGCAGCCATATGGTGGCTCCCAATCATTTGTAATGAGATCTGATGCCCTCTTCTGGTGTGTCTGAAGACAGCTGCAGTGTACTCATATACATAAAATAAATAAATAAACATATAAGACAAATCTTTTTAAATTGATTTACTTTATTGTATCACTGCATAAACTTGAACACAAAAACCACACCCTTCTTCCCTTTAGAAACAAATGCCTGGCCTTAGACAATGACTTAGCCTTAGACAATGACTGTCATAGACAAAAGGTCCTTAGACTGCTATGCCAGTGGATTGGTTTTTTTTCCTCCTGAGACGAGAATTGAAAAGTAAAAGATTTTGAAAATCAGAATGAGAGTTTAGCAATCAAAAGGGTTCACTGATCAATTTAAATAATTTAAACATTAACATTATTCCAAGCTGCGGTGAATTTCAATATAAACACATTGCTCTGGATCTGCCTCAAGTGCAGCAATTCCAGGTCCTGGGAAACACTGTTCCATTTTCCCTAACGGGTTGGTCTCCATTCCTTTACTTGGTTGTCTGTGGCTCCTTCTAGAAGTGATGGGAGGTACCGAACAGTCAAAGGAGAGGCATAGAGAATCCTCTAGGTAGTGCAGAGACTCATAATAGTTTAAAGATGACATGATGTTATTTGGATATATAAAAACATAGCTTTTCCAAAACTAAAGATACATTCTACAAATAGTCTCAGTGGTTATGCGAGGGCTGGCAAGACTCAAGTCACAAACGTGCCTGCACCAGTTTCTCTGTCCTTGGCCCCCCCTTCTAAGTCCCCCTCATTTTTCTTTCTTTTCCCTTCCTTCCTTCCTTCCTTCCTTCCTTCCTTCCTTCCTTCCTTCCTTCCTTCCTTCCTTCCTCTTTCTTTCTTTCTTTCTTTCTTTCTTTCTTTCTTTCTTTCTTTCTTTCTTTCTTTCTTTCTTTCCTTCCTTCCTTCCTTCTTTCTTTCTTTCTTTCTTTCTTTCTTTCTTTCTTTCTTTCTTTCTTTCTTTCTCTTTCTATCTATCTTTCTTTCTTTCTCCTTATTTATTTATTTTTATTATTTTGAGACAGGGTTTCTTTGAATAGCACTGGCTGTCCTGGAACTAGGTCTGTAGATCTGCTTGCCTCTGCCTCCCAAGTGCTGAGACTAAAGGCATATGCCACCACCACCCTGCCCTTTCTCCCTTGAAAATTGGGACCAAAACCCCTTGACATTCCTATCACACAGAACCTTGTAAAGATAGAAGGTGTGCCTGTTGCACATAGCTAAGGGTATACTCACAAATTATACACACACACACACACACACACACACAGAGAGAGAGAGAGAGAGAGAGAGAGAGAGAGAGCACAACAGCCTAAAGCAAGTGTGTTCCATGACTGAGCCACACTTCAATTCCAATTTCCAATCTGGAAGATAATTCAAAGCCAGATCAAAATGGTCCTGAGGTTGGAAAGAACCTCTCACCCCCCTCGAGCTATATTTTTAATATTACATTTATCTTTGTGTGTGTGTGTGTGTGTGTGTGAGAGAGAGAGAGAGAGAGAGAGAGAGAGAGAGAGAGAGAGAGAGAGAGGAAGAGAGGACATGCTCATGCCACAGAACACAAGAGGCGTTCTGAGGACAACTTGCAGGAATCAGTTCTCTCCTTCCAGTGCATGGGTCCTGGGACTCCATCTCAGCACACTGATTGGGAGTCCCATTAAGGAGGGGAGAAGGTGTTATCGTGTAAAAATGCTCTCTTCACACTGTGGGAAAACCATTTAAGAAGAACGGCAGGAAATGAATCAAGGTCTTTGCAAATACCCACCACCTGCTCCTTTGGGGGTGTGCACAGAGCAGCTCCGCGGCGGTGGCGGCGTAATTTGGAACAATCAGAGGAAATGACAGCGCTGATGTGTTTGCTATTTTTGCAGCTGTGGATGAACTCCTTTTACATTTCTACACTGTACCACAGGCTGATAGTTTCCCTAACATTTCATCAGTTATTAAGCCCAAGTTGTTTTTATCTATATATCTCAACCAGTGAGATTTCTTCCTTTAATGGTAATTATGTTAAGTCCCCATGTGGGCAACTTGGACAGTTACCCTAGATTGCAATAATTTGAGAGCTGTTGGAAATACTGGTCCTTAATTACTATCTGTGGCTAGTTACTCAAAGGACAGAGCATTCTATTACTAGCAAGGGCCAGCAGCTGCCCTCGAGGACACTGCCTCCCTCTGCAGCTGAGCAGAACACTTTTTTTTTGGATTTGGTTTTTTCGAGACAGGCTTTCTCTGTATAGCCCTGGCTGTCCTGGAACTCACTCTGTAGACCAGGCTGGCCTCTGCCTCCCAGAGTTCTGGGATTACAGGCGTGCACCACCACTGCCCAGCGAGCAGAACACTTTTTTCCCAGTTGAGTAGAACCCTTGCCCCAGGCCCCCCAGCTTAGAGCGGCTGTATGAACAGTGTGATGGTGTTTTAGTAGCCAAGCACCAGGGATTTTGAAAGAACAAAGAAGCCGATAACTTGGGCTCATGGTTCAGGAGCCTGGGAAGCCCAAGAGCACAGCACATGCATCTTCCTGACTTCTGATGAGGG
This sequence comes from Apodemus sylvaticus, assembly GCF_947179515.1. Classification (NCBI taxonomy): domain Eukaryota; kingdom Metazoa; phylum Chordata; class Mammalia; order Rodentia; family Muridae; genus Apodemus; species Apodemus sylvaticus. The sequence goes on from NC_067474.1 coordinate 73,033,876, forward strand.
TCTCTTCAAAGCACAGCGAACGCATAACACCTTCAGACTCAGGAGTAACACATGCTCTTGTGATAACTAAGCCAGTCCCATAAGGAAGCAACCAGTACCTCTGGACATTCAATTCAGCTTGTAAAAGTCCCACCCCAATCAAATTTCACCAAGAGTTTTGTGGAAACAAATTACATATAAATCATAGTACCAGGTCTCCAACAAACACCCCACAACCGAGCAGAGAACACACCAGCCGTGGTCCTGCTGGTGCAGTTCTAGATCCATGCTCTTCTGTGATCCACCCTGAGGTTGTAACCACGCCCCTTTTCTTTCCCCATGCTCATGTGCATGTTTAGCAAGGGAGGGAGGGAGGGAGAAGAGAGAAATCACAACCTTGGAGTTGAGCTGTCTTAAGAGAAAAATGTTGAAGAATACTCAAGGGTTTTAAAAGTTACTTAATACTCTCTACCTGTGTATCCACATGGAGAGTAGGCCAGCCCTGCCTGTAGCTGTTGTTTCACGGGCCATGACACGGTCTCAGCCATGGTTACTGGGGTGTAGGTAGGGTATGTTAATCACCGTTGTCCCCTATGCCCCAAAATTCATGTAGATGCTGACCATGAATTGGATGCCGCTTCAGCCCACTGTCCTACATTACCACCAAACCCAGACATCTCAAGGGAGGCAGAGAACAATTTTATAGATACTGGGTAAGAAAAGGGGGACAAAAAAGAATGGGGAAGAAATTACAGAATGGGTTTTTCTGGAAAGCAGACATCACTTTTGGTCTCACACAAACAATAGGAATTATATCAAAGCCGCGAAGGGAACCTGAGAGAGTGGCCGGGCTATTGTACATTCTGGTGTAGGCCAAGGGCTGATCCTAAAATGCTTGATACATTTATTCATATCAGTGTTCTTTTTTTCCCCCCTAGACAGGGTTTCTCTGTGTAGCCCTGGCTGTCCTGGAACTCACTCTGTACCAGGCTGGCCTTGAACTCAGAAATCTACCTGTCTCTGCCTCCCAGAGTGCTGGGATTACAGGCGTGTGCTGCTACCGCCCAGCCATATCAGTGCTCTTTATCCAGTGTCCTCCTTCATAAATTCCAGCCCGTACTTAAGCCCATCTCATTACCTATTAAGAAGAATCGATCCTGAATTAATTAGTAGATGAACTAGTTAAAGGGAGATGCAGAGCCCCACGTCCAATGTCTATAGAACCTGACTCATAGGGTCTGCGGCCTGTGGGATTACATTGGACATGAGTCTCAAGTTCACGGATATACAACTGATCCAGAAAGCATGAAACACACATGAACTGCTCCTGGGTTTGAAGATTCCATCTTGAATTCAGGCTGCCATCTTGAATTCAGGAATGAGATCATGCTGGGATGGAGAAACTTTCAGCCCCACACCAGGGCTTAGGATGGGAGCCACACGATGAAAGGGCCTAGAAGCCATCAGAGCATCTGTGCATCATCAAGTGCTTCCCATGCTGAGCACATCAGCCATCTAGACAGAGAGAGGGGAGAGAAGGCACAAACACTGCACACCCCTGCTGTTTCCTCACTTCCTGCCTGGGCGCAGCGCGAGCACACACATACACACACACACACACACACACATCCACAGGGCCTGGGCAGGGAAGCTGCACAGGAGACCAGCCTTCCTGCTGGACTGATAGGGCGGTCATCACCATGCCTGCTTTTTCTCCTCCCAGCTGCAGGGCCAGCCCCACTGTCTCCCTGCTGCCTGTGCCCAGACCCTCCCTCATGCCCAGCTGTCCACCATGACTCCTACCCTGGCCTCCCCCCAATTCCGCTCATTCTTCAAAAGTGACAATCTCACATACCACACTGCTGAGAAGGAGAGGAACGCAAGAATGGTCACAAAAGCCACGGAGCCCAGTCCAACACCCACCATCTGCTGCGCTGTGAGTGATGAGGCTGTGGGAAGAAACCACATGATGAGCCCACAGCACGTCCCGTCTCTGCCCTCCCGGGAGAGCCACATCCAACTGTGCACATTCTGTTTTAACCTGAACCCGGGTTTCACTTAACAAAGAATCCAAAGAATGCCTGCACAGTGCGCCTGCATCCCCAACAGCTCCTGTGGCGGTCAGGACTCAGGAAACCACAGTTTCAAAGTATTTCTAACAAGGAAGCATAAAGCCAGATCATATTAAAGTAAACCAAACTTGTGGACACACCAAAGCTACGTGATGCACGCTGTGAACAGACAGACCCTCACTCTCGGGCCGTTTACACATTGATAGATTTTATGAAGTCGTTTCCTTCCACGTGGAGAAATCATCCTGATAGCATTTGAGCTCAGGCTTCAAAAATGTCAGTCAGTCCCAGTGGTCATATAAACTAGTGCCTCTTGCTGGGCACAGTCACTTCCGTCTCACTACATTACCAGCAGGACAGTGCCACTCTACTCTGTCCCACAGGCTCTTAAAGTCCGTGTAAAAGTCCTTGCAACATGTGTTTTATTTATGAAACGTCACATATGAAATTTTCGGGGTGTCCCTGATTACAAATTGAAAAACAACCCGAATTTGTGGTGCACATTTGGTCCAAGAGACTTTTTTTGTTTTGTTTTGTTTTGCTTTTTTTTTTTGTTTTTTGGAGACAGGGTTTCTCTGTGTAGCCCTGGCTGTCCTGGAACTCACTCTGTAGACCAGGCTGGCCTTAAACTCAGAAATCTGCCTGCCTCTGCCTCCCAGAGTGCTGGGATTACAGGCGTGCGCCACCACCGCCAGGCTTGGTCCAAGATACTTAATTTAGAGTTTCATGACTCCATCAAAGGTGTGGTTTTTATTAGAAAACATGTATTGATCTGTCTCTGTGTGGCACATACTGTCTTAGCATCTCACACAGGCTAACTCAGGCTCCTGTGGCAGTTAACCTTGAACGTCAATTCGATTGGGTTGAGGGGTACCTGGGGGGTTTGGAAAGTATGCTCCAGGGTGTGTCTGTGAGAGAGGGGAGACCCACTCTGAGTATGGTCACCACTATTCAGTAAGGGGTGGGGGGCTTGGATGGACAGAAGTAGAAGAGGCTGGCTGGCTTGGGCTTGCTTTCCCTCTTTCTGGTTATGGAGAGATGAGCAGCCTGACCCAGCCATGGTGAGCTATCTCGTTCAGGCCAGAGCAATGGAGTTGACTGACTCTAGACAGACAGCCCTGGAACTGTGAGCCCCATCACATCGCCAAGCCTAAGCTGTTTGTTCATTTCCTGTGTTGTCATGATGAAAAATTAACTCACAAATCTCCTAACGAGTTTTTATATTCCCCCTTTACAGGGGAGGGCTGGAGGCAGGCTAATTAAGCACAGCTCAGATATCTATAACCAGTCTAAGAACAGTTTAAGTCCAGTGGAAACCTATGGGGTCCAGGGAACCTGCAAACACAGACATGATACATACCACTCTTAATAGTGAAGAAAAATTCACTGTCTCAAAAAGTGCTATCACAAGACTTTCTAGAAAAACATGGATTGGCCAGGTATGTGGTATATACACCTAGAATCCCAGCACTTAAGAAGTCAAGGCAGGAGTATCATGAGGCCAACCTGGGTTGCACAGTAAGACCCTATCTCAAAATTACAATAAAAGAAAAAAATTATACTTTCATATTCAGAAAATGAGAGAGAGAGAGAGAGAGAGAGAGAGAGAGAGAGAGAGAGAGACTGAGAACAAAGACAGAGACAAGGAGGGAAAACAGTGTTGGAGATACAGGGATTAAAGAGATTCTGGTTCTTTTATGCCCTGAGTACTTTATGCAACTGCCCCTTCTTCTTCTCCAGTTTTTGTTATCAGTAATTTCCCCACATATTTCCTCCACACTTTATTCTTTGATGAATGAAAATACTGAGCTGAAGGACCATGGAAGCCCATACTGTGTGAGTCCTAGATTTGCTATTCATTCATCAGGAGTTACTCCTTAGCTAGCTGATGTTGGCGTTACACTGCTGTCCAGCCCATTGCTTGGCCTATGAACAGCCCTCATATCACCCACTCTGTCCACAGGGGTATTGTTAACTGTTAGCAGAAGTCAAACTACACTGTTTTCTGCCCTACTTCCTCAGCCAGTGAGTGAGTCTACGTGAGGAGGAAAGGGAGAACACCCAGGGCATCTCATGCTCCACGCTGACTCATTAGGAACGCTGTCACCGTCATCACCTGGGCTGGCCCTGACTTCAAGCTACCTTCAGCACACTTTTAGGTGGCGCCCTCTCTGTACAAAGTCCTTGTCTACTGCTCAGCCCTAGCTTTCTCTTCCAGGTCTCACAAAGGTTGTCTGCAGCTGTTTATCTGTCTAATTAAAAAATTGTGTGACTCTGCTCGGACGTGCTTTATACAGGTGGAAAGATACCAACCCCTCAACACACACACACACACACACACACACACACACACACACAAGGCAGCAGGACAGAAGCAAAGGGGAACTGAGGATGCTAGCTTTCCCCAGAGCCATCCACCAGCAGCATCCACCCCAGCTGGGAACCATGCTGTTCCTTGTGGTAGACATTGCTATTGAAAGCTAGTGTTAAACAGTGACCTTCGGCTGGCGATGTGGATGACTCAGAGGTTTAGAGCACTGGCTGCTCTTCTGCATGAGTGGAATTCGGGTCCCGGGTCCCGGCAGCCTTGTTAAGCAGCAGCTCATGACCACCTGTGACTCCAGTTCCAGGGATCTGACATTCCCTTCTGGCCTCTCTCATATGACATATACTCAAGGCACATGCATGAATTTAAAAGAAATAAGAAAGTGCCCTTTATTTTGCACAGCATACTTGGGTTTTAGCTCCCAGCCTGGTTTCCAGTCCTTGGCTACAGGTCTTTCTGTTCGCATCTTACACAAACTCCAAGCCTACAGCAGCACTCCCGGGTGTGGCTGTACAGTTCCTTCCTCTGTGAATGCCTAATAAAATTTACAAGTGGCCACTTTGAATGATCAGTTTTTATGGTCTTACCCTTCTCTGGTTCCCCTCCCTTCCAGTTTCATGCCGTGGGATCCTTTATTTTCTTTCTGAATCATCTGCAGAATATTCTCTTAGAAACTCGTGTGCTGTTAGTCATTCTTAGAGAAAGTAAATACGTTTGAACCCGAACCCTCCTCTCTACAGAGACTCTGCTCAGGAGTTTCCCAGGCATTGCTTTAAACTTTTACTGATAGAAAGGCCACAGGTGCTGAAGAGGAAGTTAGGCCCGGTGGCACATAAACTGTACACAGGTACGGTCACTCCCAGAAAGCAACTGTTGCCATCAAGCGGTATAAATAAATTAATGCCGTGACCCAGCCTGGCTTGGGACACATCCAGATAGCAGTTGGTACATTCATTTGAACACAGAAGAATAAATAATGATCTAGTGTGTTCTTTTTTCTGTTATTCTTTTTTTTTAAGATTTTTTTAATTTATTATATCTAAGTACACTGTAGCTGTCTTCAGACACACCAGAAGAGGGCGTCAGATCTCATAACAGATGGTTGTGAGCCACCATGTGTTTGCTGGAATTTGAACTCAGGACCTTCAGAAGAGCAGTCAGTGCCCTTACCTGCTGAGCCATCTCTCCAGCCCCATCAGCTGCTTTCTCATAGAACCCAGGACCACCTGTCCAGGGATGGCCCCGCCCACAACGGGCCAACCCTCTTAATCAGTCACTAAATAAGAAAATGCTCTATAGCCTTGCCTACAGCCTGGTCTTATATGAAGGCATTTTCTCAACTGAGTCTCCCTCCTCTACAGTGTCAAGTTTACATAAAACTAGCTAGCACAGGAATCTTTGCTTTTTGTTTGTTTGCTTCTTTCTTTTCTTTTTTCTTTTCTTTTCTTTTCCTTTCATTTCCTTTCCCTTTCTTTTCTGTTCCTTTCCCTTTCTTTCCCTTTCCCTTTCTTTCTTTCTTTCTTTTTTTCTTTCTTTCTTTCTTTCTTTCTTTCTTTCTTTCTTTCTTTCTTTCTTTCTTTCTTTCTTTCTTTCTTTCTTTCTTTCTTTCTTTCTTTCTTTCTTTCTTTCTTTCTTTCCATAACAGAGCACCCATTGTAAAGTCCATCCACCACAATCCTGAGAGAGGTCACGCTGCCTCACCACTACAGCAGTTGTCTCCTGTGGCTATGCTCAGAAGTAGGGATGGGGTGTAAGGAGCTTGCGGGACACATGTGGGCCATGGACAGCATTCCTCAGCCTATTGACAGGAATAGGTCCATACTCAGAGGTTATGGATTTAACAAGGTTTCTGGAATTAGGCACAAATGAATGGAATTCCTGGCTGACTGCTTATTGTTTTTAAACAAATGTCCTGCCAATGGAAGACTGACAACCAAGGATCTGTGATTACTCAATCCGAGGCAGCTTCCCAACCTCTTTGAAAACTCTGCTCATGGAAAGGGAAGGTTCAAAACGCATATCTCATCAGTAAGAGCCAGATCTGGAGCCGACTGAAGAACTGTCCCATCAGGCAGACCAAGTCACATGCTCAGGCTGCTGCCAGGACAGCCAAGGCTTTATCTACCCAGCAGGGGGTGACTGCTGTCAAGGGCATTGCTTTCTGCCATTTGATGTCATATACTAATGTTTGGGAATGATTATGTCTTCCATGTATCATAGCTGCACATCTGGATCTGATCAAGAAAAATATGCAACCCCTGGATTCCCGGCCTTGGAGCTGGGTGCAGCAAGCAACCTTTGAACTCTGTTCCTTTCTTTCCTGCATTCCTTTGGGGTTTTGTCTTATTTTTTCCCCTTAGATGTAGGATAGTTCTATTCTGTAAATAAATTATTTTTGTTAACATAATTACGCATCACATGTGTCAGTATGTAATTCCTCATTGTGCAAATATCACAGAATGTTCTTTTTTCTTTTCTTTCTTTTTTTTTTTTTTTGATTTTGATTTTGATTTTTTCAAGACAGGGATTTCCTGTATAGCCCTGGCTGTCCTGGAACTCACTCTGTAGACCAGGCTGGCCTCGAATTCAGAAATTCACCTGCCTCTGCCTCCCAAAGTGCTGGAATAGGCATGTGCCACTACTGTCCGGCTATCACAGAACGTTCTTAAACAAAATAACATGAGTAGCTATGTCTCTAACTGACACAAATTCCCCCCTGCCCTGTTTTAGGCAGAGCCTTGTTATGGGTCCCAGGCAGACCTCTGCCCCTAAGTGCTGGATTCAGCCATATATGGTTCACACCACGCTCCAGGACATGCAATCTTTTGTGTCTTCCTCTATATTTGTGGTCCACCATTAGACTCAATTGTCATTATTGGTATGTGGCTGAGTGTGTGTGTGCGGGTATGCATGGTGTAAGCCAAACAGCAGGCCTCAGGCTTCTATAGCTCTCCTTTCTGTAGTGACCAATCTTTCCAGTGCCCTTAACCTTGACTAGAATCTTTCCTTCCTCTCAGTGCTGCTCTGCTGCTCTCTCCCCAACAAGCCACATAACCCACACAACACCCAACATAGACCGAGCACTATCTCAAATCCAGGGTGACCCAGCCAATGGAAAGCCACCCAAGCCAGGAGGAAGAACTCTTCTAAAGTGTAAAACTTTGTCCTCACTGAAGTTACTCATCTGGGTGTCTAGGGCTCATGTCTCCTATCCTATGGCTACAGGAGGAAAACAGTAAGGCCAGTTGACACAAGCCACGGGAGAGACAGCAGCTGACAGCAAGGATGGTCCCCTTTGTGTCTCTGTATGATTTCGTGAGCTCCCGCCTCTTCAGCGATGGCTCAGATATGCCATATCCTATGAGAATGCCTATATTTTTCTGAAGACATCTTAGCTTGTGTATCTGTCACCACCTGTGGCAATTTAAAGCAAGTCCTCAGTATAAGATTGGTGCCGCAGATTGAGCATGGGGGAAGGACAGCATGCAGAGAGAACATGGCCTTACCTTTTACCTCAGCCCAGACAGCACAGGAATATCTTCTCACCTGGAAGGGAAACAATAGAGGTCCATCTAAGTAGGTGACAAGGGGCATCATTTTAAACAGTATAATGGGAGACACAGGGCACCGTTTAAACAGTATACTGCAGATGCTAAAGCTCTCTGACTCCCTGACTCTTCATACCCTAATTTGAACCAGAAAACCTTTAAAGTTCCTTCTAACTTTTATAAGTGTGTGTACTTATGTTTTGTGTTGTAAGGATTAAACCCATGGCCTCATACATGCTAGGCTAGGGTTTTACCACTGAGCCACAACCCCAACCCTAACTCTTCCATCTCATAATTCAGCCATAGAGCACCAGTGTTCAGGAGGCTGGCATGGGTCACACATATGGGAGAGGCTCTAGACATCATTTCTGTGGGTTTTCAAAAGATCTCAGAAAGCGTCCACCACGAGTAGACAATGGACTATCAGGAGAATCATTCCTAACTTCCAGCTCTGACCAACGGGCACGGGCTGTCTGAGAACTCTGCTGAGAATTCTGAGATCGCATCTAGGTTCTACAAGAAGTAGTGATGTGTGTTATCCACAAGCAATGGGAAGCGCTGGTATGATAATATTTTGTCTCTCTGGATGATGCATAGCAAATTCACTCACCCAAAATGTGTTTTCAGGAAGTAAGCAAGAAGAAAAAGCAAGAGACCTACAAACTCACTGGACCTGGGCATCTCCTCCTCTGGTAATTATCACTCACACAGCAGCCGATGGGGACAGCTGAGATGCTTGAATGTGACTGAGGATTCGTTGCGGTCTCCCTCGAGGAAGAAGCTAAAGAGCTACCCCTCCAGTCTCATTACATCTTTCAAGCGACACATTTTCACCAGCCACAGGTTTTGAATATAATTCAATTTTGCCATGAAGCTAGTTTTGAAATTAGGAATGAAGAAATATGTCAAGACAACAGGAAGCAAAGGGCAAAGCAGGTAACTGAAAACATTTCAACCGAGAAACTGACAGGGGCCAGGTGATGCAGGAAGATCATTGAACTGCTGTGCCTGGGTCAGATGCACAGTTTATAAAACTCACCCTGCAGTAGCTGGGGCAAGGAAATCGGTAGAAGCAAGAGATGAGAATCTGAGTGATGGGCAGAGAAAAGATGGCAAAGTATGCACAATGCTGGCTTTAAAAAGAAGAGAAAAGAAAATGATTTTAAAATGGCATGAAGGGGACAGAACTCATCCAAGTTGATAAAAGAACAGACAAGAGGCCAGGGAGCCGGGTGGCTCCACAACCTTCTGTGCACAGACCCTGCCAGGAAAGAGTTGGTCTCTCAGGAGTATGGACACAGGTTTACAGGCCCACAGGAGGGACAAGCTCCAGAGACAGCAAGACCAACTAACACCAGAGATAACCAGATGGTGAAAGGCAAGCACAAGAACCCTACCAACAGAAACCAAGGCTACTCGGCAACATCAGAACCCAGTTCTCCTACCACAACAAGTCCCGGATACTCCAGCACACCCGAAAAGCAAGAATTGGATTTAAAATTGTACGTCATGATGCTGATAGAAGACTTCAAGAAAGACTTAAATAACTCCCTTAAAGAAATACAGAAAAACATGCGTCAACAGGTAGAATCCCTTAAAGAGGAAACACAAAAATCCCTTAAAGAAATACAGGAGAACATGGGTCAACAGGTAGAATCCCTTAAAGAGGAAAAAATCCCTTCAAGAATTACAGGAAAACACAAGCAATCAAGTGAAGGAACTGAATAAAACCATCCAGGATCTAAAAGTGGAAGTAGAAACAATGAAGAAATCATAAAGGGAGACAACTCTGGAGATAGAAAACCTTGGAAAGAAATCAGGAGTCATAGATGCAAGCATCAAAAACAAAATACAAGAGATAGAAGAAAGAATCTCAGGTGCTGAAGATACCATAGAAAACATTGACTCAACAGTCAAAGAAAATGCAAAATGCAAAAAGCTTGTAACCCAAAACATCCAGTAACCCCAGGGCACAATGAGAAGACCAAACCTAAGGATTATAGGTATAGAAGAGAGTGAAGATTTACAATTTAAAGAGCCAGTGAATATCTTCAACAAAAGTGTAGAAGAAAACTTTCCTAACCTAAAGAAAGAGATGTCCATGAACATACAAGAAGCCTACAGAACTCCAAACAGACTGGACCAGAGAAGAAAATCCTCCCAACACATAATAATCAAAATACCAAATGCATTAAACAAAGAAAGAATATTAAAAGCAATAAGGGAAAAAGAGCAAGTAACTTATAAAGGCAGACCTATCAGAATTACACCTGACTTCTCACCAGAGATGATGAAAGCTAGAAAATCCTGGGCAGATCTCATACAGACCCTAAGAGAACACAAATGCCAGCCCAGACTACTATACCCAACAAAACTTTCAATCACCATAGATGTAGAAACCAAGATATTCCATGATAAAACCAAATTAGCACAGTATCTGCCCACAAATCCAGCCCTACAAAGGATAATAGATGGAAAATGCCATCCTAGAAAAAAGCAAGAAAGTAATCTTCCAACAAACCCAAAAGAAGATAACCGCACAAACATAAAAATAACATCAAAGTAGCAGGAAGCAACAATCACTATTCCTTAATATCTCTTAATATCAATGGACCCAATTCCCCAATAAAAAGACATAGACTAACAGAAGTATTTTTCATGTAAATCTTCAATTCTATCATAAAATGTTTCTACTTTCCTTTTCATTTAATTTAGCAATGTTTTTATGTCTACCATTTCACTCTTTAATTTTCTATGAAAATTGTCAATTTTAACATGTTTTTCTAAATATCTCTTCTATTTTATCAGAAATATTTTCCATGTAAATCTTGAATTTTATCATAAAATATTTTTACTTCCTTTTTCCATAAAAGAACATGCTTTTCAAAAAAAAACAAAAAAAGAACAGACAAGAAAGGGAGAGCTCTAGAGAAGACAAACCTTATTCCTCCCCTAGTCTTGGGGCATAATAGGGATATTGATTAGGACAAATACATAAAAGGAAAAAATGGAGATGTTGGAAGGACTTATACATTCAAAATATACCATGAAGACAGGATAGTAATAGCCTGTAAGTCAATGAAACAGACTCTAGCTTCCACCAATAAATTCTTGATATATGTCAGATATGTTTGAGAGAAGCATTTCTAATGGTTAGTTTGGTCAACTCAATACAATCTAAGAATCACCTAGAATGAGAAACCTAGAGGGGCTGTCTGAATCAAGCTGAGTTATAGGCATATCTGTATGCAGGTATGGGGAATTGTCTTGATCATTTTATTTGACAAGGAAGACCCAGCCCACCATGGGTGGCACCATTCCCTATATTTGGGTCCTGGACTAAATAATAGTGAATAGTGATTTGAGTAATATGCATGTGTGCACTCATTCTCTCTCTGCTCTTAACTGGAACTAGCTGCTTCAGTTTCCTTTTGCCTTGACTTTCCCAAAATGATGTGCTATAACCTGGGTCTGTGAGCTGAATAAATTCCTCCCTTAAAGTTGCTTTTTACCATCTCAACAACTGGGCCAGAAACTAGAACAAGTGCCAAGAATATAATGGAAACCAGGGGTTCTTTCAATAAGTAGTGTTCAGATATTAAAAACAAACAAACAAACAAACAACAACAGCAACAACAAAACAAGCCAGGTGTAGTGGTATGTGCGTTTAATCCCAGTGCTTGGGAGGTAGAGGCAGGTAGACCTGTGAGTTCCAGGCCAAGCTGATCTATTGAACGAGTTCCAGGACAGCTAGGGCTACACAGAGAAACCCAGTCTCAAAACAAACAAACAAACAAACAAAAACCAAACCAGGCTGGACTTTTACCTAATACCAAATGTAAAAGCTCAAAATGAACCAAATGCCCAAAAGTAAGACTTAAAACTAAAAACTCCTAGGAAGCAACACAAATGAGAAGGTTTTTGTGCCTCAAAGAACATTGATAACATTAAAACAAAGCAAAACCATACAAATGGAAGAAAATGTTTTCAACTTCATCTCATAAGAGATTAATGTCCAGATTATATAGAGGACTCCAAACAACAACAAGAAAAGAAATCAAACAACTCAGTTTAAAAATTGGAAGCTGGGTAGTGGTGGCGGCAGTGGAGGAAGCAGTGGCGGCACACAACTTGAGGTAGAGGCAGGTGGGTCTCTTTGAGTTTGAGGTCAGCCTGATGTACAGAGCAAGTTCCAGGACAGGAGTGCTACACAGAGAAATTCTGTCTCAAAAACAGATGAATAAAGACAAACATTAGTAAAGAACTTGAATAGACGCTGGTCCTAAAGGACAGACTGCCACCAAGCTATGAATAGGTACTGACCACCATTAATCATTAAGGAAATGCAGAACAAGACCACCTAGTGAGGTGGTATCACCTTGCACCCATCAGGATACTTAGTACATTAAATTATTGAGCTAATAGTATTCTGAGCTTTAACTTTCCAAATCTTAATTCCTATATTATTGTTCAAAGTAGTTCTTGGCCTTTTCTGCTACTCATACATAATCTTAAAAATAAGCCTTGGTTTGCTATCAACATGCTAATGGTACCTCAGACTTCTGTCTTATTCAGAATTTAATAGATACCTGTTTTAAATATGAAGAACCTTACAGCTGAGATGGCTACATACTTTTGCTTCCAGTGTATCAGCAAGAGATGTTTTGTTAGTATTTGTGTCATTTTCCTGGTTTCCAACCCACATAATGTTACACCAAGTTTAGAATCCTCTTAGCTTGTCTAGCTCGTTACAGTTGCCAATTATTGAAAGAAACCCAGCTGGTAGAGGTGAAGCTTTCTAAAGAATCGGGTGGGTAGGGTGGGGCCCCTCTGCCACTCTCTCCTCCTGATCCCCTGGGAAATGAGGGAAGGCAGCATCCTGGGAGAGCGGAAAGGAAGCCACCAGAGCTAAATGTTCCTTTCCAACTGGGACTGTGGAATTCTGGTGCTCATGAAGCTCGAGGGGCACTCAGCACATCAGTCGCCGCGGAGATGCAGCCAGGCCTCAAAAGTGTGGCTGACACCTATGCAGGCCTTTACCTGCCTACCCATTAGAAAGTCTGCTCACAGCATATTTCTGTGGTTATTCCGTGTGGCGTCTGCCGCAAACATGGGAGAAAGGTAAATGGAAACAATTTAAACCTCATACAAAAAGGAAAATACAGAGGTCGGAACATCGCTGAAACATCTATACCTTATTCCATTCACTTGCGATCCGTAACAGAATGAGGTACTCGTCTCCTGTTTTCAAAGGCGCATTGTAATATTCCCCATAGTAGAGCCTGTCTCCAATAGATATCTCCAGCGTGTCATCTGGAACATCACTGGCCAGGATTTCTGCAGCCACATAGCCATCAGCAGGAGAAGCGTTGCCAAAGAATGAAGTCATGCCTTCAGAGTCACAAGAAACTGTGCTTTGCAAGGACAGGGGAAGGACCAACACCTGATATGAACTGGGAGAGGGGGAAAAGCAGAGAAATTGGTAGGGGCCTTGTGAAGAACAGAGATCTTATTCCTCATCAGGCCCCTGGCCAGATGTAAATGTTATAAGGCTCACGGACTGCTTGTCTGGAGGACTGTGTATTTGGGTTTACTGAACTCGCACTCTGCAGTAAGCATCTTAAAGACACCAGATTGGACAAGAAAAGCTGCTAGCTACATGGGGTTTAGTGTCTGGCAGTTCTAACTGCCATGGACCTCCATATTTACCTACAGCCAGAAGACAAGCCAAGTCCCAGCTTCATAGGGAGGCCAGGCACAGGCTCCCTGGGTGGGAGAAACTGGCGAATGTATCACTACCTTGTGTCTGTCACATGGGTGATCTGATTAGCAGTGTGTCACATGGGCAAGGACAGCCTAGCACCGGGAGGGTTGAAAAGTCACATGAAGGCCGAGAACCTACGAGAGCGAAAGTGCTCAGTCTGAAGAGCGGCTCCAGACAGTCATGTGGTGACTTAAAACAGAACTCATGATTTACATTCCCCACAGTTCAGAGGCTGACACCAAAGTTCACGCCAAACCAGTGAGCCGTCAGGAGTAAAAAAGTCACCATGGGTTAATCTGGGCTGACAAGACCTGGAAAGGCAAAGTAGCCTATGGTGGTTATAGGCCATCATGGTGAAAATGTCCCTTAAACAAGGACACAGAAACACACTGACAACCAGGTGGAAACTTAGTAATATTTATCCACCAAAGAGAAGAACATCCAGTCAGAAGAAACGGAAGAATGGAAAACACCTGGTCAAACCGTGCCTCCTTCTCCATCCCTGCTGGCTCAGCCTTTACTTCTGGTATCAGAATGTGTGAACGTGACCTTTCTCTACTGACCTTGATAACAGGGGTGGTGTGTGTGTGTGTGTGTGTGTGTGCGTGCATGTGTGTGTATACATGTGTGTACATGTGTGTGTGTGTATGTGTGTGTACATGTGTGTGCATGTGTGTATACACGTGTGTGTATGTGTGTGTATGTGTGTGTACGTGTGTGTATACGTGTGTGCGTGTACACGTGTGTGTGTGTACATGTGTGTACGTGTGTGTGTGTGTACGTGTGTGTGTGTGTGTGTATGTACACATGTGTGTGTACGTGTGTGTGTGTGTGTGTGTGTGTGTGTCTACAGGACTGCCTATTGTATCTGCAGCTCCTTTCACCTTTCTTCCTTTTAAAAGTCGTTTATTTTTATCTTACATGCATTGGTCTGCATGTCTGTCGGATCCCCTGGAACTGGAGTCACAGACATTTGTAAGTTACTATGTGGGTGCTGGGAATTGAATGGTCCTCTGGAAGAGCAGCCAGTGTTCTTAATTACGAAGCCATCTCTCTGCCCTGCCCCCTTTCACATTTCTTCAGTTATGATCAACTCCTCATAAATGCTGGTTGAGTTGAATTTTCAATAGAGAGAGAGAAAAAAATTGCCTGGACCAATACCAAATGTGATTAGGGTGATTTCCAAAACTCATTAGGCCACATAATGCTATTTTACCACCAATTTTGGGCTTCCTGTTCCACATTGCTAATGCCCCATTTCCTGCTCCCTAAAAGCACATGAATCACTTGGTTAAGGAAAGGGGAGCCCTCCCCCATGATAGCTGTTGCATTTGGAAAGTCTCCAGCTACCTGCTTTGTGCCCAGCCATGTTAGGTGAGGGCCCTGATTTCCATCCACAGAGTCTGGGCTTCCTTTCAGAAACGACTCTGATCAAAGAGGGATTAAGTAAAACCTGCAGGGTAACAAATAGTCAGCGTCGATAAACACTGAGTTTCTGCTGCCTTTGGGCCACACCTGGGGGAGCTTTTTTGGGGCCTTGAAGGTATGGTGGCCATGGGCAAAAAGCCCCACACTGATTTGCTCTGCCAGCTAATCAGAGTCCAGGGCTCACCTGCACCCAGTTGATTCTGTACTTTGCCCGTTAGAGGCACCATTCACAGGGGAGGGAGCAGCTTCCTATTTAGCCTGGCAAATATAGAAATTCCCAGGCCCCACCGCAAACCTTTGGGACCAAAGTCTCCAGGATTAGAGTTGGCAATGTTAAAGCATCGATATCTGATAAAGCACGCCAGCTGATTCCTGTTAGCCGATAAGGGTAAGAGACATTCGCCTCAAGGGAGGCCAGGGCCAGGCCTGACCGTCGGCCTAAGCTCTATGTGCTCCAGGCCAGGGTTCACACAAAGACTCTGGCCTGGCAAAGCTGGTACCTCCAGCTCAAGCCGCGCAGTCAGGCTGGGGAACTGGCATGGCTCACCTCCTGGTAAATAACTGTGGTGACGTGAAGGAAGCAGTTGCAGTGGCTTGGAACCTGACCACCGGGCCAGTCTGCAAGGGCTTCTCCCCACTTCCACTGCCCTCCCCGCATGACTCACAGGTCGCCACTTCCTGTTTTGAAGGCATCGACTGGTACACTGCCACCAGGGGAGGCTGTCATTTGGCTTACGCAATTATTTGGCTTAAGTATCACATCTGCTCTTGTAAATTCGTTCAGGCCACAAATGATACCAGGCTTCTGTTCTCCTTACAGCAAACAGGATTACAATACTTTCCAGTAACTTACCAGGAATCAAACAACAGAGCTGTCTGGGCACTGTCTGTCCCTGAAAAGACTTGAACTTAACCCAGTCTGAAAGCAGGACAGCCTCTTCTATAACAATTGGATACTCACACAGTATCTCCAGATGTGCCTTTCCATTCTTTTAGAATATCTCAGATTTACTTTCGCCTTGATTGCACTGAACAGACCATTACACTGAAGGGCAGAGAATGATAAAGAGCTGTGTAGGCCAGGCCATGCAGCCCCTGGCTCCCATTTGCAGGCCAAAAGTCTTCCTGTCTGAGAAGGGGGGCTGACTGACCTTCCCTAATCCTCCCAGGACCTTTGTAAATGAAATGCAAAACTGAGCACAATGTAGTCCTCCGATAGAGGTAAATTAACCCCATCTTAATGCCATCTGGAACCCCAGCTGGTTACTAACTCCATAGTGTCTTGACTATAGAACTCAATATGTGAACAGATAAAAAGAATTCTCCAAATGACCTTTCCCGAAACCACTACACGCACACCCCAAGATCAGCGTGACATAAGAAGGAGACATCCTGTCTCTGGGAAATGAGACAATCCTTGTGACCCACCATCGTTAAAGGTTGTACCATGGGACGGGCATGCAAGGGGCAATGCTGCCCAAATGTTTGTCTCTGGTCCCTTGTAAGCCTCACTCTTCATGGGAAGGATGCTACTGGGATGACAAGCCTACTATGTGTTCAAAGAAACAAAGCAAGAGGCCCAGTTGTATTGCTCCAGCTACCCAAGTTCAACCACCCACAGAGAAGCCTTCCACAGAGACCACTGTGTGGAGTGAGACAGGCACTCACCTGATAGGTCCATTTATCTCCTTGGCTTTCCTCAGCCTAAAGCGTGGTAGAGGCCTTCCGTGAACAGTGAGAAAGTCTACTTCTGGAATTGGGGGCTCTGAAAACATTAAGAAGAACACATGGGGGGGGGGGGCGGGCAGGCCATTAGATCAAGTAAAAAGTACAAAGAAAGTGGTCCTCCAGGTGCCATGGAAGTTTTTAACTTAGAAACTGGAATATATATATATATATATGTGTGTGTGTGTGTGTATACACATATGTGTATACATACATATATGTTCATATATATATGTATATATATATATATACATACACACACATACATACATACATACATCAAAAAGGCAAATGCTGTGTGAGTTTACTTGGGTGAAACATTTAGATTAGTCAAAGTCACAGAGCCAGCCGACTAGAGGTAGTCAAGAGCTGAGGGTCGTGGCAAGGAACTGAGCTCATAGCTTAAAGCTGAAAGCTTTTGTATGGAGTGATAAAATGTTTTAGAAACAGGTAGTGGTGGTAGTTGTGCAACATGGTGACTGTCCCAACGCTAATAAAGTGTTTATTTAAAAATGGTTTATGTTATATTTTGTGTTATATATATTTACGTAATAAAAAGAAGCGATGAGCATGGTCCAACACCTACAGGGTGTTGGTGTTTGCTACATCAACCATGGGTTTTGATGTTTGCTAGACAAAATCTTATTTGGCAGGTGCTATGGTTTCGTTAAGGGTGTCTCCCCAAACCTTCAGGCATTGGAAGCTTTGCTCCCAGGGGGATGATGTAAGCGGAACCTCTTAGATGCAGAGTCTGGTGGAAGGCCTACTTGGTCACCGAGGGTGATGCTCCCGGAGTGACTGATGCTGGATTCCAGGGGTGAGTCAGTTAGCGAGCAAAAGGATTGTCATAAAAGGTACAAGACTGGACCCACCCTGCTTGTGCATACTGCTAAGGCACCTGGACACGTCCTTAAATATCCATTACAAAGCCAATCTACCAAGGAGCCCTCACCAAGGCCAAACTCACTGAGCAGCCCCACCTGGGACTTAGAGCATCCTAAAGTGTGAGCTAAAGAAATCCCTTTCTTTTGCCAGCTTTGCACGTTTTTATTATAACAACAGAAAGAGGACTCAGGTAGCACCAAAGACCAGCATGTCAGACTTCTAGATCCCTCACAGACATGGTGTTTTGTGTGTCGCCCCTCCCTGCTTCCCAGCCCTTGGTAACCAGATTCACCAGGCTGGCCTCAAACCCACAGAGATCTGACTACCTCTGCCTCCTAAGTGCTGAGATTAAAGGTGTGTACTACCATGCCAGGACTAACAACAAGTACATTTAAGAAGCCAGTTTCTCAGTAGCAGCCCCGCCCCCGTATGGTTCTGATGGGGTGGTTACTCACGAGTCTCCAATGCTATCTGACCTAGGCCCTGGAGACATGACCACCATACTTAGAACTGACCAATAGGAGTGGTGGCCCATTTCACTCTGAGAGATGACAGCACCTCAATCTCACTCTTGGGTCACAGCTATAAGTACCACACAAGCCAGGAATGTTCATCTTCCCAGGTCTGGGTGAAAGACCTCCAGCAGAACAGCTGAGAGAGAACAACAGGGCACTTACAGTACATCAGAATTTCCTGTGCTTCAAGTGAGATCCCTTCCTGGACGTCCATCTGCAACCCAGCACATTCTGCAGGCTTAAGCTTTGAGTTGGTTCCTGTCATTTACACCCCAAAGGGCCTTGGCTAATTTTAGAATGCATCCAGCCACCCCCATCTTCTGCTGAAGGGCAGAACACTCAGCTGTGTGTGCATGAGGGAGTTCTGGCGCCAGGCCGGAAGCCTTTCTTAGGCATCTGCGTGAGAGCGCCTGCCAATTGAGGTGTACCCCCAAATTCCGGGCTTACAAGCTGAGTTCTGGCAGTGGAGAGATGGATAGTAGGAGGGAACAGGCAGGTGTAGGTCAGATCCGAGGTTCAGGAAGGGGTTAAAGAAGACCTGAATTAGAAAAAGAACAGAGGAGCAAAAGAGAGGGTAAACTGGAAAAGAGCAAAAAATCAGTAGTCGAGGTATGAAATGCTTTTGGTCTGAGGAAGTCAATGCAAGAGAAACCAGAGAGGCAGGGCACAGAAGGCAGAGAACAGAGGAGCACAGGCTACACTGCAATCACCCCATGATGCCCCCACCACTGCAGTCACCCCATGATGCCCCTCACCACTGCAGTCACCCCATGATGCCCCCACCACTGCAGTCACCCCATGATGCCCCTCACCACTGCAGTCACCCCATGATGCCCCCACCACTGCAGTCACCCCAAGATACCCCCACCACTGCAGTCACCCCATGATGCCCCCCACTGCAGTCACCCCATGATGCCCCCACCACTGCAATCACCCCATGATGCCCCCACCACTGCAGTCACCCCATGATGCCCCCACCACTGCAGTCACCCCATGATGCCCCCCACTGCAGTCACCCCATGATGCCCCTCACCACTGCAGTCACCCCATGATGCCCCCACCACTGCAGTCACCCCATGATGCCCCCCACTGCAGTCACCCCAAGATACCCCCCCACTGCAGTCACCCCATGATGCCCCCCACTGCAGTCACCCCATGATGCCCCCACCACTGCAATCACCCCATGATGCCCCCACCACTGCAGTCACCCCATGATACCCCCACCACTGCAGTCACCCCATGATGCCCCCCACTGCAGTCACCCCATGATGCCCCTCACCACTGCAGTCACCCCATGATGCCCCCACCACTGCAGTCACCCCATGATGCCCCCACCACTGCAGTCACCCCATGATGCCCCCCCACTGCAGTCACCCCATGATGCCCCTCACCACTGCAGTCACCCCATGATGCCCCCCCACTGCAGTCACCCCATGATGCCCCCACCACTGCAGTCACCCCATGATACCCCCACCACTGCAGTTACCCCATGATGCCCCTCACCACTGCAGTCACCCCATGATGCCCCCACCACTGCAGTCACCCCATGATACCCCCACCACTGCAGTCACCCCATGATGCCCCCCCACTGCAGTCACCCCATGATGCCCCCCCACTGCAGTCACCCCATGATGCCCCCCCACTGCAGTCACCCCATGATGCCCCCACAACTGCAGTCACCCCATGATGCCCCCACCACTGCAGTCACCCCAAGATGCCCCCACCACTGCAGTCACCCCATGATGCCCCCCACTGCAGTCACCCCATGATGCCCCTCACCACTGTAGTCACCCCATGATACCCCCACCACTGCAGTCACCCAATGATGCCCCCACCACTACAGTCACCCCATGATGCCCCCCCACTGCAGTCACTCCATGATGCCCCTCACCACTGCAGTCACCCCATGATGCCCCCACCACTGCAGTCACCCCATGATGCCCCCACCACTGCAGTCACCCCATGATGCCCCTCACCACTGCAGTCGCCCCACGATGCCCCCATCACTACAGTCGCCCCATGATGCCCCCACCACTGCAGTCACCCCATGATGCCCCACCACTACAGTCACCCCAAGATGCCCTCACCACTGCAGTCACCCCATGATGCCCTCACCACTGCAGTAACCCCATGATGCCCCTTACCACTACAGTCACCCCATGATACCCCCACCACTGCAGTCACCCCATGATGCCCCCACCACTGCAGTCACCCCATGATACCCCTCACCACTACAGTCACCCCATGATGCCCCCCACCACTGCAGTCACCCCATGATGCCCCCACCACTACAGTCACCCCATGAGGCCCCCACCACTACAGTCACCCCATGATGCCCCACCACTACAGTAACCCCATGATGCCCTCACCACTACAGTAACGCCATGATGCCCCCACCACTGCAGTCACCCCATGATGCCCCCACCACTGCAGTCACCCCATGATGCCCCTTACCACTACAGTCACCCCATGATACCCCCACCACTGCAGTCACCCCATGATACCCCTCACCACTACAGTCACCCCATGATGCCCTCACCACTACAGTAACCCCATGATGCCCCCACCACTGCAGTCACCCCATGATGCCCCCACCACTACAGTCACCCCATGATGACCCCACCACTGCAGTCACCCCATGATGCCCCACCACTACAGTCACCCCATGATGCCCCCACCACTGCAGTCACCCCATGATGCCCCACCACTGCAGTCACCCCAAGATGCCCTCACCACTGCAGTCACCCCATGATGCCCCCACCACTGCAGTGACCCCAAGATGCCCTCACCACTGCAGTCACCCCATGATGCCCTCACCACTGCAGTCACCCCATGATGCCCCTCACCACTGCAGTCACCCCATGATGCCCCCACCACTGCAGTCACCCCATGATGCCCCCCACTGCAGTCACCCCAAGATACCCCCCCACTGCAGTCACCCCATGATGCCCCCCCACTGCAGTCACCCCATGATGCCCCCACCACTGCAATCACCCCATGATGCCCCCACCACTGCAGTCACCCCATGATACCCCCACCACTGCAGTCACCCCATGATGCCCCCCACTGCAGTCACCCCATGATGCCCCTCACCACTGCAGTCACCCCATGATGCCCCCACCACTGCAGTCACCCCATGATGCCCCCACCACTGCAGTCATCCCATGATGCCCCCACCACTACAGTCACCCCATGATGCCCCCACCACTGCAGTAACCCCATGATGCCCCCACCACTGCAGTCACCCCAAGATGCCCCCACCACTACAGTCACCCCATGATACCCCCATCACTACAGTCACCCCATGATGCCCCCACCACTGCAGTAACCCCATGATGCCCCTTACCACTACAGTCACCCCATGATACCCCCACCACTGCAGTCACCCCATGATGCCCCCACCACTACAGTCACCCCACCATGATGCCCTCACCACTACAGTCACCCCTGATGCCCTCACCACTACAGTCACCCCATGATACCCCTCACCACTGCAGTTACCCCATGATACCCCTCACCACTGCAGTCACCCCATGATGCCCCCACCACTGCAGTCACCCCATGATGCCCCCACCACTGCAGTCACCCCATGATACCCCCACCACTGCAGTCACCCCATGATGCCCTCACCACTACAGTCACGCCATGATGCCCTCACCAGAGAAAATCTGGAAGCATCTAGGGAATCTGCTGAAATTGAAGTATGTGTGGAAGTGTCTCAAAGGAAACTAAACATTCACATTAAATGGAGAAGTGCTTTTGAGGTCACCAGACACAGTGACACAGATCATATTTCTCACTGCCAAGAGCCCTAGGTAGGGGACTTCCAGGCACCAGCCCCTGCTTACAGGTAAGGCTTCATAAAATGCCTTTGGGAGGCCTTTCTTCCCTTTGAGAGGACTCCAGAAAGTGATTTCACGACGCCTCTGAGAAAGATGGCTGCCGAAGTGATAGAGGAAAAGAAAGTAGCCCAAGGCAGAGCAGGCAGCTCCCACGCAGCATTTTGCATAGTTATTTGTAAAATATCTCCTGAATTCAAGTGTTGAGTCTCAGCATGGCCCTTCTACCACCTCAATCACAACAATTCTGATTTTGTTAGGATCCTGATCTAAGGCAGCCTTCCTATGCACATTTTATAAAGTTAAAGGTGACTCAAGCAGCCAGCCGGCTTCCTTCCGCAGTGGTTCACCCTACCTCAGTGAAGCCAACTAAGGGGAACTGAGAGCTATCGGTGAGTGGAGCAGAGAGACGCCGCCGTGGGCATCTACTGAAGCAGGAACGTGAAGCTAGAAGGTAGACGGATGTTTCTGGGAGTGGGAAAGGGTGTGGGTGGCAGAAACATGGGACGCCAAACGTGCTCCTGGCCTGACCCAAGACTGTGTCTCCAGGAACCAAAGACCTTATACCACCAAAGACTTCGAAAAGAAAACAGGCTAGGAGTCAATCCTCACCCAAACCCTCCGATGCAACTTCAGCCCCAGACACCAGAGGGACTTTCCGAGATCACTGAGGTACCCTGTAACCAGCTAGGAAGAACAGGCTCCACACCAAAGACACAAGGCTACAGAACTCTTAAACAGTTGGCAATCACCCCAAATGGAACAGAAGTTTGGAAGAGGAAACCCCAGGAGAACTGGTCCCTCCTTCATGATGCTCCCCAGAGGCAGCCCGGAACAGTAAAGAGATGAGAGAGGCAGGGCCAGGGAGAACGGCCCTGCTTGTCTTCCTACCCATCTGAGAAAGAGAAGGCGCCTTCTCTTTTTCTTACTATGAAGGCAACGAGTGATGGGAAATTTCCCATGCTAGTTGCTGGCATTGGTACTGAAGTCAAATATAGAAATTACTTCCATCCCTTTCCCTTTTCTCCTCTGGCATTCTTGGTTCCAACAATAGCCACAGCCTGGGGAACAACTGGTGGACTTTATCATCACATTCACAAGCACACTTATTTCGGTTCTCCACCCCCACCACACACCTAACCCCCACCCTAGCATCCACCCCATCCCAGCATCTACTCCACCACAGCATCCACCCCCACCCCAGCATCCACCCCCACCACAGCATCCACCCCATCCCAGCACCTACCCCACCCCAGCATCCACCCCACCCCAGCATCCACCCCACCCCAGCATCCACCCCACCCCAGCACCTACCCCCCACCCCAGCATCCACCCCCACCCCAGCATCCACCCCACCACAGCATCCACCCCCACCACAGCATCCACCCCCACCACAGCATCCACCCCACCACAGCATCCACCCCACCACAGCACCTACCCTCCCACCCCAGCATCCACCCCACCTCAGCATCTACCCCACCCCAGCATCCACCCCCACCCCAGCATCCACCCCCACCACAGCATCCACCCCCACCCCAGCATCCACACCCACCACATCATCCACCCCCACCACAGCATCCACCCCATCCCAGCACCTACCCTCCCACCCCAGCATCCACCCCACCTCAGCATCTACCCCACCCCAGCATCCACCCCCACCCCAGCATCCACCCCCACCACAGCATCCACCCCCACCCCAGCATCCACCCCCACCACAGCATCCACCCCATCCCAGTACCTATCCTCCCACCCCAGCATCCACCCCACCCCAGCACCTACCCCCCCCACCCCAGCATCTACCCCACCCCAGCATCCACCCCCACCCCAGCATCCACCCCTACCACAGCATCCACCCCACCCCAGCACCTACCCCCCCACCCCAGCATCTACCCCACCCCAGCATCCACCCCCACCCCAGCATCCACCCCCACCCCAGCATCCACCCCCACCCCAGCATTCACCCCCACCCCAGCATCCACCCCACCCCAGCATCCACCCCCACCCCAGCATCCACCCCCACCCCAGCATCTACCCCACCCCAGCATCCACCCCCACCCCAGCATCCACCCCCACCCCAGCATCCACCCCCACCCCAGCATCCACCCCCACCCCAGCATCCATCCCACCCCAGCATCCACCCCCACCACTTTAACTTTCTTTGGTTTCCTATGTTGTCCCTATGAAAATAAAATTTGCTTATGACTCAAGGAGAAAGCACTACAGTCGATGTGAGAGTCTACATCAAAGAGAGCGAGCGCTTATTTGTTCTCCGTCCTGCCCTAAAGAGCAGCGTGAGTGAGCCTGTTCTAAAGAACTCGGTTCAGGCCCCTTTAGGCCGCAGATGAGCCCCGAGCCTGAGGCTTGTCAGAGCCTCCATGAGCACCCTCTGCTGCTTTCTCAAACACTTGCCTCTGTCCCTGCCCATTCCTCCGCATCTCCTCTGAGGTCAGCAATATATTTAAAGTTCTTGTTTTCATCCCGTTCCCATCAATAAGATTTAATTTAATGGGAGGCTCACAGAAGGGAAATTCCACCCGCTCTTCTTCTGGGAAAGCATCCGCTGTGCTTTCCAGATCCAAATCCTTAACCTAACATTTCTGGTAACGTTAGAAAGTTCCTCTTTCTACTGAAACAATGCCACGGACATCTGGGCTATCTTCACATCAACAAACCAGGTTCTCTATTTTCTTACTTTTATGGGACGAAAGGGTTTTTGGTTTTTGTCTCTCAACTCTTCAATAAAGTCATGCCAATTTGAATTTTCATGCTTTGAAGGTCATATATCAGATATCCTGCGCATCAGATATTTATATTACAACCTACAAATGTAGGAGTATTACAGTTAAGAAGCCAGGAAGTGGTGGTGCATGCCTTTAATCCCAGCACTTGGGAGGCAGTTTCAAAAAACCAAAACCAAAAAAAAAAAAATAGTATCAATGAGACAATTTTATGGTTGGAGGGTCCCACACCATGAGGAACTCTGTTAAAGGGCCGCAGCATTAGGAAGGTTGAGAATTGCTGCTCTAAAGCAAGTTTCAATTGAATAGCAGGCATGATCTCAATGCGTTTAAGAGCCTTCACTGTCCCAGTGAACTTGAACAGCTCAACAGTGCTCCCTGGTGGCCATCAGCGGCGCAGACACAGGACACTTGGGACTGTGTTTAGCCTCAAAACAAGATAAGATTCAGTAACTAAAGATAAAATACCTTATTATAAGTTGTCCTCTGACTTATGCATATATCTAATAGCTAACCCTCCTCATGCTCTACACACAGAAAATAAAAGTAATAAAATGTAATAGATATATTTTTAAAGCACTACAACTCACTCAAGTATGACACGGACCAAAGACTAGGAGACTGGACAGTCTCTTTATAAGCAGTGCTTTATAAGTGTTGGATTGGACAGCACTTGTCTCTGGCACAAAGCACTCAGAATTTCTCTTAATAAAAAAAAACCCCCTATCTCTTCAGCATCAATTACTCCCTGGCTACTATTAAGAAACATGGATTTATTGTGCTAAGTGTCATTAGCATTTGTTGAGGGATTCAATATAGAAACAGACAAAAGGAAAAAATGCTTTCAACAAGTTCCAACTTTACAGGGGAAGAAAGATAATAAACAATTTTTAAAATCCAAAATCCAAGTCGTATGAAGAAATTCAAGGCGGGTGAGTGAGAAAGAGGAACAGGGTGAGGGCTGGAGAGACAGCTCAGCAGTCAAGAGCACTGGCTGCTCTTCCGAGGCCCTGAGGTCAGTTCCCAGAAACCACGTGGTGGCTCGTGGCCATCATAACTAGAGTGTCATGGGATCCGATGCTCTCTTCTGGGATTTACATGTACTTGCAGATAAAACACCCACATACATAAGTAAATAAATCTTAAAGATAAAGTAATAGGGTAGAGAGTGAGGGGTGTTCAGCTGAAGCCCCTCTCCGGGCATTATTGGAGGTGACAGAGTCATGAGGACCTCGTGATGAGTTAATTCATTCAGAGGTTATCAGGGAAGTTGGTCTGAATAAAACTCACCTATCTGGTTACACTTGCTCTGTCTACCATGTGATATCCTCTGTCAGGTCGTGGCCAAGCAGGAAGATGCTAACCCAATGCCGTCCCCCAGTCCACAGGCTTCCCAACATCCAAAAATGATTCTTTGTAAATCTGTGGTCAGTTGTAGCGACAGGGAGCAGAGTAAGACAAGGTGGGTTTTTTTGTTGTTTGTTTGTTTGTCTTGGTTTTTCGAGACAGGGTTTCTCTGTATAGCCCTGGCTGTCCTGGAACTCACTCTGTAGACCAGGCTGGCCTCGAACTCAGAAATCTGCCTGCCTCTGCCTCCCAAGAGCTGGGATTACAGGCGTGCACCACCACTGCCTGGCTAAGACAAGGTGTTGCAATCACACTTTCAAATGCTCACAGGAAACCACAGACAAAGGTTGTCCCCGAAAGAGGACCTAGCAAATGGAAAAGCCTTCACTGGGAACAAGTCTGACCAATTTAAGAAAAAGCAAGAGGGGGGGGGGGAGGAGGGAAGGAAGGAGGGAGGGAAGGAAGGAGGGAGGAAAAGAAGGAGGGAGAGGGAGAGGGAGAAGGAGGGAGAAAGAGAGAGAAGGGGGAGAAGGAGAGGGAGGGGGAGAAGGAGGGGGAGAGGGAGAGGGAAAGAGAGAGGGAAAGGGAGAGGGAGAGGGAGAGAGAGAGCTGGTACCTGGTGAGAAAGAAGACGGAGGAGGAGAGTTGAAGAAGGGGTCTAGGGTTGGAGCACATGCTCTATGCTATGAGTTTGGATTCTCGGCTAGCTTTTGAACTCACTGGAGACCTCTGAGGGAGTGCTGTCATGTTCATATTCTTTAGAAGATGCTGTAGCTGCTGAGTGATCTTTTAAGGGTATGGTGAAAGCTAAGGTTACAGTTGAGGTGGACAGCGACAGCCATGTTGGAAAGCAGGAAACAGCTCTGAGAGCCCGGTATGGAGAGTCACACGAATGAAGCCAACCTGGGTTCCAGAGAAACTGTGAGGCCCACCCAAGGGTATAGGGTGAGGCCCCGTCGTGAAATAAGCAACAACAACAAACAAACAAACACCAGAGAGCTACTGCAGGAGTCCAAGCAGGCAGTCCCTGCTAGGATTGGGTCTGTAGTGTTGAAGACGAAGACAGAAATATATGATTGAAATCAACAGGTTTGTTACCCGATTAGAAATGTAGGAATCAGATAGAGGCAGTTAACACTATTGGCTTGACCAGCTAATTAGGAGAATCCCAGGAACTGAGTTATGAAGACTGACATGATTTTCACAGACTTGGAAGTAAGAAAAGAGGCACAAAATTTAAAATTCTGTTTAATTTGTCTAGTATGTTCAATGGTATATGTGTAGAAGTTAGGTGGATGAGTCTGAATCCAAGGAGGTTGGGCTTAGAGGTACAGATTTGGGGACTGTCAGTATTAAGTAGGTATTAGTTATAGCCATGAGGGTCATAGATACCACCTAGGCAGAAAGATAATGCAAAGGAAGAGAGGGAGGCAGAGAAGCCATAGAAATAGTTCAGCCAACCAAAAAACACCGAGAAGCCAGGAAGACAGAAGGAACCGCCCCGAATAGGAAAGAGTTTGCAGAAGGATGTCAAGTGCTGCAGAGACATGGGACCCTGAGACAACACTGAGACAAACGGAGCGCTTGGGAGAGAATGAGAAGGGTGTGAAGCAATGGGGCAGGCATGACTTTCAGGGAGTTTCTATATAACAGGAAGCTGAAGAAGGTGGGGCAGATGGGGGGGGGGAAACATGGGCTCATTGTTAAACGAGATATTGCGATGGGCTGTGCAGTGCTAGCACTGATTCTGCATTGGTGGAAGCTGGCAAGAAGGGGTGGGGCCCGGCACACACTTGAGAGGATGGCAGCTGCAGACAGGAGCAGGGACGCAAGGCAAGGGAGTGGAGAGAAGGAAGGTAGACATGGAAGTTGTGGAGAAGTGACACTCCACCTCGTCATTTCTCACAGGGACTGAGACTGGAGAGTAACATTTCTCCAGCGTGGGCTGGAGATCGGGGATCAGAGCTCAGAGACTAGAAGGCCGCAGAGAAAGATGGCAGAAAGAGAATTTACCTGGTGACCTAGAGGGAGGCTGCTTGGTATGTTCCTGGTACTAACCTACGCTTGAGGCAGATGCACCAGAATGCCAATCTACTGATAGATTTGCTGCGTGTGAGTGTATGCATACGTGTGCACACACCACAGCACTTGTGTGCATGCCAAACGACACCTAGAGGGACCAGTTCTGTCCGTGTACCACGTGGGCTCCAGGGACAAAACTCAGCCACAGGCTTAAGAACATGAACCTCACAGCACAGACATCTTATTCATGAGACAAGGATGTTCTCTGAGCCTGGAGCTGACTGATTCAAGCCTTGGTGTCTGCCCGTCTCTGAGCCCAACACTGAGTTACAAGTCTTTTTACGTGAGTGCCAGCTATCATACCTCAGGTGCCCAACGCTTGCTTGTATAACAAGCAGTTTGCCCACTGAGCCATTTCACTACCCTTAGAATGCGAGTTTAATGGGTCACTAGAGAACAGTAATGAGAAAACTTTTTTTTAGGTATGAAATGCTTTAGACTTGTTTGTCATTACTGTTGCTTGCTTGCTTGCTGCTGTTGGATTTATCTGGGGATTTGGCCCGGGCTGACTTCAAACTTGCTATTAACTCCTCCTGATTTTGTCTTCACCTCTCAAACACTATGATTACAGGCATGAAATACCACGCCTAGCTGAAACATTTTAAATGTTTCAAACACCGGGAAGGGACTGAACTCACAGGTTTACACTACTTAAACTTAATTGACATTTTGTTTC
Source organism: Apodemus sylvaticus (assembly GCF_947179515.1). Taxonomy (NCBI): domain Eukaryota; kingdom Metazoa; phylum Chordata; class Mammalia; order Rodentia; family Muridae; genus Apodemus; species Apodemus sylvaticus. The sequence continues at coordinate 73,062,800 of NC_067474.1, forward strand.
AGATATGCTGGACAGCTGCTGGCCTCTCCACAGCTCTCTCCAATTCCACATGCGTCCTCCTTTCTCTCCAAGATTCATTTACCATAACAGATAGCAACTGTAGTCCTTATCTGGGCCTATCAACGAGCTCTGTGGTAATGCTGCTAACTCAAAGGCTGTTAATCAAGATTTACCTGTTATCTGGGTTGTCAGGTAGACGACCACAGGAAGGGCCGAGGACAACGCCTGGAGGCTAACTTTGTAGACGGTGCCTCGGTGCAGGTCCAGGCAAATCTCTGGGTCCTGGCTGCTGCTAGTTGTATTGAAGACCATTTCCTGAACAAATGCCTTCTGATACCATCTCTGGCCCCAAATGTGGAACTGAAAGATGAAAAGCTCATGAGGTGAAACACCATCTTGAAACATTCTGAATGCCTTGAGACCTACGCTTTCTCCAAGAGTTCTCTTCCCCTCCCCTTCCCCCTTTCTCCTATAAAGTTATTTTTAAGAAGCAAATGCAACAATAAGCTAATAGTAAATTTCAACATTATTCATGTTTTGTATCTGTGGTGATTATAGTACCATGAGGATAATACATATATTTTAGTATAAAATACATACAAACATTATTATTATATAACTATAATCTCAGCCTCTGGGAATCTTGATTTTTTTTATTTTTATGTTTTATTTATGTGCAGGAGAAGTGTGTGCAGATGTCCACAGAGGCCAAAAGAGGACTTGGAATCCCCTAGAGAGAAGATTACAGGCCAGGGTGAGCTGCTGGGTCAGGTGAGAGGCTGGGAACCAAACTCTGGTCCAAGGCCAGAGCAGCAGACACTCTTAAGCCCCGAGCCGCCCCCTTGGGCCTGAGCGGTTTACGCCATGCTGGCCACACAGAAAGCCCAAGGCCATCCCACAATGCATACTGAAACTGTCTCGAATAGAAGATAAGGCAGAAGAGCAGCACTCAGAGGCCCTGCGGAGCAGCTCCATCTTTTTCTGCATTTACATCGTGGAAGCAGACTTGCAAAACCACAGGAGCCAGGAACGTTCTCCTCGAGAGAAAATCCGGACTCTGAACCAGGCACCACTGACGAGGCTATGCCTTCTTGTCACATCCAATAACTGGAGGGAAGTCCCCTCTCTTCCCATGACATCCTTCTTCAATTGTCACAGATTCCCTGCGACCAGCCAGGCAACACCCTCAAAGCCTGGTCTCATACACCGGAGTGACCAAAGGTCACCACACTCCTACCAGAGGCCGCCTGAGTATCGACTCTGCGCCAAGATACACAACTCTAGAAACATCCACACTTTCCTACCACTCCAGAGGAGTCTGTCCTCAGGCAAGCAGCAGAAATGGCTGCCTCCCGGCTTCTTAGCCGGTGGTCACCACGATACATCTCTGCCAACGGCAACTACAAATGTATTTTTAAGTCTTGTATTTTTTAAAAAAAATATTTTTATTTATTTATTTTATTTTACATGTACGAGTGTTTTGCCTGCATATATGTATGCAAATGTATACATGGCTGGTGCCCACAGAAGTTGGAAAAGGGCGTTGAATTTCCTGGAAACGGTGTGTGTGTGTGGGGGGGTGGGAGGGCTGCCAGGAAGGTGCCAGGAATTGAACCTGGGTCCTGTGAAGGAGCAGCTGAGCCATCTCTTAACAGCAGGCTCAGCTCTCCAGCCCCTAGAAGTTTTCAACCTTCCCCATAGGTTTAAAACATATCTGCAAGTAAGGTGAATTTTAAGAACTTACTGAGTACATCTCTAGTACACCGGCTGTCTTCAGGCTGTTCCATCTCAGGCAGGTGTCATTATATACTGAAATATTAGCGATGGTCTCTTTTGCTGCAGAGGGGAAAGAAGGAGCTGAATTTACACTGTATGAAAAGAAAACTGCAAAACCACTATCTTTTCATTGAAATATTTTCCTAGGAAGAGCATTTGCATAGGATGGATTCAGCAGTATTTGGATGCAGAAGTCAGAGGCAGCCGTTTCCAAGAAACGCCGTGTTCCTGTTCAAGTAAAAGAGTCCTGATGAGGATTTAAGAACCAGAGATACCCAGTCAGAACCGGCTTAAAATGTTCAGGTTAGACACTGACAATCCCCTTCCTTTACTAGGTTTACTTAAGAGTCATTGCCCTGGGCTTTGGAGATCATTTGGACAAAATAGAAATTCTGAACAGAGGGAAGGGTCACTGAGGAACTGAGAACTGCCATTGCAAGCAGCCGGCCTTCCGTGACTTCTGTGACTTCCCCTGACTTGCATTTCCACATCATGTTCTCACAACCTGCTCAGTTTCATGGTCATCGACCCAAAAGCTAGTGCACAGCCACGGAGGGTTTGTTCCAGAAGCACAGCTAGCTACCTGACCACTCCCTGCAAACCCTGATACCTGAGGTGACTTCCGTGATGGCTGTCCCTAGACAGGAAACAACATAGCTGGAATGCTAGGCAGCACTGCAGTGATTAAAGATTAAAAGACACCCCTCCCCAAAGAACGGCCCACGGGAAGCGGGGCTCTGTGGAGCAAACCCCAGTCTGACAGGTTCCTGTGAATGAAGCTGAGTGGGTGGATGTGACCCTTCTGTGTGGACTGAGCGTGTTTACAGTGAGAAAACCTGCTTCACAAGCCACCAGCTCACTTCAGATGCTGCAAGGCAGAGCAGGTAGGGAAGAATCTCTGGTCTGAGGGACACAGCCCCATTCCCGGGGAAGTGGAAGACAGTGGTAGAGACTGGCAGTCCTGATCCCAAGAGACTGAGGTCTCTGGATACTTCAAACTGTAAATGATACTTAATGCTATGACTGACATCTTTGCTTGTTTTGGTTTTGTGGTACTAGGGTTCACTCTGGGACTCAGGTGTGCTAGCATGCATCCTACCACAGAGCTACATCCCCCGTCAATAATGCCAGTCTGAACAGTCCTATCCCAGCAGTTTGAGATCACACAAAAAGTAGAAAGTTTTCCAACTCTCTCAGTGTTGATTCACAGTGCCTAAACCGTACAGAGGATGGCAAGGCAAGCCCTCTATGCCAAATTCACTTGCTAAAGTACACACAGAAAACAAAACAGCAAGTAGGGCCTGGAGAGCCGGCTCCGGAGTTAAGAGCACTTGGTGCTCCTGCAGAGTTCCTAGGTGGCTCACAAGCAGCTATAACTTCTGTCCCAGGGAATCCAGGACCTTCCTCTGATTGTCCATGCACACCGGGCACACGCATGGTACTCATACATACATTCAGGCAAAACACTCATACATATAAGATTTTAATTTAATTTATTTATTTTGATATTTTTGAGATAGGGTCTCAGTGCATAGACCAGACTAAACTCAAACTCATAGAGATCTACCTTCTTCTGCCTTCTAAGTGCTGGGGTTAAAGCTGTATGACATCACACCCAGGGTTTTTTGTTTTTGTTTTTAAGTGAAATATATAATGTATATATCAGCAAACAGAAGTGAGTAGCAGTTCACAAAACAAAACATCATGGCCATGAAAAAAATTTATTCCCAGAATCCACAACCATTATTGGAGAAGCTATTAGTAGATCAAAGAGACCACATGGTTACTTTCATAATCATAAATATATTCCTGACTTAAAATCCTGGTTTACAAGGACTCAGCTTCTCAGAAGCCCTTTAGTTTAATCATGTTTATTAGAATTTACCACGCTCAGTGGTAAAATAATTAAGCAATTTCTTGTAAAGTCACCAACAATACAAGGATGTCTGGTCTCCAGGCTTTTATTTGTCCCTTAGTCAGGATATTCTAGACCAGAAACAATGACGTGCAAATACCGAAAGGAAAGCGGGAAAGGGAAAGGGTTGTAACTGCCAGGAAGTCTCAGAGAATGAACCGAATACCAAACTGCCCGAAGACAATAGAAAACCAAAACAAAGTAACAGGAGTTTGGCAGCGGGCGACCAGAGAGACGGACCGTGAAGGCAAGTCGTTTTCTTTGTGTCTACAAGGCAAAGGTTGATGGGATGGATGGACACCCACAGAAGTCAGATCCCAGATCCTGGGACTGGTGGCTGTTAGACCTACGAGGCCTTGGTGGGCTGACTGACCCAGAGAGATTAGCCTGGATCATCCACCTGGCTCAGTGGAAAGACAAGGATCTTTAGAAGCTGATAGGATTAGTGTTAAAGAAAGGTGAAACTGGGAGTGAGAGTCAGGGCAGAGACCGTGCTTGCTGTGAAAGCTTAAGAACCTGTGTCTGGATCCCCGGCACCCACGGCACCCACGGAAAAGGCCAGGGGAAAGCATCTGTAGCCTCAGCACCCATAGGCGTGGGGAAGGGGCGGATCCCGGCAGTGCATTCTGCCTGTCTAGCTGAATCACTGAGCGCCAGGTTCAGTGAGAGACTGTCTCAAAAGCAAGGCAGAGAGAGAGGACCGAGGGACTCTGGCCTCCACACACATGGGTAGGCACACACATACACATATACACAAATACACCAAGCAGAAAGGAAGGAAAGGGGGAGAAGAGGAGGAAGGCGGGGGGAGGAGCATGGGGGCAGGCACTTGGCATCCTGGCGGCCAAGTGGTGGTGGAGAGCCGCAGGCCACGGTGGACTGCGCAGGGAGACCCCGTGGCTGGCACAACACTGTAAGGACAGAGTAAACCAATGGAAGGTGGGACCAAAGCTACTGAAGACTAAGAGTAAGGAAACGGAGCCTCCCTTCGGTCCCTTGAAGGCACGTGGCCACTCCGGCTGCAGCCCAGCGAAACAGATTTCAAGTGTGTGACTTCACAGCTATGTGACAGTCAACTTGTGCTGTCTTAGGCCACCAGGTTTTCAGTGGCTTATCAAACCAGGAACAGGAAACTAATTCAAGCAACAAAATACAAAACAAAACAAACAAAACAAATAAACAAAAACAACCGAAGAGGGGTAACATCAAATCTAATGCCAAGTAAAAAAATCTAGATAGAAATATCAAAACCCCAGCACACTGCTTTACTCCCGGCACTCTAAGCTCAAGGCCAGTCTGCTTTACAAAGGGAATTCTAGGACAGCAAGAGGTACACATAGAAACAGTCTTGAAAAACCAAAGAGAAGAAAAGGGGATGGTGGGGGGAGGAGGAAGAAGAGGAAGAGGAGAAGGAGGAGGAAGAAAAGGAGGAGAGAGGGGGAGTAGGAAGAGGAGGAGAGAACAAGGTTTTAAAAATGCTGTTAAAGGATATAAAAGAAAATCATGCACAGAGAAACGTCATGAATGGGAAGATTGAGGAAACCACAGGACAAAGTTGAACCAAATACAAAAAGCTTGGCACACTCAATACGCAGAAAATAATCACTGCTAAATTTCTTTGAAAAGATTAAGGAGAAAAAGCAAAATGGCAGTTGGGAGGGAGGGGGTCAATTGATAAGGAACATGAGCAGATACAATAAAATGATAAGGGTCTGGAAGTACAGCCCCAGGGTCAGGCAGCTCTGGAACTCCAGCTTCAGGGGACTCCAACACCCCCTCTGGCCTCTGAGGGAACTGCACTCACATGCACACACACACACGTACACACACACACCTACAAATAAAACCTAGACAAAAAAAATACAGCAATATCTCTCCATTTTCCTTGTCATGGCCTCTGTAAGATTTTTTTGGTAGTAAACCAAAGATATGTTCTTGTACTATGATTTTCAATGCTTCATACTTTAAAAAGGATACCCCCTCCCTTTCAAAAACCAATCTTTGTGGTTTCGTGGGAGGATTTACCCCTCTGGGGTGATATCGGACACAATCAGAGTGCTGGAGTAGTTAATCATTTTATTGTTAGTAAAGGAATCGACGAACTGACCAATGAAAAAGGAAGAATCAATAAGTAGGCCTTTCCACTCAGGAGACTTTATAGATGAAAAAAATGGCACTTCAAATCAGTGGATAAGCAATATTAGACTTCTACCTTGACATAACTGGAAAAATGTTCTCAATAGGATCAAAAATTTATTTTAAAATATACTACAAAATATATAAAAGAATAGTTCTATAATCCACGGTAGAAAAGAAACACTAAGAAAATGAAAATCTAATTTTAAAATTATTTTTATTTTTATGTGTGTGATGTTTTCCCTGCATTTGTGTTTGTGTACCATGTAAGTGTTTGGTGCCCATGGAGGTCAGAAGAGGAATTTGGATTTCCTGGGACTGGAGTTACAGATGGTTGTAAGCTGCCATGTGGGTGTTGGGAACCATACTGGGGTCCTCTGAAAGACTAGCTAGTGCTCTTAAGCAGGTGTTGGGTCACAGGCACATGGAGGACTGATGTGCACTCACTGACAGCAAGGAATACTAGAATGAGCAACAGCATAAAGATAGGAAAAAACAGAAGCGGGGACATGGGGGACGTCTAACAGGCCTATAGACAACAACAACATTCCAAATTAATAGAAAGGGAGGGGCTGGAGTGTATCTCAGCGGTAGAGAGCAGCTGCCTGACTGAGGGCAAGGCTCTGGGTTTATCCCTAGGACCTAATGAACGTGCTGTTTGTTTCCTGAACTCTCAATCACAGACGGTGTGGTGAAAAGGTTTTCCTAACAGGCGTCCGTTTTCCATCAGTCTTCGTGTAGCTAACACACTCTCTGTGAAGACCATTTCTCTGTGAAGGACTTTAGTGTGGAAGCCCCACTCCTGAAACTCAATGGTACAGAGACATGTATGCAAAGACCAGGCATATATCATCAAATTTAAGATAACATTATTTGATGAGACACTGGTATCTTGTGTATTATTAAAAAAGAAAATATTCAGCCGGGTGGTGGCACATGCCTGTAGTCCCAGCACTCTGGGAGGCAGAGGCAGGCAGATTTCTGAGTTCGAGGCCAGCCTGGTCTACAGAGTGAGTTCCAGGATAGCCAGGGTTTTTCGAGAAACCCTGTCTTGAAAAAAACCAAATCCAAAATACCAAAAACAACAAACAAAAAAAAAAAACAAAAAACAAAAAACAAAAAAACAAAAAACAAAAAACAAAAACAAAACAAAACAAAACAAAAACCCTGCCCAGTGAATAGCCATTATTGCTTTTTTAACTTATCGAATTATGTTGCTTGAAAGAGCCTTATCGGACCCATGTAAATACTGAATTTTTATCATGTTATAAATGAAAATGTAACAAAGTCTGATTAAGTATTCTTAAAACATCTCCATATTTGGTATCAGAGACTTCACACATTTTAGTTGCAGTACCAAGTATATATTGGGTAGGGTGAGGGATGCACCCAGGTGTGGAGGCCAGGGGAGGACTTCACGTGTGTAACATTTCCCAGCATATTCCCCTGACAAAGGGTCTCTCACTGAACCCATACCTACAGTGGATACAACAAGCCCCAGTGATACCTCTTCCTTGGCCCTGGCCCCCCCAGTGCTGTGGTTTCAGGCATACACATGAGTATGCTTGCTGTTTACATGGGTTCTGTGGATTCAAACTCTGGTCCTCATGCTTACAAGGTGTGGCAGTTTGAACGAGATGATCTCCCATTGTTTCCCTGTGGCTTGTGTTTGGAAAGGTTCAGGTGGTGCAGCAGCATTGGGCCAATTCCAGTTTCCTCTCCCCGCTTGCAGCTTGCTTTTGAAGATGTGAGTTCTTAGCTTCCTGCTCCGGCTACTATGTATGCCTGCAGCTTCCTGCCGTACCTCCCTGTCAGGCAGACTCCTCCCCCTCGGCACACATGAGCCCAAATAAACTCTTCCATCAGCTGCCTTGGTCATGGTGTTTTATCATAGCAACAGAAAAGCAGCTAGCGCAGTGTCCTAGTTAGGATTCCTACTACTGCAGTGGAACACTATGACCAGAAGGCAAGTTTAGGAGAGCGATGGCTGTTCTTGGTTGTCAAGTTGACTACATCTGGAATGAACTGCAATCCAGAAATGGAGGGTCCACCTGTGAGAGATTTTTTTTTTTCTTGGGTTGAAGTGGATGAGGCCACTTCTGGTCTGGACCTTTGAGGCAGAAAGGTCTTTGATCTGGGTCTTGAGGCAGGAAGACACAAGTCTTTAATTAGGATCTTGAGGCAGGAAGACACACCTTTAATCTGAGCCACACCTTCTGCTAAGAAGGATGCTTTTTCTGTCTGCCGGCTTGCTCCCGCCTGCAGGCAAGTCTATCCCTTCACTGACATTAGTGTCTACTTCTTTGGGATTCCAACATCTACTGCGACTTCCAGCCTCGTGAACTGAACAATGCTGGATTCTTGGACTTTCTGTTCCTAGCCTGCCACTGTTGGATTGGTTACACCATAGCCTTGAAGCGATTCTAACGAACCTTGACTAATATAGGGAGAAAACGGTTTATCTGGCTCCAGATCCACTTCCAGACCACTGTTCATCACTGAAGGAAGTCAGGACAAGAACAAAAAAGGGGGAGAACCTGGAGCCAGGAGCTGATGCAGAGGCCATGGAAGGATGCTGCTGCCCATTCTGCTTGTGTATAGAACCCAGGACCACCTGCCACCCACCCACCCACCCTTCCCTTCCTTCTTCCTTCCTTCCTTCTCCCTCTATCCTTCGTGTGTGTGTGTGTGTGTGTGTGTGTGTGTGTGTGTGTATGTGTTACTAAGGATGGAACCCAGGGTCTTCTGTCCAGTAAGCAATCACTCTAGGATGGAGTTACACCCCCAGCCCAGTATTTCTTTAAACAGCACCCCATATTTTCCAGCTTCTCCTGTGAGGCACAGTGGACCGTGCCAGGAAACTTGGTAAGGCTGAGTGGGTTCAGAGACCCCGGCGCCCTCTGAGGACAGTAGGCATCTCCCTGCTCCTTACCAAGATTCCCAGAACAGAGTTCATGCTAATGAGGTATCTAGAGGCCCTGAAGGTTCAGCCAATAAGCCTTCCTTCCTGGACATTGGTTCCTGCAAAAGGCATTCAATCTCTGGTCCACCCTGAGGAGGTGGTGTGCACCCATTTTCCTCTATGACCAATCAACAGTTTAGACACAAAGGCTATCTCTTTCACCAAGAACCTCTGTGAGGAGCACAGAGAAGGCCCCAGAACTTAGAATGACAGTATAAGCAGCAGGTGACACTGGAAGTTAGGACCAATTTGAGGTGTACATGGGCAAAGACAAGGTCACAGCAGAGAGATGCCTGACGGCAAGGCAACTTGAGAGATCACAGATGCCAGGCAATGGTGGCCTTCAATCCCAGCTCTTGGGAGGCAGAGGCAGGCATATTTCTGAGTTCGAGGCCAGTCTGATCTACAGAGTCAGTTCCAGGACAGACAGGGCTACAGAGAGGAAAACAAAAACAAAAACAAAACAAGAGTTCACAGATGTCAAAACGTGGAAATGAATATCTGAAATCCAGTAAGACATACTATACCATGCATATTAATAACATTTTTGAAGGGGAAATTCAATATCCTACAATAATATGAAAATTAATAAACTAGACACTTTTAAACCATGGGATGGATTTTTATCCTCTCAAAAACAATGAATTAACTGGTAAGAAAGTGTGTCTATAAGAACATTGCAAAGACAAAATAAAATAAGGTGGAATAAAATATTCTAGCAAGATGCCCCATCATTGCTACTGGAAGCGCTGTTTATGTGCTCCTTGAAGCCTCTGGTCCCTGGCCACCTCGCCATTCTCTCTTTCCCCACCCACCGGGTCTATCTAATCTACTAATGGAGCTGAAAAACCAGACCTGCAAGACTGTTTCACAGGAAACAAAAATCTGGCTCTTAGTTCAGACTCGTTGGAACTTTGCTTTTCCTTCTTACTGTGGGAGAAGGGCTCTGAGTAACATCAGCATTTCTTCCTCTCCCTCCGCTCAGCAGTACCCCAGTACCCCACAAAGAACTGGGAGCTCTGGTGGGCGGGGGGCGGCAGAGGGTTGTGCTCCCAATGACCGAGCACAGAGGTCTTGGCCATTTAATTAAGCCATCAGCAACAAGGAGAGCCAAGCACCTGACATTACCCCAGTGGACCGGAAGTGCTATAGGGCGTGGTTTCTCCTTGGTGATGGTTGGAGCTCATTGTCCACGTGACAGGGTCTGGCCTGGAGACTGGCTGAGGGAGGGATTAGCTAGCTACTGGGCATGCCTGTGAGCGGCTGTCTTGATTGGGTTAACTGAAATGGGAAGCAAGCCCCATCTTAACTGCAGGCAGGGCCACTCCACGGGTAGGGCGTACTGCATAGAACGGAGCAGGTAAACTGAGGGGCAGTCGTGTGCATCCAGCCCTCTCTGTGCTGGGTTGTTGATGGGATGTGCGCAGCTGCTTCAAGCCTCAGCTGCCCTGACTTTACCGCCATGATGGACTGCACCCTACTGGAGCCGGAATAAAGCCTGCCTCTCTTCAATTGCTTTGGCCAGAGTGTTTCATCACAGCAACAGCCAAACACTTTAAGATGAGCCCTTAACATGGATTTGACTGGGGAGAGGGGGAGTCATTCACTATATGAGTGTAGCAGAGGCAGAAAGGAGCATATAACTCGTGTCTTTAGATAAAGTTAAGTAATGCGAAGCATTTTACAGATAGAGCTCGTCACACACAGACTGGTTTTCCACATGAATTAACCCCCCAGTGCTATCACAAGCCCATGACGTAAGTACTACCAGTTCCACAGTCACCGCTGAGATAACTAAGGCACCTGCGGGTTAAGTCACTTACTCAAACGTATCCAATTTGAATTTAGACAGTCTGGTTCCAGGGGAACACTGCCAAAACACCTGAAATCAACCATGGGAATCCAGAAAGAAGAAAACTTACAGAAAAAGGAAGTCATATATGAAGTACAGAAGAGAAGGGGGAGGGGCCAGGTGGAAAGATTTGAACCAGTAAGACACAAGAGAAAAAGGCAGCACTTAGAACACAGCGATCAGAGTTCTACTCGAGCTGAGGAAAACCATGGTCCCCTCAAATCTGAATCTTTCTACCTATTCTCCAAAATATTCTTCAGGTCAAATGGAGGAGCAGAGACAACCACCTGAGAACAGTGTTGCTGGGCTGGGAACGTGGCTCGGTGGATGAGGTGTGTACTGAGTTGGCATCGCCCTGAGTTCACGTCCCCAGAGCCCGTGTAAAAGCCAGGAGCAGTAGCTTTTATCTGCAATGCCAGGACTGTGAGGTGGATTCTGAAGGCGGGCTGCTCACCGAAACTGGCGCTCACGATTTCAGAAGGTCCCCGGAATCCTAAACAGTGAACTGTCTCAAAACACAAGGTGGAGAGCAGACAACCACACCAGCCTGGTCTGCACAGGCACACACACAGCTGAACACGCTTCCCGCCACACACAGGTGCACCCACCACAAACACACGCCCACAGCTGTCACACTAACTAGAAAGCAAAAGAACACAGCAATCGTAAAAGCACCATTAACAGACAAACAAGCAAACAAACAAAAAGTATCAAATTCCAGCCAAGTTCTCTCAACTTTCTACAAGTTGAGAGATGTTTGTACAGACATCTGTGTGGAAGGCAGGGAGCTAAAGTCGCCACTTTCAGAGTGAAAACATGGGGACAGACCAGTGTGACCACAACAGTGGCTACAGAGGGGAAAAAGCAGGACACGTCATGGTGCTGGGGAGCCGCGGAGGAAGTCACTGCTCCTGGCAAAAAAAAGGCGAAGAAGGAAGAACCGAGCACACGTGTCCTTGGAGTCGTAGAGACTTAGGGTCGATAGGAAGAAATGTGAACATTAGTGCAAGATCGCACGCAGCAGAAAAGCCCTAAACTAGATTCGCGTTCAACCAAAGAACAAAACAAAACAAAACAAAACAAAACAAAACAAAACAAAACAAAACAAAACAAAACAAAACAAAACAAAAATGCTTTACAGCAGCTGCAGTTCACCCCTTGACGGAAGAGGGCGCTCCTAACCCGGGAATCTGGTTAGCTACCTCTGCAGGCCAGTGTCCTCTCAAAACAAGGTTCTATGAACAAAACCTTGCAGCTTGGGCAAACTATTGTTTTGAAAACCCACAAATGAGGAAAAATCAACACAATAAATAATAGTTTGAGGATACATAGAAAATATCTCTGGTCAGAAAATTAAAACTAAGAACAGAGATAGACATAAAGCAGGAAGGGACTGAAAAAGAAGTGTCTGAATCCAGAAAATAAATGAAAGAAAAGGATGAACTGTTGTTGAAATTAAAAGCCGAATTTCCTGATGTCTATGAAAGAATGGATTTGAATAAAAATTAATAAAAGTAGTAGAGAAAATTTAAAAGTAAAATGAGATTTTTCTTTGCAAGACAGGGTCTGACTACATAGTCCTGGCTGGTCTGGAACTCACTAGACCAGACTAGCCTCAAACTCACATATATCTGCCTGACTCTGCCTCCAGGAGCTGGAATTAAAGACCTATCCTAAGAACTTATCAATATCAACCAACCAGAACCCCCCAGAGCTCCCAGGGACTAAGCCACCAACCAAGGAGTACACATGGCTCTGGCTGCATATGTAGCAGAGGATGGGCTTGTCAGACATCAATGGGAGGAGAGGTCCTTGGTCCTATGAAAGTTCGATAGATGCTCCAGTGTAGGGGAATCGAGGGCGGGGAGGTGGGAGTGGGTGGAGGAACACCCTCATAGAAGCAGGAGGAGGGGGGATGATATAGGAGGTTTCTGGGAGAGGAGGAAACTAGACAAGGGGATAACACTTGAAATATAAATAAATTAAAAAACAGAATAAAATACATATGCAAAGCATAAAATTAAACATAAAAAATAAATAAAGGCCTATCCTAAAATGAGATCTAAAAACCCCAAACCGACAACAACAAAACAATACAAAAGGTCAAAAGTAAAATATAGACAAAAGGTCCAACGTATGCATAACCAGGGTCCCCAAAGGGGGGGGACATTGAGACATAATATTTAAAAGTATAGTTCAAGATAATGTTACAAAAATCAAAAGCATACTCGAATATAAATATTGAAAGGATAGTCTAGGTACCTAAGAAGTCTGAGTCAGAATAATCTCGAAACTTCTCCAATCACAATGATTACATTTTAAGGATAAAGGAAAAATTCTCCACCCCTCCGTTCAAGGAACTAAACAGAAAGGATGGGGGTTAAAGGAAGCACTTCTCAGTGGGATGAGGTTAGAAATACACTTCTAGAGTTTCATCCCCTGGAAGAATGTCAGCCCCGCCTCCTTAACGTTCCTCAACTTTTATCCAGCTCGTGCTGCAAACGTGCACAACTGCTGAAGGGGAAGAAGCGTGGTCTTAAACATCCATGTGGCACGGCCTTCAGGTCTCTGATTAGAAGCAGCCTAAAGAAAGATAGTGTTGCTATCCAGATATTGCCAGAAAGAATGGTTTAAAAAAAAATCTACCATGCTGAATTAAAGCTATGGTTTTTATAATTGCTCTCATTTCTATTACCTAGATCTATCCAGATAGTTTCCAAGTAGCTTAAGTTAAAGAAACTATGAGGGTTCAAAGGTGAGAGTTTTGGGTTATATTATGAAAACATTTCTTCAGATAAATTTAGTATCTGGTTACCATGAAAACTTCCAGGCTATCAGTATGCAACCACATCACAGAGATGAACCGGGGTCCATGGCGCTGCCTAGGCAGGTCCTCTCCAAACTAGAGAGCAGCAGTCACTAATCAGAAGCCTGTGTCACTCACCAGGGACACAGACCAGCCACCTGGGGACTTGGGTTCACGCATGCACCAGATCTCAAGTTGAAAGAAACAGTATTACTGCAGTCACACCTAAGAGTGACTTTAATCACCTGCTTAAGCCAGATCTACACAGAGCAGTCATTTCTAATGTGACTTTTCAGACCCAACCCATGTTCAGAGGCAATACATGAAAACAGCCTTACAAAGTTCCTGTGAAGTGCTGCCCACACATTGTCCTATTGATGGGACACCCTGGAAGCAGAAATCCCCACCTCATGTCCAGGGCAGAACACACTTGTGAAAAGACAGAAGTGTTAAAAATCCTACAGACAACGTCTTGCCTCCCTTTCCGACTGGCCTGCTGTTTAGATCACAGAATTCTGATGCTGAAATAAACAAACTGTAAGGATATAACTAGGCACTGTGAACTGCTTTCCTAACGCGGACTCCTGGGATGATAGCAGTAATTGTGTTCAAGCCCCTGATGTTCATTATCCCAGAGGTCAGTTCCCAAGCTAAAGTGTGTGAAGGGTGGTCACTTCCTTGCCATACTCCACAAAAGCAAAGACAATTCCCTACTCATTCAGCCTCAAGGAACAGTAAATACCAGACCCGACTGTCAGGAAGTTCTATTCCTTGGGTCACATTTCCTGTTGCACGGAGTTCCTGTGTTACGGGTTACTGAGCAAACATGGTACAAATGCTGATCTCGGCAGACTGCCGTAACTTCGTGCAGCCCCGGCCTCCAAAAAGTAGGTAATAGGTTATCTGCCCACTACTGTCTGCTGTTCAGCCCAAGTCTGGCTAGATAAGCCCATTATATTTAAATCTTCTCTAAAATGACCACACTCTGATCTGTATTGAGGGTCATCCCGGGAATTGCCCACAACAGTAAGGACAATACTTTGTCTATTAATCCTTGTAATTCCACGTGGAAAGGAAAATTCAGATTCAGTTTCTCACTACAAAAAGTGTATACACTGGCTATAACCTAATTGAAGGCAAGAGCTTCCGAAGCAGGTCACACAGCACAGGGTTTCTAAGTTGGGAATGCAGGAATAGAGGAAGTGGGTATTTGGTTATCAGGAAAAAAATGTATTGATCAGGTCAAGGTTTAGCACACTAGTTTCTTGGATATGAACTATAGAATTATTTTAGCTATCTCTCCTCTTCTTCTCTAACTCCCTCCCTTCTCATTGCCTGCTTGGACCTTGTAACTAGCCAGGAGTAGCTAAGTTGTATGTGGCTAAAACAATACTATCCAAGTGGACTGGAGGAATCAGCTGGGCAGACCCTTGGCGCGCACCTGTGCATTCTGACTCAGAACTTCTGGGATGGAGCCTGTGAGCTTGTGCCTAAGACCTCTCCTGTGCCAACACGGGAGACGAGACGGACAGAAATGCACTAATGTCTTGAGCATTACAGTCTCTCAGGTGCAAAAGCCAAACTGCCCACTCCCTGGCCTATTAGGAGCAAAAGTAAACAGGAAACAGGGGGTCCTGACCAGGCACGGGCAGACCCTTCATTTTGCAGCCCCTCTAGAGGGGAAGCCCTGGAACTGTACTGCTAAACCCAGAGAACTAAAGAAACGGTAGAAGGGCCCTGGCAGTGTGGTTCAGTGGCAGAATGCTTGCCCGGTTTGTATCAAGTCCTGAGTGGGTGGGTTCTCCAAGGAAAAAAAGAAAGGAGAGGGGGAGGGAGGGAGGCAGGCAGGCAGGAAGGCAGGGAGGGAGGGACAGATGAAGACCCTGTGTCCCTCAGCACTAGCTGGGAGCTGTGTATGTAGTTAACATCACTGGCCTCTATATGGCTTCCAGGAAAGTCCACAAAGGAGAAGTTCATTGTTTTTGTTTTTCCAAGGAGAACCAAGGAGTGCCATTATACCCTATTCTGAGTCAGACTGTTGCAGATACAATAATAAAAGATCCAAGAGACATGAAACAGTTTTTTGTTTGTTTGTTTGTTCTTTGTTTTTGTTTTTTTGTTTTGGTGTTTTTTGAGACAGGGTTTCTCTGTGTAGCCTTGGTTGTCCTGGAACTCACTCTGGAGACCAGGCTGGCCTTGAACTCAGAAATCCACCTGCCTCTGCCTCCCAAGTGCTGGGATTAAAGGCGTGCACGGCCACCACCCGAAACAGGTTGGGTTTTTTTTTTTGTTTTTTGAATTTGTTTCCCACCCCCCCACCCCCCACTACCCCCAACCCCCCATCCTCCCAACCCCCCACCCCCACCCCAAGACAGGATTTCTCTGTAGAGCCCTGGCTGTGCTGGAACTCACTCTGTAGACCAGACTGGCCTCGAACTCAAGAAATCTGCCTACCTCTGCCTCCCAGAGTGCTCGGATTACAGGCATGTGCCACCGCCATCCGGCTGGAAACAGTTTTTAATATACCATTATGCAGGAGCAGAGGAGTCAAATCACTGATCTAGCACAAAATAGTGGTTTTAAAAATCCTCTTCTACAGGCTGGAACTTGGACTCCTTCCAAATCACCCGTGTAGAACTTGGACACAAAGGCTCAGCCAATGAACAATCTGGGACTTAGGGCTGCTGCTCTCCCCAGTTTGGATCCTGGGCTCAGTCACTTTTCTAACCCTCAGACCCCAGCTTCCTGTGAGCAGGGGCAGGGAGGGACCTCCTGCCTCCTCTAACTCTGATGCTCTCTAGTTCATCTCATACTGTGATAGACTGTAACAACGTATTCTTTGCATGTGACCATGCTCCTGGGTGGCCCAGCTGTGAACCCTCTTGATTTAGCCAATGCCCAATGCAGCAGAGATAACATTTCTGTCTTCTGGAAGATTACCGGGTCTGGCATGGCCTTGGTAGGGACAGAATGACATGGCTCCTGCCCCTAGGACAGGGCCAGCAGGCGTGGGCCTCCATGGTGCCAATGGCTGCTGTGGGCATGAGGTACATATTTTATGTTCCTTTTCTGAGGAATGTTCTCCCTGTTAATATTAATGCCTCCATAATGATCAGAGACAGCACAAGTCTAGGAGGCGAAGGTGTGGCTAATGTCTCAGCAAAATGGTAAATGCTGGGATCTTCAGGACAGCCCTTAAGGCTGTGGAAAAGAACTCTAAAAACATGAGTTTGAAAATATATGATTTCTCAACTATGCAAAAAACATGAGGATGTAATATAAATTGCATAAATGAAATATATGGGGTTTCATGAATCTAAAGGAACAGAAGCAGCTGTGCGTGAGCCAACTTGTCACAAAGATGCTGAGGAAGGAGATAAAGAGCCATTTTGGATTTGAAATGAGGGACAGAAACCTTACAGAATTCCCACTCTAGGGTTGCCTGGAATCTCCACATAGTCTCCTTGCCTGGACCCCCTAGAAGTCAAAACGCTGTACAAAAGGACTGATTGGTAAGATTCAAGCATCCGGAATACCAGACAAAGCTGGTAGTTTGTGAGAACTAGAACACAGGGCTCTTGATCCCATCCTTTGTGCTCCCCCAATCGTGCCAGTCAACCCTCATACCTAATTTGTTGTCCCCAGGTACAAAACAGAAAGGCATCCGTGCCTACCTGTCACTGAGGTTGTTAAGGTTATCTGTGTGGAGCGAGGCTCAGTGGGTCTCAGAAGGGTGATGTTTATCGTGTAATCAGTCCCGGGGTACAGATCTAAACACACCTCAGGAGCTCGGTCTCTCGTTGTGACGTTAAAGAAAGTAGCATGACAGAAGCTCTCTAGATACCATCTCTGCCCCAGAACCTCCACCTGTCAGACGGAAAGAGAGTGCTGCGTTAGCCTCCTGCCGGCTGGCAGATTTCTAGACTGTCAAGAAACCTCCTTCTGTTAATCTTTGTAGGATTACCTTTAAGGTGCCAGTGAGCTAAACCAAGGGCAGCCTTTGCAAAGTCAAAGCTCCTGCAGCTGTCCTACCCAGTTTTGATTGCATAACCAATGACAGACAGGAATAAACAAGATGGAAGGTTGCTGTTCTAAAGCAACCCCTTGCTGTCCACTCAAGTGAAAGAGATTGCCTCCCTTCCCATCAGAACTGGTCAAAGCCGGTGCTTGTGGAGGCATCCTACATACTGTGGTCTGAATCCTGCCGCTCAAGCAACAGTGAGTCACAGGGGAAGCGCTCCTATGAAGATCCCAGGATAACAGGATCAAACGTTACCAACCAGTACAGTATGTCTGGTGAAACTGAGTTTAACGAAGCTCGCTCACATCATGGGTTCTCCACACTCCACCATTACATTCAGTCACTGAGCCATCCTCACAGACCACCCAAGACTGGACAACTGGCTCATAAGGCTTGTCACTCACCAAGCCTTCCACTTCTCTTGGATAGTTTGGATACCCGTAGAGAGAGATCATCAAAACTTGAGTTCCTTGCATTCAAGGCTATGAACGTCATCCACTCTGTTCCACAGAGTGCTCCAGGGTCTAGAAAGCATTACCAGGGGAGCTGAGCACGAGATCTCACAGTGCCCTGTTCTTCTGGACCACGTACTGATAAAGGATAACGTATTCATATGCAATATCAACGGTGTGTGTAGTCTCACATGTGGACAGCTTTCAAATGCCCACTTTTCTCCAGTGGACTTAACTATGTTCCATACATTACATAAATGGATCTCTGACATGTTAAAAGTTCAGTTTATTTTTCCAGTCAACTCTTCAATTGGTTTAGGGTGTGTATGTGTGTGCCTGCACATAGATGCCAGAGGCTGGATGTCTTCTCACTGAACCCTGAGCTCATGGATTCAGCTAGCCTGACTGGCCAGCAGCCCAAGAACCCTCCTGTCTCTGCACACAACTGTACCTGGCTCTTTAGGTGGGGATGGGGTCCAGACTCAGCCTCACACTTGGGGTGGCAAAAACATTACTAACTGAGCCGTCTTCCCAACCCCAAGAATCATTTGTTTTCTTAGCCAAGTGTTTGCTAGCAATAACAGAACTCCTTCAGTACTAATTTGAAAAAACATTTTAATCATAAAATAAACTATTTGGGTCCTTGAAAGTGTCTCCTTTCTAAGCTATCTTTCAGTTTCTAGTTTTCCAATATGGAAACTTAAATGCTCACCCGCTTACAATCCTCCAGCAGCTCCTCACAGGCATTCAAATTCAAAGCAAAAGGCAAGGTTCTCTCGGGCCCCTATAGGATTTCCCCTCCCTCCCTCCCTCCCTCCCTCCCTCCCTCCCCCCTGCTCCTCTTTGCCTTCCGGTCAGCCACTGTTCCAAGGACATGCCCACACCCCCCTTCTTCACCTTACTTCAGCTAACCCCTTATGCATTTTCTATGATATGATGTGGGTTTTGCTTCTTAAAAATTACACCTTGTTGGGGAGAAGTAGTGAGGTGGCTCAGCACTTAAGAGCACTGCCTCTTGCAGAAGACCTGGGTTCAATTCCCAGCGTGGATATGGTAACCCACAACCATCTGGAAATCCACACTCTACTCCCAGCCTCCATAGACATAAGGCACATACATGGTGCACAAGCAAACATGCAGACAAAACATGCACATTAAGATAAAGCATAAATAAATATTTTAAAAATTACACTTAGGAGTGAATGTGCATGTGGGCATTCAGACACACACACACACACACCCATCCCATTATTTTTGCATTTTTATCGAAGGCCCATTACAGTTGCTGTTTATTTGTACATTCCTATTTGTTTGAATTGAAACTCTCAGGTCATAATATATGATATATGATATTCTTTTGCTAAATGTTTACTGAATGAATAACTAATTTTCACTTTATCACACTCGGCCTGAGTTTCTAGGCACTAAAAATGACACCAAAGTAAATCCAGTAAATTTAAATTCCTTCTTAAATTTGCTTTTGATTTGAGTTTTGGTAGAGAAGGGAACTAAAGCTAAATGAACTTCTTAGTAATAGACACCTAGTACGTGCATCTGAAGGCAAACTAAGATAGATGCGTTCACATGTAAGTGTGTCAGGAAAAACGATAGAAACCATCAAGTCCACAGAACCTTCGCCAACTTAGTTTCTCCTCGCAGCAGTCTAACATGTACCCATTCCTAGAAAGAGCGGCCACAAACAGTGCAGACAGTCGCCCTACTAGGAGTCTTTACATATTCTGGATTTTCCACTGCAGACAGCTCACACATTTTGTAAGCAGAGTTGGGAGTTTACGAAAGATATTTTAACATAGACTTGCCGCCAGGACATACCCCAGAGTTTGGGTGCGTGCTCTGCAAAGAAGAGTCACAGCTCATGGAAAAGATGTGTTTAATAAGATTTCCTTCAGGGGTTAAGAGCAAGAGAGACGCTGAAGGAGCGAATAAGGCATGCCCAGATGGGGTGGGTCAGTCCTGGTTTTTAAACGACCAATGCTGTAAGAGATAAGAGAATAAGGGGTCATCTTACTTGGTACGTTTGTTCTGATCCAGCTTTCCTAGAGTGTGTGCTCAGCTTCAAACAGGTTTCATTAAATACTGAAACATTGAAAATTCCATCGTCTTCTAAGAGGCCATCTTCTAGAAGACAAGAGAACATATAAAAAGGTTGCATCACCAAGCAGATAGATAGATCATGGTTGAATATAAGTGTAGCTGGAACATTCTCAAAGGCCGGTATAGGGTGGTTAACACAAAGAGCACACACTTAGTTTTGGTTTTACACACTTAGGCTCAGGCACTAGCTCTACAGTTTGTTTTTATTTGAATGTGTGTGTGTGTGTGTGTGTGTACCTGAGTGTACAAGCATTAAGCATATGTGTGTGCATGTGTGTCTGTGTATGCACATGCCTGTGCATGTGCATGTATGACTGTGCATATGCATGTGTGAACATGACGTGTGTATGTGTGAACATCTCTGTGTGTGTGTGTGTTCTCAATTGCTCTCCACCTTATTCTTTGAGACAGGGTCTCTCACTGAATCTGGAGTCTGCTGACTTTGCTAGACAGCAAGCACCCAGGATCCTCCTGTCTCTGCCTCCCCAGTGCCAGGATTGCAGGTGTGCACCACTATCGGTCTCGGAAATTTTCCAAGGCACCATTGCTCCTGGGAGGTTTCTGTGGCTACAGGGACGGACCTCATCCTCACACTTACACAGTAAGCACTTTACCAACCCAACTATGATCTTTCATTTGTTTGGGGTTTGTGTTTTACGATTTCTTTATTTTCATTTTATGAGTGTTTTGTCTATGTACCAAGCCTGCCTGATGCCCCTGGAGGCCAGAAGAGAGCATCAGGTCTGTGGGAACTGGAGTTACAGAGGGGTGTGAGCTGCCATGTGAGTGCTGGGACCCAAACTGCAAGAGCAGCAAAGCTCCTAACCACAGAGTCTCTCCAGCCCTGGTTTTGATTTTTGAGACAGGATTTCACTTTATAGCCCAGGCCTCCTTCAACTTGCTATGTAACCCAGGCTAGCCTCTTCCTCATAATCCTTCTTCCTCTGCCTCTTGGGTCCTGGAATTATGAACATGCACCACCATACCTAGAAAAACTCCTGAGTTGTATAAACTTGGACAAGTAAGGGTTTCTTCTAAACCTAGATTTTCTCACTTGTGAAATCAAGGTATTCAGCTTGCTTTCTTACATCATGGGCAGATGGGAGAACTGAGTGAGATATGGAAACGTTACCATAAAGCTGTGACCTTTGTAGACAGTCAGTTGTACTTAGATGGGCCATAATAAAATGTCCTGAAGCGTATCTGTGGACAGACACCTTGAGAATGCGGGAAATGGTGCGTAAAACTCTGAGTTAGGGCCTCAGGGCTGGGGCTTTCCAACAGAAAATGACTGGAACATGGATGCTAAGGCTGCTGCTCTCAGAGCAGACAGCAATCCTTCAGCTGCTTAGAACACAGCTAAGGTAATTAACAACCAGGAGGCAGGCTTGTTCCGGCCATTATATGGAAAAAGTCACCCCCCTGCAGAGGAACATCTCTGCAAGCCTTTATTTTCTTAATGCCATCAAAAGAAGAGGCTCCCCAGGATGAGTTAAAGCACCCCCTCGAGTCTGGGGTAACAAAGCAATTTCTAAGGAAAAGCAAAAGCCCTAATGAATAAGCTTTCACCTTTTCTAGCAATGAAAAGGGTAGATTGCTTGCTTGTTTTTCTTTCTATGGTTTTGGTGATGGAACTCACAAGGTCCACAGGTTTTGGTGATGGAACTCACAAGCTCACAGGTCCAAACCATTCTCTCCTCTGAGCTACATCCAAAGCCCCAAACAAAAGTTCAAACCTCTGTCAGGGAGACTTTTTTTTACAATCATGTTTACTATGTAAGTCTCCCATAAGAGTCTGTGTCACCTAAGAAGTATTCATGATAATGGCAAATTATTTCCAGTCAAAATCAGGATTGCCTAAAGCATTTTCAAGGCTGCTAACATATGCAGCACAAGACAATTAGCCGTGAGACAATATTCCCGACTGCAACGGGAAAATGTATAAATACGGTTCTAAGGATTTCAAGGCCTGTCATATCTCCTTTATCTTCACAGTGTTTAAAGTTTTCACAAGGATATGGGGGGGGGGGCAGCTGTAGGATTTTGAGGAACGGCAAATGTATCCATGTACGAAATGTACGGAAGAAACGACACATAATGTCTATGAGTGTACACAGACAGAAAGCAAGCAGAGCTGCTAGCTGCAGGTTCCCACTCGAGACAATTTTTGTGTGCTATAGCCATTACAGACTGAGTTCAGAGGAAGACAGTGCTGGGAATGAAGGCATCTGGCTTCTACTTCCCACACCCACTCCTGACAGAAGTGACTGAGAATAACTAAAAATGGGTCAAAATTTGCATCTGGGTTGGAAGGAAAGGTTGGTTGCCATCTGGGAGGCAGACACATGAGGGCATCTACACTTAGCACAGGGTGAAAGAGCCGGGGCTGCGGGGAGGCTCGGAGCAGCCCAGCCTGCCTTCCAGCACGTGAGCACGGTCTCCAAATTCAAAGGGCGAACTAGAGAACTTGAGCTGTGGAGGAAGCCAGACAGGTCACAGGACAAGTCCGTAATGAATGTCCCTGTGGAGGCACAGTCAGCCCCCAAATCTAACCGCACATCAGAACCACACAGACAACACCTCTAAATGGTACGTGGACATCTGTGGGGAGTATTTTAAAAGCCACCTGCTCATCTAAGTACTAACCAGGCCCTGCCTTGCTTAGCTTTGGAGATCACCTGAGATCAGGCACATTCTGGGTGTCGTGACATAGACTCACCTAGCAATTCTGAGAGGCAGCCAGGACAAAAGGTGTATTCGCTACTATGGCGAGTACCAGTGGTCATTCCTTAGCACTCTGGGGATCAGCAACAAGAAAGATGGTCTAAGTGGAGACCTCAGGGCTAGATAGCTCCACGGAACAAAATTCTGGCTTGACAGGACAGCTTGGCTCTGGGACGTCAGGAGGTTGTCATGAAGCCGGGCACAGCCGAGCTGGCCTGAGGCAGCTTCACAGGTCAACAGAACAAGGTACTCAGAAAGGGAGGTGGGCTTCCCACATCTGCTCCTCCAAGGAGGCTGGCCCACCCAAGCATTGGCGGGTCCTTCACTGAGAGGGCAGAGACAAGCACATTAATATAATCCAGTGAAAAATGAGGTCAGAGGCTATGACCCTGTGAGGAAGCACCAGCCTAGGCAGAGCTCTGTTTTCCCAGGAGAAGTCAACGAAGGGAAGGAGAGGAAGGTGTGTGTATAGGGACCAGGGGTTTGGTTTTCTGATTTTTTTCCAAAGCAATATGGTAGTAAGATTAAGCAGTTCTCGTTCATTACTTTCAATAATAATTTCTTAAAAACATCCAAAATGGTTATAATGAAAGAAGAATGTATTGAGAAGAAGGATATGTTGAGAGGCAGAAATAAAAGAGAACTAGCTGAGATTTCGCCACACGCTCCTCACAGAGATGAAAGTGCACAACAGAACTTACAGTACATTATAGACACACATACACACGCACACACACGCATGTTTATACACGTGTGTACATGCAATGTGTACATGCAATGTGTACACACACGTACACACATGTTTACAGTAGGCATGGCACACATTCTCAGAAGGCAGAGGGAAAAGGACAAGAACATTTAAAGGAGAGAGCGCGGAGTTCCACGTAGATGTATTGGGGGGAGAAAGAAAGGGGGCGGGGTAGAAAAAGTAACCATCCGAGGTGGAGACTTGGTGAAGAAAACCATTCCTAACGTGTGGACAGATCAAAATCCCCTGGGGCGGGCCCTACACACTAGCTTATGAGAAGGCTCCTTTACTGTCAGACTGCAACCAGTTCTTACCATGTTGTCAGCCAACACTACCATGTGTGTGAACAGATGACTAAAGGCTTAGCTCTCCTGCTGAAGGGAGCTTTTTTGGTGTCCACAGTGAAAATCAGATTGCCTTATAGGATTAGGAACGGGGCAGGGGAGCCTGAGGTGTGGCTGGATGCTGGGGCCCAAGCTGAGCTTGTGGGAGACCCAAGGTTCACTTCCTCTTCAGTGGTTCCTCCCTCCACTAAAGCATTACATCCCAAAGCCAAGGTGATGTGTACAGAATTCTTAAATTCAAGAATCAATCTCCACTCAAAGCTTTATTCACAGGGAAGGTGACAAAAGACACTCTCAGATAACTGTGAGCTTAGAAAGGACCCCATTTCCACAGTGAGAAAAAATAGAAACCATCTTCTAGACACCCAGGGAGCAGAAATGGAAGAAGAAACAGAGAAGTGAGCTTAGAAAGATTGGCGGGCGGTTAACACTGCACCGATTAAAACACACACCTCAGGTTAAAAGACTGTGGGAAAACATTGCTACAAGCAGTGTGAAACAAAACGAAAACGTTAGACTGACCAGATCAACGGCCTAAGGAAAGGAGGGTAAGAAATACAGCGGTGGACAGCTGTGAGCTCCTTCCTCAGAGAGAAGTCAACACAGCTGGGCCTTAACACTGGTGATCAGGGAGACACGCCCAAATAGGTTCTTTTAAAGATTCGGGCAGCTGTAGAAGAAAGACGAGATCTGTATTGTCTGAGCCACTGAAAACAGAAAGCAGTGGAACCAATAAAAAGAAAAGAAAAAAGAAAAGAAAAGAAAAGAAAAGACAAAAGACACAGGAACGTGGCATGAAAAAAAGAAAACAATACTGGAAAGGAATTCATCACCCAGGAAGCAATAACAGAAGTCTGTTCGCTTATCCTCTCAAACACCGGCCCTTCCCTCAAACACCGGCCTTTCTCCAAGAAGGTTTTGTGTGTTCTGACTCCCAGAGCTGTCATGGTAGCCTCATCCAGTCAGCTTCTGAGGATAGTTAACAACATGTTATGCCAACACAAAGAATTGAGGAAGTGAGTACTGCATCCACAGGTAATGGAAGGCAGACGCTGGGCAGACAGAGTGTTAGTGAGAGAATCCACCCATATGTCAGGCATATTGAAAACTCCAGCATCAAATCATGCAGAACCCGATTAGCCTCTACAGGAGAAAAGGAGAAAAATGGAAAGCTACACAACCTTAGCTCAACATTAGATCAAATCTTGCTTGATCTAATAACACAGCTCGCTCCCCACCCACTGCACTGAAGACAGCCCGACCAAGCAGGAAAGGCCACAAGGTGCCAGTAAGATCCTCAAAGGATGTTAAAATGTAATGAGGCCAAAGTAATTAACATTACAGTGTAACTATTAAAAAGAAAAGGCCGAACAGATAGGCCAGCTGTCAAGAGTCCTTCCTGCTCTTCTGAGGGGCTCACATCAGATGCCTCGCAACCTTCTGTAACTCCCGCTCCAGAGGATCCAACATATAAAATAAAAACAAATAAATCTCTCTCTCTTTTTTTTTCAAAGGCTGGAGGCAGGGCAAGGAGATTAGAGGAAGAGACAGGAGATGAGAAACAAACCCCAAACAAACTATGTATGAAGTGTTATAAGGAACCGGGTAACTACTTATACTAATTTAAATACACATGCATGAATTGTGGTGGTTTAAATGAAAATGGCCTCCAGAGACTCTTAGGGAGTGGTATTATTGGAGGTGAGGCCTTGTAGAAGTAATTGTGATTCTGGTGGAGAGGGGAGGGTGAAGGGAGGAGGGTGAAGAGAGGAGGGTGAAGGGAGGAGGGTGAAGGGAGGAGGGTGAAGGGAGGAAGGAAAAGAGAAGAGGGTGAAGGGAGGAGGGTGAAGGGAGGAGGGTGAAGGGAGGAGGGTGAAGGGAGGAGGGTGAAGGGAGGAAGGAAAAGAGAAGAGGGTGAAGGGAGGAGAGTGAAGGGAGGAGGGAAAAGGGAAGAGGGTGAAGGGAGGAGGAGTCCAAGCCAGGCTCAGTGTCTCACTCTCACCACCCACTGCTGCCTGCAGACCTTGATGTAGAACTCAGCATCCTCTCCAGCACCATGCCTGCCTACGTGCAGCCAGATGATAACGGACTAAACCTCTGAACTGTAAGACAGTCCCAGATAAGTATTCTCCTTCAGAAGAGTTGCCACAGTCATGATGTCTCTTCACAGCAGTAAAACCCTAACTAAGACATGTATGTATGCCTGCATATCTATCACACTAATTGGGTGATATAATACAATTCTAATTAATTCTTAAACGGGAAATCAGTACAGCAATTGTACAATTGATGAAAGGAAGAGAAAAGAGAACAAGTATTAGCGCATTTTAAAATAACTATTTAAGCCAGAAGGAAGTCAGCATAGCAATTAAGTCACACCTTAAGAGCAAAGAAGAGAAAAAATGACTGCGTCTCAGGAATTCTGTCAAAACGTACATCTGTGCCTCCGGGACTGCTAATATTACAGAGGAAAATGTGGGAATGTGTGGAATTTTGCATGCAGTTACAAAATTTAAAAGTGTTCTGGGTGTGATGGCACATCTATAACCCCAGCACCAGTGATGTGGAGGCAGGAGGATCAGAAGTTCAAGGTTAGCATCAGCTACATAGTAAGTGTGAAGATAGCCTGGGCTACATGAGACCATGTCTCAAAAGCAAACACACACACACACACACACACACACACATTTAGAAATGTATCAATAAAATCAACTTAAGGAGAGGAAATAATAAAAATTAAATGGATTTAAGTAGGTAGAAAGGGAAAATACAGTTTAGACATCATGAGACCATTCTCTGGAAAAGAGAATAAACAGACACCGGGGTTGGTGGTTAAGCATAGTTCATCCCAGCAGGAGGGTCTCAGTCAATTTAAGGCCAGCCTTGTCTATGTAATGAGTTCCAGGACACCTAGGGCTACCTAGTGTGACCCTGTCTCAAACACAACAGAAAAGGTGGGACATAGAGGAACAGTCAGGGTCAGTCTTCAGCCCACCTACATGTACAGACAAGTAGACAGGTTCTCTACACACAACCCCCACACGCATTAAAAAAAATTCTAGAAAACATGGGCTGACAAAAGTCATGGAAGAAACTGACAAGAGGTGTTAACAAACCAACTTCCTAAAGGGGCAAAACTTAATGATTCTATGAGTAAATTTTTGTTACAGAATGATGCAGACCCAGAGCAGTCACAATTGTGCGTGTGTGTGTGTGTGTGTGTGTGTGTGTGTGTGTGTGTGTAATGTCTATATAGTGTATGATATATCTGTATATGTTTGCATGTTTGTGTGCATGCCTTCTATGTGTATGTGATATGCCTGTGTGTGTTTGCATTTTTATGTGTGGTGTGTGTGTATTTGTGATGTATCTTTCTCTGTGTGTGATATGTCTCTGTGTGTGATATGTCTGTGTATGTGTGTGTTTCTATGTGTATGGGATGGATCTGTGTCTTTTCATGTTTATGTGTGTGATGTGTGTGTATACAGTGTGTCTGTATATGTATGTATATGGTTTATGTGTGATTGTGTATGTGTGTGATAAGTATGTAGGGTGTGTATATGTTTACATGTGTATGTGTATATAATTTATGTGGCATGTGTATAATGTGGATGTGTATGACATTCATGTATGGTTAATGTAGCATGTGTGGGAGATATGTCTGTGTATTTGTAAGGGTATGTTTGTGATGTACATGTATGGTTTATGTGGTGTGTGTGTGTGTGTGTGTGTGTGTGTGTGTATACAGCTACCCTGTTCATTAGAGGGGAATTAGTATTACCTTGATATAAAACCAAACAACACAGTGTGCAGTACCAGGAGGATGGAGAGACAGACCTTTGTGATGGTGCAAAGATAAAGGCTGGAGCCCAGGTCGAGGTATTGTTTGCAGCCAGTGTGACTCCATATAAACCCTATCCTCGCTAGGTTAACTTGCAAATGTAACCTGTTTCCACTTAAACTGCCAACAAAACAGAGAGGTGCAGACATAAGACCCAGCCCAAGTTATGCCCTATGCTTCTTAGCCTGATTTTAGTTTGGATCCCAAACTCCAAAGTCTGGAAAATATTAATAAACAGCATTAATGAACACAAACTCCCTGATAAGTACTTCTTCAAAGATAAATTTGATTCAGAGGCTTACAAGATCTTAATGCAGACTGCTGCCTCCATTACATATTGAAAATAAATTTTCCTTAAATCCAACGTCCTTCCCTGCACCTTCAACACCACAACTCTATCAGAGCCAAGATAAACAGCGGGTCTATCTGATTCCAAAGATCACGTGTTTTTCCTAGTGGAAAAGGCACTTGAGGGGTAATCAGATATCTGTAAGGACGCTGTCATTTGGACTCAGCGCCAGATATGTTTGCAGGCCTTTGATGACCTCGTCAAGAAGCGTATCCCTGAAAGCCCACGGGAGGTCATTACTACAGTTTCCTTAGTTAGTTACAGAGCAATTTCTTCTTCTTCTTCTTCTTCTTCTTCTTCTTCTTCTTCTTCTTCTTCTTCTTTTTTTTTTTTTTTTTGGATTTGGCTTTTTCAAGACAGGATTTCTCTGGATAGCCCTGGCTGTCCTGGAACTCACTCTGTAGACCAGGTTGGCCTCGAACTCAGAAATCTGCCCGCCTCTACCTCCCAGAGTGCTGGGATTACAGGTGTGTGCCACCACCGCCCGGCTATCTTTTTTTTCTCACATCACATACCCGGGGTAAAATAAGTTCTATTCATTATAAAATCCTAAGAGGCCTAACTTCATAGCTGGTCTTATACTATTTCAATAGGCAAACCGTCTTATTATTTCTGCTTGATGGTTGTCATCCCCCCCTGTATGGTGACAGCAATATCTAAGGTAGCTTTTCTTTTCTTTTTTTTTTCTTTCTCTTTCTTTTTTTTTTTAAAGATTTATTTATTTATCTTATGTATATGAGGATACTGTTGCTATCTTCACACATACCAGAAGAGGGCATCAGATCCCATTACAGATGGTTGTGAGCCACCGTGTGGTTGTGGGGATTGAACTCAGGTCCTCTAGAAGAGCAGTCAGTGCTCTTACCCACTGAGCCATCTCTCCAGCCCCCTGAGGTAGCTTTTCTTAATGGAACATCAAACAAGTAGTTACAAATAAAAATGTCACCACTGCTGCTCAAAGTTTATCTTTAAAGTATTATTAAAGACAAATCCTTTTTTAAAAAGATTTTTTTTGTCTTTAGTGTGTATGTGTCTGTGCATGCAACATGTATGAGAGTGACCACAGAGGCCACAAAAGGACATAGGTTTCCCCGGAACTGGGGTTACAGTGCAGTGAGCTGCCACGTGGGTGTTGGGGACTGACCCTCTGCAAGCAGAGTAAACACTATACACTGAGCTGTCTCAATGGCCCTGAAGTCTCTGCAAAAAAGAACCTGTGTGAGCCGTGGAGACAGCGCAATTGGCAAAGGGCTTGCTGCACCAGCCTGACCATCAAGTTCATGCAACTTACTCTAATTGTGAAATATTTTTTAAATCCCATGACAATTACATGCAGTGATCTATTTCTACTTTTCGCATACATGCCTGGTTTTGTACATGTATCTGTTTGTATGTGTGTGTGGTTGCATGTGTGTGCAGATGAGCCCGAGGCCAACCCTGGGTATCCTGAATCACTTACATTTAACAAAGGGTCTCTCACTGAGCCTGGAGGTCACTCATTTGGCTGGACTGGCTGGTCAGGCATCTTGCTGTCTCCCAGCGCTGAGATTTCTGATGCATGACTATTCAGGGCTTTTAACATGGGTGCTGGGTATCCAAACTCAGGTCTTTATGCTTTGTGCACAGCACTTTACTAACTGAGCCATCATCCCAGCCCCCACCCCCACCCCGTTCCTCCCCCTCTTCTTCTTTTTAGACACAGCTTCACTATGTAGACCTGGCTAGCCTGGAACTTGCTATATAGACTAGGTTGGCCTTGAACTCACAAAGACCCACTTGACTACAGAGTACAAGGATTAAAGCCATGTACCACCGCATCTGGCTCCTGTTCTTCTTAACGCTCCTCTGGGTCCACTCCCCCCTTCAACCAATGTGGACTCCCCTGCACCCTAGGGCTGCCTCATGCTCCCACTTAACCACTGTTAACTGACTCCACAGCCAGACCAGCTCACAGTAAATAAGAAGCCAACCCTCTAGCGTCTCTCTTCCTCCTCTTTCTCAAGCAAAGGAAAGAAAGGCCTGTTGGGCTTCCTAGTAAATATAAGCAGTGAGATCCTCTACTCTCGTGTAGGCCTGCAAACCCATGACGTCATCACCTAATGTCCTTTCTGTTGCCACCCACTTGCCCCCCAGACTCAGCTGAGAAACAATCGCCAGCGCCATCCAGCTGGACCACAACAGAATAAGACGTTTCCCTACTATGCCTGCTCTGGTTCCACCCAAGGAGTCGCTTCACCCCTCCACCCACAACGACAGAAATGCCCTGCCCTCTTAGTTCCCCACATCTATGCTCAGAATTCCCCAGGATGAAATGCCTCTTTCCCTTCACCTACCAGCAGTCCGGAAGCCAAGGATGGCGGGCACAGAGCGCCTGGGAGGGGCCGCAGAAATGCTCACGGTGTAATTGGCTCCTTGTTGGAGGCGCAGGCACACTTCTGGCGTCCTGCTGTCTGTGGTCACATTGATTGTCTCCTCATAAACTGACTCCACAGCATCTGACTGCTGTCTTTCAATGCGCATCTTTAGAAGAGGAAAGGTAAGAGAATCCACCATGACTCCAGGCAGAATAACCGAGGCTTCATGGTGCCTGGTGCTGAGGGTCCCATCTTAGATAGCTGAGGGCCCCATCTTAGATACTATGTAACCATGGAGGTGAATAACCACGGAGGAGAGAGAGGGCCTGCTCTGTCCTGAGGTACCTGAGGACAAGGCCTAACCAGCCCAGGAACCAATGAGACCTAAGCTGTGACAGAAGTGAGAACTCACTGCTCTTCTGACCACAAATGACCAACAAGGAAAGGAAGTCCTCATGCCAAATCAACACATGTTTCCGGCTTTCTCTGGGGCAGGACAGCACAAGTGCTTGGAACCAGGCAGTGAAGAGAATGCGGAACATCAACGCCTGTCCCACCATCACACTCGGTCAGATGGCACAAACCCTAGATGTAAAATATGCGGCTATCTCAAAAATCATACCCACTTTTTAAACAGGGCAATAGAACTAGAAAACAATGAGACTGACTAAGCATCTTCATATTTCTCATAGAAACCATATAGCTGGCAGACAGCATCGCTAAATGGTGTGATTTGGTTGTCGTTTCCCTAGTTATGGAAGCATCATTGGTTTGCCTTTATGAGCACCTGTGTGGTAACAGTGTTTACGACCTGCTAGAGAAAATAATTATTTTCTAAATGACTAGAAGTTAAAAGCATCTTCTAAACTTGTCTTAGCTTTGTGTTGGCCCTAAGTGAAATGTTGATGTGTGTTTTCAAGAATCTCTGTTTAAGGAGCTGTGCCATGAAACCTCACAAAATGCACCAAGTTCACCTAGGCTAGCATATTCAAGCAAGATGCTACACCAACTTATACCAAGTGATTAACTGTGCTGTTTCATGAGTTACACTATCTGTAGCTTGTTACTGTACATTTGCAAACAAATATGGTTTCACTTTGTGTGACTAAAGGAAGAAAAGCCAGCAGAAGGAAAGGAGGGAGGTGGTGGGGAAGGGGGAGGGGGAGTGAGAGGGGAAAGGAAGGGGAGGGGAAGGGGAGTGAGGGGGGCAGGGAGGGGAGAGGAAGGGGAAGGGGAGGGGGAGAGGGAGGAGGAGGGGAAGGGGAGGTAGAGAGGAGGGAAGAGGAAGGGGGAAGGAGGGGGAGGGGAAGGGGAGGGGAAGAGGAGGGGAGGGGGAGGGGGAGCAGAGGGGGAGTGGAGAAGGAGGGGGAGAGGGGAGGAGGGGAAGGGGAGGAAAAAGGGAGGGGAAGGGGAGGTGCAGAGGAGGGAGAGATGGAAGGGGAGGTGAGAGGGAGAGGAAGGGGAAGGGGAGGGGGAGAGGGAGAGGGAGAGGAAGGGGGAAGGTGGGGGAGGGGAAGGGGAGGGGAAGAGGATGGGGAGGGGAAGAGGATGGGGAGGGGAAGAGGATGGGGAGGGGGAGGGGAGCAGAGGGGGAGGTGAGGGGGAGGGGGAGAGGGGAGGAGGGGAAGGAGAAGGGAAAGGGAGGGGAAGGGGAGGTGCAGAGGAGGGAGAGACGGAAGGGGAGGTGAGAGGGAGGAGGAGAGGGAAGGGAAGGGGAGAGGGAGAAGGAGAGGGAAGGGAAGGGAAGAGGGAGAGGGAGGAGGAGGGGAAGTGGAGGGGAGGGGGATGGGAGGGGAGAGGATGGAGAGGGGAGGGGGAGGGGAGAGGGATGGGAAAGGGAGGTGGAGAGGAGGGGGAGAGAGGGGGAGGGGAGGGGAAGGGCAGAAGGAGGGGGAGAGGGAGGAGGAGGGGAAGAGGGAGGGGAGAGGGAGGGGCAGGGCAGGGAAGGGAAGGGGGAGGGGAAGGGAGAGAGGGAGGTGAAGGGAAGGGGAGGGGGAGAGGGAAGAGGGGAAGGGGAGGGGAGGGAAGAGGAGGGGAAGGGAGGGGGAAGGGAAAGGGGAGGGGGAGGGGAGTGAAGCTCCTATGTAGGCAAGTTCTTTTGGCTCACATTTCCATGTCTGCATTTGCAAGGTAAAGCAGCTCAGTTTACTTACCAAGTACATGATCTCGGGGTTCACTCTCTCTGGGCTTATTTGCCATCTCACACAGGTGTCATTAAACACAGTCACATCGTGAATTTCTATCATTATTTCTAGAATAGAAAAAATAAATAAAGGAGTTGACACCTGAACCCTATCAATGGCTTTGGGGAACTCCGGTGGACTGGGGCCTCTGTCCAGCTGGGATCTCCGCTGCTCAGTCACAGTCACGCTCTGGTTCAGAAGCTAAATTGAGCAATTCAAGCAATCCCAGACGGTTCTTCATGAATGAGCCTGGCCCAATGCCTGAAGGGGCAAAAAAGGAAAAGATTACTGCCTGAGGGTGGGGAAGGGTTAGACTGCGATTAACCTGCCGGGCCACAGGATGCCACTGCTGTTCCACTTGGAGGCTGCACAAGGCCCAGGAATGAGCTCTGACCGGAAGCTTCCTTAAAGGCACACAGGGAAGAGCTGCTTCTTCCTCCCTCATCTGAACCCGGGTAGTAGGCATGTATTCATTCAGGTGACTGCTGAATCCCGAAGGGGAGGTGACACGTGTTACCACGAAGGACGACGGAGAAGCTTGGGGTGAATGGTGAAGCTCTCCACAGAGTTCCTGTCACCCTGCGACTCCTTGAGCAGAAGCCATGTGATCCTGATCTGGTGAGAAGCCAGATTTCTCCCACTACCGCTGGTCCTAACTAAGCTGCCTTCGCTTCGTGCAATGAATCTGGCACTGTGGGAAAACACTCGACTCCCTTAAGTCACATGGTTTCCAATGGACGCCACCACCCAACCACCTACAAAGTTGTTCAGCACTACATGCGGAAAACCTACCTTTTCACTTCTTAAAAATCAAATTTCCTACAGAGAAGTAAAGCTATTTCTATTTGCAAATGACATGATCTTATATCTAGACACCCCTAAAGAATTCAAGCCTTAAAAAACAAACAAACAAACAAACAAACAAACAAACAAACAAACTTGTGAAGGCTAAGAAAGGCGTTCCGGAAAGCTGTAGGACACAAGGTAAAACGTGCTCTTCTGTTCACTAGGAATGAATGATTAAAGGATAGTAAAGCAACTTCTTTTACAATGATATCAAAAAAGAGGGAAAAATAACAACAAAAAAACACTTTAAATTAGGCATTGCTCTATCATCCCTGGAGACAAGAATCTCCATTTCATCCAAAAAGAATATTCCATGACCCTATTTGAGCTTTCCTGCGAAGCCAGACATTTCCCAGGTTCTAGTGCACGCCAGCCCTGCATCCACGTTGGCTGTGTATGTGACTGTCTCTTGCCTCCTACTCTGGGGTTTCCTTGCTGTGGCTCATGCACTACAGCATGTGGCAGCCTGGAAGGGGAGAGGAGTTAAATCCCCTGGAGGCACTGTCTTAAGTGACTGAGTTTCCACAGCCTTTCAGAAAGTTGTATATGCAGTGGAGCAGCGCCCTACCTAGGGAGACCCGGATGCTGCAGCGCCCCCCCCACCCCCCCACCCACACACACACCCTGCCCAGGGAATCCCGGATGCTACAGCATCCTCACACTGGTTCTTTCTTTCCCTTAGTTGTTCCTGCTGGTCCACGATCTTGCTTTCTAAGTCTTTATTCCCCATTATGTAATAACACAAACTTCTGGTTCTGTTTGGGGAGAAACTAACTCAAGGTAAGACCGCCATCAAAACAAGTGAGAAGAGCCACCTACCACACAGGCACAAGGACTGTGTCTGAGCCTCGGAACCCTGGTCATTTGTTTGCTGTTCACTTCTTTGTTTACTGTAATCAGCTTGATGGGCCACTGGATACCCCTGGAATCTACCCAGGGCGGCTGGAGAGAGGCCCAGAACTGGGCTTAGTGTTACATGCTTACAACCTCAGCACTAGGAAGGTGGAGACTGATGGATGCATCCCTGAACCATCTAGTAGCTGAGATCCGAGTAGTGAGTAATCTCATTTCAAAAGCCAAAGTTTGGTTCCCAGCACTCACACCCATATCAAACAGTTCACAACTACCTATAAGTTCAAAAACAGTTCACAACCACCTATAAGTTCAGAAACAGTTCACAACCACCTATAAGTTCAGAAACAGTTCACAACCACCTATAAGTTCAGAAACAGTTTACAACCACCTATAAGTTCAGCTCCAAGGGATCTGACACAGGCACCTGGAGCCACTGCACACACCCACACACAGACACATTATTAAAAATAACAAATCTTTTTAAAATTAAAAACAAAACAGATGGCTCCTGTGGAACAATACCCAAGGCTGACCTCTGGCTTACACACACACACACACACACACACACACACACACACACACACACACGGAGAGATGGAGAAATGAGAATGATAATTCAACAATTTTTTATCTCAGGAAAGGATACTCCTCTTATTGGCTAAGAACAGACTTACTGTTCTTAGCCACCACAAGGAACGAGGAACCGGAGCCTGAAACACCCATCGGTTAACATAATTCTTCTCCTCCTCCTCTTCCTCCTCCTCTTCCTCCTCCTCCTCCTCCTCCTCCTTCTTCTTCTTCTTAGATTTTATGTATTTATTTTATATATATGACGAGTATACTGTAGCTGTCTTCAGACACACCAGAAGAGGGCACCGGATCCTGTTACAGATGGTTGTGAGCCACCATGTTGTTGCTAGGAATTGAACTCAGGACCTTTGGAAGAGCAGTCAGTGCTCTTAACTGCTGACTGCTCCAGCCCCAACATAATTCTCTTGTACAGAACCAAGGTCAACTTTGGATTCACCTGGACTGCTGAACTGGTCATATGACATGACCTATGGCTATCACTGATTTTACCTATTTACTAACTCTCCACGTTGGCAGTATCTAGAATCTGAATCCCAACACACTTGCTTTTTGAGTAAATCCAAGTCATATACTAGTAACTGAAAATACATTGAGGCTGAGAAGAAAACACAATTTTCTATAGAGACAACAGGGTATCAGCTATGAAGCCTAAAGAATTCATAGATTTCTACACCAATATTCCTCTTCAGAGCATAATAATGTGGTTAAGAAAAAGAATCCAGTTGTCAGCAGGAAAAGCAAAAACAAACAAAACCCAAACAAACAAACAAGTAATGGCCTTGTTCTTTCATCTTCTTGGTCATCAAGGGTGATGTTGACATCAGTTCATCGTTGGATAAACTTTAAGTCTAACTGGCCACTTGTGCGGCTGCCCCTTAAAGCTCAGGACGTTTAACATCTCTGCTCCCTGGGACAGCCTTCTGATGGTAACTCGCAGCTGGTCCAGAGGAAGCAGAGGGGTTTGCCCCTCATCATCTCCCTCAATTGCCAATGAAGCAAACAGGCCTCCTATTCGGGGTGCCTATGTCATCCAAGCAGAGATTAGAAAAGGGTTTCCTTTCTTGTTCTTCCTTTTTGCTCGTTCACTATGACAACTGTAAATGACATCTCAAAGATGCCATCTGCCTCTAGCCTGTGCCATGCTCTGCACAGATGGGACCCAGATCTGATTATAGCGACGCCAGATATTCCATTCCAAAGAGTAGCTTAACAAAGTTGATGTCTTTTCCCATCAAGTACCTACAAACAAGTTGGAAAGACTATTTTTTTTTTTTGCAAAAAATCCAGGTGTTAAACATCTGCATCAGTGCTGCCCTTTGAAAATATAACACTTGAAAAAATGTACACTAATTCTAACTATGCCAGTAACTGAAAATTGCATAGGCACCGAACAAGATAGTTCAGTGGATAAAGACCTTGTCAACAAGATGATGACCTGAGTTTGATCCCCAAAACCCTAAGGAGGAAACATAACTCCCATAAGTTGGCTTCTGACCTACACATGTGCACAGTGGTACACACGCACCTACACAAACACACAACTAAGTAAACAAAGGCCTTAAAAATTGAAAACCAGAAAAAAAGAAAAAAACACATACGAAAGTCTTGTTTGGACTGGTCTCTTCTTCCATTTACTGCCCGTGACTCGCAGAATTGCTACCTGATGACAAACACTGGACTGTGAAGAAGACTAGATCATCTGTTCTTCCTTCAAGGAGCGTGTTGCTTAATGGAAGGAGCAACACAGTCACAGGCGACCAACAGCTCAATAGCATTACCACAGGCTCTACACAAATGGAGGCATCAAGTCGGAAGGCCTGGGGGACCTGGGAACTTCAGTTGTGTGGTGGGCACAGCCTTGGAACGGAAGTGGCTGTAGAGTAGGGAGCACGGGGTAGGGGGATGGCTGTGGTGGGGGGAGGGGGTGGCACAGAGAGAACAACAAGCCTGAATACCAGGCCAGTGCAATCGTGAGGTGGGAAAGAGGAATAGGGGAGAGATGTCAGTCAGCTTGGTACAGAAGCAAGGCTGCAGAGGAAGCAACGGGGAAGGGCTTGTCAGACTGAGGACCGCTCCTCTGAGCAGAGGCGAGCTGCAGGATAAGGAAGGGGACAGTTTTCCATTTGAAAGGACGCACCAGGGTACAGAAGAACCGGAGGTCATAAAATAGCCTCTAATGTTATTTCCTCCACGACAACTATATGTCAGGCTCAGACTGCTCTTCACAGGCCTGATCTCATTTTCCCAGTAGTCATAAGAAGCAATAATAAAAACAATAAGAATGAACACTTATTAAGTTATAACTATGGGCCAGAGAGTATGTACAGGACTTTAACCTTTAAAATAACCTGATGGCTGGACAGAGCCATGTCCATCTTAGAGTCCCAAGGCTTGGATGTGGAGAAACTTGCAAGGGTAGGGCAGCATGAGGGACGGAGTCCGGACTCACAATCAGACGTGTCAGACCCCGCTGCTGGGAGCACTGCACTAAAAGAGTCAAGAGGCTACGGGATGAAATGGGGGTGCTGTATTATAAAACGAGAAACAGTTCTGAAGGAGATGACTGGGAGGTGAGGGAGGAGGAACAGAGGAGCCCAGCTGCCTGCCAGCCTCGGAGCGCGGGAGTCTGAATGAACGGCCTTCACTGCTCTTCTAAGAAACACAAGAAGAGGCAGAGCAATGAACTGCATTTAGGACATGTTAGATGTGAGTTGTCTGCTTACTGTCCGATGGAAAAACAGCCCTAAAAGCCCCGGGTCTGTGCATGGAAACAGAAGACATGGACGAGTGAAAGGAAAACATCCAAGTAGGTCATGGAGAGGGGCTTGTGGCAGAGCCCCAAGAACACTGATATCCAAGGAGACCCTCAGACAAGGGCAGTGCAGGGGAAGGGCGATGAGTCACTACGAGAAAGTAGGCCCAGGAAGTGAAGGAAGGTAAGGGTATGAAGGAGTGTGGCCTCCCTCCACTCTCTGGCTTCCTCACTCCATCCAGGGAGAGCACAATGCGTCATTAAGGCCAAGAGGCAAGGTCAACCTCCCTCATTCTACCCTAGCAAAGGCAACCCCCTTGTCTCCCACTCTTTATCCTTTTTCCTTGATGAAATGGCCATCCAATCGAGCTTAGACTTGGGGTTTGACATTGGGCAGAAGTAGGGAGAGCAGGCCTTGGGTCTGTCTGGTTGTGGGACAGACATATAGGCATCTCCAGTTTGACACAAAGAAGGACCCTATGAGGACCTTTGAACCTGCTCTAGGTTTGGGATCGTAAACTATTTAGCTTTATCCCACCTAGGTAGGGGTGAAGGGGTACTCATACAAATATAGTATGTGTGTATAACATACATATAAATACTATGTATATGTTTATGTATATATACATATATATGGATTCTGCTATTCTGCTAACATTTAGTATTTCTCTGTGTGGCATTTACTGTATTTTTAATTAGTTATTTAATGTGTACTTCTCAGAGTGAAACTTTGTCATAGCAAAAGCTGTACTTATCTTTCTAAACTTAGCAAATGCCTTAGACAAAGACACTCAAAAGTATTTTCTTATCTGACTGATTGGTTAAATGAATGAATGGGTGATCAGCAACACTACCGTACAGAAGGGTTAGCAGAGTCGGGTTAAGACAGAACATGGGTTTAGCTGTTAGGCGGTCATTCGTCGGGAAAGGGAAGTGATGCCCAGTTCCCCTTCCAGGATAGGCTGAGACAACAAGGAAAGGGAAGGAAACCAGGCACAGACGACTCTCTCAAAAGACCCACTGTAGTGTTGGGGACCAGTCTAGTTTACTCTCCTGGTTGACAGTTTGGGGCCCTTCTTTGCTTTTTGAAAACACTGAAAGAATAAATTCGGTGGGTAAGTTCAGTATTATCTCCAGTCTAAACAGTTCCTGATTCCAAAAGAGACCTGATGACCTTATGATAGAGCCATGCTCTGAGGCCATTCCCAATCAGACTACAAAGTGGGGACACTTTGATGACTGTGGCAACAAGACACAGGACTCATCACTGAACAGATGTGTGTTTGGCTATAGACAGCCCAATGCCTCCTTTCTTTGGGGAAAAGAGGAATGCTTAAAGTAGTAAATTATACTTTATGGCGATTTTTATGTCTTGTGAATAAATATTCATATGTTCACTGTGTATTAATCTGTGCACATTAGGAAAAATACATCTACTTCATCAGAGTTATGATATACCACATATTACAAGGAATCCTTGAATGGTATATTAAAACTACAAACTTTGGGGAGTGGGGGCTAGAAAAGTGGAAATCATTTGAAATGTAAATAAAAAATATATCGAATAAAAAAAAAACTACAAACTTGTTTCTCAGGCATGGTGATATATGTCTATAGACTTAACTGTTTGGGAGGCCAGGGCAGGGAGAACTCTTAAGAATTTGCTCAAGCCTGAGCAATGTAGCAAAACTCCACCTAAATATGCCTGTGTGTATAAAACATGTGAATATATATGTCTATATATGTGTACATATAATTAGAAATATGTTATTTTAAGAAATAAGCTATGAAAATAATTCTCTAGTTATGTCAAAGACCATAAGGGTGGTATGCAAATAATTCAAGCTTGGGTGAGCATGAAGAGGGGTGTGTGGGCTCCCAGGGTTTCCAGGCTTGGGTTCAACTCAGAGCTCCATCAAGTACTAGTTACAGAATGACCCTAAGGAAATTGCTTAACCTCCAGGAGTCTCAGATCACTCGGCTATGAATGGAAAATACTTGCTTTACAGGTTTTGAGGATGAAATGAGATCAAGCATTAAGGGCCCCCAAGAGAACCCTGGGTGTGTAAGCTAGTGTGCAGGAGCACACAATGATGTCGGTAGTCCAAATGTTACGGACATTTACAGACATATCCAGCCCAGCAGTGTGGCTAACGCAGTACTGCACCCATTTATCCCAGCCAGCCCTTCGTTCCCATTTAAAATGTACAGAGCTGCGAGCTAGCACTCACGAGGCTGGTGAGGAGGACTGACAACCAAGGAGGGTCAGAGGGCACTGGGAGCTCTGTATCATTTGCAGCAGTACCCAGGGCAGATTACAGGATGCAGACAGGCCCCTTGGAGATCAACAGTCCGTGTTTCAGCAGAGTTGTTGCTCTCCTAAGAGCATGGAGTGAGGGACTGATGGAGTGTGGAGTGTTAACTTTGTAATTATTAACCCAGACTCAAAACATAAAAGGTAAATGACCTGTGCAGAATGGAAGCCAGGGACAGCCTTATCAAGAACAAATCAGCCTCTTTGATCTTGAAGTAAAACTGAGTCATTAATGTGAAGCGTCCACCTTGGGTTTTTCCAGACACTAAAGGAGTTGCCTAATTCCCAGCTGTCTGGAGTTTCCAGTTCAAACTGGTCTTAGAGGGAGAAAAAAATCCTACCACCTTGTCAGAGTTCACACTCCTTTACGGATCTGAGCCACTAACACAGAGGCACAGGGCTTCAAAAATATTTTAAAGTAATTCAAAACAATCTGTGTATAATCTGTTCTCCCCAGTCTGGAATTAAACACAAACAACATAGACAGAGGTGAAGACGGAGGGAATACGAGGAAAGATGATGATAGGGAAAGAAGTAAACTGTGAAACACGGTAAAATAAATTCAAAACACACTGGGGGTGTCGGGTGGTGTAAGACTGAGGAAAAACAGGGGAAGGAAAAGAGGGGGGCAACTAAACAAGGACCATGACAACCAGCATCTCCTGCTTCCATTTCCAGAAGCTTCTCCAGCCTTCCCCTCCAGAGATGATCTGCACAGACGCATAAATTAATCAGCATGTAAATCACTCCCTTTATCTGTGAAAATCGAATTTAGCTGCCAATCCTAGTTGAGGGCACACAAGCCTCCTCACAGAAAGAGCCTAGCTCCCAGGGAGAATGCCTTTTTCTCTCCTGAAATCAAAGCTTGCATAAGCCCAGTGGAAACAGCTGCAGCTGGAGCCACAGACTTAGTAAAAGGTGGAGGGCTGAGGACAGTAATTATAATTAGCGGTTACACAACATGTTTGTTCTTCAAAGTGCTGTGCAAGGATCAGCTAATTAATAGCTTACTGTGCCCCATGCAGATCCCCTGCTTTTTCATGTAGTGACTAATCCTTGTGCCCCCACTGAATTCTGAATGGTGGCAGCAGAGGACCTTGAGCAGCGGACACACCGCACAGGGACCACAGCTACACACAGCTCTCTCACCAAGTCGTTTCTTGGGGGAACAGTTCTGGGAGAAAGCTGTCTTACATCCTCCAGAGAAGTCCTGGAGGTGCTGCTAGAGAGGCGATGCTAGGTTAGAGAGACCATCGGTCTAGTGAGTTTGGCCTCAGGGAAACTGGAACACTGGGCCCTCGAGTCCTTTGTTGGCACTGGCTTGTCCTTGCTTCTCTGCTCTGCCAGGGAGACATCTCTGGAACAAGGTGGCCAAGATTTTTGGCTTCTCGGCTTCTGTTTCCTCCCCACTCCGCAGTCTACATCTTTTGCATGTATGACGGCCATAGCTGAATGTAAGATTGTCTATCTCCCCCAGGGCTCCTCCCCCAGGATTCAGCAGTCTCTAATGCTTTGGATTTATTTACAAAACATTACAAGAATATCTGAATGTGCATTTCCTTGGGAGAGATCTGGTTCTTCTACCACTCTGCAAATTCCAAAAAAAATTGTACTGCTTCACACATATAGTGAGATGAATAGATGGGCGGGATGGATGTCATCAGATTTCTCTCTTAGGGATGGGGAGATGGCTCGGACCATAGGTGCTTGCCACGCAAGTGTGATGACCCAGAACCTCCATAAAAATGTAGGTCATGGTGGCCTACTTGTGTAGTCTTAGTGCTGAGAAGACAGATACAGACAGATCCTTGGGTTTCACTGGCCAGCTCGATTAATCTAACTGGTAAGCTCTGGAACAATGAGAGATCCTGTCTCAAAAAAGAAAGATAGAAAAAGGTAGATGGGTCCCTAGAAACAACATTGAGACTGTCTTCTGGTCTCCATGTGCACCTGCATACACATGTAGAAATCACCTGCATAAACGCACACACACACACACACACACACACACATACACACACAAAAGCACAAAGAAAAATATAATTTAAGAGATAGTATTATATGTATGTATGCATATATATAATATATATATTATATATATAATCATTCAATAGAATATTTTTCACTTGTAAAAAGTAAGGAAAATGGCATATCCTATATTGTTGTTAAACCTTAAAAATATTATGCTAAGTGAAATAAGTGAAGCTTTAAAAAGAATCTCAAGTATCATATGATCCTACTTCCTGTGAGATAGAAAGCGAAATGGCAGGGTGCCAACGGCTGTGGGGAGGAAGGAATGATGGTTCCAGTTTTAGAAGACAAGAAGTTCTGGAGACTGAGTCCGCCATGGTGTTCATGTACACAACACCAATGGACTGCACACTGAAGACAAACCAGTATGGTACAATTAAATAAAACTTAACTCCTTGGATTTTGTCTTAACTCCTTGAATTTTGTCATCTTTTTTCTGAAAAGCCATCATGTCAAAATGTGTTAAGAGTATACTCCTCCAAGAAAATGGTTCATAGAATAGATTTTCTCAGCTGGCTAAGGAGAGAAGGCAAAACACACGAACACACACACACACACACACACACACACACACAGAGAGAGAGAGAGAGAGAGAGAGAGAGAGAGAGAGAGAGAGAGAGAGAGAGAGAGAATTATGGTGTTTCAAAAGATGGATGTGTAAAATTCTATATTTTATTTTCCAATTCACCTTCTAAATCATTAAGATTAAGCCGATAAATCTGAAGCCCAATGCCTTCTGAGTAACTGGCAGAGGTGAGTGGGACCCCAGGGGAGGCAGCAGATCACTCCACGCCCATCTGGTGTTGCTCCCAGGTAACAGGAGGCCCGCAGAAGCAGAAAGGAGTCTGTACCTGTGCATGCAAATGTGATTTCACTCCAGGTGCCTTTCTCTGTGCAAACGGAAAGGATCTTTCCTCCAGGGCTCTCAAAGCCCTCCTGGCAGTCATAGTGCGCCACACTCCCCTGGCTGGAGCTGTGATTCCTGGCCAAGATGGCGTTCTGAACTTCAGGGGGACTGCCACAGGTGATCTCTGCAATGAGAGGCAGGAAGACAACAGTGGTGAGCTCTAACTTCCATCCCCGCAATTAGGATCTCAGAAAGAAACATTTCATGTTAACAGAGGCCATTCATCTGGGAAAAGAGAAAACCGACTCCCTCAAATAATTCAAATGTAATTATAGAAAATTAAGGTTGTTCAGAAGCATAGGAAACCGGTGTGCCTGGATTTAATGAAATTTTCAAACATGCACACAGAGAGAAGAGCCAGATTAAGGGATGGCTTTGTATAGAGCTCCTTGTATATGAAATAATCCATCTTAGGGTTAACTTACAAGCTAATGTTCTCCGGAACTTTTTACTGTGTATCTTCAGATCTTTAACTCTTCAGTGGATGAGAGTGCAGTAGTAGCAACTGTTGTTAACTGGATAGTACATAAAATATTACAGAATCCTTGACATTCTTTAAGCAATGCAATGCAGAAAGTGCTTACCTTTCTACATTCACACTCAACTCTCAAGGGGAAAGAACGGTCCCTTGTAAAGAAGCAGATAGATCAAAAAGCATTGGAGTGATTGCAAGTTTCTTTTCTATAACCTTAAAAGATAGTAAAGTGTGTGTGTATGTGTTATGTGTGTGCGTGTGTGTGTGTGTGTGTGTGTGTGTGTGTGTGTGGCATTAGTAGTAGTAGTAGAAGAAGAAGAAGAAGATCCAGACAAAGCAGGCTTCAGAGCACAAGGACAATATTTCCAGAGACTTTTAGCCTTCAAAATTGTCACATATATCTTTTCTGACAAAAATTCAAAAGTATTTAATAATATACTGGCTTAATAAATCCTTGTAAGTCCAGTACTTCGGGGCTGAGATAGGGCAATCGTATGTCCAAGGCCAGCCTGGGCTGCAGAGCGAGACCGTCTCCAGCATAGCACGGCCTGATGAACAGGCGGTTCTTGTCTCCTGTGCTTGCTCCCTGGATGCAGCCATGGCTGTGGTCTTTGAGCTCAACTCAGTTTCCTTCTTGAAATTCCACGGATCGTGTTGACTTCAATGATGGGGTTCACCATTCAGATCTAATCCCACTTCCCAAACATCCTTTTGGGAATGCTTAAATTTTATTTCAAATAAAGGACTTAAAACATACAAATAAATATGAATGAGTATGCAATTCTGTCCTTAATACTGAAACATCAGAAACAACTCAAATGTTTATCAAAAGAGAATTGG
This sequence comes from Apodemus sylvaticus, assembly GCF_947179515.1. Taxonomy (NCBI): domain Eukaryota; kingdom Metazoa; phylum Chordata; class Mammalia; order Rodentia; family Muridae; genus Apodemus; species Apodemus sylvaticus. The sequence goes on from NC_067474.1 coordinate 73,106,989, forward strand.
GTATAGGTGTGGTCGGCCTGTCTGTCATCCCAGCACCCAGGAGGAGAAGGCAAGAAAAACACTGATGCCAGCCTGGGCTACACTGATGCCAGCCTGGGCTACAAGAGGCCCAAGAGGAGGCAGAGAAAACTAGGCAAATAAACCACAGTGCAACTGAGCAGTCATAAAAAGACCAAAAAAAGCCACACACTGTTGTGAGAAGATGTCCACGATACATTATTGAGTCAAACTGCAGGTTCCATCTGTATAAAATACATAGACTTTTTTTTGCATGGATTTCCCTTTCTTTGATTCCAAAGTTAATTACATACATATGTTGAGCAAAGGATTATATAATGTGTGTTTCAAAAATACACAGGAACTTGAAAAAATACTGGTTACTGTCTGGTAATATTGACTCTTACAGTTTCTACCAAAAATTAAAAAGTAACCCTGTTTGACAAGAAAACAAATCAGAATAGATATAGCTTAAGAAACAAAGCACATAGGTCTTGGGAAAAACATGGATGAACAATGAAATTGGCCAGGTACACAGATACATCTCTATAGCCATTTAAACTGGACCGCTTGATATAATAGTCTTAAACGAATATTGCTAAAGGTTGAGCAACATAAAGCAATTAGAAACAGAAACACAACTCCAAAGGTTTTTAGTAAAACTTGAGCAGTGAGGCTTAAGGGACAGGTAGAGCTGTATCTCTCACTGACGGGACAGTTCACAGATGCTAGTCAAGAAAGAGACATAAAATAGGAGGACTGGGAGTGTCGCTCGGTTAGTAGAGTGCCTTCTTCGTAAGCCTGAGGTTCCATCCCAGTCCTCAACACCACTTAAGCACACCGTGGTGGTGTGAGCCTGCGATCCTAGCATTTAGGAGATAGAGAAGCAGGAGGATCAGAAGTTCAAAGCCAGCTTGGTGGTGCATGCTGTTAATTCCAGCACCTGGGAGGCAGAGGCAGGAGGATCCCTGTGAGCTCAAAACTCGGTGAGTTTGATTTTGTTTTTGAGCAGGAAAAGTTGCCATTTCTGACATCAACACCTTTAAAATAAAGGCTTACTTGTTGAGTTAAAGCATTCAGAATAAAGACAATGCTATGTATGCTCCCACAGCCTCATCAACCATGCCTGGCTTTAAGAGCGGTAGCCTCACTAAGCCTGCGGGTATAAACTGTCACCCCAGATACCCCAGAAGCTGAGGTGAGATCACAAGTTCAAGGGCTGTCTGAGATGCATTGTGAGTTCAAGGCCAATGAAAAAACAGAGTAAAATATTTTGAAGGTGTGGGCCAGGGGTGTAGCTCAGTGCTTGCCTAGGTTCACAAGACCCTAAGTTGAATGTCCAACACTATAAAAAAAGAAAAGAAGGAAGAGGAAGAAGGCTGGAAAAGAGGATGTTTCCCTTAAGTCCTTGATATAGTGTTAGCAGGTCTAATGAACATGTTCCTCTCTGCCTCATTCTGGATGCTTGGCCTATTGTTGTAGGACCTAGACTTACTTTCCTAAGAGACGCTTCCAAGATCAGTTGCTGCTGGAGCTATCTAGAGATCTATAATAAATACAGTAGCCCAGGATTCTGTATTTATTATAGTATATCAGAATATTCAGTATATCAGTATCCTGGTTGAAAATTTAGCTTTCAGCCAACATAGACTCAAATCATAAGCAGTTACAGGGCCAGAATGAGGTCACTTCATAACATCCCATCTCTCTCTACTTCTTAGGTCCTGTGATTGGTCACAGGGCTCTCTTCTCTTTTTATGCATGTTTACCAGATACAAGACCCCTTAGCCTTCCCTGTGTTTTCCCAGCATCAAACCTTTACTGGCCCTAAACATTGCAAGGCATTAGTGTGCACATTATTTGTGTGCACATGAGCAGCCAACCGATTGAGTAGTTAATATTTTCTAAGACTGATCGGTTATCCATATACAAAACATCTGGCTTCAGCCAGGATTCAGCTGGAGCAGGTCTGGGAGGGAATAAGAGAGAAAGGCTGAAAACTGAAACGTCACACAGCCTTGTGCACCCTGAACATGGACCCCCGAGATCTCAGTGGTGAGCTTAGGTCAGGAAGCCAGCAATAGAGACCTGAATTATTAGAGGACTGTAGATTCCCAGGGAATAAGAACATGGAGGACAATGGGCTGGTTCCTATCTTACACATACTCAAGAGCAATGAAGGCTTGATGACTTCAGTTGTGATTGTAAGAAGTTTATAATTAACAGTAAAAAAGAAAATTCACCAGATCGATGGGAAGTCATTAGATTAGTCTCTCTAATGAAGACTCAGGGCTGACGGTACCCACAGCTCTGTGAGTTTTCATTACTGAGATGTTCAAGTTGCATAATCCCTTGTCAGAAGATATTTAGAAATACTGCATGATCTGGACGAAACACATCGTTCTAAGCATTTGTTAAGAGGACTCACTCAGGGAATGTATGAAGCTATGCCTGTTGACGATTAGAGCTTCAGTGTGCAATGGCCTCATGCTTGAAGAAGACTTGGCCTCCAGCCAATAGCACTGTTTTGGGAGATTGCAGAAGGCCCAAGCTAGGAGACACACATTGCTGGAAATAAGCTAGAACACTCTCCTAGACGTGCTTTTAATCCCTTCTACTTCTGAGACCTCTAAGATATAAGTTAGACCAGCAGCTCATGGCTGTCCTGGACAGAACTAGCCACCATGCCTTTCCCAACATAAAGGTCTATTTTCCTTTGACTGTGATCCAAAATAAATAATTCCTCCCATAACTTATTCTAGTAGACATTTTGCCACAGCAACCAGAAGAGCATCTAACACAGAAATCAGGGCCAGGAAGTGAGGTCTCAGCTGTGATACACTTGGCTTCCTGTACTAGCTTGTTGGAGAAATGTTGAAGAACTAGGAGCTCTGGCTTAGAGAAACCTTAGAGCAGAGCTTAAGGGCCACTCTGGTGGCAGCTAGGAAGATCGGAATAGCAAGGTGCAGATAGTGAAGGCCCAGCTCACAGACTTTCAGAGAACACAGGTTCTGCTGGGGATTGGGCTAGGGCCTATTTGTGTCACATTCTGTCAAAGAGATGTGTTCTGCCTGGCCCTTAAAAAATTGAGTGATGCTGAACTTGAAAGTATGATATTAATTTGTTTGGTAGAGAAAACTTTCTAAGATGTTATAATGTTGAGGGTATAGCATGACTCCCATTCATTCACTCTATCTAGATTTATAGTGTGGGTAGAGACTCAAAGGCAGAACAGAAAGTTTCTTCAAGTGCATTTTTTGGCAGAGAAAAAAGCATGGGAGACATGGTGGTGTGGACAAAACAGTAGTTGTTAGAGTAGAGCATTAACAAGAGCCTTAAACTATGAGGCGTGAAGGCACAAACGCTATGATAACCTCAAGAGTGAGCTCCCACCCATCAAAGGTTCTAGGATGGAAAAATGCAAGCTAACTGTAAAACTTTCTTTTAAAAGGAAAGTTCCTGGGTAGGTGGATGGATGGTGGGTGGGGAGGGGAGTAGGTAAACAGAGAGTGTCACTGTAGGATTTCCTGCCCCTGCTTAAACAGGGATACCTAGAAAATGTTCTTCTGGGGTCAGGCAGGCAAGCTCTCTGAGACCACTCCACTCCACTTGTGGCAAATGAAGGCCAGGATGCACCTCTGATGACAGCGGAATTTAGCGCTGACTCTGCAGGCAGGTAGAATCAGATGTTCTCGGGTCATGGGGGCTTACACTAAGATTTCAGGACAAAAGGCAGCAAGACCAGACATTGTGTGGCAGGGTTGGACTCCCTACATGGGGCTCCTGAGTGGCCTGTGCGTGAAGCTCTGATGGTTACGGCAGACACGTCAGAAATGTGACTGTGTCGGCCTGAGGGAAAGGACACATGTGCTTCAGGCAACAGAGCTGTATGGGCAGAGCTACTCAAGGCCCTTGGAGCCCAGATGCTGCTGCCACAGGTTGGTGCTTTCCCTGGTGGGTTTCAGTCTTGCTTTGGTCTAGCCTTTGCACAATATCATCCAGTTCCTACCTTTGGGAGAGGAAGATTTACCCCGAGCCATAGTGCACTGGAAATCCCATGTGGTTTTTTACTTCACAGCCGAGAGTATGCCTACAGTTCAGAAGACTTCAGACTTTTGACCAGTGTTGAAACCGTTAAAACTACTGGACTCTGGGAGTTGGGCTAAATGTATTTTTCATTCTGTGAGGGTCACCATGGGTCGACAGAGGCCAGAAGTAGAATATTATGATTTCAGGGTGACGTGTCTCCCACAGGCTCACAGGTTTGAAAACGTAGTTCCTAGCTGGTGGTGCAGTTTTGGAAAGGTGTAGAAACTTTGAGATGCAAAGCCTTCCTGAGTGACATGCGCAGTAGACTTTGAGGATCATAAACTGGTGATGATTCCAGCCTAAGCTCACTGCCCCCTCAGATATATCCTTCACAGAGAGAGCAAACTACTTCCCAGGCCCTACTGCCTCGAGCCAGACTTCAGTGGTGTGGTTCCTTGCATGATGGGCTCTACCTTCCAAAACACAACCCAGGAGAAACCACTCTTCCCTGAAGTTGTTTGTGACAAGTATTTCATTATAGCGTTGAGAAATGTTAAATAGTATGATGAGAGGCCACCCCTGTCTCTCCCCAGAGATAAGTCTTCTGGCTCAGTAGTACCTAGTAGGGGTCTTAAACACCCACATTTTTACAAAACTCAGGTGGTTTTGATGTACATCCTCAGTGGAATTTGGGTGAGGTTTTTGTTTTTGACTTTTCTTGTGCGGTGGTTTGTTTGCTCTCTTTCTCTCTCCCTCTCCCCCTCCCCCACCTCTCTTTCTGTGTGTTCATGTGCATGTGTTTGTGTATGTTTACAGTGTTTTGCTGTGTTGGCTATTCTGGCTAGAGCTTGCAGCAATGGAATCAAAATGGCTCAAAGATTAATTACTACTCCTTGTAACCCTCCATAGTAGGGGCCATGTTCCCATTGTACCCCTAGAGATGTCTCAAGTGGATAATGGACATCCCAAGTCATAACCGTATCTCTGGGATGCCCCAGAGCTCACTCACGAGCTACTCCATCTCTGAAGTTGCCCAGTATTTTCCTCTCCACCTGTCCTTAGTCTCTGAGAAGCACGTTCTCCCTCAACCCTAGAAGAATCCTTCTCAAGAACTAATGCTCCATGAGCTGACAGAGCTGTGAGTCCTAAGAGTTCCCCCACTCTTGTGGCCTGTGATGATCTGTTCTATGTGTGCCTGTTTACTGAGTAGCAAGTTCATGTTGGCTGCTACAGCAGTAAGCACAATGGACAAAGTGGTTGCTCTCACAGAACCTAGTGGGTCAATGGACAAAAACATCATGAGGAAAACTCAGACTCTGGTAAAAGTTGAACATTAAGACACTGTGATATGCCGGGCACTTTAATCCCAGCACTTGGGAGGCAGAGGCAGGCAGATTTCTGAGTTTGAGGCCAGCCTGGTCTACAGAGTGAGTTCCAGGACAGCCAGGGCTACACCGAGAAACCCTGTCTCAAAACCCCGCCCCCTCAAAAAAAAAAAAGACACTGTGATAGCACACAAAAGAAGCTTCCAATAGAGGCTCAGAAGTAACGTGAACTCTCTGGAGATATAACCTTTTTTTTTTATATCAGACCTGGGAGATGACCCAGCCATGTGCAGAACTAGAGAATATTTTAGTCAAATAAAATAGCCCCAAGACAGCAAGTGCTGACTGGAATGGAGGGGGCGGGGCAGCATTATGTGTAGGTCACTGTTGGTGGGAGTGTAACGTAGTGCATCCAACAGGGCAATAAGCACAGAGGAGTCTCAAAAAAGCTAAAACAGAACATCCTATGATCCAGCTACACCACTCCTGGGTACACATAAGAAATCTAAGTTAAGATACTAGAGGCATACACACTTGTTTATCTTTACTGAGGGGCTATTTATAACAGTCAAGTATGGAGTCAGTGTAAGTGATATCAACACATAGAGAAAGACAGACCCACACACTCGGTGTTAGGCCAACCTTAAAGAACAATTAAATCATCCAGGCTCAAGGGAATGTCTGGAACTGCAGACCACGGTGTTAAATAGTATCCGCCATTTCAGAGAGTACCTCATGCTTCCCCTCATATGTGCAATCTACATACATAGATTTTTTTGATGCAAAAGCAAGAGGTTTATTTTCCAGCACATCAGGGTCAACCTTCAATCAGTCCCTAAAGGCGAGTGACGAGAAGAAGACCAGAATCTATACTTTTTTAAGGATGCAAAACTAGAAGGGAGATTATCTGCAAAGAGCCAGTGGGTCAGAGAAAGATGGAGAGATTTAAAAGAGGGGGTACAGGGATGTATGAGTATGATCAAGGGTATGCCATATGTCACACACCTCAATAATTTGTTAACAAGAGCATTCACAGAAATCCCACCACACATAAGTCCTTGGTTTACCCTGTTACATTTATCCCCACAGAAAATGATGTAGGGTAGATGGTTTCTTTTAGCATGGTGTTTACTGATGTGAACATGGAGTTTCTGAGAGCTTAAAATACATTCAAAAGCCACACTACTAGCAAACTACAGAGGCGGTGCACTTTGTAAGATCCATTTAAAGTTGGGATCTTTAAATCCAGGCAGCAATGAAGGGGTTCACACCAGGCCCTGAACAGGACAGACCCGACAGGATAGCTAACCCTTGAGGTGAAGTCACATGAAGGTACATTCAGATCAGACCACAAGGTCTCTGAGACAACCCTCTCAGTCCAATCTTGTCTATGAGACCTTTTCCAGAGAGCGGGAACTAGGAACAGACCTCCTAGCCATATAGACTTCTCCACTGCAGCTGTGCCTTGGTCACCTCCCAGTTGAAACTGAAACACTCCTCCTAGAGGGAAGAGGGGGGCTGACAAGAAGGTAGGAAAATGGCAAGACCCAGGAGGCCCTGCCCAGGCTCCCATAAATGGGGAGTTGCTGTGACAGCAGACCTTTCAGTGGAGGGGTCTTCAAGTTAGACAGGACTCGATTTTCCTGAGTTGTCATCTATGCTGGAGCAAGGTTTTCTGAGATGCAGCTGCCTTTGTGTCACCCATGTCCTTCTATGTAATACCCTTGACTTTGTCCCAAAAGACAAAGCAACACTCCGGTTCATCAAGCTGGACTTGGATGGAACCATTTCTTTGATTCGCCATGGGTGCTTTGGTTGGGGTAAATAGGTGTTTGTTCATATGTCCCCAACAAAAGCCACACAACACAGTAACCTCCTGCAACTTTGGAGCTGATGTATGATACGAGAGTCTGGCCTGGGTCTTGCCTGGAACACGTTACCCTGCCACAGACATCCCCAACAAGCTTGAGATCATCCCTATTAACGATCAATTCAACAATGGCAATAAAGATACAAATCTATATTAAAACTTTCTATAACCCTTACCATAGAAAGGAAATAAACATTAAAGCCGTTTATATGCAAAGGAAAGGAAGACTTAAAAACACAAATTTGTATAGCATATGCATGGGGCTATTCATTAAATTGCATGTTTCTCTGGCTAATTACATTATTAAGTAACAACGCCTGAACCTGTACCAGAAATACAGTCAACTAATTATGAGCATGGCCAGGAATTTTCCCTTAGTCTCCCATTGTCTACAATTTTATTTGAATAATCAGCTTCAAAACAGGTCTCCCCAGTGGGGCACGTGCTGTGGAAGTTTGAAAGGCCACATTGGTAGTAGAAATCATGTCTTATATCGAGGTGTGATGATCTTAAAAAAAAAATAGTCCAGAAGGAAATCTGTCTGATGAAAGGTATAGGCGATTTGCAGCATCTAATCAAGATTGACCACACCTCAAGATCGACCACACCGCAAGGTCGCCCACACTGGCTGCTGTTTATTATAAACTCTGGCACAATAATAGGGATTGATGCCAGAAACAGCAGAGTAATATCAAAGGCTGTTTAGAGATCAATAAATAATAAATAATATGCCAAGGAAGCAAAGAAAGTGACCAGGAAGTGCCTGGAAGTCACGGCAGGTGTCTTGCCAGTCCCCAAGGAGAATGGATGATAGAGTGATTCTGACGATTCCAACTCCCTCCCCAGCAAAAAGTCTTGGAAAACTAAGCATGTGCAAAACTCTACAAAGGAGCAGAAACAAGTGCGTATACTAAAAGAAAAAAAAACATATTAAAGTTGGTTTTCATTTTGTCCAGCAATAAATAGAAACAGCTCTATCATGCCTAGGATCAAATCAAGTTTGCAAGGCACCTGGAGAGGGGTGGAAGATGGGGCTTGTAGGGGCCCACGTGACTGGCAGACTGACCCCAGACTCTATACTACCCTTTTATTTTGAACCAGACAATCCAACACAATCTCTAGACTTTGTGGGCCGGGCCTATCACCCTATATTTTTAAACATCCCTTGCAGACTGTGTCCCAGTTTCAGACACCAGTGAGGGCATTAACATTGCTATGATCATGTGTAAGTATTACGGCCAAAGGAAAGAAGCTAAAGTCTGTAGCAGACAGCGGAGTTACACACGCTGCCCAGCATGTTCTGAATTCAGCTATGGGTTGTTAGACCCTGCCTGTGGGGCTGTTTGGGTACCTCATTGTGTCTGTCATTGAGTTGGGGGGTTGGAATATAATGTCTCAGTATGGGGCGAGTTGGATTTAGAAAATGTTATTGCAACTGTTAGAGGAAAACGGAAGAATTATTCTATGCCCACGAAGCTCTCTGTGCACCGGTAGCTTATTAGCTGCTTGAACTAAGCTAATGAGCTCATTAGCACCCAAAAGACCACTTGCCCTTAAGGCAGGAGGAAGATAGAAATTACTTTTTGATGTATTTTGTAATCTGAAGTCTTCTATCAGCTTTAGCCCTGACAAAACAGTGTATTTTCTCCAGCTCATGTTCACTGAGAGAGCTCGTTTGGGAGAAAAATTTCCATTTCACACAATGGCACTTACTGTCAATAACTAGTGTTTAGTTTGGAAACAGCTAGAATTGAAACACTTGAGAAGCTGCGGAGGAGGTGACAGGGCGGGTAAAAGCCTGAGGGAGGAGGATGGGGCTCAGTAGCAGGCTTGTCAGGATCTTCTATTTGTAGAGGTGTTGACCAGCTTCAAGGCTTCAGAGTCGCTGCCACAGCCGCCACCGTGCATCCTGGCATGCGGATGTTTCTCTTCTCAAAGGACAACATTAGCGCTCCCATTTCCATGTTCCAGTTGTAAACAGACTCTACAGCTTGACAATGAGTAACTGAGGCAAAGCGAAGGCTGAAGAATTTCATAACCTAGCCAGGCATGGTGGTGCATGCCTTGAATCCCAGCACTCTGGAGGCAGAGGCCGGAGGATCTCCGTGAGTTCAAGGCCAGCCTGAGCTACATAATGAGTTTCAGGACAGCCAGGGCTACTTGGTTAAAAATATAGCCAGTGGCTCATGCCTGTAACCCAGGCAATTAGAAGGCGAAGGCAGAAAACCAGGAACTTTGAAACCAGTGATTATATAAGGCCACCTCTGAATTTGAGGCCAGCCTCAGTTTCCAATAAGACTGGGCCCTGAGGCTGGCTAGGAAGGTAGTTCAAGAGTCTGGATCTCCAGAACCTATGCAAAAGGCCTGGTAAGGGTGGTGTGCCCCTCCCCCCACCTCCCCCAGCAATCCACATAATCCCTGGGCGGGCCAGCTGACCAGGATTCTGTGAGACCCAGTTCAATGGATAAGGCAGTGGGCAGCCAGGAAGTCACCTAACATCAACCTTGAGTCTCCATAAGTACATTCATGTGTAAACATATGAACATATGAACCAAGGCAACACACGCATACAGGAGAGAGAGAGAGAGAGAGAGAGAGAGAGAGAGAGAGAGAGAGAGAGAGAGAGAACTGGAGAATGACCCTCTGGTTTGTGAGCAACATTAATCCAGTAGCGACTCTGAAGCGCACAGGCCCAGTACTACCATTCCCTCAGCAAAGCTTCAGAGGATGTTAAGAGGTGTGTGTGTGTGTGTGTGTGTGTGTAGCTGAGACACGCCTTACCCCTTCTATACAAGGAAACAAGAAACAAGAGAGCCTGCAGGAGGTGGGTGACCCAAAAGTCACAGATGTCTCTCAGTCTCTAAAGCTCCTGTTTCCTTCTCTTAACAATGAGTCTTACGAGCAAAGTCAGAGTTCAACTGGCACAGTCAGGTGCATCCAAAATAGAGACTCATATCTTAACAGCAGCTACTTAGCAGTAATGTTTTTAAGTGGTTTTAAAAGGAAAAAAAGTCAATATAGATTACTAATATTTTTTTAATTAGTATAAAGTGAGATACCGGGAAATATATTCCAAATGAACTAAACTTCCCATCAGCTGAGCAGAGCCCATACACACCAAATGTGAATGCCGCCAGCCACTCCATCCTCCTGCATCCCTGCTGGGCACCACTAGTAAAGGAGAGCACTCCCCTGGCTAAGTCCGGATGTGGTCTCTGATCCTTTCCAAGCCCGAGAGCAGTGGAGAAAGCCAGAGGCTGTGCCAGGAGTTCTGGAGGCCACAAGTTCAAGAACAGACAGGACAGTAGGCTCATGAACTCTCAGACACACAAAGAAAATTCTTTCCACAGCGCTTGACACTCAGAAGTAGCTGCCCCGGGAAGGTGACCTGCCGCCTGTCATGTTAATGCACTGACCGGTGTTCTGATTTATGCAAGAACTTTTTCAGCCATTTATGAACCTTGTCAAGATGGACTGGGCTCCCTTAAGTAACTCTTCACTTTGATAGGAATGGGAAGGCGACAGGAGAGGATGGGAGAGACTAAACAGAGCGCGCATATTCAGAGGCCACAGTCAGGAGTCGGATTTCTCTCTAAATTCTGTGGTCATTCAGATGTTTTAACAGCCTTAAGTAGAGAAGAGAATTATACGACTTACACTTGAGAATGTTTTTGTATGTTTTGTTTTGCTTTCCTGTCCCGCCCCGCCCCCCAGAGCATACATAGAATGTGTCTCCTGTTTGGGGCAGGGCCTGGCTATACAGCCCGGGCTGGCCTCGTCTGTCAGGATTACAGGCATACACTTCCACACTTCCAGCTTTGCCACAGTTTAAAGAAAGAAAGTGATTGTCCCACATCCACTTTATCACCACAGTACTAGGAATTGAACCAAGGGCGCCTCTGTGTGTGTGTGTGACACACATGCACACGCACACCAAGCACTATAGCACATTACATCTTCCCTGTCAGACACATTAATGGGGAGAGGCCCCATCCTGAAAGAATAGATGATTCAGTCCCATTAAGGAGGGGAGAAGGCCTGGAAAACAGACAGTCCCCAAACCCCGAAGCTGGTCTGATGCTATTAACATTTCTCACTGGACCCTGGAGAGGAGAGCAGACCCTCCGTGGCACCACCCCGTTCCCTGACCTCCCCTCCCCCGCCCCCACCTCTCAGTGCTTCACACATTCTCCACTGCATGATTATCATTTCTGTCCCTAACAGGACAATGCCGGTGTACTCTTGAGTCTCAGTCTCAACTCTCTTAGTCCTAGTATCTAGCACATATAATGGGAATTCCATACTCTAATGATTGTTCCCTGGGCTCTAGAAGATTTTAATGATGACCCAGTGTTCTGGCTTTATGTGGCTAACTTTATGTTAACTTGACACAGGCTATGGTCATCTAGGAGGAGGAGGGAACCTCGGCTGACAAAATGCCTCCGTATGATCAGGCTAGCCTGTAGGGCATTTTCTTAGTGATTAATGGGGGAGGGCTCAGCCCATTGTGGGCGGTTCTATTCCCTAGGCTGGTGGTCCCGGTGTCTATAAAGAAGCAGGCTGAGCAAGGCAGTGAGCAGCGCCCCTCCGTGGGTTCTGCGTCAGCTCCTGACTCCAGGTTCCTGCCCTGATCAGTGTTGAACAGTGATGTGGGAGCAGAAATCAAATAAACCTTTTCCTCCCCAGCTTGCTTTTGATCATGGTTTTCTCCCAGCAATAGAGACCCTAACTAGGACACCCAGTCAAAGCAATTCCTTCCGCTCTGTTCATCACTGGCTTGAAATTAAAAAGCAAACAAACAAACAAAAATAAGTTCTTTAACTTGCCTGGGACAGCTTACATCTTCTCTGAAGAATTAAAAAAACAAAACAAAACAAAAACCTTATGTGAAGTTCAGGCAAGCAATTCTTTCTGTTCCATTGAGTTAATGGAAATGTGTGTCAGGCATTTCGTTGACACACAGGGGGGCCACAGGAGCATCTGCCATTGGAAGCTTTCAGACCTCACTTCCTGTTACTGTTCCAAGTCCAAAGGAATGGAGGTCTCCTATCGGGCTCCATGTCAGGGGACACAGTGACTAGGAGAAGACAAACACTGTCCATCGACTATTCCCTCTCTGATAAAGGAATCCCGCCATCAATCCCAAAAGCCACTGCCTGCCACACAGCTATCCCCTTCACAGACGCCCTGTTCTGTAACAACCAACTTCACAGTTCGAGGGTGTGTTTGGTGGGATTCCCAATTCCTGTAGCTTGAGAACACGGCTAAAAATACGGTGTCATCTGGCGCAGGGCCCAGATTCAGGCGCCCAGAGAAGGCTGAAGGGAACATAAGAAGAGTTGATGCTTCAAGGGCAGAAGATGGAGAGAGGAGATGGGGCTTCCTGGTGACATGGAGGAGGTACGATTCTTCAAATAACAATGCCCTGGGCAAGTGGAAGAAGCTCTCTTCTCTCTCCAAATTGTCTTCTTCTCCGCTCAGTCCAGACAAACTGCATCACAGAGTCCTCTACATAAACCCCAGGTTTTATATATGCAATTTGCTATATTTTTTACTTGACCCATAACCATATTTGCTAATGGAGTACAAACTGCTAACCTGATTCATACATGTACACACAGTGTCTCGTGGTCAGATCAGAGTACTTCTTAGCATTCCCATATCCTTAAACATTTAGTCATTCCTTATGAAGGACACTTTGAATTCTCGTTTTCTAGTTATTTAAAAAATTACACCCTCCCACTGAAGAAATTTTAAAATGTTTAAAGAATTGTAAACTCTGGAAGATAACTCAGTCAGCCAAGCACTTGCTGTGTAGACAGAGCCTGTGTTTGCTCCCCAGGGCCTGATGGTATGTGCTTGCAATCTCCGTGGTGTGTGCTTGCAATCTCTGTGGTGTGTGCTTGTAATCTCCGTGGTGTGTGCTTGCAATCTCCGTGGTGTGTGCTTGTAATCTCCGTGGTGTATGCTTGCAATCTCTGTGGTGTGTGCTTGTAACCTCCGTGGTGTGTGTGCTTGCAATCTCTGTGGTGTGTGCTTGTAATCTCCGTGGTGTGTGCTTGCAATCTCTGTGGTGTGTGTTTGTAATCTCCATAGTGTGTGCTTGCAATCTCCGTGGTGTGTGTGCTTGCAATCTCTGTGGTGTGTGCTTGCAATCTCTGTGGTGTGTGCTTGCAATCTCTGTGGTGTGTGCTTGTAATCTCCGTGGTGTGTGCTTGTAATCTCCATAGTGTGTGCTTGCAATCTCTGTGGTGTGTGCTTGCACTCTCCGTGCTGGAAGACAGAGATGGGTGGACATCGGGGCTCACTGAAAGCCCCAGGTCCCAGAGAGAGATTTTGAATTTTAAAAAAAGAAAAAAGAAAAAAAGTGAATGCTACTAAGGAATGTTACATCCTGAGGAATGCTGACATCTGTGCGCATGCAGACACACACACACACACACACACACACACACACACACGCACCAGGCATGATGGTGCAGACCTGTAATTCTTATGATTCCAGTGCTGAGGTGGGCAGAGAGCGGTAATCCCTGGGGCTGGGTGGCTGGGATGAATCAGTAAGTTTCAGGTAAACACAAGGGACCATGGAGGGACGGCCCACATGTGAACAAGTAAATCACCACACACTCCACATACTCCCCAAGGCCCAGGAGCCACAGCAGGAAGGGAGGCAGAGAGGATGAAAAACAGAGCAGTGCACTGCTTTCTAGACATGGCAGGAACAGGAGCCCAGATTCACAGAGCTGCGGCTGCCAGCACAAGGCCGACACAAGATCAAGCCAGTCGACATTCTAGCGTTGAGCGGGAAGAGGTTCATGATGCCCCACCCCCGAGGAGCTGTGGACAGCTGATGGCTTCTCAGGAAGGAAGAGTCAGTTTTCTTTAAGGGTCTGGTCCCTGACATGTTGACTACCCTCCAGGGAGGGACCCACGCCCACGTCCATGAGCAGCGCAGAGTGGACAGAGTGGCACATGTTTAGAAGGAGGACATGAAATCAGAACAGGACAGTGTAAAGCCCGGTCAACTCTGGTCTTCAGGAAACTCCATTTTGTGTGAGACCAGGGGCCATACATACTCCAATTCCAGGAAGAAAACCACAAAATCCATTTGAGCAAACATCCCGATAGCAGGGTCAAGGTGCATATAGATAACTTAAGATATCCTGCAGAGAACAGACAACAGCCTTCCTGTCTGTCAGGTGGTTCTGCCCCCGTGTTCAGTTCCTGCAGATTACACCAGGAATGTGGTTTTTAAAATATTAACTTGCTGACCAGTATAGAAATTTCCCAAGCTTCCATGCAACTGGGTCGGTGAGAGACCTTGCTTTTGAGCTGGTAATATAGACCCTTATGTGTTTGTATCGGGATTGGCTCTTCAGTGGTCTTGGGGGTCCAAGGGGCATAAACGGAGGAAGGAATGGGTCTCGGAGGAGTTAGGAAAAGGAGTGGGAGGTGGATATGGTTAATGCATTTCATGAGGGCCTCACAGAATACATTAAATAATATATATATATTAATGAACTAACATTTTGAAACAAGAAAATAACAGTGAGAGATCCTGTTTCAATGAACAGTGTGGATGGCTTCCCATGGAACTTCTAGAACACTTTCTGATCCCATGACTAGTGCTTTACTTTCTACTTCTGGGAGAGAAACTTTACGTTGTTTTTGTTTTTTTATTCGATATATTTTTATTTACATTTCCACAAACCACATGGTCATTTCATTGGATGCTGTTTTTGTTTTTTAAAGATTTATTTTATTTATATGAGTACGCTGTAGCTGTCTTCAGACACACCAGAAGAGGGCATCAGATCCCATTACAGATGGCTGTGAGCCACCATATGGTTGCTGAGAATTGAACTCAGGACTTCCAGAAGAGCAGTCAGTGCTCTCAACTGCTGAACCATCTCTTCAGCCCCCTTTAAATTGTTTTAATCTTAAACTTTTTTGTTTTGTTTATTTTGAGACAAGGTCTTTCTACATAGCCCTGGCTATCCTGGATCTCTCTATGTAGACCAGGCTGGCCTCAAACTTACAGAGATCCTCCTTCCTCTGCTGGGTTTAAAGGTATGCAGCCCATGCCCAGCTTAACCTTAAGCTTTTTTATGCCAAGGCATTATAGTGTTTGTTTGTTTGTTTGTTTGTTTAGTGTATGTGTGTATGTGTTTGTATGTGTGCATGTTTGTGTGTGCATGTGTGTATTTGTATGTGTGTATATGTTTGTATGTGTGTACATGTATGTATTTGTGTATATTTATATGTATATATGTATACATGTTTATGTGTATGTTTGTGTGATTCTGTGTGTTTGTATGTGTATGTGCATGTGTTTTTGTGTGTGTTTATATGTGTATGTGTGCATGTGTTTGTATGTGTGTATGTGTACATATGTGCATGTGTTTGTGTGTATATGTATGTATTTGTGTGTGTGTTTGTGTGTATGTATATGTGTTTATATTTGTATATGTTTGTGTTTGTGCATGTGTGTATATGTTTGTGTTTGTGCATGTGTGTATATGTGTATGCGGGTATGTGTGTGTGTGATGCCATCACGTGGAAGTCAGAGGGCTGCTTACAGAAATAGGTTCTTTCCTTCCACCGTGTGGATCTTGGGTCAAACTCAGGTTGTCTGGCTTGGCAGTAAGCTCCTTTACCTGCTGAGGCACTGGCCTGAGATGAACTTCTCAGATTCACCATATAAGTGAGATCCTACACTGTCTGCCTTTCTGTGCCTGGCTCATTTCTCTTAGCAGCTTCCTCCAGTTCTATTCATGTTGGTACAAATGGCAGCATTTGGTTCTTCTTAAGACTGTGCAATAGTCTACTGTATGTTTGAACACACAACATTCTTTGTTCATTTGCTGATGGACACCAGTATTGAATAAGCCTTGACTACTTGTTGGGAGTGTGGCCGTATTAGGAATGCGCGTGCAGTTGTCTCTGATTTGCTGACTTAGTTTACCTTGTGGTGTATGCCCAATAGTGGGACAACTAGCTCATGTGGTCGTTCTAGCTTCCGTTTTGGAGGAGCCTCCCTAGTGCTTTCTATAGTGGCTTCACTGATTGACATTCCCATCAAGAGTTCCCCGTCTTCCTCGTCCTTCCTGCATTTGGGCTAAGATGGCAGGATTGTAGACATGGACTTGCATGTACCTCATGATTAGTAGTAGTGAACTTTTTCCCCATATAGCTGCAAGTACTCTTTTGAGAAACATTTATTCAGATCATTTCCCCATTCTTTTAAAAATATCTATTGTATTATCATTTTTAATGATGTGTGTGGGTGTGTGTCTGTATAAGTACCCATGAGGGACAGTAATGTGGGGTCCCTGGAGACAGAGTGTCAGGCTATGGTGAGCCACTTGATGTTGGTACTGGGAACTGGATTTAGGTCCTCTGTAAGAACAGTTCATGCACTTACCTGCTGAGCCACCTGTCCAGCCCCAATTTACATGTTCTTTTTTTTTTTTTTAACACCCATCAGAATGGCTAAAATCAAAAACTCAAGTGATAGCACATGCTGGTGAGGATATGGCGGAAGAGGAACACTCCTCCATTGCTGGGGGAAGTGCAAACTTGTACAACCACCGTGGAAATCAATTCAGCAGTTTCTCAGAAATGTGGGAATAGTTCTACCTCAAGACTCAGCTATACCACTCCTGGGCATATACCCAAAAGGTGCTCCACCATCCCACAAGGACACATGCTCCCCCATGTTCATAGCAACTTTATTCATAATTGCTAGAAACTGGAATCAACCTAGATGTACCTCAACTGAAGAATGGATACAGAAAATGTGGTTCGTTTATACAAGGGAACACTATTCAGCTATTAAAAAGGACATCATGAATTTTGCACGCATATGGATGGAACTAGAAAATATCATCCTGAGTGAGGTAACCCAGACACAAAAGGACATGCATGGCATGCACTCACTAATCAGTGGATATCAGCCATAATGTACAGGATACCCATGTTACATTCCACAGACCCAAAGAAGCCAAAGAACAAGAAGGACCCAAGGGAAGATGAATCTTTCTCAGAAGAGGAGATAAAATAGGAGGTGGAGGGAGGGAGGGAACTGATGCACTGAAAGATAACCTAATAACTAAAATATACCCTTATAACTTTTTGTTTGTTTGTTTGTTTGTTTTTTAAGAATGGGATTAAAGGCATGTGTCACTGTTGTCCAGCCCCTTAACTCTGACGATGATAAAAATATATCGAAACATGTCTAAAACCCCAGTAAGTCAAAACAGCATCAAGATTAACTTAGCCATGCTGTAAATTCAATGAAAATTAAGATTTTCTTTTTTCATCATTACTATATTAGAAACTCTTCTTGTTGTTGTGAGAAAACACCTGACAAAAGCAACTGAAGGAAAGATGTTGTCTCATGGGTGAAGGGATACAGTCCATGCCAGTAGAAGGCATGGCAGCGGGAGGTGTGGGTGTGGGTGTGGCTGGGGGTAGGGGTAGCTGGCCACACAGTATCCACAGCCAAGAAGGAAGGAACAGTGGATGTTTGTGCTCAGTGAGTGATCTCCTTTAACCCAAGATCCCGGCCTATAAAATGATGCTCCTCAGACTCACTTATTTCAGTTACCCTAACCTAGGAAAATCCCTCTAGAATCATCAAGGAGATAGGAGGAATCTTATCTCCTTGATGAGTCTAGATCCTGTCAATTGACCATCGAAATTAACTATAATGGTTGCTTTTTAAATATATATCAAAAGTCCCTTCAATCTGGAAAGTGTATAAGACAAAGATGACCCAGGATTGTTACCCAGAGAGTCAATCCTTAACAATCAGAATTTTAAAAATACTTCAAGGGCTAAAATATGCCCAAAGTGTCATATCCAGATGGTTTTCCAAATGAAATCTCCCAAATCTCTAAAAATCCTACAGAGCAAGGGAAAAAGTGCTTTGATATTTTAAAGTCCATAATGCCATTGATACTAAATATAACAAAAAAAATGGCATCCCTTTGGGTATCATTGAAGAATTCTAAGTAGTATTTAGCAAATACAATCCTGATTAAAATAATAATAAGCCAAAGCCTTGAAAATAATTCATCGTAATGACATTAACCACTATCAGAAACGTGTTAGTGAGACTCATATTACTGATTAAAAGAAAATGTAGTCAGTCACCTTAATGTCAAAATACACGAGGTCACCTTATAAGAGGCATGATAAAAAATAACTAGTGTCTGATTTAAAAAACAAATTAGTAGAGTGAACGTGGACTGACACTTTCTTAAGGTTACTGGGAAACCCAGGAACTGTTGAACTGGAAAGCACTGGAGGTGAGAAAGTAAAAGATACGAAAACAATCCCAATAATAAACAACAAAGCGAACAGCCGAACAGCCGAGCTGACTGAAAACTCAGCTCTAACTCCAGTTCTGCCCCTCACTGTGCAACCCTAAACAGCTTAACCTGGATGCCTGAAAGAAGGCAGCCTTCTCACGGGTGTGTGTGTGTGTGTGTGTCTGCACACAGGGATTGTCTAAAGACTGAGTGGGTCAGTTCAGGGAACTTGCTTAGACTGTGTATGGCACTTAGTGTTACGTACAACACATTAACAGGTCGGTATCAGCACATCCATCAAAGGGCTGAGATCACAGCCATGGGCGTGGCTCTGCGGGTCAAGGGCACTCAAGGCCAAGCCTGATGACCTCAGCCCAGGGACTCGCACGAGGGAAGGAGAAAACTGACTCCATCAAGCTGTCTTCTGACCTCTACACACACACACACACACACACACACACACCTCTACACATGCATATACACACACATAAATAAATAAATAAAAGTAAATTTGCATTTTTTTAAAAAGCTGAATTCATGTTGAAAGATCAAATTCATTTCCATACAAGTCAAAAATAAGATTAAAAATATTTCAATGTTAGCACCATTGCTTGGGTTTTTCATTCTGGAAATATTAGCCAAGACCCTGTAATAGAAAAATTTTCTAAATGCAGAACAAAAGATAGGGTCATCATTTCCAGACACTAAGATACAGACCCTGAAAAATACCAGAGAAACAAAACCCTGCCAGGAACAACTATGACATATCGGATTTACTGAATGCATTTACTACCTCAAAGAGGAAACTGGAAAAGCAGCCTAGGGGTCCTGTAAGCAGGAAGTTCAGGCTTTTAAAAACCCACCTTGGCAATGTAAATCAGGACGTTCCCACAGGCCCAGGGCTGTGCATCGTGAAACTCTATCTCCTGAGATGCTGAGAAACCCTTCTTTGCAGCGGTAATGGGCCTGGCCGCCCACTGTGGAGCTGTAGCTTCCCACGATGTAGCTGTTGGGAACTTCAGGAGGGGTGCCACAGTCTATTTCTGAAAGCAAAACCGTGTCAATTTCTTTGTAAACGCAAGTTTTCAGAATCTGCCATCTCTCTGCAGCCATACCCCGTGCCTCACACCCCAGGCCCCATGTTAGATTCATGCCCACGATGTTTCTGAGCACATTTCCACTGAGTGTCTTTACTGTGCTTCTTCTGGCGCTCCACACACAACAACATCTACAACTGTGGAGATACTGGGTTCTTACCAGACCAAACAGGCAACAGTTAATTCCAAAATATGTAACCCCTCATGTTTAGAGGGTTTTTTTTCCCCCTCCACAGGGTTTCTCTGTGTAGTCCTGGCTGTCTTGTAACTTGATCTGTAGACCAGGCTGACCTCAAATTCACAGAGATCCGCCTGCCCTCTGCCTCCTGAGTGCTGGGATTAAAGGAATGTTCCAACCACTGCCTGGCTTGTTTAGCTTTTTAAAAAACTATCTTGATTGAGTCATTTATTTTATTTTATAAAACTAGGTAATGCATCCTCATACCTCCAACACAGACCTAAAATGTCAGAACGTGAGAAGACAATACCTACCACACCTCACCTTTGTGTACCGTCTCCCTGGCAGACACCCACCTGTGCATGATGTGGCATCCATGCGTGGGTGGAAAGGCTCAGGCCCGTTCTTTGCCACATACCCTTCCATGCAGTAGCATTCAAAGCTCCCGGGAATATTGATACACCGACCTCCATGTCCGCACACGCTAGAATCTTCACACTCATCTATGTCTTGAGACCCATCCCAAAATGTAAACAGGAAGACAAACAGAGAAAAGGACATTGTGGCAGCCCCATTTCATGCTGTCCATCAACCCAAATACTTGCATGCACCTGCTTGTGATTGCATTATAATTGCATTATAATTTTATTTTGCTTTTTATAGGTTTTCCATATAAATTCTTCATACCAAACCACTGAAAGCATAGGGATATGTTCAATAAATACTTGCCAGTATGTTCTGAGATTAAAAAAAAAAAAACAAGACAAAAACAAAAAACATTCCTAATTCCCAGACACCCCACAAAATGGGACTAAAAAATAAACAAACAAGCAAACAATGTTAGGGGCCTTGGGATACAACCAGTGTTAGAAGGCCTGCCCAGCACAAATGAGGTCTTTGTTTCAATGTACACACCACACACACACACACACACAATACACACACACACTACACACACCATACACACACACACACACATACACACCACACATATCATCATACACACACACCACACACACATACACACACACACATACACACACACACACACACACCACACATACCATATACACACATACCACACACACACACACACCACACATACCATATACACACATACCACACACACACACACACACACACACACACACACACACACACATACACACACACCATTTCCAATCTTTGACTTTGATCATTTTTTTAAAACTATACAGGTCAACAAAGTGGTTCAGTAGGTAAATGTACCTAACACTTAAGTTTGATCCCCAAGACCCATGTGGTAGAAGGAGAGAGCCAGCTCCTGTAGGTTGTGCATACACACACACACACACACACACACACACACAGAAAGATAAAAATAAGTGAATTAAAAAGCCCAAACATGGTGTTACACACCTTTAAACCCAAGACTCAGGAGACAGAAGCAGGTAGATCTGTATGTATTATATATTTGAGGCCAACCTGGTCTACATAATGAGTTCCAGGTCAGTCCAGGGTATACATAATAAGATCCTGTCTCAAAAATTATAAATAAATAAATAAATAAATAAATAAATAAATAAATAAATAAATATTTACAAAGTGGTGAGACACTTGCCTGGCATGCACCATACACTGAATTTGACCACCAAAGTTGCAAAATAATAATAATAATAATAATAATAATAATAATAACAATAATAAATCAAATAAAAGTTCTAAACTGAAGTTCCAGGTATAAAAAGAGTTACAGAAGACTTAAAAAAAAATCTAGGACCAGACAAGCATGGCTTTCCAGCCTCTGAGCAGAGGACAGTGTGTCAGGTGCAGGGGCTCAGGGGTAAAGAAGAAAACACTCACTGAGCCTCCCCTCTCTCTCTTTCCTGCATTTTATTTTCCAGAGTTGGAATGTAGTTCAATCCCTGGCACTAGCAGAAGGGGAGAGAGTGGAGTGGAGATGCAGCTCAGTGTTTGAGAGCACCCGTGCTACTCTTCTTGAGACCTTGAGCTGGGTTCCCAGCACCCACATGGAGTTACTCACAACTGCCTTTAAGTTCCAGCTCCAGGGAATTCCACACCCTCTTCTGGACTCCAGAGACATCTGCACACACATGGCATATGTTCACACAGATATGTACACATATACATAAATAACACATAATTAAATTAAGGCCTAAGACTTGCTTTGATGGACAGGGCAGAGCAGAGGGAGTGTAGAACCTGCTGACCTGGTCTATAAGAAGCCTGACACTTCCTCTTTCTTTTGAAATGCTGAGGCCATAGGAAGAGCATCTAGGCTATTGTGTTTACAGAGGCCTCAAGAAAAAGTCCTAAGGTGAACTACCATGTGGAGGGAGAAGTCACTAGGAAAACTAAAGCCACTCGTCAGGATGGAGTTTCTAATACTTGAACGGCCCCCTTTTTGTTGGGGATCGATTCTAATGCTTTGCCTTAATTTGGCTCCCCAAATCACAGGAATCTGCATGTCCAGATGCTGAGGGTCCCTGACCCTAATTGGTTTTTGATTGATCAATAAAGAGCCAATGGTCAATGGCTGAGCAGGGTGAAGGAGGTGGGACTTTTAGGATTCCTGGGCAGGAAGTACAGAGGAGAGAAGGAACAGAGCCACCATGAACCGGAAGCAGAAGGTCAGACTTAAAGCCCATTGACAGGTAAGAATCCAGGAAAGTGGCCTCAGGGGCCACTCCCCCGATTGGGTCTGGGGTAGCAGAGATAGAATATGGATTTATAGATTTAGCAAATATTAATTCAAGAATATCAGAGGGGGTGTGTGTCCTAGCCACAGGGAGGTTTGGAAGTGCCCAGCTACTGAGCTAGTAAAGCATATGAAAAATAACTGTGTGTGTGTGTGTGTGTGTGTCTTTTCATTCATGAATCTAGAGCGCTCTGGAGGGTGGCTAGAAGTGAGACCCTCAGAGAGCTCAGTGAAGATTAACAATTCACTGTTACACACTTTTGCCTGTCGTCTAGATCACGTTCAGTGTATGCACACATTCTCTCAGTCCATAGGCGATATAAAAAGAATTATATGGTCAAACCAGAAGTTGTGGGAAACACCAAATTGTTCAGTGTGTATGTGTGTGTGTGCACACAGGCACATTAATATGTGCATGTTCATGTGTGTGAATGCCATGGCATGTATGTGGGCAGCCATACAACCTTCTACCTCATCCGAGGCAAGGCTGTTCTCTGATGCATACAGCAGGCAAACCGGCTCACATGTTCACATCTGTCTCCAGCTCCCATCTCTCCAGAAGAGAGCCGGAGTTACAGCTACCACGTGTTACCACATCTGGCTTTACATGGATTCCGGAGGTCCAGTCTCCTGTCTTCATTTATGCAGGAAACCTTTTCCTTGGCCCAGAAGTTGCTCTTTTAGCCACTAAGCTTGAGGGAGATCTCTGGGTGGCAGCAATAAATGATCAAAATACCCTAAACACTCGAAGAGCTCAAACAAGCGCAATTAAGAAAATAATACATCAAATTTAAAAGGGGGATTTCTAGGAAAACAATAAAATCTGGCAAATTGAAATTAAAATATGAATGCCCCAAACAAAAACTCAAAGGGGCATTAAAGAATAGAGAGGCCACCGCTGAGAAACGGTTTACAAATGCCAACCTGAAGAATCCTCCCGAGACACAGTGAAAAACTGGCATGAGACAGAAATCAGGAGACCAAAAGCAAAGTCTTATGGAGTCAGACAAGAAAGAGCCAACAAGTGCTGAAGAGAAACTGAAACCATAACGGAGAGGCCATGCAAGAGAAACCGCAGCCACTGCTCATTCATCCAAATGCAAGCAGAGCTTGGATTGGAGGTCACAGGCACGGATGCTGCAGATGAAGCCACTCTCACGGGGACAACACTGCACCCTGGCTGAAAGAGGACACCTACGCCTGGCCATCAGGGCTCCGGAGGGGCTGAGCACACCCTTCCTGCTGGGTCTCTCTGAGCTTCTGGTCTCCCGGTCCCACTCTCAGTCTCTCTATGCCTTGGGTCCAGGGCACCTACCACAACCCTGCTCTACCTCCAGGAAGAAAGACAATGATGTAGCTGGCAGAAAGAACCATCTTTGATATAATTAACAGAACTACTTCCAAACCCCAGCAGAATAAAAGGCCAAGTACCATGTCCACATTCAAAAGCAGTCTCCAGAAGAGGCAAACTACAGAGACACAAGTGGGTTTCCGGTTGCTTTGTAAGAGGGAGATGGAGAGGCAATGGACTTTGATGGGGAGATGGAAGATCTTCAATAATCAGTGGTGATACTCTGGAATTGTATGAATATAATACCACTGCTGTATTGTATAGTTTAAGTAGGTAGGCACACTTAAGGACACTTAAGAAACAGCTAGTTTCAAAAGAGAAAGAACAAGCCAGGTACTTGGATCCTAGCATTTGGAAGGCTAAAGCAGGTAGCTTATCAGCAGCTCATGACCAGCCAGGGATACTTGGTGAGTTTCAGAACAGCCTTGGCTATAGATTCATATCCAGCCTGGGTGAGGGAGGAGAAGACGGAGAGAAGGAAAGGTGGGTGGGCAGGCAGGCATGTAGGCAGGCAGGCAGGCAAGCAGGCAGGCAGAAAGGCAGGCAGGCAGGCAGATAGACAGACAGACAGACAGGCAGGAAGGCAGGCAGGCAGGCAGGCAGGCATACATGCAGGCAGACAGACAGACAGACAGGCAGGAAGGAAGGCAGGCAGACAAGCAGGCAGGCAGGAAGGCATGCATGCATGCATGCAGACAGACAGACAGGCGGGCAGGCAGGCAGACAGACAGGCGGGCATGCATGCATGCATGCAGACAGACAGGCAGGCATGCATGCATGCATGCAGGCAGGCAGACAGGCAGACAGACAGGTGGGCAGGCAGTAAGGCAGGCAGGCAGGCAGGCAGACCTGCATATACAGGACTGTATCATCAGAAACATACATACAAATACATATTACAAAAGGAGTAGTTGCTAAAAGAAAAGGAAAACAAGACATGCAGGCCATTCTGAAATCCATAAATAAGAGAATAAGAAACTTCTCAAGAAAAGAGAGAATAACCTGTGAGCAATCACTCAACCCGACCCAGGACTTCCTGTCTGGAACACGGGGCTTCCCAGTAACTGAGTAACATCTAGACTTCTAAGAAAGGAACAAAACATCATGCTCTGGCTAAGCGACGAAACAACAGTTCAGAATACGAATGGCTTCAGGAATTGCACCACTGACATTTCTCTTCCAAAAAAGATGAGCTGAGAAAATACTCTAGGCAGTGAATCAGCACAGAATAGTGTCGAGAAGGGAAGCGGCTGGGGTCACTCAGAGGCAGAGCATGTGCTTAGTAGGCAGGAGGCCTGGGTTCACGTCCCAGCACTGCAAAAAGTGAGGGAAATGAAAGACACCACAGAGAATGAGGAGGTCTAAAACCAGTCGGTGGCCACAGAACTAGGAGCACTCATTACAAGAAGATTCATAAAATATAAATAATATAACATAATGTAATACCAATCTAGATAAATGTATTTCTTATTTTAAAAAGTTGTGGAACTTTTTTTTACATTTTATGTGAGTGTGTGTCTGCATGTGTGTATGTGCACCGTGAGTGTGGCTGGGATCTGAGGAAGCCAGAGAGGGCACCAGATCCCCTGGGACTAGAGTTACAGGGGGTTCTGAGCCTCCGTGTGGGTGCTGGGAATCGAACTCAGGTCCTCTGCAAGAGCAACCAGTTCTCTTGACCGATGAACCATCTCTCCATCCCTGAGGACAAATTTTAAGATGACTTTATCCCTGGAGACATCTGCATTTTGACTCATTCTAGCTTGGCAAGCTTTCTTTGCCAGTTAGGAGTCGGCCCTTGGTCCTCTTTTCCTCGCCTCTGTCAACTCAATGAGAAAATCAGATCCTTTACCCGAGCCATGGACAAGCTGTGCAACAGAACACAGCAGTGTGGACGGCCATCCCACCTGCTCTACAGACGGCTTTAAAAATATCGAGTGAGAATACATGCAGGGCTTCTCACTGGACTTCTGAACATGGGTTTAAGTAGCCGGGGTATGGAAAAGACGTGAGACTTCTGGATGCTAAGCAATTCTGCGGGAGTCACACAGCCATTATTAGCTAGCTTTGTGTACAGTCACTCAATAATCTAATAACCATAATTGTCATAATTATACTAATAACAATAATTGTTGTGTGTCATTTTCCACATGTCAAGCGCTGTCCTAAACACTTCATTATTTATTAAATACAATATTCATCTTATTTAATAGCCCATTTTGAGGTAACAAAAGCCGACAAAATGGTTGAGTACTTGGTCCAGAATGAAATAGCAAGTCCCTGTTCATAACCAGTCAGGGCTCTCTCTCATCTGATTGTGTATCCTGCAGTCAACAGTTCCCTAACTTATAAAACTGAAGTGGTAACTAGTGGCCTTCATCTCCGACGTAACCTATCACATACAACTGATATTACTGTGGTGTTGACTTTCTTAAGATTTATTTTTATTTATATGTCTGTGTGTCTGTCTGTGTGTGCCTCATGAATGCAGGTGCCCTCGAAGGCCAGAAGAGGATGTTGGATCCCCTGGTGCTGGAGTTACCAGTAGCTATGAGCCATCAAATGTAGGAGCTGGGACCCCAACTCAAGTCCTCTGGAAGAGCAACACGTGCTCTGATCTCCTGAGACCTCTTTCTAGTCCCAAGACTTTGATTTTTAATCACCTGCTGCCTTACCGAGCTTAGAAACGATCCTTTTTCTAGTCCATTCTGGAATCTTGACTGATTGACCGCATCGAGCTTATTAGAATGCCTTCCTCCAGTGGGGAAGATTCTATATCATCCAAGACTTCGCATTTAATTAATTTAATTTAATATGTTTTTGTTGATAATTTGTACTGTACTTGAGCATTGTGGCTGAACGTCAGAGTAAATATATAACATTTTAATGACGATAAAATAATGTAAAAAATTACCATTTTAATCATTTTTAAGGGTGCAGTGCCAAGTGTTAGGAATATTCACAGGGCTGTACCACAGTCCCTGGTAGCCATTTTTAGGGTTCCTTTCGGTCTTTTAAAAGCAAAGCTCTCTGCCCGTTAGACTTCAATGCTCCATGTCCCTCTCCTCCCACGCCCTTGTAAACACCTCTCTATTCCATGTCTATAAATTTGACAACTTTGTACCTCAGTGCAATGTTCTCTCAACATCCTGTCCTTAAAAGTCATCAACAACGACAGCATGGGGGGGGGAGGGGGAATGGGAGGGGGAAGGAGCAAGTAGGCTGGGATTGAATGCAGACCATGGCTCGTGCTAGTCATGTGCCCTGCCACGCCCCAACCTTCCTTTCTAAAGCTGAAGAACATTCTCGGATGTGCACTGTCTTTATAGTTCATTTGTGGATGAACAGACTAATTTCTTCAGTGATGCTCCTGGGCAACCATGAGTAATGTGTGAACGGGGGAATAGAAAAATATTTTTTTAAGATGCCATTTTCAATTGTTTGAGGGGGGGAGGGCAAATGTCCAGAAGTTGAACCGCAGAACCATGTAGTCATTTTCTTTTTCACTTTTGAGGAAATATCACACTTATTCTTTTCACAGTGAATCTACTATTTTGCAAGTCCATTTGGAAAAGTTTCTGGGGGAAGCCCTAAGGTAGCAGCAAGCCGAATGGGTGGTTCCCCACAAAGAGTGGGCAGTCTTCCGGGGTTTGCACATTTGAGCCTAAGGCCAGGGCAGGCTCAGGCACCAGACAGCAAGAGCAAGGAGGCTTGGGAACAGTGGCTTTCTTCGAAAGAGGCTTCTGCCCTAGGGAAAGGCTAACAAACCTGACCTGGACTGGGACGTGGGTAATCTAGGATATCTAGGCATGAAGGTGTGAGACGGACTTGAGGGACACGGGCTTTGGGAGCGGAGCTGCTGAGCGGCAGAACTCCCCTGTTCTCCGTTCTCAGCCAGGGCTGAGGGGCCTCCATTTCTCCTGAAGCAAAAGCACAATGGTCAATTGATGCAGGAACTTCTTGTGACAAGGCTGCTGTTGCCAGTCAGGGTTGTATGTAAGACTTGGGGACTTGAAAGGCATAGGGAAGTCACCCTGAAGTTTTCAACAGGCCCTAGGAGACCCATGCCTGCTCAGAAGCTCCAGTAGGAAATGACAGTCCCCAGTTTTATTCCACCTGGGTCTTGCTCTCTCCCATCAGATCACCCTCACCTTGCTCACTCTGTGCGCACGCTAGAGGCGGGCGCTGGATTAAACATTTCACACAGAGAGAAAAAAACAAACATGAATATTCATTCTCTCTCTCTCTCTCTCTCTCTCTCTCTCTCTAGGAAAGTCACTAAATAATTGCAAAAAATAGAATAAATACAGCAGGGCCTGTGCAGGGTTTTGTTCTAGCCAAGGTGGCTCTTGTTTGGCTGACATCTATTTGTCCCTTGAAGAAAATATTTTCTTCTCTCCCTTCCTGCTCTTTGACCCTCCCCCTCTCCCCTCCCTTCCCCTCCCAACTCTCCACCTTTCTAACTCTGCCTGTTTGGTGCTTATACTAGGTAAAAGATCTACCACCGAGAGCTGGACCACCTCCACTCTTCCTTCCTATCTTTTTTTTGGGTGTTTTGGGTTGTTGTTGTTTTGTTTTGTTTGGGTTTTTCTTTTTGAGACAGGGACTCACTGTGTAGTGTACCTCTGCCTGTCTTGGAACTTGCTATATCCCTCTGCCTGGCTGTGACCTTGCTATGTAGCTCTGGCTGACCTGGACACAGAGATCCACCTGCCTCTACCTCTCAAGTTCTGAGGCTAAAGGCACAAGCAAGCACACCTCGCCATTCTTTTAAAAGTTGAATACATGCCTCAGAACAATACTGACACCCTTTTAAAAGAGCAACTCCAGGTATCACGGGTCCTAGAATATCCCCCAGGTCACTCCTCACTGTGAAAATAAGAGCCACCCTCGGAATCCAGAAAACACCTTTGCTAACCTTTCACTAACACATGACAGTGGAAATGTCTGGCTGTCACCTCTGTCACCTCCCACTGGCACTGCCTTGGCAGAGAAGAAAAACATGAGAAAAATATCTGAATGAGATAATAGATCATCACCATACATGCTTTTTAAAATTAGCATCTCACCAGGCACAGTGGCACATGCCTTTGATCCCAGCACTGCCTCCACAAGAAGACAGAGGCAGGCAGATCTCTGAATTTGAGGACAGCCTGGTCTACAGAGTGAGTTCCAGGACAGTTGGGGTTATACAGAAAAACCCTGTCTCAAAAACAAACAAACAAACAAACAAACAAACAAACGGAAAATCAAAAGCTTTCTTTCTTATTGATGTGCCTGATTTAATATGGCAACATCACTTTTAAAACCACATAGCCAGTAACTGTTGCAAAGACCAGAGGACACTAGAAACAATGTGTTCTCTGAGAGAATGCACTCATTCTTGTTAGGAACAAGCTGAAGTATGAATGTATCCTTCCAGGAATTCCGTCTTGCCCGGGTCAGCTAGAATGGCAGAGGTCAGAGGCTGCGGTTCCAAGCCATGGAAGCGGTAAACGCGCTCTGCTTTCCTTTCTTCCCTGAAAACCTTGAAAGACCACAAAGCTTTCAAGCAGCCACAGAGTCTGTGCCAACCCTCTCAGAACCAGGAGGAGTTTCTGGCCTCTCCCCTCTGTGACTGTTCAGGGATCTGAGAGAGGTGAAGAGCTGTATTATCAAAACATGCTAACTAGAGTCACTGAATGTCACGAGGGCCTTAGCTGGTGGCTTCCATTCAACCAACCCAGGAATCACACCAACAAAGTTACTGTGGTGACCAAAGTCACATTCCTCACTCAGCTGAGTACTGCGGTGGCACAGTCCACCTTGGACCTCGGATCGGAGGCCCAGATGCCTTGGGAACTCAGTGGGTGTTTGTGCTTAGTTACAGGAGCATGTAGCTGCCACACTGTCTCCAGAGAGGGCCAGCCTCTTTTTGTTGATTGTAAAAAGAGCCAGCAAGATGGCTCAGCGATCTCAAGCGCAGTGACCTGAGTTCAATCCCCATGGTTGTGTTTGATAAACTATGAGGAAGGGCCCCAGTGGGCCCTGCCAAGGTGTCACCCTGGACAGTCAAACCATGCGACAGGTCTAGTGTGAAAGGGGGTTTATTTGGGATGCGACAAGGGACACATGGGAAGTAGGGGGAGAATAAGTAGAGAGGGGAAGAGAGAGAGGGGAATTGCAAGGAGGGAGAAGGGAGAGGGAGAGAGAAGCCAAATAGACCTTTTATAGCAAGCCAAGCTCACACCTGGCTGTTGCTAGGTAACTGTTGGGTGGAACCTAGAGGAAATGCTAACACACAGGGCCTGCAGTGAAAGAACAGAACTCCTCAAAGTTGTTCTCTGTGTGTGTTCTCTGTCACCACACACACTGTGACAAACAGGCCCCCTCCTTCCCTCTCTCTCCTCCCCCTGCCTCTGTTACACATTCACACACACACACTCTCTCACACACACTCACACACCAAATACACACACAGCGTATAATCACACACAAACACACACACTCATAAACACACATAACATTTTAAATGTTTAAACACATAAAAAACTAGAAAAACAGTGCAGTAAATTACCAGGTGTCCACCCTCCAGTATCATAAACTATCCAATCACTGCTCACGTTTTGTCATTTAAAATATCTCGCAGAAATCATAACACAAAATACTTCATAATGGTGCCCCATACAGTTCAGCATGAATCCCCTGAAATAATAACAGTCTATGGACTGCTGTAACATCATTCCATCTAACAATACATCTTATTTAGAGTTTCTATTGCTGTGATACAGACAACACGGAAAGGAAAAGGTTTGTTTTTATCTTACAACTCTCAGGTCACACTCTGCAACTGAGAGGAGTCGGGGCAGGAGCCTGGAGCAGAAGTCACGGAGGAATGCTGCTTACTGGCTTGTTCTTTATGGCTTCTTCAGTCTGCTTTCTTATAATATCCAGGGCCACCAGCCCGGGGGTGATGCTACCCACAGGGCGCTGGGCCCCCCACCATCAGTCAGTAATTAGGAAAATGCCTGACAAGTTTGCTTACAGGCCAATCTTATGGAAGCATTTTTTTTTTCTCAGTTGAGGTTCCCTCTTCTCAAATGACTCTAACTTGTATTAAGTTGACCTAAGGTTGGTCAACTCATAACACTCCAACACTGACCTATAATACTCAGTCTGTGTCCAAGCTCAAGACTCTCCGCCATGATCCCACCCTCTTACCCATCCACTGGAATACCGTCACCAAGTGGCCGTCACTGCAGCCCCCCCTGGGTACCTGCACAGAAAGTGCCATCATTGGGGATGAATGTCTCGTTGTTGTTTGTGGCCCGATAGCCTGCGTGGCAAATGCAGTAGAACCCTCCAGGCGTGTTGTGGCAGGATGTGTGGTTTCCACAGATCACAGTGGCTCCAAACTGGCACTCATCTTTGTCTGCAGATGGACACACGGAAACAACTCACACAAAGGGTTTCCACCCGCATCACGCGTTCTTACCCAGAGTCCTCCCTCACTATAGACTAGGGACCTCTACTCTGTGACAGCAGTTACTGGTCTAATTGCTGCTCCAGCCTCTTTTCCTTCCCCTATGCTTTCCAGGCTAGAAGGAATTGGACTCCTAATTATATACCTGGAGTATACGAAACCACGGGAGAAGCACAACCTTTCATGCTCGGAATCCACCTTACTTGATGGTAGGATCCAACCTTACTAGCATAGTAGGGTTGGAGCTGTAAGTCTGTGGGAAGCCGCTATGCCTGGTATCCACAAGGCTCTGCGATCGGTCCCAAGAGAGTAATAACACTTTTAAAAATAAAATATTGGTGGGTCAGCTAGGTGGCTCATAGAACAACAGTGTTTGTCAGAGGCTTGGTAACGTCAGTTCTGTCCCTAGCATTTAAATGGGGAGGGAGAGAACCGCCGCCCAAAAGTTTCCCTCTGACCTCCAAGACCTCCATGTGTGACACCCTGACTCACATGTGTGCACGCACACAGATAGAACATAGTAAAAATAAAATTTAAAAATGGAGAGACCAGAGAGATGATTGGTAAGATGATTCCACATCCCCGCAGCCTACATAAATCCAGACACGGTGGCATGTATCTGCAATCCAGTGCTCCTACGGAGAGATGGAAGCTGGAGGCAGGAGGGTCACCAGACACTCGGTGGCCAGCAGGCCTGGAGTGCACAGTTGTAACCAACAATGGATGCCATCTTAAGCAAGGAGGAAGGTGAGGACCCATCACAAGAGGCTGCGCTCTGATCACCACATGCACACACCCACATGAATACACACAAGGACATGTATGCACATGAACAAGCACGCATCATACAGGTATACAAATTAATTTGGTATAAACTTTATAAACCAGGGGAAACAAGCCTAGAATAATCTCATGTTCCAATTCAGCCATTTTCTTGGTCTTTCCTGTATTAGAGAATTGATGTTACTATGATGTGTTGGCTAGCTTTGTGTCAGTAAGTGAAGGGGTCCTTGGGAGGGCAGAGGCATCTGATTCCCTGGAACCAAAATTACAAGGGGTATTGAGGCATCTGATGAACTGCTGGGAACCAAACTCAGGTCCCCTGCAAGAGCAGCATGTGCTCTTAGCCGCTGAACCATCTTCCCTGACCCTAAGATGAATTTTCTATCCAATTATTTAAGTGGAAAATTAGAATTGTCAGCTCCCAGGAAACACAAAGGAATTAGCAGTGACGCCTCAGAGCAGGGTTCATACAGAGGCAGGGGATGCTCATGCTGTCAGTGACCTGTGTGAGCAACGGTGGCCACACATTCGTGTGTAGAGCATCTAGACTCTAGCTGAAGTCTGCCTTGAGTGTCATTAATTAAAGACAATGGAGGGTTAAAACGAAGTTAAGGCCTCCGCCTCTGACTTCCAGCAGGGGTCAGAAAACATTTTCTTTCCATCTCATCCATGCTTGTGGACCTTGAAGGCAGCCTTCAAATATACCTATTGTGGGTCATGCTCATGCATGCCTTTAATGCCAGCATGCCTTTAATGCCTGCATGCCTTTAATGCCAGCACTCAGGAGGCAGAGGCAAGCAGATCTTCCTGAAGTCAAGGCCAGCCTGGTCTGCATAGTGAGTTCCAGATCAGCCAGGGCTACACAAAGAAAACATGTCTCAAAAACAAAACAAAACAAAACAAAACCTAAGAACAATCACCACCATGCTCCCACCCCCCACCCATCCCCCCACTCCCCCCACCCCCACCCACCCCGCCAAACACACAACAGGCATATTTGGTGTCATTTGGAGACATTTAATGTCTCCCTGAAGGTTTCAATGGGGATGGAAATATTTAGGTTTATGTAACATTCTAGAATTAAGTCGTTTGGCATAATGCCATATTAAGGTGTCTTTGGCACATGTGTAACTTCACTAGTAACCTGCGTCTGCACACAGCAGTCCAAGTTCTAGAATAGGCTATGGCCAGTGGGAACAAATGCACAAAGGTTGTGAAGCCCTCTCCTCTCCTAAGAGTTGCACCTAGTGCTTAGATGGCAAAGGGCAAGCAAGAACAGTTAGCATCCAGGAGAGGAGGGATTCCTTAGAACAGCGGTTCTCAGCCTTCCTGGTGCTGCAGGTGTTTGGTTCTCAGCCTTCCTGATACTGCAGGTGTTTGGTTCTCAGCCTTCCTGATGCTGCAGGTGTTTGGTTCTCAGCCTTCCTGATGCTGCAGGTGTTTGGTTCTCAGCCTTCCTGATGCTGCAGGTGTTTGGTTCTCAGCCTTCCTGATGCTGCAGGTGTTTGGTTCTCAGCCTTCCTGGTGCTGCAGGTGTTTGGTTCTCAGCCTTCCTGGTGCTGCAGGTGTTTGGTTCTCAGCCTTCTTGGTGCTGCAGGTGTTTGGTTCTCAGCCTTCCTGGTGCTGCAGGTGTTTGGTTCTCAGCCTTCCTGGTGCTGCAGGTGTTTGGTTCTCAGCCTTCCTGATGCTGCAGGTGTTTGGTTCTCAGCCTTCCTGGTGCTGCAGGTGTTTGGTTCTCAGCCTTCCTGATGCTGCAGGTGTTTGGTTCTCAGCCTTCCTGGTGCTGCAGGTGTTTGGTTCTCAGCCTTCCTGATGCTGCAGGTGTTTAGCACAGTTCATCATGTTGTGGTGACCCCCCCAACTCTAAAATTATCTTCGTTGCTATGTCATAACTGTAATTTTCTATTGTTATGAATCATAATGTAAACAGCTATGTTTTTCAATGGTCTTAGGTGAGCCCTGTGAAAGGGCCGGTCGCTCTCCAAAGGGGTCACAGTCCACAGGATGAGAGCCATTGCCTTAGAGGGCCACCCGTCCAACTCCTCAATTCCAACTTGAATTGCCAGCAAGGGATTGCCACCATTGGGGGAAGAGTAGGACTCTGACTGCAGAGCCACTAACTCCACTTCTAATAAGAACAGCTCTCTAGAGTGGGGCTGATTAAAGCAAGTCCAGCAGGTGGAATGGGCCATGGTGGCTCACAGGGACAGCTTTTATTTGTGCAATGGAATGTGGCTCACCCAACCTTTGGAATATGACACTTTGAATGCAGGGTTGAATTGTTATTTGTCTTTAAGTACTAAAAATGAGAAAATGTTCACTGGGCAAAGGGCTAGGGGGATGGCAAAGCAGGTAAAAGCATTTGCTGCACACAGGCATGAGTACCTAAGTTCAAAGCCCCCGCCAGCAGCCATATAGATGTAGCAGCCACATAGCAATCCTAGAGATGGCCGGGCCCTGTGGTGAATGCCTTCAATACTTGCACTCTGGAGGCAGAGACAGGTGGGTGTCTGAGTCTGAGGCCAAATCTGCTCTACATAGCAAGCTCCAGGATATCCAGGGCTATCTAGAAAAACCGTGTCTCAAAAAGAGAGAGAGAGAGAGAGAGAGAGAGAGAGAGAGAGAGAGAGAGAGAGAGAGAGAGAGAAGAGAGAGAAGAGAGAGAGAGAGAGAGAGAGAGAGAGAGAGAGAGAGAGAGAAAAGAAAGAAAAGAAAGAAGAAAGAGAAAAGAAAAGAGGCAGAAAGAAAGAAGCAAGCAAGGAAGGAAAGAAAGAAATAAGCCAGCAAGGAAGGAAGAAAAAAACAAAGAAAAGAAAAGGAGAGCAGAGCAGAGCAGAGCCAGGCGTGGCCATGGAGGACCACTGTAGTTTCTTGGCAGACAGCCTGTCTCCATGTTCGATGGGAAAGCCTGTGTCCAGGGAGACAGTGAGGAAGAACATCCAACATCTTCCTCTGGCCTCTACACATGCTCTGCACCCACACACATGTGTACATAAGACACATGCAACACACACATTCTCACACATGAAAATCAACATGAAGGCATGATAACAAGGTAGATACAGACACTGTCTATCCAGAGCTACAAGGCAAAACTTTACAGCACATAGCAAGGAGGAAACTGAGAAGTTATTGTTGCATTTATTACAGTTAAATTGTCGTGATGCTCTCTCTGAATTGTGCTTGAATGTCAATGTTATCTGATTGTTCCCGTATAGATATCATGAAGCAAAATAAATAATCTTAGCTGCATCTTGTCTAAACAACCTTCAAGTTATCTTAGAATATTCCTTGAAGTCATTCCAAAGAAATTAAGAAATGTAATATTTGCTTTTGTTGTTAAGTTAAACTTAGGACATAAAACAGACTTCCAACCTACGTAGGTCAAGGAGTTTCCAGAGAGGTCAGGTCAATGACATCTAATATGAGAGGGCCTTCCTTAGAAACACCAGAATAAAAAGGATATATCTAAACAATAAAACAGAGATTTTTGTTGTAATTGGCAAAAAACCCACTAAGCAAAACATGTGAACAAAATAACAATGTTTGCCCTACATGGACACAGACTCTAAAACTGGAAAACCTTTGGTTTTTATTCAAATTTTCAGCTTTACCCACCAGAGATACTTATCAATGCACCATGTCACTTACCGACACACCGTGTCCTCCCGTTGCCCCAAAACCCATAGTTGCAGATGCAGATCTTCTTCCCTTCCTTTTGCTGGCATGTGGCATGTTCGTGGCAAGTGGCACAGACATCTAAATCTGAGTCAGAGATCATACGTTTCAGAAGCAGGAAGTTAAGGGCAAGAAACGTCCAGTTAACGTGCCATGTGTCTCGGAGAACTAAAACTTCAATTGCAAAATAAACCAGGTCAGGTTCACATCTCATCCGTGCAACTTTCAGTAATGATTCACTGGCCACAAAATATAATGCAAATTCCTCTGTCAGTCAACACTCTCTAGTGTTTATCTTCTCACCATCGACTCCAGCTTCATATTCCCAAACTCTAGCTGCATGGTGCCACCCAGGCAAGGGACAAATAGCTGAGCTGCTGTCCTCCTCCTCCTCCTTACCTGTAATGCGTGTGCTTGCTTCTCTACCAGCCTGGTACCCACTCTTATTTTCAAGAGTTACCCAGAATGTTTTGTTCTCCCTGAACTCTTCCCTGCTCCCAAGGAAAGGTGGATGCATCTTCTAATCTCCCATAAAGCATCCACATTCCCATAACAATCATGTTAATCTATGTTTAGTTCCATTTTGAGACTACAAATGAACCACGCAAGGATGAGGATTATGACATTTATCCAGTATGTTCTTACAGCACAGTTTAGATGCTCAACATATTTTTATGGACTGGAAAAAGAGATCTAAAATGGGGGCTGGAGAGATGGCTCAGGGGTTAATAGCACTGGCTACTTTTCCATAGGACCCGGATTCAATTCCTACCACTCATACGGTGGTTTACAAGCATCTGTAACTCCAGTCTCGGGGGATCCAATGCCCTCTTGTGTTCTCCTGGCCTGAACGAGCACCATATACACTGGGCACACAGACATACATGCAGGTAAAACACCCATAGAAAATAAATCCAAAATGTGACTTGCTACAGCCCTAGAAGCAAATGCGGGAGAGAGGAGCACCTGCCTACTCTTCTCCTTCCCTTTATGGAAAAAGTGTGTTTAAGATGTCAGGGAGATAAGCACCGAGTCCCAACAGGATGTCCAGACCCCATTACTTAGATAAACAGCAGAAACATTTGAGACTAAAACTCTTGAAATACCTAAATTTACCAAATTGTGATATGTAACCTAAGACCAAACAAGAATTTCTACTCAAAGCTACATAGAATATTGAGTTTCGTGCCCCTGTCTCTGCCATTTCAGGAGTGGCCTCACAGAGAATGTTCCAGCGTAGAATTGTGTCCTAGCCTTTGCTTCACTGCAGCCAGATAATACGGCCTTGCCTTCAGGCTGCTCCAGGTGTGAGACCAGCAGAAACCGCGAAACTCCTACACACTCTTAATTGTGTTTCTTGCTTTTGTGTTTCATTTTACTAACCAAAGACAACATATTCAAGGCCAGCCTGGGCTACATGAGATTATATCAAACAAATGCCAAAATAGAAATACAAATAAAATCAAAGATAACATAGACACAAACACATATCACTAATGGTTATGATACCAAATTAACCATGGGATATCTATACATATCTCATGGCCACAAAAAAAGGCAAAAATGATTAAATAAAAATCTTAGAGGTGTATTATCTGACCATCATGTAATAATGGAATAAAACTTCAAAGCAAAACCTATGTGTAGTTTCCTCAAAAGAAACCCTCTTATGCAACACTCTCCTAAAGCATTTTCTAGACAAAGATAACAAATGGCCTCTTGATGTTAGGTATAAAACCTGATTGCAGAAAATCTGAGTTTGTTATGTTTTTGTATGTTTTAAAAAGTAATTTTAAAAAAATCAGGCAATCACAGAAGAGACCTGGACTTTCAGTGAAAGAAATTTGAAAGCAAGAAAGAAGATAGACTTTTAAGAATTCAAAAAAGCCGGGCAGTGGTGGTACGAGCCTTTAATCCCAGCACTTGAGAGGCAGAGGCAGGAGGATTTCTGAGTTCAAGGCTAGCCTGGTCTTCAGAGTGAGTTCCAGGATAGCATGGCTACACAGAGAAACCCTGTCTTAAAAAAACAAACAAAACAAAACAAAACAAAACAAAACAAAAGAATTAAAAAAGATTATTTTTTAAAAGCATAAGAAAGATTTCTGGATAAACTCTGAGGGTTTCAAATACTTCCAATCAATCCCCTTACACCTCAAAAAAGAAAATAAAATGAAGAACTGGAGAGATATAAATCTTTTTGTATTTGTGTGTGGGGGTGCATGTGAACGCTTGTAGATGCACATGTGTGTGTGTTTGCATGTGTGTGGACAGGTGTTTGTATGTACAGGTGTGTGTGTGTTTGTGTGTGTATGTGTTTATGTGTGTGTGTGTGTGTTTGCGTGTGTGTACACCTATATGTGAACGCTAGTGGACAACCTCAATATTATTCCTCAGGTCTTGTCTGCATGTTTTGTTTTCTTTTGCTTTGTTTTTGACACAGCATCTCTCACTGCCCTAAATCTCAACAAGTGGGCTAGGCTGACTGCCCAGTGAGCCCCACGGATCCTCTCTCCCCAGGTCCTAAAAGCATAAATCTTAAAATAGGCGATGACAGCAGACAAAGGTTTTTCACAATGTTTCAGATAGAAAAGAGACCAATGCATAGCAATTGCTTTGCAGAGAGGAAGAAACAAAGAGTCACCAGGAGGCTGGAGAGACAGGCATAGAAACAGGTATGGGGCACACAAGGATCTGCTTGCACAGGCACAATTCTTGTCTTGTCTTTCTGATGCTGCTTGGGATGGAAACCAGGCCTCCCGAAAGCTAACCACATGCTACATCACCGAGCCCCACCTCCAGCCTCTGAGTGCACATTTATCTAAAGAGTAATGGCCCAAATCCCCTCATGGATGCTGATGTCTGTTGCAGTTTGCTTAAAAAAAAAAAAAAAAAAGGTCAGAAAGACTCCAGATCAGAGAGGCACCCTGCAGAGCAGAACAAACTTTTCAAATACATATAACCATTTTAATAGATTAATACTTTAACCCACAGCATTGGAAAACAAGGCCAGCTCCTTTGGCAGTTTCTGATGCCACTATTATAAAACGTGCCTCCTTCAGACCTTGCTACATTGATACTATGTTACCCATACAATGTGAAAGGAATGGAAGGAGAAAAATCAAGGGCCGGAGAACTGGATCGGAGATTAAGGACACTCTGCTCTGGTGGAGGACCAGGGTTTGGTTCCCAGCGCCCATATCAGGCAGCTCAGTGGGTAGGATGCTTGCCTAGCATATATGCAGCCCTGTGCTTCAGGAACATCAATCCCAGCACTCAGGAGGGGGAGGCAGGAGGATCTGGAGTTAAAGGTCATAGGGTTCAAAACCAGTCTGTGCTACCAGAAACCATGTATCAAAAGAGGAGGAAGGGGGGAAGAATAAGAGGAGGAAGAGGAGATGAGAAATACAAATGCTAAGTGTATTCTAAAGCATTATTAAATTAAGAGACAGACCACACAAATATCTCCATGTCCATTTATCTTATTATTTCTAGAACACTGTGGTTATGAACTGGGGGAATAGAGTTCACTAGCCATTTGCTAGCTGGGTTAGCATCGATAATCTCTATATATCTGTTTCCCTTAAGTCTGTAAAATGAAGATGATATCAAACCCACCTCCTGGTTTCTGTGATGATTACAGAGTAAACGAGTTAGTGTGTGGAAAGCAATCAGAACACGCCCATTCAACACTGTAACGATCTCTCAGCTTCTGTTAACAGGACCCAGCTGGTTAGCTGTCGGACAAACAATTAAAATAGTGGATGACTGTTTGATGCATAAATCCAAACCAAGACCTTTGTGTGGACAGATGGCTACCTAGCCAAGGACCGGTAGACTGTGCAAGCCATATCTAAATCATGTATACAAATCTCTATGCATTTATTCCCTGCCTACCCCGGCATCCTCCCTCTCTTCTGAGCCCAGCCTGACTGAGAAGCTGAAACTCCTCTTCTGTGCCTTCTCAGTGAAGGAGTCAATCAGGATGATGAAGTAATCAATGAAGGAGTCAGTGGACACGGACATGGTATAGAATAGAGTTTATTCAGAATAGGGGATGGGAGTTAGTGGGGGAGAGAGAGAGAGAGAGAGAGAGAGAGAGAGAGAGAGAGAGAGAGAGTGGAGGCGGCCGGCCATGACCACGTGGAGAGGGGGGAAGAGCCCCAGGGGCAGAGAGGTAAGAGTGTGGGTGAGCGGTGAGCAAAGAGAGAGAGGAGGAGCAAGTAGCCCTTCTTATAGTGGGCCAGATCTCTGGGGCGGGGCATACCTGGCTATTACCAGGTAGGTGTGGGGTGGAGCTTACACAAAACCCCAACACTCAGCCCTCTTGGATTTTTCCTGTCCTTCTGTCCACATAACCCAAGAAACCTTGCCCTGGCCCCAGGAACCCACTCTTGCTCTTTAATACACCAGCCGCCTTAATTTGGATGTTTGTTTCTACGACATATCACAACCAAAAGCAACTGGGAAAAGGTTTGTTCTATCATCACCTAGGGAAGCCAGGACAGGAACACAGGCAGGGGCTGAGGCGGAAGCCATGGAGGAATGCTGCTTACTAACTGGCTCCCACACAGCTTGCTCCTCCTCTTTTCTCATCCAGGACAACATGCCCAGGCATGGCACCACCCACAGTGGGCGGGGCCCTTCCATGGCAGTCATTAATCAAGAAAATGTCCAATGGACTTGCCTACAGGCCAGTTTTATGGAAGCATTTTCTCAAGATTTCTTCTGCCCAGATATGTCTAGATTTGTGTCAAGTTCCTTTAACACACCCGAGAGAGCCTGCCTGGGAGGTGGAGAGCCCTGTTCACATCAAGGATGCAAAGGACATTGTTGAAGCCCCTTGAACCCAACACCTGTCCTCACCTAACTCCAGTCATGCCAGGAGGACCAGACAAACCCCACGGACTCACTGTACAGCTTCCTTGAGATTCCCTTCCCCAAACTTATGGAGACATGGAAATATATTAAATAACCAAGTGGGGTATCCAATCGAGTCCAAAACTCAGAGAGAGAAATATCTAGAAGCAAGTCTAGAATACTATACAAAACTGCGCTGTTTTTAAGAAACTACATTAAATTCCAGAGATAGAAGCCCAAAACCCAAGAAATATCATACTCTCTCTTTTCTCTCATCCATGACAGAAAAACAAGAGAGAGAGAGAGAGAGAGGGAGAGAGAGAGAGAGAGAGAGAGAGAGAGAGCCTCTCCTTTAGTCCAGTACACTGCCATGATCTTCATCTTAGCTGTAGCCTCCACTTTCAATGCATCCAAGGCAGAAGGTTCTTTCTCCCAAGTCAAGTGGTCATTACAGGCAGTCTGAAGCCTGGACCCACAGCTAACTCTGGCCACTCAGACCCCTATGCCTTTCCTTGTGTAAAATGTTTCCAGAAGCCTGGGCTTCTTCTGGCTATCTCACACTCACTTTCTTGTCTGACCAAGATCAATCCACAGTGGAGCCCACGGCTGTCCTCCAGGCCAAAACTAAATCCATATTAAGTATACCCAATGTCCCAATCCCATCTCTGAGTCTAACGCTAAGCAGCCGTTAATTTGGGGTCCACACGGAAGGTCACATCCCATGGTCACCTTCTTCAGCCATTCTGTTCTTTTCCCACACTGCCTGCCTCACACCTAACACCTTCTCTAGCAGATGTGAACTATTTATTTATTTATTTTATTTTATTTTTGGTGGTATTGAGGATGAACCTAGGGCCCCCCAAATGCTAGGCAAGCACACAACCACACTGAGGTTTGTGCACTGTCTGTTAGCTAGAGCCATAGACACAAGGGAGATCACTTTAGATTTGACCAGAAGAAAATGGAAGTACATGGGGGTCACATTCCCGGGTGGAAGGCAAGGTGCAGCAGAAGTCCTTCCTTAAGTCTCCTCTCACTCCCGCCTTGAGCAACTTTCCATCACTGGAAAACCTCTCTCTCCATCTCTCCGTCCTTTCATCCACGAGGCTGCCTGCTCTCACTCATGATGACAGTGGGAACCACACAGAGAGGGAAGCACAACCGAGGTTCTTCACACACTGGCATTTCCCCGGCTCTGCCCGTCCTTCCTCCACCATGATGCCCTGGTTCCCTCCTTCTCCTGGCCTTCCTGAACCCAGCCAGGCCTGAGCTAACACGTCCCACGGCCGCTCCCAGCCTCAGAGGAAAGCCACAGAAAGGTTGAGAACAGGACTGACTGGTTTGGCCTTTCCACACCCATTACCGACCTCAGGAATCCCGGGGCCAGGCACCCCACCCACCCACCCACCCACCCACACCCTCCTGCTCCTCAGCTTAAACTTCCCCACTTCCCTCAAGCCCCATGGGGGGGGGGGCGCGACAGACAGAGAG
Source organism: Apodemus sylvaticus (assembly GCF_947179515.1). Lineage (NCBI taxonomy): Eukaryota > Metazoa > Chordata > Mammalia > Rodentia > Muridae > Apodemus > Apodemus sylvaticus. The sequence continues at coordinate 73,149,120 of NC_067474.1, forward strand.
GACAGGAAGGCAGCACACACCTGCAATCTGCACTTGGCAGGAGAACTAGGGGTTTGAATCCAATTGTGGCTATGCTGAAAACATCTGTCTCAAGAAAAGAAGTACACACACACGCACACACACAAACACACCACATATATACATACAAACATATGTATGTACATATACCACATGCATATACATACATATAACACACACAGACACACACACCACATACATACACACATACATACATACATACATACACATATATACATACACACACCACATGCATGCACACACACACACATCCCACATGCATATACAGACACACAGCATATACATATACATACAATACACATACACAAATAACACACATATACATACAGAGAGAAACACAAACATATACATACATAGACATATAGACACATACATACATACAACCAGACCAACCAGAGAAAGGCGAGTAAGCCCCTAAACAATCACACAAGACATCTAGTTAACAGCCACCAGCTCCCCAGGCTGGGCACCCCTAAAGCCTTCCCTTACATGTGCTGTCAAGGCTCTTCCTCCTCCCCCAGGCCAGCTTTGGAGTCACCCCACCCCAAATTCGGGCGATGATGGCTTACTCCTTTGCTTTGGGTCATCCCTGTTTATTCCCACATCACATCCATAATAACAAAGTCACAACTCGCTCAAGTGGGCAATGGAGAAGTATCGTAGCATCAAAGAGAAGTGGATGGTGCCCAGTGGACTCCGCTAAGTGAGAGCCGCCATCCTGGTTCTAAAAGCTGGCCAGCACTCCTGAGGTAGATGACTGGGGGAGGGGGAAACAGCAGCTTCTTGGTCTTTCCTTCCTGGGATTAACTTCTCCCACCTGAGGCCCAGCTTTACAAGGGCCCAATTAAACATCATGTCCGGTCTTGCATTTCCACCTCTCCCAGCTGAATAATGCCTGCTGGTCTAGCCTGTGAGTAGACAGGATTTATGCCTCCCCAAATCCTACTCTGACCTGAGCAGCCTGACTGAGGAGCACCCTGCTTTTCCTTCTAACTTGTCAGAGCAATCCTGTGTCATCAGCCAAAGTCACCAGGCTTTTTCTCAGCAGGCTGTGAGTTCCACCTCTGGTTTCCTCAGCACCACACCAGCCCAGGAGTGTTAGCCATATAGCTGCTACACCTTTTCTTTCTCTCTTCCTTGTGTCTACCGTCTGAACTACTCTGCCCCGTGAACCCATCCTTGGACTGGGCATGGTAGAACATGCCTAAGGCTGGGGCAGGAGCTAAGGGGAGGTGCTCCGCAAGGCAGCACTAACTTCATTTCCCCCAAACGCCTCACACTTTCCAGGTGGAGAGGAGGTGTGGCTCAGCGAGGCTTAGACACAAGAGCCAGAGTTCAACCACAGCACCAAAACCATCTAAGAAGAAAGTGTAGACAGAGGGACTGCTGGTTCTGTTCAGCCATCTTAGACCAATAATTCAGTGCTTTCCTCACACTCAATACTTTCCTAGGCTAGAGTCTTTATACAGATCCCAAAACTGTTTACAACTATCTACAGATTTTTATTCACACTGTTACCAGAAACTGTGCTGACTGGTTTTATGTCTACCGGAGGCAAATTAGAGTCATTTTGGAAAAGAGAGCCTCATGTGAGAAAATGTTCCCAATAGATTGGCCCGTGGCAAGCTTGTGGTGCCTTTTCTTGATTGAAGATGGGTGTAGGAGGATCCAGCTCACTGGACGGTGCTACCCCTGGGCCGGTAGTTTTGGGTGTTGCAAGAAAGCAGACTGAGCAAGCTGTGCAGAGCAAGTCAGTAGGCAGCACTCCGCCATTGCTTCTGCTTCAGTTCCTGCCCCCATGTTCCTGCCCTGAGTTTCTGCCTTGACTTCTTTCTCAGGGTGGACTGTGACCTGAGAATTGTAAGCTAAAATAAACTCTTTCCTCCCCAAATTGTTTCTGGCTGTGCTGTTTTATCACAACATTAGAAACCCTAAGACTGAGACCCAATGGGGAAGGAAGAAAGCCTACTGGAGTACCAGATGCTGGAGGAAGAGTGGAACCATTCTAGAAAGCTGAGACATCAAATACCCAAAGTAACGGTAAAATTCACTAGGCAACCAGTAATCCCTGTATTTGGGAGGCAGAGGCAGGGGCTATCTGAGTTCAAGGCCAGCCTGGTCTACAGAGAAAGTTCCAGGACAGCCAGGGCTGCACAGCGAAACCTTGTCTCAGAAAAAGAAGCCCAAACAACAACAAAGTAGGAAGATAAAAGAATTTGGGAGGACAGGAATCTGCTCTACCAAGTCTACTCATCTAGTAGATGCGTAGATACATTTCCTGCTTCTAGAGCCTGTTTGGCTTGCATATGTTGGTTTTTGAGACATCCCACTCTGTGGTCCGAGTTAACCCCATACCCATGACCATTCTTCTTCCTCAGTGTCCCAAATTCTAGGATTAAGGCACGAACCACCGCCACTCTGGAGCTCAGGGCTTGGAGTTATTAAGGAAATGCCAGTGAGAGAGAGACTGGGTGTCCTTATATAGACTATTTGACCTCACTCCCTCAGTGTCCTACAATGGCTTCTGGTGGCTTCTCACCATGAAGGAACAGTAACACTATGCTCTGCCAGTCAGGATGAGACTGAATGACTCCCTCTTGCAGAATCCAGTCTGTTTCTCTTCTCTAGCCCCTTCTGCATTCTGCCTCCTGCTCTCCCATGCCAGCCCCAGTCTGGAACTCATCCACTGCTCTGTCGGGCTTTTTGTTGTGTTTGTTTGCAGGGTTTCACTCTGTAGACTACTCTGGGACTCACTGTGTGGCTTGGGCTGCCCTCAAACTCCGGGCAATCTTCCCGCCTATCTCACAAGTTGGATTCACTTTTTACACACTTTTCTAAAGACCAGTCAGTCCCCTCTTACTATGGGATGAGTCACCTTCCCCCCTTTTCCTAAATCCAAATATCACCAGATCCTAAGGCTCAACTTGACTCGTCTCATGCATAATGGCTGCCCAGTAAAATACAGTTGTTCCCTCTTCTGACCAGTACACCTTCTGAGCACTTGACACCATTCTGCTATTATGTGGACAGACTTCACCTCACTTTTCTGTTTGAATCCTCCGTGCCAGGTAAATCCCACCACACTCACTGTTGTGTGTTTTTTTTTTTTTTTCTAATTTGTCTAAAACACGGACTATATTTGCTTGTCTGTTTCCTTGGGACTATGCACCGCTAGAACACCAACATTTCACGGTTACATCTGAGCCAGGGAAGATATTAAAGGCTTTCTACGGATGGATGGATGGATGGATGGATGGATGGATGGATGGATGGATGGGTACATGGATGCATGGATAAACGGACTAATAAACGAATGAATGAATGAACTAAAGGATAAACTATTCCTATAAACTTCCTTATACTTCTTCACATTCTTAACATTTAGTTCTTCGTGGAGGTGAAAAATACGGAAAGGGAAAGGGCGGCTACAGGTCAAGAATTTGTTCTGCAAAAGCCAGGGCGACTGGAAGCTGTAGAATCAGCGGCTCGCCCTCTTGCATTCTTCACGCGGCGCACCGGTCCCGTCCTCCCCCCCCCCCCCCCCCACCGCGCCCCGGTCCCCACTCGAGACCAGTCCCTACCCCACCCCCACCCACCCCGGGAGATGCGAGTCGGAGCAGGGCCGCCTCCACTACACACCCCACCGTCCCTGGGGCGTGCAACTTGGCGTGCTCCTTGCCGCTCCGCCTCCATGGTCCTTCCACGCCCCGACTCTGCGCCTCCAGACCCAGAGTGCGCGCCGGGTGCCGGTCACTCACCGTCCGTGCCGGGCTCTCCGCTGACGCCGCGGGCTAGGCTGAGCAGCAGCGCGAGCCGCAGCAGCCACTGCAACCCGCAGCCTGGCGAGCGGCGCGTGCCCCGGGGCCCCTGGCCCATGCCGCTGGCTCCCTCCCGGCGCCCGCCACTCCCCGGAGGCCCCTGTGCCCGGAGATAAGGCCAGCGGCGCGGGGAAGGGGCGGCGCAGAGGCTTCCGGCGCTGGGTAGCGGTGCGCGGGTCCCGGCGGGGAGAGGGGTCCGGGATTCCCGGACCCCTAGGTCCGCCTGGTGCACCGGCTGCGACGCGAGCTGTGCTACAGGGAGAAAGCGAACTGTGCAAGGGGAGTGGGGGGAACGTCGCTGTGCAAGTGTGACTTATGGAACCCCTGGGGAAATCAGAGAAGTGCAAGAGCCATAGGAGAGGGTCTCTAGGGGATCGTGTCAGAGATCTGGGAGGTGGTGGCGCAGCACGGAGGGAGAGGAGAGGGCGGCAAGTCATGGGCCAGTCCACCTGGGTGCACGTGCTGGAACAAGTGACAAAACACAAGTTCCAGTTGCTTGATGGCTTTCTTGGCAAGAATCGAAAGGGTAGAGACACGTGGTGAGAAAGACATGGTTGAAGGGACACCATGTATTCTAGAAACTGAGGGACCGTTTTTTGTTGTTGTTGTTGGTGGTGGTTTGGTTTGGGTTTGGGCTTGGGCTTTTGTTTGTTTGTTTGTTTGTTTGTTTTTTGTTTTGGATGGGGACAAAAGGTTAGTGAAATATATGGCAGAGTTAAAGGACTCTGCTCTGAGAGTAGGGTCAGCAACAGGGTGTGAAGGAATGCTGGAGGGGGGCACGTGATCCTCTGAAGTTTGGAGAGAAGCAGAAATTGAGTGTCCAGGGACAGAGTCCATCATATCTTAAGATTAGTACAATATTGGAGAAAGAAGATCGTTAGACCAAGGAGAAACTGCGAATGTCACTTAGATCTATGGTTGGGTGGACTGTGGTGAGAGGGTGGGGGTGTGGGATCGCAGAGTTAACACAGGCTTAGGGACTGGGGTTGAGGAGGGCTGTGTCTGTGGGGCTGTCCAGGTGCAGGGCACTCCCCACTTCGGCAGGTACTCACCGGGGAACTAGCCCTACCTCTAACTACAGGCAAATACACCCATATAAGGGCTGGACTTGAGCTGCCTTAGGCAGAAGCCGTTAAAAATAAACTTCCTAGTCGCTTGTAACAAGCTTTCTTGAAGATTATTTTTGTCCAACAAAGAGAGAAGACTGCTTTGGGAAGTAGTAGATGGACTGTGTGAGTGTGAGCATGTCTCTGGGTGTTTGGACAACTTTTTGGTAAAACCAGCTCTCCATGAGCTCTCACAGGTCATTGTGTTCACAAGTCCACCATTCAAGACATTTTAAAAATAGCCTTTACTTCCACTTCTCATGCCCTTCTGCAAAATAAATATGTATATATTCTTTAAAAGAAAACAAAAACAAAAAACGTAATGGCAGAAAAAAATATCCAAAACTTGGAAATGGGAAGGGAAATTGCTGGGTGTCTTTTTTTTTTGTTTGTTTTAACATGGCATAGAAGGAGGTGCTATCTAATGTGCTTTCAGTGGATTATCCAATTCAAAAGTATACTTTTATGAATGCCCTACTGACTAAGCTTATTTGTGACTTACAAATATGCTTAACTTGAATAACCCTGATGACAGTGTTATCCATCGGAGCTGTCTATTTAGGGTCCTTCACCTTTACCTGGATAGAAAGAAATCCTGAGAGGCCAACCACACATAGTAGTGCATGCCTTTAGGCCCAGCAGTCAGGAGGCAGAAGCAGGAGGATGCGAGTTCCAAGCTCCTTGGTCTACACAACAAGTTCCAGGGTAGCCAGACTGCGTAGGAAGAGCCTGTCTCAAAAAACCAAACAAAAAACTGTGAGACAAGCAGAGAGGCTCTTCTGGCCTTAGCGCCCCCCAAGGCCCCGGGTCTGGAGAGCCTTGGGCTGGACGAAAGGACTGTGCTAACCAGGGACTATTGCTTCACGCCAGAGACATGACTAGGCATTTGGGCTGGATTGCTCTGGCCTTTAGCCACCAGCAAACCCAAGCATTTTGAAACTGTTGTAACCCTCTACTTCCAACAGCAGGATGAGGGAGCAGCAGGCAGTTCCTGCTGGGACAGCAACTTCAGAAAGGGCTCTGGGGTTTGGGGCCCTCAGCTCCCTGCAGGAGCCATGACAGCCCTGCAGCTCAGTGGCCAGAGAAGTCTGACAACTCCTTGGAACTCTTCTCATGGCTTAGACACAGATATTTGTCTCCAGCTCTTCACAGGGCTCTGTGATTCCATTGCCTTTCTCCCAATCCTGCGCTATCGTGTTCTGGAACAGTTTGACTGCTGCGCCATCTTCGTGGCATTGATGCCTTCCACTGCTTCCAGCAACCATCTCCTCTTTGTGTTGCTGGCTCATCCAGGACCACTAATTAAAAAGATCAAAAGTAACCAGGGGTGGGGGTGTAGAGTGCTTATCTAAGCATGCATGAAGTCCTGGGCATAAAATTGAGTATAGTTGTGCAAGCTGTCTTCCTAGCACTCCAGAGGTAGCGGCAGGAGGATCAGGAGTTCAAACTATAAAACAAGTTGAAGACCAGCCTTGGCTACTTGAGAGAATGTCTCAGATATTTAAAAGAGGAGTCAGGACGGGGCTGGGGAGATAGTTCAGTGAGTGGGAACACTTGCTCTGTAAATATGAGGTAGAATCTCCAGGAGTAAATAAAAGAGGCAGACGTGGCTACACACGCTGCTAACCCAGCACTGAGAGTCAGAAACACGCAAATTCGAGCAGCTCACTGAACAGATAGTCTAACCCAAACAGCAGGCTTCACGTTCACTGAGAGAACCTCTCTCAAAGCAATAATGTGGAAAGTGGCTGAAGGTTTCCTCTGGCCTCTACGTGTGACCTCCGGCACTGGTATCCGCACATTGCATCACAACATGAAAGGTTATTTCATCAGTATTGTTTCAAGAATCAAAAGAGGAAAAAAAAGGATCAAAAGAGAATCGTGAACCACTTTTAAATTAGGAGCAGTAAAATGGTTGCTGTGAAAATACTTGGTTTATGAGAAATGTACGGGGGCAGGGGGTTAGTCAGGAATAGGGAGAGTGGGGAGAAAGGGCCAGGAGAATTAGCAGTTATCAACAGGGTGGGGAGTGGGGGGATCTCTAGGGCACTACAGAGTCCTGGGATGGGAAGACTTCAGGGAGTCTATGAGGGTGATTTAGCTGAGACACCTACCAGGAGGGCATATGGAGCCTGTGGTAGCCACCTCCTGGAGCTAGGCAGGACTCCCAGTGGAAGGATTAGGACACCAACCCACCCTCAAAACCTTCCACTCAAAATGTTTCCTACCTTCAAGAAGTACAAGGACAAGGACAGAGCATAGACTGAGGGAACAGCCAACCAGTGACTGGCCCAACTTGAGACCCATCCCTTGGGCGAACCAGTCCCTGACACTACTAATGATACTCTATTATGCTTGCAGACAGGAGCCTAGCATAACTGTTCTCTGGGAGGTTCCATGCAGCAGCTACCAAAACAGATGTAAAACCCCACAGCCAAACATTAGATGGAGGTTGGGGAGTCTTGTGGAAGAGTTGGGAGAAGGATTGAGGGACCTTCAGGGGACAGGGACTCCACAAGGAGACCAACAGAGTCAAGTAGGGACTGAGAGGAGTGGGGCTGTGGTCAGGATAGGATGTAAAGTGAGCAAATAAATTAATGGAGAGAAAAGAAAGAAAGTAAGAAAAATACTCCTCAAAGAGGAGCGCAGCCAGCACACCCACATTTCTGAAAAGGGAATTTGGAAGGAACCCTAATTGAATGACTTCATGAATTTAACTTTAATGACATCATGAATTTGAATTTTGGTTCCAAGATGGGGTCCTCAGCCCTGAAAGCACTCTAGCCCCTCCTCCCAGATCCTGATGAAATGACCGGACTGCATTGTGGCAGACCCATTAGTGGGTTTGTCCCGCCTTCCTTCATCAGGTCTCCTATTTCCTGAAGGACAATAAAATATCTTTTATTATCCACAATAAATCCACAAAAAGATGAATTTATGCTATCCCTCATATCCTTACTTATGATAAACATAAGTAAAGTGTTCTTCTGAATTCTGGAACCAGCCCAGCAGATGGTTGAACCCCAGAATGAAAACATGAGACATCAACTCAACCATTAAGCAGAAGTCATAACCTGGACTTGGCAATGCTCGTCTGAAGTGGGGCGCGGTGGAGTAGCCTGTCAGGTTGAACTGAATTCTGTGGCACCCATCTTTTGTCAGGTAAAGTGTCCCATGGGGTTAAACGTGTTGAGCCAGCCAGCCCACTGACAAAACTTCAGCAATTCACTATGTAAACAAACCAAAAACCTGAGGAGTTTGCCTCAAGTCATTGAGTCTCTGCCAGTCACCAGAGCCCAGCTTCAGTCAGTCGTGTGACAACTATTCAAGCCACTTCGCATCAGGGGAGTGCCGAGCTCCTACCAATCCAGCTGTCTCTGCACCTCACTTCCTTTTTCTGTACCCCACTTCCTTTTTCTACAGTCACATGCGTTTTCTGTTCCTTCCTTTTCCTGTTTATAAATACTATCAAACCATTGAAGTATCCCGGAACCTCTTCTGGTTCCGAGGGCTGCCCTATTCACTGTTCTTGGTTCAAGGTAACTGTTCAATTTAATTTCCCCCTGTGTTTTCCTTCTGACTGTGTATGTGGAAAAAACTCCCACACATCTGGACACAGCAGGGTTCTGTGTTGAATTAAAGAGTACAAAAGGATGTAGCAGTTTGGGAATCCTGCTCTCCCTCTCAGATGCTCACAATTAAGTGGGCAACAGTGCTTTTCAACAGGGGAACAGGCCACCAACGAGCCAGCCAGCTCTGAGGGATCCTCACTCGGTGCTAGCTTTGCCACACGAGTCCCCCACAAAGGGAGCTACTAGGGCGAGAAAAATAAAATAATGAACCTTATAAAAACAAAAAACTGCATATACACACGTTATTGTGTGTATACATGAATGCAATGTGCGGTCTTCATAATGTATTAAATTTTAACTCAGAATCACTAGATAAGAACCACTGTACACCATGGAAAATACACTTCTTACCAATGCAAAATGATTTGTTTTGTTGCTACCACCATTGTTCGCTACAGTCAGTGACTTCCCTGGCCACACAAATGCCAATTTCCTGGCGTTTTTTTTTTTTTTTGTTGTTTGTTTGTTTGTTTTTTACAATAAATTGTTGCACCATTAAAATGTCAATTTAAATTTTTTTTAGACAAGATCTTGCTCAGAATGGCATGGGACACTAATCTCCACTTTATTTCAATTTTTTTTTTTTAAAGAAAAGCTTTCTATTTTAACTCGCTCACCGGAAGACATCCATGTGGTTAGGTGAAGTACTTCAAAGGCTGGGAATCTGGCTTAGTTGGCAAAATGTTGGCTGTACAAGCCTTATGAATTAGATCCCCAGGACACTTGCCAAAAGTACACTCACCCAAAGCTGGGTGTCAGGAGCAGGGGGACCCGAAGGCTCGCTGCAAGCTCCAGGCTCAGTGAGAGACTCAGAATTAAACAAGCAAAACAAACCAAACAAAACCAAACAAATGACAAAGTCACATGGAGAATGACAGAAGACACCTAAAATCGACCTTCAGCCTGCACACGCCCATACACAAGCAAGCATACCTGCACACGCATGTGCACACCATGAATACACACGATACACACACAGTACTCAAAGCCTGCCTACCTATCTGTAATGGAACTTAAAGGACCCAGAACACGTATGCATGCTCAAGGGAGCCTTCCAAAGAAACCAGAGAAATATTATTCAAGCCTTATAGGTGAAAGAAGGTAATCCCTGGTAATTCTAAAATTGCTAGCCATCTCAGGTTACAAAACATTAAAGTCCATTCTCATGCACATCGTATGCTACTAAGACATTTAGTGACAATGGGGGTATCTGTAGAACCCGTGTCTGTAGCAGCATTATTCATGATGACCAGAAGGAAAGAAGTGGACATAGGTCCATTAGAACTGAGTGGGTAAGACTGTGTGGTTCAAACATACTGTGGAATGTCATCAGCCTTTAAAAAGGAGGAAAAAATCTGAAATAGGTCACATACTTAGAGATGTTATACTGATAAAGAGGCCAGTCACAAAAGACACTGCAGTATGTGAATCCACTCAATAAGTCATATAAACAAAGAGTTGGCATAAAGTCATGCTTGGCAAGGTGTCTGGGGAATAAGGAATTGGCGTCCATGGGCGCCGGGTTGGAGGTTTGTGTAGGGAGCACTGATAGGTGCCGGAGATTGCAGCGTGCTGAAGGCTGGCGATGAACTAAGGGCACATTCACTACTGATCCAGGGAATGAAGAGATGCCACGGTGGCTACAGTGCTTGCTGCAGAGGCACAAAGACCGCGGCTTGTCTGCCCTGAGTCTACAGAACTGCCAGGAGAGTAGGGAGGCCCCGAAGGGATTCTAACTTCTAAATTCAGGGACACAGAATCCCCAGAGCAAGCTGGGTAGTGAGACTAGTCATGCCGGGAGCTCTGATGAGAGGCCCTGCTTCAGTGAACAAGGTAACAGTGATGGAGGATGATTCCTGACATCAACGTGGGGCTCCCTCCACATGCGTGTGCACACGTGTACATGTGCACCCACACATGTGCAAAACTATGCAGCTGTGCGTGCATACACACACACACACACACACGTACACTAAAAGAAAGAACACAATGGTTCAAATGGTAGCTTAAAATATCATTAGAAGGGCCCGGCAGTGCTGGTGTATGCCTTCAATCCCAGCACTTAGGAGGCAAAAGGCAGGCAGGTCTCTGTCAGTTCAAGGCCATCCTAGTCTACAGAGTGAGTTCCAGGACAGCCAAGGCTACATAGAGAAACTGTCTTGGAAAATAAAACAAATAAAAAACAACGGAAAAAAACAAACAAACAGTGGACTGGAGAGATGGCTCAGCAGTTAACAGCACTGGCTGTTCTTCCAGAAAACCAAGGTTCAATTACCAGCACCCACATGGCAGCTCACAACTGTCTGCAACTCCAGTTCCTAGGGGATCTGACACCCTCACACCAATGCTCATGAAATAAAGTTAAATCAGTTTAAAAAAAAAAAAGACACTCAATGGAAAACCTACATACTAACTTTGTTCTATCAGACAGGCATGAGTATATAGGACTTTACAAATCAATTCTAGATTCTGAAAAGCTAATGTGGTATTAAATTTAGAGGAAGGGTCCTTTGAAAATCTCCATCCCAATCCCTGATGGGATTCCTGGAGAATACTGAGTCAGATACCAAGAGCATGCAGTGGGGAGGCAGGGAAATGGAGGGATTTCAGTTGGAAACTTAGTCCTCTCTCTAGCCCCACCCCCAAGGCTGTCACTCAAAGCTTCTGTGGCCCAGGTCCAGTCTGGGGTTCTCCTGTCTGGGGAAAAGGCAGACGGGAAGAGTACAAGGAACTAGATATTAAAAGTCCTGGGGACTTTCTTGGGAAAAAAAATCCAGTGAACAATAACTGCGTTCCTCACAAGAAATAATGCTCTGCTTTTCCAGAGACTGCTTTTCCGAGAAGGTCACCATCAGGCAATCACACCGCTGTCTACAGCTCATGGGTATTTCAGGAGCATTGTAGCAATGGCAGACGTAGTGTGTTCTAGGGGGTCTGCTTTTTTTTTCCATGAAGTTTGTATATTTGAAGCTCTTGAATGCTACTGGCTAAAACATTGTGTTATTGAATCTAATGAAAGTAAAGGTCCTTCTGTAACAGCCGGCCCCACTCATGGACCCCTTGCCAACCACATCTGCAAACATGCAATGAGAGGAGAGAGACCTCGTTGAGAGGAGACAGTGGCCCCTTCCACAATTTTCTTCAATTTAGCAGATTGCTTTTGGCTTCATTTTGATTCATGTGCAGTGCAGAGGAGCTCAGGCATGCTAGGCCAGCGGTCTACCACTGTGCCACCTCCAGCATGAGACTCCAGCTCACAAGAGGGCTTTGCTCCTCTGGAGAAAGGACCCATGTGCCACCTCCAAGTAATAACCCTAAGCTTCCGCTTTCTGAAAGCTCAGTGACTCTGAGGCACAGAAGGCTCCATCAGCCTCTTCCACACATCCCCTCCTGCCCACAAGCACACAGCCAAACCAAGCATCCTGCCTGGAGTAAGTTTGTAGGATTGCGCAGCAAGTGCACTCGGCTGCAGTGTGTGGTTGTACTCGAACCAACTAATTTAACTCAGAGCCCGCACCATCTCTGAAACCAACTTTTCTTTTGTTATTAACACAGTTCTACACAATGGCTAAATTATAAATGTAAGAGGTTTATTTGGGCTCATAGTTCTGGTCCAAAGTTGAAGGCCAGCATCTAGCGGTGACCTTTTCATTAGCAGGTTCATTACATAGTAAGAGGCAGGAAGGTGTGTGTGGTGTGTAGTGTGTATGTGTGTGAACGTGTGAATGTCTATGTGTGTGTTCTGTTCATTCTCCTTCTTAGAAAGCCAACAGAGCTTACCTAATCCTAACCATCTCACAAAGACCCCACCCCTAAACACCAGAGTCTAGGGTACCTTTCTATCTTCATAGTACTTCACACTGACCGTTAAATCCCAACAGGAGGACTAGAAAGATGACTCAGTAGTTAAGAGTACTTGCTGCTCTTGCAGAGTACATGGGTTCAGTTCCCAACATCTGTATTAGGTGGCTCATAACCATCTGTATCCGGCATCCTCGCTGGCCTCTTCGGGCACCTGCACACATCTGGTGCACATAAATTCATGTAGACGCATATAAATAAATCCTATATAAATAACCATGATCTGCAGGAGAGACAAACCACATTCAAGCTGCAGTGCCCACGCTGACACCAGTGTTCTCAGAAAGGCAGAGCCACAGGGGTGGAAGGAGAAAGCTCTGTACCGCAGGCAGAGCCCTCAGCTCCCTGTTCATCTTACACTGCAAGCAAACTCCACAGGGACCCGGACCTGGAGGAGCTGGGTTTAGGAATAGACTTCACTCTCTAAGGGAAGTTGTGAGAACTACAAACATAGCAATTCTGACCTTACATGAGGGTGTATAGGGTCACCAAGTAAAGTGATGAGGTTCTCTCTCTCTCTCTCTCTCTCTCTCTCTCTCTCTCTCTCTCTCTCATTTTCTCTGTCTCTGTCTCTCTGTCTCTCTGTCCCTCTGTCTCTCTCTCTGTGTCCCTCTCTCTCATTTTCTCTGTCTCTGTCTCTGTCTCTGTCTCTGTCTCTCTCTCTCTCTCTCTCTCACACACACACACACACACACACACACACACACTCACTCACACCCACCACCCATCCCATTATAGGAAACTTCATCCGTTGGTCTGTTTGTTCTACAAAGCCTGAAAGGAAATGTGTTGACAGCCACTTCCGGCCTGAGGATCAGCGGAGGAGTCTTGCAGCTACCCACTAGCCTGGGCAGAAACCAGCCAGGCAGCAGAAGCCAATCAACGGCACCTAGCACAGCCACCGAGGAAGCCAAGGCACAGTCTATCATAGATCTTTGCCGATAAAAGTCAGCTGACAGTGAAGGCCTGAGGCGCCACCTTCACAGACTGTACAGTCTGAAAAACACAAACACATGCCTGGGCTACTGTGCAGCAGACCTAGCTCCAGGTTTCAACAGCTTCCTAGCTCACCACTGTTGTGTTCTGTTCCCACGCCCTTCTCCTCTTTCTTGGTTTTCTGTTGATACATCTTTAAGTATTCCCTGAAGAAAGAATCCCTGGATAGCAACTCTCTGAATCTTTGCATGTCCAAATTTGATTTTTAGGCTTATAATTTAATTATATAATGAATATAGAATTAGAGGGTTCAAAATATTTAAGAGGTAGTTGATTTTTTTTTTCACTCCAGAGACTGAGACAGTGATCACTGTGAGTCCTAGGCCATCCTGGACTCCCTAGAAAGAATGTACCAGAGAGAGAGAGAGAGAGAGAGAGAGAGAGAGAGAGAGAGAGAGAGAGAGAGGAGAGACTGATTCATCTCCTAGCATGGTTGGTCCACTTTCCACTTAGGGGCTGGGGAAATGACTCAACAGACAAATCTTTTGCCATTCAGAGTTCAGATCCCCAGAACTCACATATGCCGGGTAGCTGTGGCAGCCCACTTGAAATCCTTGAAAGGCAGAAATAAGCAAGCTGAAAAGCTCTGGGTTGAACTGAAAACCCCACTTTGAAGAAAGATGGAGAGCCACGGATGAAGATTCTAGATTGAATACATGTTGTGGTGACCCCCAGTCATAAAATTATTTCATTGCTACTTCATAACTGTAATTTTGTAAGTTTTGAATCATAATATAAACATCTGTTTTCTGATGGTCTTAGATGACCCCCATGAACGGGATGTTTGTCCACCCCACCACCACCCCAACCAAGCCTGACCCCCACAAAGGGACTGCGACCCACAAGCTGAGAACTGCTACATTAGATGGACATCAGTCTCCAGCCTCTACAGGTTTGCTCACACGCATGCACAGGCCCCTCACACACATATGCTCTCCTAGACATAAACACACACACATGCACACCACACACACATACACACATAGTAAAATAAAATATGAAAACACACTGCAGTGGCTTGAATGAGAATAGCTCCCATAGGCTTATAGATCTGAATGCTATGGTATAGTATCTATACTATGGTGGTCCCCAGTTAGTGGAACTGTTTGTTAAGGATTAGGAGGTGTGGCCTTGTCTGAGGAGGCGTGTCAGTGGGCTTGGGTTTTGAGGTTTCAAAAGCCCACACCTCTTCCAGGGAGCCCTTGATGCTTTGTGATTGGTCTTAACATGTAAGCTCTCTGCTACTGCTTGGACACCATGCCTGCCTGCAAGCTCCCGTGCTTCCGCACCATGATGGTCATGGACCCTCTGAAACCGCGAGCCTCAAAGTCTGAAACTGCGAGCCTCAAAGTCAATGCTTTCTGTTATAAAATGCCTTGGTCTTGATGTTTTGTCTCAGCAATTGAAAAGTAACGAAGACAAACAGTATATTCATAGCTAATGGTTTATTATGAAGCATATTTTAAAGGATACAGATCAACAGCCAGGTGAACAGGTGTGCAGGTAAGATCTGGAATAGTCCCAGAATCTTCTGTCCATAGAATGAGCGTGCACCGCCCTACCTGGGAGTCTTGTTCCTTGTCCTCTGAACCCTGCTGTGATCAGCTGTGTTGAACTCTTCTGGGGTTTTACGGAGACTTGATTGTGCAGGCACGAACGCTAGACTGGGTGGGGAGACCCAGCAAAGCCTGTCTATCCAGACTCCTTAGGACTTCTTTCCTTGTGGCTAGGCAGCAGGCAAGCTCTGGAATGAGGAAGGTCATTGACCTACTGTTGAATGAGAGTAGGTCAGAGAATTTATTATGGCCAGCTAAAAGATGGGAGGGGAGGGTGAAGGGATTAAAATTCGCTTTACACACCTTAGGGAGGAGAGAGAGAGAGAGAGATTCTATTTTGTATAACCTGTCTTAAGGAGAAAGTTAAAAGCCTAGACCCATAAGACAGATATAAACAGTGAAATGTGTAAATATTAAGTCTATTAGTCTATTGCATTATGAATTTATATACAGCTGCCAGTTAGACCAAAATAATGAACATATGGACCTGGAGACGGGTCAGTGGGTAACGGCCCTTGCCACCAAGCCTAAACACGCCTTGCCAGGTCCAAAGGAAACTCCACTGCCCCAAATCCTGGCACCGATTCGCCTCTGCCGAAGGAGCGGTTCCTCTTGACTGTCAGAAGGGGCAAAGGGCTATCTGTGGTGCCGATTAGCAGGCCACAAGCACTCTGGCCTCCAGGCTCACCCAGGACCTGTGACTCTCCTCAGCCAGCCTCAGTCCACTCCCTAGCTAAGCCTCTCCAGCGCCTGGGTTCCCCGCCCCTGCTTCTCATTCCTACACAACTGCTGTTGCGGCCATGTGCTGTTTGGCCTCTCTTTTCTCTTCCTCTCTCCATCCTGTCTCTTCCTCGACACTCTTCTCTCTCTCTCTCTCTCTCTCTCTCTCTCTCTCTCTCTCTCTCTCTGCCTGTCTCTCTCTGTCTCTGTCTCTCTCTGTCTCTCTGTCTTCTCTCTGTCTCTGCCTCTGTCTCTGTCTCTGTCTCTCTCTCTCTCTCTCTCTCTCTCTCTCTCTCTCTTATGGCCAAGTCCAGTCTGCTGGCCACACACAGTTTACCAGGTTCTCTCTCTGCTCAGGACTATGCCCCGATGGCCCTGGATTTCCATCAACCATACCTTGAAGTTGTCGTGATTTCAATTTACAAAGACCTGTTGGATCTGAGGTCCCTCATCGTGGAAAGGGAGCCAATACCCAAAAGTTGTCCTTCGACCTGTTTCCTGCACTTTCTAAGTAAATAAGTAAATAAATGCAATAAAAATCAGAATTCTTCAGGCTCTCTGGAAAATTCCTTACTGTGGTGTGTGTGTGTGTGTATGTGTGTGTGTGTGTGTGTGTGTGTATTTTATTGTTTTACATAGAATTTCTAGCCTAGGGTAGCCTCAAATGGACTGCACAGCTGAGGATGACCAAGAACCAATTATGCTTCTAATGCTACTGTGAATGTTATTTTTAAGTGACAGCTTTATTAAGCTGGAACTTAGTGCAGAAAGTTCACCATTTTAAGTTGTACAATTCAGTGGTTTTAGTATATGATTCATAGCTATGAACAAGAACGATCAAGTTCCAGAACAGTCTTTATCATTATTAATACTTTTATCACTCCTCTTATGTCTGCCTTCTCTCCCGTAGCATAATGTGTCCAAGGTTCCTGTGCGTTGTTGTATATAAGGATGTTTATTTCCACTGTCGCACCACATTCTGTGAATGGTTTGAGCCGGCTACAGGGTTAGGGACCCAGTTTCCACTCCAGACTGCTTCCATCTCCTACACCTACCACATGTTCACGAGGCTCCAAAAACCATCTTGAATTTTGGCAATTCACTAGAAGAACTAACAGGGCTCTCTGAAGCCTTTTTCACCATGGTGAGGTTTTATTTCAGGTCAAAGGCACAGATAAAGCTCATTAAGAAACAAATGTATATCCAGTTATCAGTGAGTGCATACCATGTGTGTTCTTTTGTGATTCGGTCGCCTCACCCAGGATGACATTCTCCAGTTCCACCCACTTGCCTAAGAATTTCATGAATTCATGAATGTTTTTAATTGCTGAGTAGTATTCCATAGTGTAATTATACCACATTTTCTGTATCCATTCCTCCGTTGAGGGATATTTGGGTGCTTTCCAGCTTCTGGCTACTATTAATAGGGATGCTATAAACATAGTGGAGCAGATGTCCTTATTACATGCTGGGGAATCCTCTGGGTATATGCCCAGGAGTGGTATAGCAGGGTCCTCCGGGAGTATCATGCCCAGTTTTCTGAGGAACTGCCAGACTGATTTCAAGAGTGGTTGTACCAGCTTGCAACCCCACCAGCAGTGAAGGAGTGTTCCTCTTTCTCCACTTCCTCTCCAGCATCTGTTGTCACCTGAGTTTTTGATCTTAGCCATTCTGACTGGTGTGAGGTGAAATCTCAGGGTTGTTTTGATTTGCATTTCCCTGATGACTAAGGATGTTGAACATTTCTTTAGGTGCTTCTCAGCCATTCGATATTCCTCAAATGAAAATTCTTTGCTTAGCTCTGTACCCCATTTTTAGTAGAGTTATTTGGCTCTCTGGAGTCTACCTTCTTGAGTTCATTGTATATCTTGTATATTAGCCCTCTGTCGGAAGCAGATATTAGCCCAGAAGTTCTGAATACCCAAGAAACAATTCACATATCGAATGATGCCCAAGAAGGAGAGGTCCCTGGTCCTGGAAAGGTTCAGTGCAGCAGTGTAGGGGAATACCAGGACTGGGAAACAGGAAGGAGTTGATTGGGGAACAGGGAAGGGAA
This sequence comes from Apodemus sylvaticus, assembly GCF_947179515.1. Classification (NCBI taxonomy): domain Eukaryota; kingdom Metazoa; phylum Chordata; class Mammalia; order Rodentia; family Muridae; genus Apodemus; species Apodemus sylvaticus. The sequence continues at coordinate 73,166,904 of NC_067474.1, forward strand.
GAGAGCTTATGAGATTTTCAGGGAGGGGGCATCCAGGAAAGGGGATATCATTTGAAATGTAAATAAAGAATATATCAAATTAAAAAAAAAAGATTTCCTACTCAGACACACCTGGAAGAAAGAAAGAAAGAAAGAAAGAAAGAAAGAAAGAAAGAAACAAACAAACAAACAAACAAACAAACAAAGAAAGTATAGGGTGGAGTTCAGCAAACTCCAAACACAAAGCCTCTTCAACCCTTGCCTCATGGAGTCAAGCCGCCATCAGCTCCTAGCTTCAACATGTGACAGTATGAGCGGACACTGTACTTTGGTGTCCAGAGTTTTAGTTTACTACATACACATGACTGATTGATTAATTGATTCCATGTATCAGTGAATTAATTGAACAGCACACACACACACACACACACCAGATAATTTTGATATGCCTTGACTAGCTCAATGGCTGAGCATTTCTAAACCACCCCCACCTCCCCCTCCCCCACTCCCCAGCTAACCAATAGCCCCCTCCAGTATTCCTGAGTACTCATTTTTTACCCCAGACCCAACCAGGGAAGTGGCTTCTAGGGCCACTTTCTTGGATTCTTACATTCGGTGGGTCTTTTAGTTTCATCTTCCTTCTTCCCTGCCATGGCTTTCTCCTCCTCTCCCCCTCTCTAGGCCTTTTGCCTGAGCAATCCGAAAGCCCCGCCCTATCTCCCTGCGCTGCGAATGGCTGTACAGCAGTTCTTTATTATCAGTCGAAGCCAGCTGACCCTCAGGTCTGGAAGCGTGACTTTTGGGCACTGAAATAAGGCAAAGCGTTAGAACAATCTCAACAATTCCCTGTATGGTTTATCTCCGGCTCCAGGATGACAGACGAGGCTCCACCCAAAGGTGCATTGTTGATTTCTGATATGGTTCTTCTAGTCTAAGGGGTCGAGTACGGGGGTGACTAACTCCCACTTTAAATCACCTTGTTGAGACTATCCACTAAGAACCAAGGCCCAAAGGCAAACAAAGACTCTCCCATCAGCCATAACATTCCAGAAGCTCAGAACAGAGTTATATCCCTGAAGCCAAGGCCAAAGGCCCAACCTTCTTTTGGACAAGGCCAGGTTCTCTGCTCCACATATTCCATTGTAGGAACATGCCACATTTAAACAATCTATACCTTTGTTGGTGAATATTCAGGCTGCTTCAGCTTTTATTCTAAAATTTAATGCCTCTATGAGCATTTAGAAGATACAAGTCTCTATGTGGTTAAATAGTACTTCTTTCATATATGTGTAACTTTTATCTTATATACTTGTGGGTGCTGGAAATTGAAACTAGGACTCCAACCTGGGTTTTTTGGAAGAGCAGCAGATGCTCTTAACTGCTGAGCCATCTCTCTTGCTGCTAAAACATATTTCTTAATTTTTCATTTGGTGCTTATTGAACTCAGTCTTACTTCTTAAGCTTTTCTGTATTGCAGGAAGTGTGCCAAGGATGGGCTAAAGAGACCACTCAGCAGTTAAGAGAGAGCACTCTGGCAGAGGACCTGAGTTTGACTCCTGCCGACTACATCAGGTGAATCGGTTACTCTTCTGCCCTCCACGGGCATCCCCTTCACTAGTGCACAGTACTGCTCCCCAACTTCCACACGCCCACACACGCATGTCAGCTCCAAAGAGTACTCCCTCCTCAGAAGAGCAGGCTACCTGACTAGTGCAAAATTAAATCTAGGCCAGCTCAACCTGGCCTATAGAAAGCTGTCTGGTGGTTAGATAAAAGCCAACATTCCTCAGAACTTGTGAGACTGGTTCCCATATGCCAAGAGGAGTCATTTCCTTTACTTCTGACTCTTCAACTGAACTATGCCTGTGGTACCTATCAGCAAATCAAAGTCCATGCCAGCCTTCAGGGTCCCTCAGGCCTCAGTCACAGTACTTGTCATACATTCTAAAGCCCCCTACTTTCCCCCTCTAGTTCACAGGCTTCCTTCATTCCCAGACACCCATTGTCCTTACAACCCTTGTGTGATGGCTTGAATAGTTTGGCCTGCATAGACTCATGTGTTGGAATACTTGGCCTACAGGAAATGGCACTATTAGGAGGGATTGTTTTGTTGGAGTAGGTGTGGCCTTACTGGAGGAAGTTTGTCACTGTGGGCATGGCTTTGAGGTTTCTTTTGCTCAAGCTTTGCCCAGTGTGGAATTGGAGCTTTCTCCTGGCTGTCTAAGGAACACAATATCCTTCTGGTTGCCTTTGGTTCAAGATGTAGAATCCTCAAGTCCTTTTCCAGCACCATGTCTGCCTGCAGGCTGCCGTGCCTTCAGCCATGATGATAATGGACTGAACCTCTGAGCTGTAAGCTATGGTCATGGTGTCTCTTCACAGCAATAGAAAGCCTAAATAAGACAGTACCCAACCTTTTTAGCCAAGTTTAGTGGGGAAACTGAGGTGTAAGAGTGATAAAGTACATAGAGAAAGAGACAGACATTCCCCCAGGGGTCCCCAGTCCCCTACATTGCAATCTGTCCCCCAGTCTTATATTTCTTTGCTAGTGTTCCATGAGAAACTCTTTTCATAAGATGAATTAAGAATTTTCGCTTAGGCTAGTACAACTGGGATCCTTTTACTTGCCAGAGAGGGAGACCTGGTCCCACCCCTTGCTGACTGTACCACTCAGCAGAGTGGGCCCTGCACCTCTCCTGGGAAGAGCCAGGCCCCAGTGGTATGAATTCTGGTGAGTGGCTGAGAATGGGAATGCTGGCCCTGCCCCTAGCTGGCTGAGGGATTGGGTGAACTAGACGGGGCAGTGCTAGAGTGTTCACCCGGGTGATGTGGGTGGAGGACAGGGCTGGCAGCTGGTCAACTCAGCTACCATCCAGGCTTCGAGTTGGCCCACTCCAACACCTACCCTATCTATGACATGCTGGAGCACGTGAAGAGCGCAGCCCTGCAGATCCAAAGCTGCAAGATCTTCATGACACAAGGCAACAACTAGATCCAGATGAGGATCCAGTAATGATAGTGCAGCAGAAGACAGAGCTTTGAACCAGACCAATAACTCATTGTAATGAACATTTGCAAGTAAATGTGACTGTGATTAACATACTGCACATTCCATGATGAGATTTTGGGTTGTTTGCAGTTGTTTGTTTTTATTGTTACTCTTTTGTTTTGCTTTTATTTTTATTTTTTTACTTCTTCTTTGAGAGGAGTTTGCAAGGGTTGTGGATATTGTCTCAAGGTTGTCTTAGTTAGGGTTTCATTGTTGTGAAGGGATACTATGACCAAGACAACTTTTCTAAAGAAAACATTTAACTGGGGCTGGCTTACAGCTCAGAGCTTTAGCCCATTGTTGTCAAGGCAGGAAGCATGGCACCCGGCAGGCAGACATGGTGCTGGAGAAGGAGCTGACAGTTCTATAGTCTGATCCACAGGTAGCAGAAGGAGGCTGTGTCTGTTACAATGGATGTAGCTTGAGCATATATGACTGCCTTCACAGTGACACACTTTGTCCAACAAGACCACACCTCCTCATAGTGCTAGTTTTATGGCCAAGCATTCAAACACATGAATCTGTGGGGCTCACATCTATGCTAACCACTACAGATACCAGCAGCCTATGAGACTCCTTAGCACAAGCCCTGCTGTGTGGAAGTGACTGGTCAGTTTTGACCTAGGATGATGCAATGTTCTGAAATCTCTCTTGCATTCTAAGAAACTGAAAGTTTTGCTGAATCTCACAGCCAGAGTTAACAATACACTTGGGAGTCCCTTAAAACCAGACTACTGTCCTACTGTGTGCTCAAGCTGTTTCACTTGCCTTTAAGAGAACAGCGCCATAACCAACCTTACTAACTTTGGGTTTCCCATGTCATCAACTTTTACAACCTCAGCTAATGCAGAGTGTTGTCTTAGACTATGCACTTTTCCACACCTTGACACAGATAATGCATGTGTATCATTTGCTGAGAACAGCAAACACAGAAATTGGAAGCCATTTGCTAAAAATCTCTTGTAAAGGTTGAATGTAACCTTTTATGGAAAATTGGCTAACGGGGATTGTTGTCTGGGTCAGTTGGGATCAGTCGGAGCCAGTGATTTATACCCTTGTAAACTCCATTAAAGATTTGTAAACTGTCCTGTTCCTTACCCCATGAGATGCTTTCTATGATGACCAAACAATATCAGTGAAGCCCTTTGTGAGGGACAGACACCACCCACCCACAGACACATCCAGCTCCAACAGGAGACAGACACACAAGGATACACACAGACAGACACAGGGACAAACAGATCCATTAAAACAGCCCTCAGGCAGGCAGATTCAGGTCATACAACACACAGACAGAGGATGGAAGACACAGGGAGCATGAAGCAGAGAGTTCAAATGTGGACGCTCTGTTATGTGAGTCCAGTGGGATGCTTTTCTTTCTTTCCTTACTGAAATGCATTGTTGGTGGCCTGGAGTTAACTACTAACGTGCTCTTGTCCACACACTGGCCTTTCTAGCCTAAGTCCAGTCTTGAGTAGTCAGCCTGACAACTTGGATAAAAGACAAATGGTCTCCTGGTCCCAAATGTTTGCTGATGACTTACCACTGCTACACTGTGGATTGGGAGGGAGATTCTCCCAATGAGGACATACCAACTGGTAAATATGAAACATAGCATTGTTCTCTAAAGCCTTCAATGCCTTCCTATACCACACTAGCTTCTCTGTAATTTGCTCAATTTTCCTCCTGCATTTCTCTTCCAAAGCCCCCAACAATCATGGTTGGCCCTTACGTGTGTCTCTCTCTCATTAGACTATAAACAGCATAAGGCATGAAAATGTGTCATGATACTAGCTAGTTACCTTTGCCAATCCATGACCAAATACTTGACAGAGTAACTTAGAACCAGGATTTGTTTTTCTCACAATGTCAAGTCTACTCCAAAGTTGCTTGGTCCCATGACCTCAGGCAGGACATCATGGCAGCACAGCCTTCACCTCATGGGAAACAGGGAGCCTAGACAATAACAGAGACATAGCTGCAACTTTCAAAGGCAGGCCTCCACCAGCTAGGCCCCATCTCACCTCCCCAAGCAGTATCACCATCTGGGGAGCAAATAGACTTAACCCCAACAGCCATATTGGCCAAGTATCATGGTACCTGGTAAAATTCCCTGAGTCTAGTTAGTAGTTATGAGGGAAGAGCAGGTTTCTTGCCAAGAGACTTTAATATGCTGCTCAGCTAAACATCCATGGAGCCAAGCAGTGTGGAGATGGATGAGTCACCCCTTTCCACATCTCATTTCCTGTTCAAAGGCCAGTGTTTCTAGGATGATCTAGCCCCCAGGGCTGTCTCCGAAACTCCAATGGGCCCTACATTGTTCTGACTTGCTCGCACGGTTGTTTTAAAAAGGTTAAGAGTAAAGCATATTGACGTTGTACCAAAGCGAATGATGGAAAAAGAAGCACACATTAGCCAGTTCAAAAGATTTCTCATGCTTTGATTTTCCCTGGCAGGTTTGTGGGATGAACTCTAAGCACTCATGGGTAATTTTCTAATCAAATTATGCTTTTGCATCATGGCAACTGCTTCATAAATACAATTTGCTAGTATCAGCCACAATATCAGGAGGAGCTGCAAACCTTAGATCTTCACATAAAACACATGTTGCCACACATTGTTTAAATCAAGCAGACTGCACCTGTCCAAACATGCCGGGTCCCCCTTATTATCCAAATTCATCTGTTCTGGGTTCTTCTGTGTCATAGAGTTACTGTGGCCTGCTTAGGAGACTTTATGTTCAAATAACATTTAAAAGAATCAGGCTGGAAATGTAGCTCAGTTAATAGAGTTCTCGCCTAGTAGGCTAAAACCCGTGGCTCAGACCCTCAGCACCAGCTAAGTCGGCCATGGTGACGGATACCTGCAATCCCAGAGCTCAGGAGGCAGGAATTGGGAATTGAGGAGAAAGAAAATTGGGGGTTCAGGTCATTCCTGTCTCAAAAAAATGAAAGGAACAGAGGGAGGGAGGGAGGAAGAGAGGAAGGGAGGAAGGGAAGAAGGGAGGGAGGGAGGAAGGGAGGAAGGGAGGAAGAGAGGAAGGGAGGAAGGGAGGAAGGGAGGAAGGGAGGAAGGGAGGATGCGAGGGAGGGAGGGAAGAAAGACAGAGGTGGGAAAGGGAGAGAGGAAGGGCAAGCTGTAATTTAGCTCATAGCTCCCAAATCTCAATGACTTCAGTGTGACTTGTCAGTGACTCACATACTGTCACTAGAATCCAGCTTGTCTTCTCAGCATCTCTGGTCCTATTCTCAAGTGTCGCTTCAAGATCAGATGGCAGCAGCCACAGTCCTCCTGTCTTCTCAGTTTATTATCCAGCAGACAGAAAGAGTCTTAGGGTTTTACTGCAGTGATCAGGCACCATGACCAAGGCAACTCTTATAAGGGAAACATTTAATTGGGGCTGGCTTACAGGTTCAGAGGGTCAGTCCATTATCATCAAGGCAGGAACATGGCAACAGGCATGGTGCAGGAGGAGCTGAGAGTTCTGCATCTTCATCTGAAGGCTGCTAGCAGAGTACTCACTTCAAGACAGCTAGGGTGAGGGTCTTAAGCCCACGTCCACTGTAACACACCTACTCCAATAAGGCTACATCTTCTAATCCTGCTACTCCCTGGGCAGAGCATATACAAACCACCACAGAGAGAAAGTCCAGAGCCAACTGTCTCTGGGGCTGGTGCTCACAACAAAACCAGTCATAAGACCAATTATTAGCTAACTTGCATCAGGGCGAGCCAGACTATGGAGTCAGCTTGCTCTGACCCCCAGTACTACAAGAGGAAAAAATGGTTCCTGCTGCAGATGCTAGCTCATGTCTTTATAGACGGGTACAGGGATGCTGGACAGTAAGTCTTCAGGTGGCATTGAGCTGAGATTCCCAGTTGCTCAGATTCTGCCCTTCCCGCCTCAGTTCCCGCAGGCTTTCAGGTGTGATAAACGGGCTGGGACTTTGCAAACCTTTCTCCACTGGCATTCTAACACAGCTTTGGGTCTCTCATCACTCTGGTTAACTCCTGTTTCAGTGTTGTTGTTATTGTTGTTTTTATTTTAATTACATGTGTGAAAGGGTGAGACAGTACAAGGCTTCCTCCATCTTGTATTATCACTGAAGCCATTTCAGGTTTACCCGGAATTTGCTTTCCTCAAAGGAAAATTCTGTAGAAAATTATTCTAGGAACCCAGGGTCAAGATGCTGCATAACTTATGTCAGCTTCTGTTAAACTGCTTGCTTGTGCAAACTCTCCCCCATGCAGCTGCTGAGAAAGATACCAGGATGTGGTTTTTGTCTTATGGGTCCTGAAGGCAGGAGTGCAGTCCCAGCAGATCCCAGCAGGCTGAAGAAAGACTTTCAATTGGCCATAACTATCTGAGTGGTCATCTCTGGTGGGCTCCCTATAACTTTGTATATAGAAAGTTACTTTATGCTAAAACTGAAAACAATACCGGTTGTCTGACCAGAGTAGAATCAAGTTCTTTTCCCACAAATATTGACTCTTAAAACCCAGCAAAATGCTGTTTTTGTTTTGTTGTTGTATTTTGATTTTTGTTTTGTTTTGTTTGAGACAGGCTCTCATTAAGTATCCCTGGAACTCTCTGCGTAGTCCATGAGAGGTGCCTCTGCCACCTGTACTAAGACCACAAACAGGAGCTACCATACCTGGCTACTTGTTTATTTTTATATCTCAAATACAGGACTTTAATGCCCCTTATAGTTTATATTGTTAGATCCAATTAATCACCTTCTTTTCTCTTTTCTCATAATTGCACCAGGGCACATCCTGAATGACTCTCAGAGACAGACTCATCCCTCACTTAGGAATGACGACTTTTTCAAATGATTTATTTTTATTTTATGTGCATTGGTGTTTTGCCTGCATGTATGAATAATCTCCTGGAACTGCAGTTACAGTTGTGAGTTTTTATGTAGGTAGTATGAATTGAACCCAGGCCTTTCGGGAGAGCAGCCACTGCTGTTAACCACTGAGCCCCCTTATTTTATTTATTTATTTATTATTTTATTTATTTATTTATTTATTTATTTATTTTAAGGGCAAATAAGTCACGGAACATTTTGTTTGTTTGATTGGTTGGTCTTGATTTTTTGAGACAGGATTTAGCCTAGAACTTGCTCTGTAGACCAGGCTTGCCTCTAACTCAGACTTCTGAGGGCTGGGATTAAAGGGGTGGACCATTACCACCAGCTAGTCATGGGACACTTTAATAGAAAGACGTACAAAGAATAAATATGGCGGGTAACTCAGTAGCCGAGGGAGTCTACCACCAGGCCTGACTGCCTGCTTCGGATCGGGACATGGATGGCGGTAGGAGAGAATGGACTCCCATAGGTGGTTCTCTCACCTCCTTTATGCACCACGGCTTGTGGACTCACTTACCCCTCCCACACCTTCCCACATACACCCAAACACAAGACAAACAAAACTGAGTCTATATAATTTAAAACTTTAAAAAAGAAAGACATGAAATAAACATAGAAATATTAATTTGGGGGGCTGAGGAAGACGACTCCGCCAGTAAAAGCATTTGCCGTGCGGACGTGAGCTCAGATCCCCAGACTCTACATGAATGCAACGAGAGGTGGCACAAGCCTATAATCCCTGCATGTAAGAGAGAGACAGGCAGAGCCCCGAGACAGCCTTGGCTGGCAAAACTAGTCAAATCTGTGAGCTCTGAGCTCACGGAGAGACCCTGTCTCCACGTGCAAAAATACTCCGCACTTATGTGGGCTCATGCACCTATAACTACATGTACACGTATGCATACATACCACACACATGTATCCATGGAGAGAGAGAGAGAGAGAGAGAGAGAGAGAGAGAGAGAGAGAGAGAGAGAGAGAGAGAATGCAAGCTCAATTTGTGTGTGTATGTGTCTGATCGTACATACCCATAATCCTAGCACTCAGTAATACTGAGGTGAGCAGACTAGGAGTTGAAGGCTAGCCTGAGCTACACAGTAAGCCCCCCCCCCCCCATCTGAAAGACAAGAGTCTTGTCGCTTGGCATCTTTTTCTTAGCATTAGTGAACTGACAGACACTCACACTCTGACACAAGCTTTGAGACCGGAAATATTTCTCCACATTTCTTGCGTCCTATTCTTCAAACAACGGGGAGGGGGTGGGGGCGCATCAGCTTCCAGGAGCTGGAAAGTTTCTCCCTGGACCAATGCCCGCGTCGGAGGGAGGAGCTACAAACCGCAGCCAAGAGAATGGGCTTTTAACCTGCTCAGATCCTCCCCTGACTCAGCAGGGAAGGGATCAGGCTTTGGCATGATGAAGTGTTACCCATTTTCTTGCCTTTCATGCTCCAATCTGTGGCTCCAGAGGCACGCACAAATTGCACAGTATTTGCAAATATTGTTCAAGAGCGTGGTGAGGAACATTTGGCAACACTGAAAATCCAACAGTTCTTATTACTCTTAAATCGTGACAAGATGGTCTGGGTTTCATTCACTCTTAGGAACCAACGATATTGCTCTACATGAACAAATAAATGGATATTACGATGATAACTATGAATAGTTCCATGTTTAGAGAAGTTTTTAGTAAGATTTTAGTCACATATTTACAAAATTAAGTCAGCTTTATTTACATAATTTGACTTTAGAAAGTTGCTATTCGCTGGGTGGTGGTGGTGCACTCCTGTAATCCCAGCATTTTGGGAGGCAGAGGCAGGTGGATTTCTGAGTTTGAGGCCAGCCTGGTCTACAGAGTGAGTTCCAGGACAGCCAGGGCTACACAGAGAACCCCTGTCTCGAAAAAAACAACCCCCCCAAATGATATTCAGTAACCATAATTTATGTTTTATATATAATTTTAATAGACTTGAATATTTTAGAAGACAATGTTTGGGAAAAAATCTACACAAATAATTTTGATTTGTAAATTTTAATCGATTAATTTACAGAGCTAGAGATTGAACCTATTGAATGGTATGTGAAATTTTGAGCTATATTTCTGGCCCTCACTTTTTTTTAACTTTAATTTAAATCTTTAAATACTATATTTAAATTTTACATCCTGTGACACAGCCATATTTCATTTAAACTTTCTATTACTTTTGTTGTGTGCATATGTGTGTTTGTGTACAGTCCGAGTACACCTGGGGAGAGTCATTTCCCTCCTCCCTCCGTGCGGGTGGGTGCTGGGGGTTGTCCTTAAGTCATCGAGCTGAACACACCTGCCTTTATACACCAAAGCATCTCAGTGATCCTAATCACAATTTATTTGTAATCCCACAGGCCAAATCTGGCTATTTTTGTGTGTGGAATTGACTGTAGCTCATTAATTTATACCCAGTCAGTAAGTGGTTTATGTTCTAAGGGTGAAGTTGAATAACTTTCATAGAACAGAAATGACTCTCAAAAACATCATTTTTTAAATTATCGGGTAATTTACAGAAAAGATTGGCCAACTTATACTTTTTAGGTAGTTGCTGCCAATAGGACACAAATTATGTAAATATGTTTAGTGTACCAATGTAGGTTTGTTGAAAGGAATACAAGAAAAACAGATGTTATGGGCTATGTGCATAACATTGTACGATTTATGTTTTTGCCCATCCAGACGTCACTGTCTTCTCAACAGAACACCCAGACATGTGCGGTGATAATTAAATTTCATCATCCTTAATAGTCTGCCAACTTCCAGTCTTGTACAAGTCAGAATTTCCACATATCTTTCTATTTTGTATTTGGGGAAGAGCATTTTCCAGTTTATAGCAGGTTTTGTTTGCTCCTGACACAGGCTGCAGATACAGGGAAGGCTTGCCAGACTGCTCAGAACAGTGCACACCGAGTTCTACTGACTGGGCCGGGGAAAGTCGCCACTGCTGGAGAAGATAGTTCCGGTGCCTCGCAGGGTAGTTTGTGAGGAGAACTCAGTACCAGAGCAGTAACACGCCTCAGTCTGTTTCAGCTTTGCTGGCCACTGGCACAGTCAGACAGATAACATACCTCCGCAGGAAAACTAAGTAGGACCAACGCAGCTCCAGGCGAGGTCTCCGAGCTGCAGCAGCAATGCTGATCACCCAGCGGCCTTGTGAGTCATCCAGCAGTCTAACCTATTTATTTTGTTTGAATAAAGTACTGTTTATCTGGAGCCCAAGTACAAGCAGGGGTCCTGTGTTTTGTCTGCAAACACGCATCCCAGATTAAATGGTCACGTCAAAATGAGCCGTATGTCTATGGATGCTACAGTTTAAAAAAAAAAATCCAGCATCCTCCCTGCCCCTAGTCCCACCCTCGTAGACACCTCTGCCCGGTACTAATCAGGCTGTGCTCTGTGTGAGACCATGAGCTGGTGGAAGGTGGGACTGTCAGGTAATCACACCTGGGCAGCAGAGCAACGGTCCTCCGTGGAGCACCAGTGATATTTGAGACTAGTTGATTCCAAGCACACCCCCGCAACGGCTGAAGATCCATTCTACAATGTTTCTAACAACACAGGGCTTCTCATGTTGCCATTGGATCTCGGGGACTGAGACTAAGAAGGCTGGCAGAATAGGAGATAATAGCCATCGAAGTCACCTAGTATTCTCTCCACGCCATGTACTTCCCTAAGTACCTTCTGTGTTTTACCGCACACCTGTGGAGCAACTGGATGGTACCTACTACAGTCCTAACTTCCAGATGGGAAAACTGACAGGGAAGGAAAATAGCCTTTCCAAAGGCTCATGGAGAGCTTGAGAGACACAAGCTCAGATGTTTTCAACCACCATGCTGTCACCACACACACACACAAACACACACACACACACACACACACACAGAGAGAGAGAGAGAGAGAGAGAGAGAGATTCAGAGACTCCATCAAAGGCTCAGGATAGCTCGGTCAATGGACTTTTGTTTATTTTTACAGGGGTTTGTGCAATTAGAAAAAAAAAATAAAAGCTCCATTACTCCTCTCTAGCAATTCCCCTGTTCCAGAAGATGAAGTCCTACTTGCACAAACAGAGGACATGGTTATGAGGAGAATTCCATCAGAGGAGGAAAGTCTACAAACTGGTGGGAGTTTAGGGGAGGGGAGGTGGGGGAGAAGGGGAGAAAGGCTAGGATGTTGGATGCCAGCGTGGACTTTGAAATGTGTAACAGGTACTTGGGGTGCTGAGGAAGCCCAGAGACCAGCATGGGCTTTGACATGCTGACAGGTGCCACAGGCAGCAGCCATATGTCCCTTCTACCAGATCAAGGGAAATGGCTCCCTTCGGTAGAGAGCAACTGGCTTCACAAGTTCCTGAGAAAAGCTGGGTTTTATTTAACTGTCACAAACCCTCCTAAAGTCTAGGTTTTAGAGTTTGGGAAAATGCAGTTTCCCTTGAACCTGACACTAAGATCTTAGCCCAACATGTATTAAGTCTTCCCAGCACCCCAAATCCCCTGGATGTGCAACCACCACCCAGCCTCCAATCTAGCAGCTACTCACTGCTTCTCCTCAAACCTTTCCTATGCCCAGATTCAGGACCTGTATTCAGTGTCCTTCCTACCCATGTCCCTTTCAGGAGAATTCCAATTTATCATCTGGAGATAGTTGCCCAGGAAACACCTTTCCAGCCTCCCTAGCAGCCCAGTAGATCCCGAGTACAAGACTCGTGACACTGTTTAGAAAAGATCTTTTAAAAGCCAGGTGTTTAAGGAGCTCGCCAGCGCTGGTGGCACGTGACAGTTATTTCAGCATTCAGAAATCTGAGAGAAGGGTCTAAGTCCAAGGCTGACCTGGGCTGCATAGTGAGGATTGTCTCAAAACCACACAAACACCCTACCACCCAGAGCAGTCACTGTTTGGCTCCCTGTCCAGGTGGCTTTGAAGGCCTTGGATGTTAGTTATGCACCGGGGCAGAGCAGAGGGTGTGGCCCCACTCACAGAACAGAGCTTTCATTGGTGGAAAGCCACAGTTTACTGTTAGAACTGCATCATGTAGATTCTTTGAGATCCTCTCTGGACTCCTCCAGAGCTTCTTCCCTTTCTGCGGTTCCGTAAGCCCTGTTCTTCTACCACCTTGTGAGAGCCTGCTTGCTTACCTTGCCCTACTAGCCAGGACCCAGGTGCTGTGTCTTATTTGAGTTTTTCATCAAGAACTTCCACAGCACTTTAGCTACTTCACAGTGTGCCGAATGAAGGCTCCATGGCCAAACATTTCTCAAGTTTACAATCAGGATCCACCTCAGATGCTTTTCAGTCTAATAGTATCTGGGGTGTGACTGCACTGGTCACACCAAGGCTATTACCTCCCTGGTGTCATCTCCACTGTACCTTAAATGAAAGATCACCTCCCTTGAATTAGGTCAACAGTCTCTGTAAATTCAAATACTTGTAGCTGTGTCCTTTATACAGTTGTTGGTAATCAGAAGACAAAGAGACTCTGACTGATGACACTCATTTTTAGTCACAAATGAAATGAGAAACAGTGACATTTCTACAGCTGGTAATTTCAAAAAGGTCACTTGCTATTCTGATGCCATAATTTCAAGGTTTGTTTACATTCTAACTGTCCATACTTCAGGAGATGTTAATAGGGTCAACACAGAAAGACTGGCTGGGTAAATGTTTTATCTAACAAAGGGCGGAATTAACGGCTTCTCTGAATGTTTATTACTGGGCTTAAGGATTCTTAGCCAGAGGGTCAGCAGGCTACACATTCAACTCTCAGATTGGAGAACTGCAAGAAATGATATGATTGTATTTTGAAAAAAATTTTTTTTCCCCAACACAAAATACAGATTTGAATGTACGGCGACAGGCTGGCAGGTATGAGGCTAGGGTGGGAAGAGAGCTAGCTCAGCACACGTCGCAGAACCAGGTGGCACTGGGCAGATAGATGACAGCTAGGGAGTGCTGCTCACGTGAACAGCTCGGTGTCATATGGCTGCGGCTACAAATGAAAGGTAAGTGCTGTTTTAACGCAACTGCAGGTTTTAATTTTAAAGCAAATTTTGAATTTTGAATTATTATATCTCAGCAAAAATATTTTAAAGGGCCAAGGAAATGGTTCAGTGAATAAGAGTGCTTGCTGTGAAAGCAAGAGGATGTGAGTTCAAGTCCCCAGCACCTATGCAAAAAGCCAGGCATGGTCATGTGTGCCTGTAACCCAAGCATTGGTATGTGAAGGCCAGTGGATCCCAAGAGCTCACTGGCTACCAGCCTAGTAAAGCAGCAAGCTACAGGTCCAGTAAAAGCCCTGGGCTCCAAATAAGTAACTAAGGTGGAGCGTGATAGGGGATGGCTGAAGACTCTGGAGTCTGTATGTGCACACATGGGTACAAATGCATACAATATACACACACACACACACACACACACACACTCACTCACACACATACACTCATACCCACACCCACACATACACACATACACACACTCACATACACTCACACACACATACACTCATACCCACACTCACACATACACACTCACACACACATACACACACACACACACACACACACACACACACACACACAATGTAGGAGGTAATAGAGGAAGAGCCCTGACGTCCTCTTCTGGCCTCCATATGCACACACATTCATACATCTTAAACAGATGGAAAACAACAACAACAACAATAACAACAACAAAAACAAAGACAATTCTTTTCAGAAGCTTGGCCTACGAAGGGGAAAGACAGCAGTGGGGAACAAGGAAGTCAGCAAGTGGGCCTGGAGGTTTATGCTTTAAGCTGGGAGAGGCCTGAGCATGTTTTAAAGACTGGTGGGCCAATCCAGCAGAGCTGCAAGGATGGACAGTGCACACAGGGGTGGACAGTGCACACAGGGGTGGACAGTGCGCACAGGGGTGGACAGTGCGCACAGGGGTGGACAGTGCGCACAGGGGTGGACAGTGCAGAGAGAGGTGGACAGTGCACACAGGGGTAGACAGTGCACACAGGAATGGACAGTGCAGAGAGGGGTGGACAGTGCAGAGGGGTGGACGGTGCACACAGGAGTGGACAGTGCAGAGAGGGGTGGACAGTGCACACAGGGGTGGAAAGTGCACACAGGGTGGACAGTGCAGAGGAGTGGACAGTGCACACAGGGGTGGACAGTGAAGAGAGGGGTGGACAGTGCAGAGGGGTGGACAGTGCACACAGGGATGGACAGTGCAGAGAGGGGTGGACAGTGCACACAGGGGTGGACAGTGCACACAGGGGTGGACAGTGCACACAGGGTGGATAGTGCACACAGGGGTGGACAGTGCAGAGGGGTGGACAGTGCACACAGGGGTGGACAGTGCACACAGGGTGGACAGTGCACACAGGGGTGGACAGTGCACACAGGGGTGGACAGTGCAGAGAGGAGTGGACAGTGCACACAGGGGTGGACAGTGCACACAGGGGTGGACAGTGCAGAGGGGTGGACAGTGCACACAGGCTGGACAGTGCACACAAGGATGGACAGTGCACACAGGGTGGACAGTGCACACAGGGGTGGACAGTGCACACAGGGATGGACAGTGCACACAGGGTGGACAGTGCAGAGAGGAGTAGACAGTGCACACAAGGCTGGACAGTGCACACAGGGGTGGACAGTGCAGAGAGGGGTGGACAGTGCAGAGAGGGGTGGACAGTGCACACAGGGGTGGACAGTGCAGAGAGGGGTGGACAGTGCACACAGGGGTGGACAGTGCAGAGAGGGGTGGACAGTGCAGAGAGGGGTGGACAGTGCACACAGGGGTGGACAGTGCACACAGGGGTGGACAGTGCACACAGGGGTGGACAGTGCACACAGGGGTGGACAGTGCAGAGAGGGGTGGACAGTGCACACAGGGGTGGACAGTGCACACAGGGGTGGACAGTGCACACAGGGGTGGACAGTGCACACAGGGGTGGACAGTGCAGAGGGGTGGACAGTGCACACAGGGGTGGACAGTGCACACAGGGGTGGACAGTGCACACAGGGGTGGACAGTGCACACAGGGGTGGACAGTGCACACAGGGGTGGACAGTGCACACAGGGGTGGACAGTGCAGAGGGGTGGACAGTGCACACAGGGGTGGACAGTGCACACAGGGGTGGACAGTGCAGAGAGGAGTGGACAGTGCACACGGGTGGACAGTGCACACAGGGGTGGACAGTGCAGAGGGGTGGACAGTGCACACAGGCTGGACAGTGCACACAAGGATGGATAGTGCACACAGGGGTGGACAGTGCACACAGGGTGGACAGTGCACACAGGGGTGGACAGTGAACACAGGGGTGGACAGTGCACACAGGGGTGGACAGTGCACACAGGGGTGGACAGTGCACACAGGGTGGACAGTGCACACAGGGGTGGACAGTGCAGAGGGGTGGACAGTGCACACAGGGTGGACAGTGCACACAGGGTGGACAGTGCACACAGGGTGGACAGTGCACACAGGGGTGGACAGTGCACACAGGGGTGGACAGTGCACACAGGGGTGGACAGTGCACACAGGGGTGGGCTATCTGACCTGGGCAATGCAGATGTTTCATTTTCTCACAGTTCTGGAAAGCAGGAAGTCCCACGTCAAGGTGCTGGATTTGGTGAGGGCTTTTAATCTTCATGTGATAGAAAGCAGAAAGGCGACAAGAGTAGAAGAAAACTGCAGAAGGCTGAGCAAGGCCCCTGGTATAAGATTCTTAGTGCCACCAATGTAAGGAGTCCTCCTGGCCGCCCCGCAATAGCAAACACATCATAGCCTTGTTCTGCAACACCTAGATACTGGGTTTCTCGATTAGCTAGAACGAGGTCTCTGAGTAGAGGAGGAGAACCCGAGCAGGGCAGACGGCAGGAGAATGCATCAGTAAGCCGTGGCTCCGGGTCTGTGTCCACGCTGACTGTGGAAGTAGACAGTCTGTGTTCAGGTTTGAGACAAATACTCCTCTTTGTTATTCAGTCTTCAACTCTTCTGGGAAGTGAGTCACTTTGGGTGGGTCTACCTGGCGGCCCTTTATAGTCTTTTCCCTTTATTTCTGACGTGAAAAGGGAAGATCTGTGTATATTCCTGGCTTCTCTTGTAGTCACATGGCCATATAATGTAATTCTAGTCGGTATATTTGCTAAAATTTGGATTTTCCCTGTCCCCAAAAGGCCTATGGGCTAGAGGACTGGTTCCCTATATTTGGCAATAATATTAAGTGGTAGAAACTTTAAAGTGTTGGGGCCTGGCAGGAGGTCATAGGTCACTGGGAGCCATCCTCTTGGAGAGTAGAGGAGTTATAGCCCCTTCCTCTCTTTTTGCTTCCCAGTTGTCTATGGTGTAGCTTTGCACTATTGTCTGTGGTTTCCTGCTACAATATGCTGTCCCACCACAGATTCCCAAAGCAAAGGCATCACTTGATCATGGGTGGATACCTCCAAGACTATCAGCATAAACAAGCATTTCCTGTATTTCAGTTGATTTATGTCAGGTGTTTGTTATAGTAACAGGAAGTCGGCTAACAGAGGTATAAAGATCCTCTGCCTGCCCACAAACCAGAGCATGTGACAGCATCTCTGCTTCCTCTTTCCTTGAATGTGCAAGAGCTGGGACAGCCATGTGCAGTCCTGCTTAGCCCAATGCTAATTATGAAACAGTAAAACAGGAAGAGGAGACAAATAAGGCGTGGAGGCTGAAGACCTGACTATGTGCCAATAACAACACTACACTAGCCAAAAAGGGAGTCTGTATAGCATTGCTTACTGCCCCAAACTGTGAACCAAAATAAGCCTTAAGGATTTGGGGGGGGGGGGGGTATGGGGACTGTCTTGTTTTGTTCATTTTCTCAGAGCAATGAGAAAAGTCACAACTACAGATAGTTTTCCCAGCTCTACTCTCACCTGAAGTGGTGGCTACAAAACCTCCAGAGGCAGCCAACAATACCTTCTAACAAGGTCTTAAGCAATAGAGTTGTTTATTCACATTATATTTGGTGGAGCTGTGGAACTATATATAGTCTTACCCACACCATTATTTGTGGGGTTCCCTGCTTGCAACAAATTTTAAGACATAAGTCAATACTCAGGGTTCTTGTTCAATAATTCACGACATGCACAGTGACGTAGAAAACAATTTGATCTACCCAACATACACATTCCTAGATGGTGTGGGACAGGGTGACTTGCTTGGCATCATTTCAGACCTGGCATTAACAAATGTTCTCATAGCCAATGTCATGTTCTTGCATTTGTCTTCTTGTTGATTGCACAATTTACAACAGCTCCCAAGGGAAGTGCTGAAGTGCTGGCTAGTATTCTTACATGCAAGAATGACAAGAGGTCACTTGCCTTTAATAATTTCTTCTAAGGTGGGTCTGATAGCATCAAAGTCATGGGTTTGTTTTGCTTGGAAAGCCTTGGTATTCCTTTTATTTTGAACCACAGTTTTGTTGGAAACAAGACTGTTGGTTGATAGTTATTCTTTATCTTATAGTTGGGAGGTCTCATTTTGTAGCAAAGGCTGGCCAGAACTGTGTAGCTCAGGTTAGCTTCAGAACTGACAATCTTCTTGCCCAGCTTCCTGAATGCTGAGACTAGAGTTGTGAGCCATCTCACTCGGCTTTCAGTGCTTTTAACCACTGAGCCACCTCTCCAGCCCCACACCTGGCTTCTCCACTATCAGTGTTATTCCTCCCTTTCTGCCTCCGCCACTTTTGCCACATCAGCTAAGTTTATTATCCCCCCTCCCGCTGC
Source organism: Apodemus sylvaticus (assembly GCF_947179515.1). Taxonomy (NCBI): domain Eukaryota; kingdom Metazoa; phylum Chordata; class Mammalia; order Rodentia; family Muridae; genus Apodemus; species Apodemus sylvaticus. The sequence continues at coordinate 73,185,573 of NC_067474.1, forward strand.
TTAAAGATGTTTTGATTTTCAACATGCCCCCCTATGATGTGGAGCCTCTTATATCCAAGGTTCTCTTTATTTCCTTTGTTCCTCAATTTATCTACTCTCCACTAATTTTTGCCAGTTCAAATACTGTTGTACACCTCTAGTAAACTTTCCGTTTCCATTGGTTTCTTTTTTTCCTCTAAGTTCCATGGCTCCGTGCAGTAAGTTTCTGAGTGTATTTAATGTAACATTGGCTATTTGATTACTACTTTAGCTATGCATTGTTTCATTTTTTGACATACACATTGGCTTCTATAAAATGCTTCTTCAATAAATCTGACACTTAGTGTCTCTAACACACATTCACTTTTAAAAACGATTTTTATCAGTAGTAGTAGTTGTTGTTGTGCGTGTGTGTGTGTATGTGTGTATGCTTGTACACGAGTGTATCACCTGAAAGGCAGCCTTGGATCTCCATGAGCTAGAGTCCAGGCAGTGTGAACTGAGTGCTCTCAGTGCTGGGACCTGAACTTGGGTGCTCTACAGTAGTAGCGGGTACTCTTAAACGTCGAGATCTCTCTCTAGCCCCAGCACACTATTTCCTGTAGCTCTGCTTTGCTTTGTTGATGGATAATACTTTCCTGTTTCTCCACATGGCTAAAAACTGTACATCTCAGAAAACATTGTAGTGATTTTGGTTACTGGTCCCATTCTCTGGAACTTGTTTTCCTCTTACTCATTTTATAAATGAAGTCCATTTTCCCTGAACCAAGTTCATCCACTACTGGTCTTTGGAGAGAGTCTATCTATCCACAGTCAGTGGTTTTGGTATGACTTACTTCCTCTCTTCCCAGCTGCTAAATCACACTGTTGTCAAATGACTGCTTTACAGTTCGTAATTATGCTCTGGGGGCATAACTTGCACCACAACTTGTCTAATCCAGTTCTGGCATCTTCAACTGAACAGATTCTTAAAAGTTTCTGGTTTCTCTTGTCCAATGAACAGTAGACAAATACTCTTTACCCGAGAGACGTCTGTAGCCCAGAAGGCAGATCCTTCTTACAGACTAATAATGGTTTTATGCTCTGGCTTTTTTGTTTTGTTTTGTTTTTTCCTGAAGCATCATCTCTGATGGGGATGGACTGGAGCTGGGACACTAGTGTGCTTCTCTGACTGACAGTCTAAGCCCCTGGTTGGTGGGAAAGTTATCCCTAAATGTACTAAAAGAGAACTTTGTTTAAAACTATCATGCTAGGAAATCACTCAAGACTCAAATTAGCAGGGCTCAAAGCAAACTCTTGATACAGGAGAAGCAATGGCAACGCATGAGTTGCCATCAGGGTGTGGAGAGGCTGGGGGGGGGGGGTGGAAAATTACTAAGAGTAGATAGACATCAGGGGAAAAGTAACCCTTGCCAAGGACAGGTCATACCAACAGTGGGAAATGGGCAATTGAACCAAATATTGAGAACATTTCCATTAATACAAAATTCTAACTGTTCAAGGATTCTTGCTAAGATTGAAATCCAAGGATAAAGCCAATATAAACTTTTTAAAAAGAAGAAAAGAGAGAAGAGAAGAAGAGAGAAGGGAGGGAAGAAGAGGGGCAGTTAAGAGGATAGGGAAAATGGAACAGGGAAGGAAAACTGTTTACAGAAGACTGGCTCAGCCTGTCCAGGGATCAGCAGCTGGGGTTTGGGGAGGTGGCCTTTATTAACATAAAACCACAACATAAGCTGACATAGAAGTGACCTGAACCCCAGAGAAACTATACTCCAACAAATAGCTCCATTTCATGAGTAGGATCTAAGCCAAACAATTCTCCTGCCTCCACCATGGGATCTAACCTCAGCGACAGAGATCAGCACTCAGAGCTGTGATGGCAAACAGAGGAGCGGTTCTGGTTCAGACCCTGATCTTTCTAACCATTTTGTAGATATTCTGGGGGCTGGGGGAGGAACCATTTCCAGAAGTCTGTGGAAGTGTTTGTTTGGCAAGGAATTTAACACATGTCTGTTTCTGAGGCCTCGGGCTTCAACATCGCCTAAGCACTGAGCACTGAGCACTGAGCACTGAGCACAGGCATCCATGATTGTATGTTGATCAAGTCCCCCAAGTCCTCAGTTCATCATCCATCCAATTGAAAGTAAATGGAAAAGATCTCAGAAGAAATTCAACCCATTGGCACATTGATCTTAGATTTGCAGTCTCAAGACTATGACATGAACTTCTCTACCTTGTTTTTGCTGAGGAGAGAAGCCAGGGCCATGACTACATCCCAGCCAACTTTATTTTTATTTATTTATTTATTTTGGTTTTGGTTTTTTTGAGACAGGGTTTCTCTGTGTAGCCCTGGCTATCCTGGAACTCACTTTGTAGACCAGGCTAGCCTCGAACTCAGAAATCTGCCTGCCTCTGCCTCCCAAGTGCTGGGACTAAAGGTGTGTACCACCACCACCCGGCTCCCAGCCAAGGGAGCCACCTAAGTTTGTGACACTGTTATGACAGCCCTAGCTAACAATATGCAGAATATTCTGACATCCTTGGGATTGTCCAGGTCTGGAAAACCTGGGATGTCTTTGGAAAACAACAGTGAGAAAAATACAGTGAGGAGATGGGTCTGGGGATCTGAATACTCTTAAAAGCTCATGGCTTCTCTGGCTTCAGAGATAGTGACTGGGGTTGCCAAGAAAAAGAAGGGAGGCTTTGATCAGAAGCACTTTCCCTCAAGCACATGACAAGTAGCTGTATATCAACAAATACCCACCATACACAGGTCTTCTACAAGAGGCCCTGCTCCTCCTAGTAAGGGGAAAGGCGTGTTGGGTATATGAAACAGCAATCATGAACTGCTTTAGCTGAGTGAGAGAAACAAGGCTTCGCTATACAACTCTTTGCTATCACAAATACTAGAAAAATTTCAAAGGAACACAAGCTTTTTTTCTTCTTTTAAAGGGCATTTGGAGGATCCAAAATAATTTATGGAGGGGGAAAAACTCTCCAGGAACTTCTGTTACTAGAACTGTATCTTAGAATACCAAATACATGGTACTGAGACAATCCTTTTATACAGAATTAATCCAATTAATACATGCAAACAACAGAGTTAGAGCTTTGTGGGCTGGGGAGGTAATTCAGTGGTAGAGCACGTATCTTGTGTGTGCAAGATCATGTGTGGGTTTAATCCCCAATACCACAGTTTTACCAATTTGTAGTCCCTAAAAATTAATGGAGCTAGGAAATGATTATCAATAGTTATTGCTGTCACAAGACAGGATACACTGTCATCTATGAAATATTCTTGCCAGGCAAAAGAGGAAGAGAAGCAGGGAAGGAAAGAAACTAGTCTCAGTGAGCAATCAATTTTCAGAGGGAAACCCAATCAGCAAAATATAAATGGCGAAAGCTTTTTTACAAGAGCTCAGCTCAACAAACAAAACACAAATAATAGAAAGAAAAGCTGTGTTACTGACAACCACACTTTAATATGGACTGAATGGTTTACAAATGACCCTGGAGGTGGGCAAAAAAGGGAGAGAAATGAAACCATACTGGCCAGTCGTGACTGTTGATCAGAGGAGAGACTGAGTTATGCATTTCAGCAGTCAAGAAGTTGCCTAGCAAACATGCTGACATTGGTTCAAACCTTGACATATCAAAATAAGCATAAATAGAAGAAAGCTGGAGTATAGTTCAGCAGTAGAATGCTTGCTTAGGATGCATAAGGCCCTACCCCTGATTACCAGCACAGATGAGTAACTGCAGTTAGATACTAGGTACATGGGGTTTTATCAAATTATATGTGTATGTGCTTAAGAATATTAGTGACAAGCATAATTAAGCTTCTTACTATAGTTTTTTGGATGCTAGAGTTAGATAGTCTACCTGCTTCCTCTAGACAGAAACACATTTGGTTTGAGAACAACCCACCAGATCAGGCTTAGAGTTGCAAATACAAAGCTAATATGCATTGAAATGTAACACTTCTGAATCTAGCTGGGTATAAAACCATTCAGAACTGGGTATAAAACCATTCAGAACTGGGTATAAAACCATTCAGAAGATCAATTTTACTTAAAACAAGGTCTTTTGTTAGTAAAACTTGACATACACACATGGGGAAGAATTTCACAGTATACTTATTCCATGGCATTCTGAGTTCTAAGACAGCTTCAGTGGATAGGGTACTCTTCTGATTTAAGCAACACAGGCTGAAATATAGCCTTTGGCTTGATAATTTGTTAAAACCTCATTAAAGTGTAACACAGAAACACAAATCCTACATATGCAAAGATGTATTATCAGAAAGTCAACACTTCTGAGCAACTGGTACAGACGTGAAATACAAACTATTAGCCAGACACCAGAAATCCTCCTTATATACCTCTCAATCACTTCCTTTGCCAAGGTAACTCCAAGGTCCCATTTCTGAATCTGAACAGAACACATCCTCTAAGTTCTGTCCCGCTTCTTTTGATTGGTATCCCATCTGTGAGACTCTTCTCTGTAATCATTTGTATCACTATACAGCCCCATTTTAAAATATTCTATTATCCCTTTATCTCCATTTTACTCAAAAGTGTACATTTGCTAACATTTAGATACTCAACATCAGCTTTCTTTTGGTTAAGGACAATCTCTATAGGCAGATTACAACTTCTTCCAAGATCAAGAATTCTACAAATTCCATAATCTTAGGCCAAGAACAAAGATACAGGTGCTGAATTAAATCTAACAGAGGGCACTTTCTTCCAAAAGAACGATTACCACCTCTTCACAGAATTTCAGTCATTCCTTTTCTATTTCTTTAGACTAGTTGTGAATTCTATGCTGAAACCCAATGGTTCAGAAATGTAGTTAACTTTCATGAGATCATTAATTTTTATCACTTTAGTTGTTATGATAGAAATTCAGAAAGACACATTAACATTAACTTCAATAGAAAAAAGGCATAGCCGGGCGATGGTGACACACGCCTTTAATCCCAGCACTTGGGAGGCAGAGGCAGGTGGATTTCTGAGTTCGAGGCCAGCCTGGTCTACACAGTGAGTTTCAGGACAGCCAAGGCTACACAGAGAAACACTATCTCAAAAAAACAAACAAACAAACAAACAAAAAAAAAACAAAAAAAAGAAAGAAAGAAAAAGAAAAAAAGGCATGATGTAGGAACATCATGGGAAAGAAATCTCTATAACAGACATAAGATAGCCTTAATCCCTTTAACTGTCTATCTTACCCAGTAGTAGTACCATCCAATTATCAACTCATTGAGGATTAACAACTAGACCCAGAAGCCAGGCAGTTGTGGTGCATGCCTTTAATCCCAGAACTATATAGAGTTAGAAATTAGTCGGGGCCATGAGACCTTGTTTCAACAAACATGTTCAGGCTGGGAGATGGTGTCACACACCTTTAGTCCCAGCACTCAGGAGGCATAGGCAGGCAGATCTCTTGAGTTTGAGGCCTGTCTACAGAATGATTCCCAGGTCAGCCAGGACTAGAGAAACCCTGTTCCAAAACACACCACACCACACCCACACCCACGTGTTCTCTTATTCTTTGTTCTTCAAATAATACCCGTCTGAGCAACAATCAATGCTTTCAAATCGCATGTCTAGAGTAGAAGTACATTATTAGTACAAAATGTGCACTGCCACATGACTAGTGCATGACAGCTTCAGTGGTATATATTTTGGCAGAACAGTGACCACACCACCCAGCTTTGGAACTTTAAAGGCAGAAATTTAAAGGAACGATTTAGAATCAGATGGTCTTTATGGCCACTATACTGCATTCTCCCGAAAGCCAAATGCATTCAAGGTCTACTTTTCTAGCACACAACTCAACTGCTGGCATAAGCAGTGTAATGTGTCGAGTAATTCCTATTCCACAGTGCTGTGGGCTGAGCTGTGTAACCCGCATTCCGACTCACAGGTTGAAGTCTAACTCCCCACATCTCACACTGTATTTGGAGACAAGGCCTGGGTGGGCTTAATTATGCCTGTTCCGTTGCTCTGAAACAGCATCTCCAAGTAGAACCCAAGCGATCCTCCCTCCTGTCTCCACTTCTGCAGTGCTGGGACTACAGGCATGTGCCACTACACCAAGCTTGCTTGCCCTATAAGATTAGGACAGACACAAAGAGAGACCACAGGAAGGCACACAAAGACCACAAGATCTACACAGCAAGAAAGCTAGTGCCCGAAGAAAAACTACACAAAGAGAAATGGTATCAAATTCCCACTGGAAGTTGAAAAACAGTTTGAATTTTTAGGCCCTACAATTGTAAGGAATAACTTTTTAAAGGGCTGTGTTTGCCAAACTATACAGTCAGTTTAAATTGTTTAGTCTTCGGCAAAATGCTCCCAGCTTTTGTCTTTAAAAGATACCCAAGGTCTTTTAAGTTGGGCTTGGTGGTTTAAAGAAAACTGCCCCATGCCCCCAGCACTGTAGACCTTCACAATCATGCTGTTAACAGTGCTGGGGAATATAAAACCGTAGCGCCTACATGTAGCAGGCAGTAACGGTAAAGAAAACTGTAATCAACTGAAAATTGAAGTATGGTCTCTTAGTCCTGTCATGTTAAAAATTTGCACAGCTCTTGCCAATAACCCTAAGCCCTCTGCTGTACACATTTCAGTTAATCAAACTGATCAAAGTTTCACTTGGTTATAGGGTTATCTTTTCCTTCTGCCCCTTTTGGCTGAAATTCTTATTGTGATAATGATAAATGCCCACTTCCTAGAGATTTTTGAGTAAAAGAGTAAAACAGACATGACTATTCAGGACTCCTGAACTCCAGTGTTTGTCTAGAGTGAAACAATATAGACACAGCTAGTAACTGTTAACCTTCTTGAACTCAAAAGGACTCCAACTCACTGAAGGTTATTTATGCTATGCCTCCCTGTAGCAGGGGGAAGGAAGGGGAGGGGCCTTTGAACATACTGATTTCTATGTGCATTGGAGGATGTATGACAAAGCAGTGTGTTTTTTAAAAACAGCGAAGTGCTTTGCTCATTAAAATGAGAATAAAGAGTAGATGACTTTGTCTTTTTTCTTTAAATCCCAGTAATTAAAGTTGTTAAAGTCTCTGCTATCTGGAGTGACAACTTGAGATGGATGGCTAAGGGGAAAACAAAAATATGACATCATTGGGATTACAGGGTAAGACAAAGGGGAACCCAAAGTACAGACAAGAACACAGAAAAATCTTAAGAGAGTACAGATGCCATGACATTTATTAAAAGGCATGCTACAATGCTATATGTGTTAGGAAAAGAGACTGAGATTCCAAGGAACAGTTATCAAATATACAACCCGAAGGGAAACGGAATCAATATTGTAGTGTACAGAAGCTTGAATTAACCATGCACTACACAGTTAGAAAATATGGTTTTTAATATTTTCTCCTCTTTGCATTTATAACATAATTCACTTAGACAATCACAGAATCCTTTTCTTCCAATACCACAAACTGTATTACAAATGAAATCTGGTACTGCTGCTTATCAAAATATACAAGACAATCGCTGCTTTATATAAAACCACTTTATATGTTAACTTGTTCCCGAAAACCTTTTTTTTTTTTTCCTTTTTGGCCTGGTGTAAAAAAAACGTTGTTACAAATATTTACAGCATTTTCTTCTGTTAGATGAACATTCTTACAAACAGAAAAAGGGAATTTTATGAACAGACCATGTAAAACACTAAACAATGTTAGAGGCTTCTAGCTGTGCTATTTCCCTCCTCACACACAGTACTGAAAATAACCATCCATCCTTGCTGTCCCTCTCTGTTCATAGTAAACTCCCATTTCTCTAAGCAGTCTATTCACCAATAGGAAATGAAAGGCCAAGGCTGCTCTGCATGGGATCTTTCAGAAAAGAGCTCAGGGAAAATGCTTCATGGAAGAGTTAAAAATCAGAACAAGCCAGTCTTTGGTCAGAGCAATGAGGTGAGATTTCAACGTAAACCTTGGTGTGGTCAGCAATCTTTGTGATTAGTTCTTCCTGGATGTGGGATGTGTTTTTAAAGATCTGGATAACAATCAGTGGCAAGAAAAAAACAAACAACTAAAGACAACTAGAAAACAAAAACGACTAGAATATGATAGTCTTAATGACACCAAACTAAAACCAAAAACCTCCTTCCTAAAATACCTGTTCTTACAACTGAAAAGAACAACAGAGCTCTGCTGACAGTGTCAAGTGGAGTTTGCCATAAGCAGCTTTCAGTTATGACTGCTATCAACACCAAGGCCCTGACAAGCTGCGAAAGCTAAGGTGGCTACTATAAAGACTGAGAGCAGTTCTGCTCTTGAATTGGTACAATGCTCTGCATTATGTGCTGAAGGCAAAAGTAGAACTGACTTTTTATTCAGTTAAAACTATTTGCTCGTATGACCAGTTTGTGGGACAATAGTCTCAATCTATACGGTAGATAATTCCTGAAAACCAAAATGCCAATGCTACCTTAGTCTCAAATAGGAAGAAAAGGCCAATTAAGACTACTGAAGAAGGCACATAAACTTTGGTCCTGTTTTGTTTTCCTCCCTTTAAGCTCCCACCCCAAATTAAGATTTCTGTAATTTTCTAGTTTTCAAACAATTCACAAGTACCTGTTAGGATTTGCTCTGAAAAAGGACTGCAAACAGTCTCATTCCTAATACAATCCTTAAAGAGACAGCTGAGTTACACTGCGAAGTTATGTACAATCTAAACTGTGTTTGTTTTAGCACAATAGTGAGTATTTTAAGTCTGGCAGTTTTATTCGCATTGACAATAGACCAAGACAAAGGAAAAGCTGAGAAAAATGTTCTGATCATAGTCATGCTTTTTGGTTCTAAAAATAGCAGTACACATGGGTTTTTCTAAGAGACAAGCTTGGGTTTTACAAGTAGATTCACTGAGGTACAAAAGATCATCATGGGACTAGATGAGGAACCGCACAATAAGATACTCAAGTAAGTGCTCTACCTGATGCCAGGAAGACTGTAAAGTTGACAGTAGATTAGCTGGGGAAGGGAGGACACAGGGTCTTATATAACAGCAAGACTAGCACGGAGCATGGTCTGCAGTCTAGGCTGGGCTGAAAGTCACAACCATCAGCTTCCTCCAGTGCTTTAATTGCAGCTGTGTGCTATTATGCCTAGATCATAAGGACTAATTCCAAAACCACAACAAGACCCTTAATCACCACAGTAAGAAAAGACAAAAAGGAATTAAAAAGACAGCAACCGTGACTCTAAAACAGTCAGTGCAAATAGTGCTACAAAGAGCTGCTTCTAGTATTTAGTCCCAAAGATCTCATGACATTCTATGGAAATCCTGAAATTCTAACAAATTGTCAATTAAGAGAACACATGATTTGTATATTCTCATCTGTCACAAAACACAACTAAATCCCAAAGTAAAACATCTTGATATACAACGCTATTATTAAATGTGCACTGCTATTTTGTTAAGTCCTGAATATATATGCTTTATAAAAGTTAGGATAACTTGAAAGGTGAAAAATAAAGTAAATTAACTCAGCAAGGTATCAACAGCACAAATAAACCACTGCTTAAAAGATACCCAATAAGCGCATGCCAAAATAAAAATACAGATTGAATTTTTCTACCACCCTGATATTTAAAACTATGCCAACACAAATACTGCAGACCTCTACAATTCAAACTGAAAAGAGCTCAAATATGGACAGCATCCATATGCTACAGCTAATTTCTGACACAATCTGATGGCTTCAAACATGCTCTTTTAAAACAAGCATATCTTATGTTCCCAAATCATTGTTAATTTTGTCAATAAATTAAAATGTACGTAATGTGCATATGTATATATAACATTAAAAGAGTATATGTATGTATATACACTTATTTATACACACACATACACACGCACACATATCTACACAAATCCCTGAAAAGGATTTCAGTGTTCTCTCTCATATTTAAAGGCCATCCCTACTTCAGAGTTACATTCAACACCAGTATGATTTCCCTCCTGTTCTCAGTAACTTTTGCTACACTTATGCTGGATGTTGAGTGCCATGAATTAATAAATTACATAGTAGTTCCCAACTCAAAATAAAGGAAGCAATCCAATTTCAAATGTCACTGAAAATTAATATAATGTCTGTATGAGGAAAAAAAAAAGCAAATTTGGGGAGACAGTCCTGATTTTTCCCTCCCTTATTCAGTATTCAGGTGAAAATACAACTCAAATGTAAGTGGGAAAACACCCACTGGAAAATTATCACACCTAATTATTGAAGCCACATGAAGGGTGACCCATCTGAAATGTCCCAATCTAGTACTTCCCTGACTAGCTTACCAACAGCTGCTTTGTATTGAGGGAATTCTGGTTTGACTTTAACCAACCTATAGTTACCTCTTTCAGCGTCTATAAAATTTTTCTTCCTTTCTTTAAAAGGAAAAAAAAAAAAAAGACTGTTCAAATTAATGGCTGAAAGTCAAGACTGAGATACTTTAAAAAGATGAGATGATCCACTCTGAGATTATTAAAGGGAGAAGGGGTGGACAAAATTGATCCCTCTGACAAATTCTGTATTTTAAAAACCAATCAGGCATTGAAGAAATAATTAACAAAAGCAGTTTCATATTAAAAAGAAATAATTTCACATGACAACATCATTGAAGCAATATTAATATGTACTTTTTACATTCAACCAAAAAAGAGGGTCAGAATATAAAAAAATAACCCACTCTCTCATATTCCAAATATGTGGGCTATCTGTAATGAAGTCGCATTAACAAAGAAAACCAAGTTCTCACTTGAGTGCTGAAAAAGAATCAAGTAATCCTGAGACAAATCCTAGCGGGCGGTAAAGTTTAGACAGACACAGATCCGAGACTGCAGCTGTACAGCTCAGACTTCACTGATGGCTGGCGGCAACCAACCTTAGAGGCCTACAGGTGCACACTGAGCTATTTAGTCCCAAACCACTCACCTTTCTCTATCCCACCACTATCCCAAAGCACCAAAATTCTGAATAGAAACTATGACTTATTGAAAACCACTTAAAATTATGATAAAAAAGAAAAACAAAACAAAACAAAAACAACCAACACCCTTAAAATCCAAGATAGGGAAAGAAATAACAGAATGCTCACCAAGCCCACAGTTTATCTTTCTAGATATTTAGATAAAATTCTAATCTATTATATCTTAAGCATATAATAAGGCACATAATAAGAAATTAAGTAAATACACAGTAATTCTGAGTAGTAGAGATTATAGTGGTACAAAAAACCCTTGAGATTTTTTTTTCTAAAAGAAGACCTTACCAAAAATAACTTTTAAAAAATCTGTCAAACCATATGATAGACCTGAATATTTTTCCTTAAGACTGTAAACTTTTTTCCTGAAAACAATTATAAAAAAGTAGGATTATTTTTCTTTTAAAATTTTCCAAGATCACATTACATTACTAGACAAATGTCATTTTGAAATTTAAAACATGATTTTTTTTTTCTAAAATGACTAATTATGGCGATACTGTAATAGATCTAGGCTGAATTCACTTCTATTTCCCTGGGGATAACTAAAACACTTTGCTTTTCCAAATAGTCTTAAAAAGAGAAGATATGCATTATTCAAAGGAGTGTAATACAGTGGGGAAAAAAGAAATGTGAAAGAAAGCATGCATGTTTATAAACCTGTTTCCAATGTAACTCCATGTGGTTATGTATAGTAACTATCAATAGATGCAAATATCTGGTATAATTTTTATAAGTGAATGAATGTCATTTTCTACAAGGAAACTTCTGAATCATAAAGTTAAAAAAACTTGGTTGTAGGTGATTTAAATTACATCAAGAAATTGTAAAAGTCTGTATGTTTAAATTTCTCAAAGTACAAAGGAGTTTAGAAATATCATGTAAGGCTGATCTGAACCCAAACATAAACTCTGTCTTTCTGAAATCTAATTCAGGGAATTAAATTATTTAAAAAATATTTTCCTGATCTTTTTTCCTGAAAGTTATTTTCATAGAAACCACAATACAAAGGCAAAGCAAACTTTTGATCATACACCGTTGGGGAAAATGAGAGGAAAAAAGGAAATCTGTCTTGTTTTGAATGTACTTGAATATCAATTAAACTCCCAAAGAGTTACTTTTGTGTGAAAGAGGCAGAATTGGTCTTGAGCTGCTTCAGTCTGTGCCTGAAGATTTTACAGAAATTATGGTCCAGTATAAGGAAAACATTTCACAGAAAGCTCAGATGGTAGATTTTGAGAAGGAAACTCTGAGGTGGTGATTTTCTCCAAGATCATGATTGTGAAGCTCAATAAGGGCCTGGATTGCCTCTTCCACAGACCCCAACTGAATGAGAGCCATCTTACGGTCTTTCCTAAAATGACAAAATACACAAATACTTAGAATTAATGTTGCTATTAAACCCCCCCCTCCTTTGCTAAACGATTTAAAAACAACAACAACAACAATCTATGTTAAATAAAATGTCAATTACTTTTTGAAAGCACGGACTTACTGAAAGAACTTAAAAGCCTTCACTGAACATCCAGCTTCTGTGAACAGGTTCTTCAGATCATCCATTGTAACAGAAGGACTGTGAAAATATCAGAGTGTCAACTACATTAGCCCCACTTGCAAACGAATCAAGGATGAACTTTGACTGTCATCAAATCTCTAGTGTACTTTATACACCAGAGAATGTCTTCTGAAACCACAGAACAGTCAAGACATGTCTGGAGAAAGTGAAAAGTATATAAAGCCAAATCTAAAAATAACAAGTGTAGTTATTTTTTCAAAATGGATATTCTTCTCACACTACTGGCATTAGTAACTGACATGGGTAATAACAAAGCCACACACCCAATTCCGGCTTCCTGCCATAGCTGGAGTTCTACACTTTCTATAGTTCTCAAGCTTCAGAATATATATGGGATAGCCACTCTGAGATGGTCTCTCATTACTTTTACCTCCAAATATTTACATCCTGGCTATCCTCTCATACTGCAATGACATGTCCCCTGTAACCCTTAGGAAATCATAGAAACAGCAGTACGTGTCTACATGCTAAGTACAAGCTCTACCACTGAGCTAAAATCGCTGGTACTCCTTTGCCTGGCATTTTGACCACAGCCTTATGAAACATACTCAGAGATCACCCAAATGAGCCACCTCTACATGCCTGAATAAAGTAGGAGATAATAAATATTTACTACTGTTCTGTGCTTGGGAGTAGTGTTATATAGTGTTATAATAACTAGCATGGTATGGTCTATTATAGAGTCACATGTTGAAAAGCAATCAGTGATTCTTCAAGGAAACAGAACTGTGCTTACACTGTATTCCTTTCTCATTTGTATATCATTTATATTCATGAATACCATGAATAAACTGAACCTAATGACTGCTTCAAAGGCATTCCATTAAGGAATTACAATAAACGTTTTCTTTGGAGGATCAGAGACTAAATATCTCATGCCGTGTGGACTATACAGTCTCTGCTGTAAGCACTCAGTTTTCTATGTAGTTCCAAAGCAGCAAAGGTATTGTGTGAATTTACACAACATTTACACCTTACATTACATTCTCATATCACAGAATTCTTCAGCCAACTGTTTAGACAAACTGATGTTGCTGTATTACCTGAGAGTTGTACTTCTATCAAGCAGTGAACAAATGTCTACCAGAGCAATACCTGCATATTCTTATTTTTATGCCCTCTTTAAACACAGAAGCAACTTATTAAACTACTTATTTGAAAATCTTCAACTGCTGGTAATTTCACTTTTCAGGGTATGATTAGAAATACAGGATCCTTGCAACATGATGGTACATAAAAGAGGTTATCAGTGAAGGTAACTATTAAGTTTAGAGAAGTTTTGTGGCTTTTGCTTCTTCTAAACCACATAGTATAGATTAATCACCTAAATAACTTATTAGATACATACGGGATGTTGGAAAGATGCAGTGTAGCTGACGGAGGGAAGATATTTTGGAAATTCTTTGAGCCAGGCTTTTTAAAGCGATGCAGGGGACTATTGCTGAAGTCCTTGGTCAGACCTTGGTCTTCTTGTCCCTCTCTAGGGAGCTGGACGGCTTGATGTTTGGACAGTGTAGCCCGAAGTACTTTGCCATAGAGCCTCTGACCACTTAGGTGGTTCATTGCTGATGGGTAGGAAGAAAACAGAAAAACTTTGAGTATTAAGATTAACATTCTCGGCAGTGGAGAGATGGCTCAGTGGTTAAGAGCACTTACTGCTTTCCCAGAACCCAGGTTCAATACTCAACACACACATGCCAACTTCAAACTGTCTTTAACTCAGAGTTCAAGGGATCCAATTGCTTCTCTGGCTTCTGAGAGCACTAGGCACACATGTGGTACACAGACAAATATGCAAACAAAATACCCATACACATAAAACTTTATGAACCAAAAGCATTTCAAGAGCTGACAGAAAAATTTATTAAATAACTTCATTCTATAATAAAAGCAATTAACCTAACCAAACAAAGTAACTTCTGAGCAGAGTGCCAGGAAGCTACAGGCATGGAACATAACAAACCCTCAATAAATGGTTATATGACTATAGAGTTTGTCTTAAGCAAAGCATTTTTGTAAGACATCTGAGTAGCTATACTTTAATGTCTGGAAAGAACACGTTCTTGTACCATTATTAGGAAATTTGCCAAAGTAATGGGAGAAAGCCCTGGAGTCCAAGCTGTCGGCACAGACAATGTGTTATGTGTTTTACAAATGAACTTCAGAGCCTCAAATAAAGTAGGTGCTAATGATAATGAAAACACTACCATTAGGAAGTGCTGTGGCAAAATTACATCCACCGCAGTTCTACAATACTCATTCAGAAGGAATATGCAAAATGGGCATCACTGTCAGTACCTAGCTGGGCTTGACTTGCATCCGCCATCTGCACCAAGGCATTTTCTTTCTTGTTAAACATAATCTTCACTCGATGTACATCGCCATACACTCCTAATAAAAGCAAAACACAAAGCACTGAGTCCAAACACCTGGCTTTAATTTTATCCCTGTATCTACAGGTTTCTTTTCTTGCTACATACCATACAATTTTATATATACTGTTTTAATAAGTTTCACAGCTTTTATCTCTCAATCTGTCCCAGATGTCTCATAAACACATCTAATCCAGTATAATCCCCAATGGATTCAATCCCTGTCACATCTTTCTACTTTCAATTTCTAATACAGAAGGGTTTTGTATTATGTCCTTTGCATTTAAGTACTGCTCATTTTACTGTTCCCATGTTTGTGTGGTTATACTGCATATGAGTATAACAAAAGATGTGTAAATAATCGGTCCTATGAAGCTGGAATACATGCTTAATTATTATGGTTTTAACTGAGGGGGAAGACTGTTTTTAGAAAGTTTCCAAACTTTTCTTTTTCCTTTCTATTTTGTTTAAGAATAGGGTCTCAATAGACTGAGAAAAACTGAGGATGAAATTTGATAGCATGGTCCTTGCATAGCACAGAAGAAATCCTCGGTTTGATTCCCAGTACTCTAAAAACAAAACCATACCTGAAAAGTCTTGCTTAAAATGATATGGCCTTCCCATTTATTTATCTATTTTTTTAGGGAACTAATTTTCTTCACATACTTTATAAGTACTTCATGACTCGTCATCAGTAGTCAGTCCCAGCTCAACAGGTTTGTTTTATACTTTTAATTGGGCTTCCTTTACCTTTCATATTCTAGGAAATCTCTCACTGCTGTTTATGAAGACATGCACCCACTATGTCTCCTTCTTCCTCATCTTTAACAAGTCTACTTAACGACCATTTCTCCCGAGCCAGCTAGGCAGGCACTCCCTGCTTTGTACTACCATGTACAATCTTTACTTCCCTGGTTATAATCTTAGCTCTAGCTCCAGTAGCAAACATAATACTCATAAAAGTAATGAACAAGTATTTTTTCTTATTAATTGGTTATGGTATTTATTTACATTTCAAATGTTGTTCCCCCTTCCCAGTCTCCACTCTGCAAGCAAGTATTTCTAAATGAATAAAATATGCTCATTTCACAACTACAGATAATATTAAAAACAATTTAAAAACTTACCAAATAGGATAAAAAGCCCATGTGGTGTGATAAACTGAAAAGGATAACACAAAATATAACTAAATATAGCACAACTTAAAACCAACTATTTACAATATAATAAAGACAGTTTTTTCTGTTATAGCACTATTTATGCTTTCTCATATCCTTTTGATAATTTTTATTTAAATTCCTTTTAACAACTTAAGCATTCTAACATAGAGCTAGACTGTATGTAAGAACCCACCATCCCCCTTCCTAAAAGACTTAAGAGCATTGTCTACTCACGTCAGGATTGAGGTTAGTGACCAGTAGGACACAATTCCCCGGCATTGCACTGGCACCAGGGATGGCCATTCTTCCACTGACAGCAGAGGACGTAAGTGTGAGAGGACCAAGGGCTCCGGGAACAGCTGGGACAGACAGACCTTTAAAACACCAACAGTATTTCTTACAGTCTAATCATCTGAAGAATAGCATTGGATAGGATAGGACTTAAACCAAGGAAGTAAACATAAAAAGTGTCCAGGTTATCTTAAAGGCCAGCATCCCATGGTCTACCAGAAGATGAATACCGTATTTGTTGACATTATCCATAATTAATACAACTCATACTGTGCTCTGAAGAGTAACTGGACTCATTAGTCTTAACAATTAGTTAGGAGCTGGGCAGTGGTGGCACATGCCTTTAATCCCAGCACTTGGGAGGCAGAGGCAGGTGGATTTCTGAGTTCAAAGCCAGCCTGGTCTACAGAGTGAGTTCCAGGACAGCCAGGGAGGGCTACATGGAGAAACTCTGTCTCGACAACAAACAAACAAACAAACAAACACAACTAGTTAGGAAGCTGAGTGGTGATGGATCTCTGTCTACAGAGTGAGGAGAAGGACGGCCAAGACTACACAGTGAAACCTTGTCTCAACCTTCCACCCTCTGCTCCCCACCACAAAAACCCAGGCTTCTCAGAGGACCTATTACCCTACAACCACTTTTCAAGATCTAGCACCTTTATGTCAAGCGAATGTAATTTTCATATTCAAATATATCAAGGTGGTATACACATGCATAGTCCTTCATTAGAAGTATCAAAGATATATGCTGGATAGTACTACATAATTACTGACATGGGAAAAATATTTTTTAACCTTGCAAAGTAATACATTTATATTTTTTAACAAAAATTCAGACTTTTAATGCCCCAGGTAGTCTTGAACTACTGAAAAGGCTGATAAACTGACACTGTACTAAAGCCCCACTCCTTACACCTTTGCTGACTCTGGGCCAGAAACCAGGCCCTTGAGTACTAAGCAAACACTATCACTGGGCTATATCCCCAGCTTCAACTTGTTATTTCAGTTTAACATTCCTTTCCATACTCCTCTGACTACTTTACACCATGTCATTAACTTGAAGTTGAATTGAAATTTATCCTGTTTTGCTTGACAATCTCAGAGGTTTAAGACTATGCAGATAGCACTCTTCACTTGAATGCCTTTTGTCAGGAATTCAACTTTATATCTCTGGCTGGCCTAGAACTCAGAGATCCTGCTGTCTCAGCCTCCTGAGTGCTTCAACCGAAGGTGTACACAATTAGCTCTTCTCCTTCATATGATCTCCTTTTCCTGCCGTTCTAATCCAAACTTGCAGTTTTGCTAATGCCTACAGTGGGTTATGCATCAGCTAAAAGTAGAGCTACAGTGTGTGCTCTACTTAGCCTTACAAGTCTTATCAAATTAAACATTCATTGATTTTTCTCATCCCCCTTAATATCTATTTTTGTGTTTTAAACTTCAGTGTGTCTAAACAAAATATCTGAAACAAAGGAAAACAAATCCTTCACTTCCAGATGCACAAAAATTAAACTCCAAGAGATCCAAAAAGCATATTCAGCAAATATGAATTTTTATGTTTTGTTTTTTTAAATAACTAGAATAACCACATAAAGATGTGTTACAATGTATTAAACCACCAAACAACTAGGACTTAAACTTGATTCTCCAAATCAGTCTTCTTTTCA
Source organism: Apodemus sylvaticus (assembly GCF_947179515.1). Taxonomy (NCBI): domain Eukaryota; kingdom Metazoa; phylum Chordata; class Mammalia; order Rodentia; family Muridae; genus Apodemus; species Apodemus sylvaticus. The sequence continues at coordinate 73,203,638 of NC_067474.1, forward strand.
GTTAATTCTATTCTGCCCAATAGAGACAGTAACTAAAATTTCCAGAATTAAAACATTAAAATATAATAATAATTGCTAGAAAGATGCTACTCTGAAATTTAAAATATAGCTATTATATTCACAAGTAGTTGAAAATCAAAAATGTTAACATATAAGATCAGATTCATAGCATACCACTTCTTAATTACAAACCTGTTTTCTTTACAGAGATAAAACCATAAAATATATGATAAAAAAAATCAGAAAGTTGGGTGGTGATGGTGGCACCCCAGCACTTGGGGAGACAGAAGTAGACAGATCTCTGTGAGTTCATGGCCAACAAGCTCTACAGAGTGATTTCCAGGACAGCCAGGGCTAGTTCCTATTTATTAATTATTCCAGGAATAATAATTATTATTCCATAAATATTCTCAGGAAAAAATTGTATTCCCTGAAATAAATGGCATACATACCCTTCATTGGTACTTTTAAGAACTCACAAATGGTAAAACATTCTCCAAAGATGTTCAAATTTATGTTTTTACTGGTTATGTCTATTTCAAGTGTGTTGAAGACACAAAAATAAAACTCAGGTTTGTTCAACACATAATAAGGTTATCAACAAAGAAAGAAGCAAGAAGATCATATACCTTATCTAACACCCTGACACAGGTTCATGTTGTTAACCTATAGTTAACTAAGTGATTCAAAACACACAGTGGAATTACTGGAGTACCCAGTGGAACAAGAGAGAATTATGTGTACATATAAAGACAGTGTGCATTCAAGTTACTCCATGGCTGTCAAACTTAATGCCTTTAGTTTTAATTGCCCAAATGTGGTGAGCTTCTAGAATCCAATGAATCTCATTTAAAGATTCACTGCAAATTCAACCTGGAAAGACTCACCTGCTGCTTGAGGAAATGCAATGGCTGGGGCAAATCCAGCAGCCCCTGCATATGGAGAGGACATTATACCCGGTGCACCTGTGAAGAAAAAGCTACAATAAATATACTACCTTCCATATGTTAACAATATGTTAACAATACATCATGAAATGCCTATGTGAAAATATTGGTAGACTTGAAGATGGAATCATATAGTTGTTCAGTCAGTAATCCCAAAAGTATAGAAAGCTCCTGCTACCTCCAGAAGCTGTATCTTCAAATGGGTTCGCAGATGAAGCTTAGCTGTTAACTGAGTCTGGACTAGGCTAAGATTCTGGTGTTTACCTGGAACATTTTTTCCCTATATGAAAAGCCATCAAATGCTTGTTAAGCTATACTGTGTTGAAGGAGTACTGGGCTGATGAAAGAAGTACTAAAGCTGGACAATGTGACACATGCTTTTAATTCCATTACTGAAATAAGAAGATTATACACTTAAGGACAGCCTGAGCTACACAGTGAGATTCTGTTTAAACAAACAAAAATGAGATGAAATATCTGTCATTGAAAATGAATTACATTTCAATGATTCACATGAATCATTACAGAGATTCACATGTTGAGGGTCCTCCAGTCATTTAATCCAGCAAGTGGACTACGGAGAAGTCCTAGAGGCTTCACCATGATGGATTAGAGAAGATACCTCTGGAAGTTAAGGGAAAGTTTGAGCTACACAGTATGTAACTGCAAAGCACAAGGAGTGCTCTGTGTATTCCAGACAAGCAATGCCAGCATTTTCTGGTGGAAGCCTTATGACAGTGTCAATAAAACAGAAGGCAGTTCAATGGAGGAACCAAGTGCGAGGTGACCAACCATAAGATACACAACTGCAAACACCAACGCAAACTTAAATTATCATAAGCAATATACAGACTTAGTCATTATGTTGAATTAGCCACTGAGTGCCTACAGAGGAAAACTTGAGTAAAAAGGGACCAAACAGTAAGATGATCAGGGCTAAAGGGAAAGTTAAGAAAAATACCCTATTAGGAGAAGAAAGGCAAAGCCTTAGAAGTAGAAAAAAGTAATCCCTGGGATCCTATGGAATACTTCCAAATTAAGTGGAGGCCTTTCAACAGGAGTTACATAAGAAACGAGGAGAAAAGCATAGTTTTCATGGAATAGTAAAAAAATCCAACCAAAGACTGAGATGTTTCCATTTGTTTCTCCAGGTGGAATATTCTGTTGAAAGCAGCCTACATATTTTCATTTTATTAAGAAATTATACATGGGGGCTGGAGAGATGTCTCAGCAGCTAAGAGCACTGGCTGTTCTTCCAGAGATCCTAAGTTCAATTCCCAGCAACCACATGATGGCTCACAACCATCAGTAATGGGATCTCATGCCCTCTTCTGGTGTATCTGAAGACAGCTACAATGTACTCTTATATACAAAATAAAAATTCATTTAAAAAAATGTTGCCCCTTTTCTCTTCCCTCTTCCTCTCCTTCCTTCCCGACCGCTACCCCTTCCCTATCTTAAATAAAGCCCCACGTGGAACTAAAAAAAAAAAAAAAAAAGTTAACTTTTTAAAGTGGCATTAATGGCAGGTAAGAAGGCTGAGACAGTAAAGTGCTTTCCATGCACAAAGATCAGCATTTGCTCTCCAGAACTCACATTAAGCTAGGCCTGACAGTGCATGCTTAGAAACTCAACCGTCCTTAGGAAAATGGAAGACACAAGTAGATACACAGGCTCATCAGTCTCTCAGCCTAACCTTAACTAACAAGCTCCACACCAATGAGAGATTGTCTTGAAGAGAGGTAAATGGGGTCTACAGAATGATGCCTAAGTTTGTTCTATAGCCACCACAGTCAAGTAAACAGACATATTTGCGCACACATATGATCATATAGAAAGACAGACAGACAGACAGACAGACACACACACACACAAAGTGCCATTGAAAGTTTTCATTGTTGAGCTAGAGAAGGCTCAGTAGATAACCCTGATAATTTTTAAGTTTTTAGAAAAATGGCTACATATTATTTTTGTAACTGGCAAAAGTTCTACTGGTGTAGGTATTAATTTTCTAATTTTAAAAACTGAATTTTATTTAAGAATACTGATTGTTCAGTCCATTGGATTGAACTTATAAACCTAACTTAGGCAGGCTCAAGGCCATCCTGGGCTACCATGTCTGAAAAACACAAAACACACAACAAAGAACATCTTTGTTCTTAGTAAATATTCATTGAGCATTTACAAGTAAAGTAACACATTTGCAACTTACTCTGCAATGGTTTCAAGAGGGAGATACAACTATAAATATATACAGATACAATTGGAAACGATAAAGCAAGCACAGCATGACACAAATGAGAAATATGAATGGATTTATTTATGCTATTCCTACAGCTTACATTATTTTAAAACAAAGCCACATAAAATACTATGAATTTTAGAGTGTAAGTAATACTCTTTTATTATGAAAAAAAAAGTTTTTTGAGACAGGGCCTCTTTATATACCTAAGGTTGCCCTTGAACTCACAATCCTTGTCTCAGTCTTCTGAGTAATGGGTACATGCACTACTGCATCCATTATAAGTATCTTTATAACTTTAGTGTATCAAGTATTTTTTAAATAAGACTCCTCATACACAACAATTACTACATATTAAGGAAATATCGAATTTGACTATCAATAAGCCCAGACCGAGAGAAACTATTTATAATAGAAACAGCCAAAAAGGACTAACTTATGAAATACACACAAGAAAGTCATACCAATAGAATAAAACAGGGTGGGCAATGGAGCAGTAGTAGTGCACACCTTTAATCATAGCACTTAAAGCAGAGGCAGGCAGATTTCTTTGAGTTCAAGGCCAGCCTCAAAGTGTATGAAGCTAGTGTTTCAAAACACACACACACACACACACACACACACGAAAAAGAAATGTTAAATGAAGATATATTCAACATTAATAAATTGTGATAAAACTACTATGTTAAGATAGCATTATATTATTATAATGTCTTGCATTTTAATGCTGCCTTGAGAGTTTGCATGGCTGTGACAAAGCAACTCTTATATGGACAACATTTAATTGGGGCTGGCTTACAGGTTCAGAGGTTCAGTCCATTATCATCAAGGTGGGAACATGGCAGCATCTAGGCAGGCATGGCACTGGAGGAGCTGAGTTCTAAGAGTTCTAGATCTTCACCCAAAGAAAGCCAGGAGCAGCAGAATGAACACCCAAAGGCAGGTAGGAGGGTCTCCAAGCCTACCCAACAGTGACACACTTCCTCCAACCAAGGCCACACCTCCTAATAGTGGCAAGCATATTCAAACCACCACAGGGGCTAAGGAAATTGCTCAGTCCACGAAGTACCTACTATACAAACACGAAGGCCTGAGTAGGGGAGAGAGATGAAGACAAGGGAATCCCCAGGGCTTGCTAGCCAGCTAGTGTAGCAACTAAGTGAGCTCCAGTTGCAGTGGGAGACCAGTGGAGAGTGACAGGGGATGACAAGTGTGTGCACACACAATCTTTAACATGATATAAGAAGGAAAATGCATTGTCTTCAAAACCAAGATAAGCACAGGCAGAATTTGTCGAATATTAGAAACAGACTAACTTTCATATAAGACATAAAACTACTTTTCTCTGATAAATTACATTTAGAATGTAGACATTATTTCGTATTAATAAGTTATGTTTAGAACAACCTCCTCCCACCCATACACACATACACGGGGCTTCTCTGTGTAGCCCTGACTCTCCTGGACTCAATTTCTAGACCTGGTTGGCTTTGAACTCAAAGAACCACATGTCCCTGTGCCTCCTGAGTGCTGGAGATTAAGGGCATGGACCACCATACCCAGACTAAAAAAACAATTCTTAACTGTATTTTTCAAAGGCCCTCCTCCTTTTCTAACACAGCATATTAGTTATACCAATATGTATGTGTGTGTGTATGTGTATGTGTGTGTGTGTGTGTGTGTGTGTGTGTATTCAATTATTTCGATAAAACTTGTTCTGAATTTGATAGCCAAGTTCTGGCAAGCTTGAATTTGCCCTAATTTCTATAATTCATTATTGAAATGGTAATAACAAAGACAAAACTTTTACTTTAAAATAGAATTGCAAATTATTTTCTACTTTGTAAAATAGAATTACAAACTAAACCAATTAGTTTTAATGCTTTAATTTTCTCGCTTAGAAATTGGAGCCAGGTATGATAGCACACTCCTTTAATCCCTGCACTCTGGAGACAGAGGCAGGTGGGTCTCTGAGTGAGTTCCAGGACAGACAGAGCTACATAGAGAGACCCTGTCTCAAAAAAAAAAAAAAAAAAAAGGATAGATTATTAATACTACCATAGGTACCAACAATATTCTAAGGTGTTACTTAGCAGAGAAAAATAAATCATAAGGCTATTACAGTTTAACTTTCTTGAATAATAAACCTCACTTTTCAGAGATATAAAACTAAAAAGCAGCACATATTAATCTAATGACACATGAAAAGTAGATTTGGGGTGGGGAGTTTACATAAAGGTTTGTTGTATTTTTTTTTTAAACTTTGATGTTGGGGCTGGAGAGATGGCTCAGTGGTTAAGAGCACCGACTGCTCTTCCAGAGGTCCTGAGTTCAATTCCCAGCAACCGAATGGTGGCTCACAACCATCTGTGATGGGATCTGGTGCCCTCTTCTGGTGTGTCTGAAGAGAGCAATGATGTACTCATATACATAAAATAAAACAAAACAAACAAACCCTTGTTGTTGTTTGAGACATGGTCTCTAATGCAGCCCTGGCTGTCTTGGAACTCACTATGTAGACCAGGCTGGCCTCCAACTCCAACATGCTAAAGGTTTACTTTAAATAAAAGAGGTAAGTTCTTCAAACCTACTTTTGCAGAGATAATTTGAAAGGCAACTATTTTCAAGGGATTTATTTAATGTAAAACATTAATATTTACACAGTCTAAAACAAAGATACTGCTAAAGTAGTAAAACAGAATAAATCCAGCTTTCTTTTAATAAAGGAAAGACACTAATTGAGGAGATTGATTTAGAAGGTAACATTACTTTAAAAGAAAAAAATCTTTCTCAAGAGCACTTAATGTCAAAATTCTGTTTAGAAATCTGCACATTTAGAATTTTTAAATGGCAATTTAAAAATTACCACTAAAATAATTATTTTAAAGGAAATTAAGTAGCTTTGGGGTAATGTTTATGTGTTAATGTTAGAAAAATAAATTGGAACATAATTTCAGGCTTCTATGTGTTTTGTAAACTAACAGAACTACCTTATATTAAGGCTTAATTTACGGACATATTTGTTCCATGAATTCCTTGAGAAATTCAGAGAACCTAAGAAAGCTAATACAAATAGGTGGAACTTGTAACTTCAGAAGAGTTGCACTGTGACTGAAGGAGAAACTACTCACCGAAAGCAGCAGCCATAGGAGGGTCAAGAGATGGCTGGCCATCACCAGTAGGCAGGTCTATGCGAGTGAAGTCTCTGCTTTTGTCATTATTATATTTCACATTAAGGCTGGTGAGCTTGGAGAAGTCAATACGGAGAGTGCAGCACGCATTATAGATATTCTGGCCATCCAGTGCCTAAAGCAGATAAGAAGACCACACTGACGAACCAAGGAGCCTCTTACCGCAGACAGTGGCAACCCTGCATTAGGCAGAGTTTAAGAGCCCAGAGCCCAAAGAACTAGCTTTATTGTTATTGTCTGAAGTGCTCAGATCAAATGAAGAAAAATATGCAAGGGCTTGGAAAACTATTGTAGAATAATATAGAAACATTATTATTATGATTATTTTGCCCACAATGTATGTTTAAAGATGTTAATTTCATACTTTTATTTTAGTATAATTTATGTTAGTGAATATGATGTATTGATAAAATATCACTGTAAATAGTATGGTACATTAATCATAATACATAAAATATTAACTGTCATATTTTATTTCTTTTGTACTTGCTTTTTTGAATAAGAAACAAAAGAAGTCACTCGTAACCAAAGATCAGTAATCATTCTCTTTCTAAGAATAAAGTGTGCAGGTGGCTACTACCTACTTTCACAAATAATCAAATGTATAAAAACAGACACAGAAACCAAAGATTATGATAACTATATGATACATAAACATAATATAAGAAAACCCATGAAACTAGAGGGACAGGAAATGCAAGGCTGTATTCCTCAAACTGTATGAAAAACAAAAGTCTGTTCAACTTTAATCTCTATTTCTACACCAGTATGAAGCAGAATTAACATTAGTGACAGCTCTCTTGGAGAACTCATGTATCTGATATCACCAAATGCATCACTTTGTCTCATTAAAACAAACTCAAAGATTCATGCACTTAAAGAAACGTAAGTTGATGGCAGTGCGTTTCTTAAGGTTTTCTATATCAACTCAGCTCAGTAACAATAGCAGCTGACTGTAGTTACCAAATAGTGAATCGATGTCTGGCTGATTAAAAACAAGTAATGAAAACACATAGTCAGACATTTACTCATCAGTTAGATCAGTTAGCACCAGGAACTCTATGTAAGCACAGATTTAAAAAACGACACAGGACAGACAGACAGCAGTTTGTCTCAGCGATCTGAGAACTGGTAGACTGCAGATGCTTCCAATGGAAATGCAGGAAGCTTCAGCTTAGAAGAAAGAACACAGAAATGACAGTTTCCAACAGTCAAAGAACACACATAATTAGGCACAGATAAACCAGGCAAGTGAGACTGGATGGCTCCTTCAGATGTCTCCAAAGACAGTGACTAAGAATGAGGGACACGAAGTATAATCACCATTTTGGCATACTGCGCATTCACTGGGTCGGCATACTGAAGCAAGGCTTGAAACTGATTATTCTTTGTAAAGGTGATAATCTTCAACACCGTGCCAAATTTAGAAAATATCTGGAAAAAAAAGAGTTCATATTTAATCTAAGGGAAAATGTTAAATTAATGTACCTATATAAATACATCTTGGTTTATGAATCCTATTTTGTTTTTCTGGGTTTTAGTTTTGATTTTTTTGATACAGGCCCTAGGTAAGCTAGGCTGATTCCTGCCTCACCCTTCTAGTGCTGCATTACAGGCATCTATTACATTACAGGTTGACTTGAATTACACAATTTGACTTTTGTTTGAGGTTTTTGTTTGTTTGATGCCCACTAATATATAAAATGTAAACAATCTTCTCTATTAAAATTTCTGGTATAAAATGTCTTAAACCAAGCCTAAAATGTTATTATTTCAATGTCTATACATGTTACTGACACACCACAGGTACTCAAACATTTAACCAATTTTATAGTATGTACAAATGGTGTAATTCTAAAACAGAAGGTAATAATAGTAATTCACTAATAGTTTGATATAATGATGTGAAACAAGTCAAATGAGTCAATGATTTCATCCTTCTAAGTCATCAGCTACTTCTGAAGGCTTCTATAAGCAGATACTAGATGTTCAAACAAAGGCTTGTTCAACTAATTCAACAATTATATGGCATTTTTCTAAGTACTGGTAAAAAAAGAGCAACAAAATTTTCTGCTTTATTAAGAAAATAACCAGGCAAAGGCTACCATGACAAAAGTATTGTAAGAAAAATAAGAGGAGAGAGGGCTGAGGTCAAATGGAGTCCTAGTATGAGAGAGTAAGAAGGTAAGGTCAGCCTTGCTGAAATGTCTTCTGTTAAGAGAAATAAAAAGCCTAGGCCTGGGGCACATGCCTTTAATCCCAGTTCCTGAAAGGCAGAGAAAGGTAATCTCTGTGAGTTAAATATTGAGGCCAGTCTCAAAAAGTAAATAAAATAAGGAGGAATAGTCAAAAACATAGGGGAATATCTCTAACAGACCCGTAGTCACTAATGCTCAATTCTTTTTGTTTTCCAGGGTAAGGGTCAAACTCATTCCAGAGACTCAGCTGCCTCTGTCCCCCAAGCGCTGACAATTAATATTTTGCCTGCTGCTATATGCCACTGTGCACCTGGTCTCTCAGAACTGGAATACACAATTGGTTGCTCAAGAGCTGCCAGTACTCATGATGGCAGAGCCATTTCTCCAGCCCTTCTAGGTGTTTTTGGAGGCTGTTTCAGGCTGAGGAAGAAAAACTCACCCTGGGTGTGTGGGCACCATCCCCTCTTGGACTGAATAAAAAGAAACAAAGGAGGAAGCCAGCTTAACACCTAGTTTATTCTCTGCCTCCTGATTGAGGACACAATATGACCAGCTGAGTGGGTCCCTGTGATCACTGTAAAATCATTCTGACTGCCTTGCCTTCTCTGCCTTGATGCACTTGAACCCTCAAACTATGAGTCAAAAGAAACCCTTCCTTAAATTGCTCTTGTATTCTGTTACATTATTGAGAAAAGTAATTAACCCACCAAGATTATAGAACAGAATTAGAGCAAAATTCAAACCAGTTCCAACCCCTCTAACATTAACCACACTATCTCTTGGATGAGCGGCAACAGGCTCAGACTATTTGGAAGGTGTGACCTTATTGGAAGCAGTGTCACTGGGAGTGGGTTTAGAGGTATCAAAAAGCCATGCCACACACAATTTCTCTTTGCCTAAAGTTCAGGATGTAGCAGCTCTCAGCTACTGCTTCAATACCTGCTTGCATGCTACCACCCCCTGCCCCCAATGCCATGATAATAACGGTGTCTCTTCATAACAGCATAATGTCGAAGGCAGAGAGGGACGGATGAGGTACAGTGTTGAGGGAGAGGACCTAAAGTAAGTAAGGCAGACTCCTTAAAGAGGAAGCATTTGAGATGTATATCAGCCTGACTTTGTAGGTTAAGGAGTATCCCAAACTCAAGAAACACATAGGGAAGTAAAGATAGGGTTAAACTGGAAGACAGAGAGATAGACAGGGCACCAGAAAGGCCAAGGTGTTACAGGGAAGAATGCTGGGTACTAAGAATGAAGAATGGCGGAAACATTTGTCTGTGGGGCCTAAGGGGCTATGGTAAAAGATTTTTCTTTTTCTAACTGCACTGGGAACAATGACTTCTGTAAAGACTGAGAGTATTAATCCAACTGTGGTACTGAGACTTGAAAATAGTCCTGTTCACCCAGGTCTCTAGGAACTTCTATATAAGAAAGAAAGTCTCATGATACAGATTAACACACTGGTTGGGTGGTGGCAGTGTTAAGTCACAAGTTTAAAAATATCTTTTATAAGAATATAAATTACCACAACATTACAGAAGCAAATGCAAACACTCTGATGATGGGTCACATTGTGAAATAAACAAACTAAAAACCAGTTACAATTCAAACCTCCTGGGCTTTGACTGTTAAATGCTCCTTTGTTCAATAAACAGAAAACAAATTTAACAGAACAATGCAACCAATCATTGAACTACTGAACTACTTTTAGGCAAGGACAAGGGTGTCTACGAACACCACCATTAAAGCATCTAGGAAATGCTTTACAGGTGTATTTATTTTCAAACTGGTACTCAGATAATTATTGAAAGGAATAAAGTAGTCCTACTAACTAATATATTTAGAATTTACATGCATAGCAAAGAACGCTGGAAGTAAATCTAAGTCCTATCATAACTGATATGATGGGCAAGTAAAAGACTGTCTAAGAGCTCTTGTTTGTTTATAATTTTTGAGTTCTGATATATTTCAGTTTTGTGTACACACACACACACACACACAGCCATACTATAACTCTCCATCTAGTCATATAGATCCAAAGGCACATGTGGTGCTTTGAATGAGCATGCCCCCAGTAGGCTCAAATGTTCGAATCCTTGGACCCTAGAAACTGGTATCCGGGAGCAGAGTATTGCAGTGACAGACCTGACCATGCTGGCTTTTTTTTTGAGAAATGTAGACATTTTGGGATTTTGAATTAGAAAAGTGATTGGACACCATAGGCAGAGCTTAGTAGTTCATCCTGGTAGAAGCTTGAAAGATAGTATGTTGAAAGCTGTGAGTACTGTGGAGGTCTGGCTTAAGATGTTTCTGAGAGTGAATAATATTTTTTTTAAAGTTTTACTTATTTTATGTGAATACACTGTCCCTGCCTTCAGACACACCAGAAGAGGGCATCAGATCCTATTACAGATGGTTGCGAGCCACCATGTGGTTGTTGGGAATTGAACTCAGGACCTTTGAAAGAGTAGTCAGTGCTCTTAACCGATGAGTCATCTCTCCAGCCCCAAGGGTGAATATTAGCAGCTGGGCTAGAGACCATTTTTCATGGCATTTTTGCCAAAGACTAGCTGCTTTTTGCCCTTGTCCTAAGAATTTGCCTGCAACTTAATTTAAAAGTAACAGACTAATTCCTTTAGTGGAGGAAATTTCAAGACAGCCTAGTATTGACTCTGCCATGTGGTTCTTAGTAATCACACTTATGCAGAACTACAATGAATAAAAGTACGGGAAAAAGTACAAAATACACAGTTTGAAGAGAAGACAAGAGCCCCAGGAAAGAAGCCAAGGCTGAGCTAAGAGTTAAGATTAAGAGGAGGCCAACCTTGAAATGGAATATAGAGAGGTGCTCTTCCACCCATCAGGCTACCAACTTATATAAAGAAAAGGCATTGGGAATTTTCTGCTTTGGGGAAAAAAAAACAACAAAGAAAATCTGTTGCAAATGTGGTGGGGGGGGGGGGGGGGAGGGGGACAGGATTCATCCCAAAGCAAGCAGCTAAATATAGCAGTGTCATCCAAGGAGTTTTGACTTTAGAGTCATGAAGGACACAACATAAAGAGGCTGTGGAACCTTTTTCTGGAGAATATAGGAGAACCACTTATGCCAGGCATATCCCTACACAAAGGCCCTGAGAGGACAGACAGCTTGGACTGCACTGGAGATGCCAAGATATTAAACACACCAGAGCTATGAGGTATCTACCAAGGAGAACTGCACATGGGAAATGAAACCAGCCAAAAGAAGAGATGTATCTTACAGGCAGCAAAGTTGGAGGGATGGAGTCATCTAAGCCCTTTTGACACTGGACACGGAGCTATAGGGTTTAGAATTTGCCCTGCTGAGTTCCAGTCTTACTTTGGTCTACTATTTCCTTACTATGCCTCCATTCCTCCCTTTAGGGATGGTAATATACGTTCTGTGCTACTATATAATTTGCTTTTTGATTTTACAGGGGTTACAATTAGGAACTTACTTGAGTTTTAAAAGGAACTTTGAACTTTTACACTCTGTGGTTCAAAGTAGCAAGGATCTACCAAAAGCAGGCAGCTAGCACACAGTGCCTAGGCCCAGTAGTTCTCCTTAACTGTACAAGATTCCACAAACCCTTACTCATGTGTCTGTTCTCATGATGCTAAAGCCAGAACCACAGAGATAACACTGTCATGCTCAATTGCTTGCTTGGGATAAGGCCTGGCTTAACTATATGAGAACTTTTGAAAGTGGATAAAATGACTTTACTTTATGATGTAGTCACAAGTCTACAGTGTCCATGGAGATGCCATGGAGTGTTAAATGAGAATGGCTTTCAAAGGCTCGTGTTTGAATACTTGGTCCCAAGTTGGTGGAACTGTTTGGGAAGGATTACAAGATATGGCCTATTGGAGGAAGTATGTCCAGTTTTACCCACTAGAAAATTGTATGATTAGGTAACCTTCCAATTTTTAAATTTTAAATACTACCAGCCCCGATTTAGTGGACTATCTTTGATAAGACAGTTTAGATGCAGTAATGAATGATCTACAAAGATTATACTGGATTACAAGTGATTATCTACACAATGCATATCATATATGCATGTATATACTGAAGCTTACTATATATCTTCCCTTCAGAATTAAATGTATTTTTGTATATGTGTGCCTGTGCATGCACACACACATTCATGTGTTCAACAGTACAAGTAGGCAAGTTAGAAGAAAATTTTCAGAAGTCAGATCTCTTCTTCTGCCATTTGGGTCCCAGGGACTTAACTCATGTCCCTGGGCTAGGAAGCAAGTGCTCTTACCTGCTGAGCCATCTCATTGGCTCCCTCCTCAGAATTTTAAACTGAAAATATTCAAATATAACAAGGGACAAAAAAATAAATTAGTTGTATTCTTTGGTAACATAATTTTTTGAAGAAACTGCAACTATCTAGATTTTAACAAAGATACAATACTTTCATTTATTTCATACTTAGCTATTAAAAAAAAAACTAAGCCTGTAATCCTAACACTCAGGAGACAGTCCCTATAGGAGCATATATTTAAATGTTTAGTCACCAGGGAGTGTAATTCTTTCATAGGATTAGAAGGATTATGAGGTGTGGCCTTGCTGGAAAAAGTATGTTCATCACTGGAGGCAGGCTCCAGGGTTCCAAAAGCCCATGCCATTCCTAATCTCTGTTTGCTCTATAGCTCTCAGGTATCTCTGCAGCATCATTCCCATTGGCTGCCATGTTCCCTGACATGATAATGACTAAGTCTCTGAAACTGTAAGGAACCTCTAATTAGATGCTTTCTTTTGTAAACGTTGCTTTGGGTAGTGTCTTTTCATAGCACTAAAGCAATGACAAAGATATGTTTGACATGGGGGTTTGATTTTGTAGAAATCCTCCTGTTTCAGCCTCTCAAGTGCTAGTATTATAAGTGTACTATTAAACCTGGCTAAAATTTTCTTACCCATCATTTTCCCTCTAATGTTTGGTATTATTATCATAATTACCGGTATTAGGGATTGAACATACTGATGAAAATTCTTCATACCACATGCTCTGCCACCTGAGGCTCAGCTACACCCCAGGCCTTCAAGTTAGGCCAAGTGTAGTGACACACTTTTAATACTAGCACTTGGGAGACAGAGGAAGGCAGATCTCTGAGTCTGACCAGTCTGGTCAACACAGCAAGTTGTAGAACAGTAGTTCATAGGTCTTAAAAACACAAAATTTAGAAAAGGGAGGATGTCAAAAAAAAAAAAAATACCTGATACAATTTCTTCTATGAATTCAGGATGTTAACCCCCCCCCCTTTTGGGGGACAGGGTCTATATATATAGCTCTGGTTATCCTGGTGCTCGCTTTGTAGATTAGGCTGGCACTGAATTCAGAAATTAATCTGCCTCTCCCTCCTAAATGCTGGGATTAAAGTTGTGTGCCATCACATCCAACTTACAAAACAGACAATAACTACCAAGAGTTAGGGAAAAAAAACACGACTGATTTTGCTTTCTGAAGAGTTTGTTCCTTACCTGATGGAGAACTTCCAGAGAGACAGGGTAAAATAGGTTTTCAATAATTATCCGGAGCACAGGGCTCTGTCCAGGTAGCAATGGGCCTTCATTGGAAGTAGCTCCAGGAAGGGACAGGTTTCCTGATTGGACTGCACTGACAGCCTGCAGTGCAGCCTGGGCTCTCTAGAAAAAAAGGCAAAAAAAAAAAAAACAAATAAAAAAGAAAATGAGCACTCTTAATCACAGAAGCAATGCACACACCCTGAAGCTCATATGATATAATACACATCTGGATGCATATCTCAAGTTTGCTATGATTAAAAGCAAAGTTTTCTGTTTGGTTCCTCTTTCCTTTCCTAAGATGGGGCTCAGGAGATGGTTCAATCAATAAAGTGCTTGTTGTGTAAGCACAATGACCTGAGTTTGTTCCTTAAAATCTACATGAAAAAGCTTGGAATAGCGGTATACATACACTTTTAGTCCCAGCACTATTATGTTGGGGGTGAGGGGATTCTTTGTGTGGTCTTGGCTGTCATAGAACTCATTTTGTAGGTCAGTTTAGCCGCAAACTCACAGAAACCTACAGCCTCTGCTTCCTGAGTGCTGGGAGTAAAGATGTGCACTACTACTGGACAATTCGTCTAAAGCTTTTAGATAGTATAAGTGTAAATGTGATTGGTGTCAGTAGGGAAGGCAGACCATCAGTAGAAGTAGGCCTTCTTGCCACAAAACATCATGAATAAGCTGAGGAGGACAGTCACAGGCCAGAGCTGCCTTACAAAGGGAAATCTCAACCCAGACAAAGAAGAGAAGATATTTATGATATGTTTCTGTTTGGGAGTACAGGAGTGGGGAGGGGAGGCTTCAATGCTATCACCTGAAGAGCATGAGAAGAGTCGGATGAAGACAGATGGGGCAGCTGGCCGAAAATGCCTGAACCCAAGAAGTTAGAAGGGAACCCATAATGATACGGGTACCCAATGTCATGAGACAGCCTGAGAAGGGAAAAGAAGTCCACGGGGTGGACAATCAATGAACTAAGATGCTGAGTGTGGAGTGTGATCAGACTAACTAATGATCAGACACCTGAGTGTGATCATTCAGGTAACCTGGCAAAAGGCGTCAGTGTACAAACAAGCTTCTAATACATTTCTACTAAAATGAAACAAGGTGTTCTAAAAACCAGCTGCTTCAGAACTGTGGCAAGAAAAACAGAAGTTAAGTGTGAAATAATTTTGATTTTGTGGTAATTTTTTTATATTTTTTTCAGAATGCAAAAATTACCAAAACAATAAAGACGGAAGACAGCTTAAAGGGGCTCGCACTGGCCCAATCTGAGAATTCTGAACATCAAAGGAAATATATAAATTAACAGGAATCCCTAAGTCCATAATGCTCACAACTGACAGCTTGTAAAGAACAGCCATTTATGATAAATCCAAATGCATGAGATAGTATTTCTTCCCCCTTTTAAGGTGGGCTCTCCCTATCTGTAGGTATAACATCTAAACATGGATGGAAAATTTTCAGTCTCTGCTAGCAGTTCTCAACCCATGGGTTGTGACCCCTTTGGGGGTTGAATGACCCTTTCACAAGGGACTCTAAGAATATCTGCACAACAGATATTTATATTATAATTTACAACAGTAGCAAAATTACAGTTACAAAGTAGCAACAAAAATAATTTTATAGTTGGAGGGTCAAAACAACATGAGGAAGTATATTAAGAGATCACATTAGGAAGGCTGAGAATTACTATCTATACTGAACACGAAAACACCCCCTTTTACTTATCATTATTCCTTGAACAAAATAATATAACAAGTATTTGGGGGTTTTGTTGAAACTAGGTCTCACTATTATATAGCAAGGTCTGGATTAGAACTTATCCTCCTTCCTGAGTGCTGAGTATCATAAGGGCATGTCACTATATCTGGCACTATTACAACTATTTACATAGCCTTCATGTTGCATTAGATATTATAAATAATTTAGAGAGTATTTCAAGTATACACAATAATGTGTGTTTATGGTATATACAGCTATTACATTATCTTATAAAAGTACCTTTAGTATCCTTGGATTTTAGAATGGGGATCCAAGAAATAACCGGCCAAACTACTACCCTCCTCAATGGATAAAAGGAGAGAGGGTTCCTTTTCTATAGTACAGAAGCCTGGTAAACATGACTGTGTCACTTCTACACATATGTCAAAGATAGATATTCTAAACTGAATACAAGGAAATGTCAAACCAACACATGCTGAGGAATATTATAGGAAATAAACTGCCTTTCATTTTCAAAGATGTTAAGTAAGGGCATGAGATTAAAAGGTAGAATTTGTCTAAAATGACTAAAAAGATATAACCAAATAGAACATAAACATGAATCTAACTATATCATTTTGCTACATGCAGGTATTATTAACAGAACAATTAGCAAAATATGAGTGGGACCTACAGATGACAGGAGTAATATATCAATAATAATTTTTTTCTTTTGGGGGGCCAGTAGTAGGGATTGGACTCAAGGTCTCATGCACACCAGGTAAGCATCCTACTGGAGCCTTCCTGGGGTGCTTTTTCATTTTAAGATAAAGTTACACAAAGTTACTTGAGCTTGCCTTAAAATATACTAAGTGCCCTCAACAGATCTTGAACTCATGAACCTCCTAAGTAAATGGGATTACAGGCCTGTGCCACCAACCTTAGCAAGTGCTGAGCTGACTACCAATTCTAGTCTATAGAAGAAACTTCCTCATTTGTAGGATGAATATACAAAATACCAATAAATAATGAAGAACGGTTGGTCACAAAAAAGCTTGAGAACTGAAACTTTATACTACCTGCACATTTTTCTACATTTGTAATATCCTCAATATCTTACAATATTTAGTGTGTGTGTGTTTGTGTGTGTGTGTGAGAGAGAGAGAGAGAGTGAGAGAGAAAGAGAGAGAGAGAGAGAGAGAGAGTGTGTGTGTCTATTTCAGGGCTGACCTCTTGGTATAGGCTAAAAACAGTGTATTCTTCCCAAGGGGAGACTATTTCTCTAGCTTTCAGCATTCCTTAGTTGCCTGTACTTCTTTATGCAGGGTCTTGTGTCCCCCACATGAAAAGAAATTTTCGCATGTAGGCACAGCTGGCCTCACACTCTGCCTCCTAAGAGCTGAGAGTACAGCATGTTCCTCCATGCTTAGCCACATTTACTTCTTGAGAGTGGTGATAATTTGAAAAATGTGAATCAGAATAAAAAGTTCTAGAAATTTAATACACCTTTCATTTTCATATATTCAATTAGGAAATTTTAATCATAGCATTGATATTTTAAGTAATTAATTGTCGTTTTAATGTTTCCGTACAGTTTTTCCATGTGAGATGCTTGGGTTCTTGGTACTGGCTATGATGACCCTTACTAAGGTAAGTGCCTTTCTCAAATCAGGAAGCTTCTTACTTTTTGTATGCTTAATAAACTCCAGTCTTTACACCTGCATTTGTTCTTTTTTCTTTTGTTTGACTGTTTTGAGATAGGGTCTCACTATGTAGCTCCAGCTGTCCTAGAACTCACTATGTAGAGCAGGCTGGCCCCAAATTCAGAAAGATCCCACTGTCTTTGCCTCTCAGGTTCTGGAAGAGCTATGCACCACTGAGGCCACCTATGTACATGCTCTTTTTCCTATTTGACACACTTAGTATGCTTCTTACAAACTAGAGAAAATCTTTGTCTTTTGAAACAGTTTCACTGTGCAACAGGGCCCTGGAACTCATTGTGCAGACCAGGCTGGCCTCGAACTCACAAGAGATCCTCCTGCCTCTGCTTCCCAAGTGCTGGGATTAAAGGTGGGAACTACAACTGGATGAGAAAAAATTTTTTTAATATACAAAGTATTTCACAAATCTGCACATGTGCACAGGCCAAATTAATCTCTTTATCCGTTCTAGTGTTAGTACATGGGATGAAGAAAACATGATCCTTTAAAGATACTAAACATTTTAATAGTGGTTTTATGTCAACACATTTTTTTACATATCATATAATACAAAACTCCCCAACGTTCAGTTCCTAAAGCAACATCACCTTTAAAAACAATACGTGAATTAAAAGAGCATTTTGCTTGTATCATTACTTCTCACACTGTTCTCTATAGGCAACACGTCTGGGTCTCGGCCCAGTTCTGCTTTAAGCATGGCACTCTACCTCATTTACCTCACTCTGCGCTTCTCAGTAAGACTTTAGTAGAAAATGAGTATGGTTCTGCTTTTACAGGTTTGAAAACAAACTCAAGACTTCCATTTGAAACTTTAATTGGTGTGTATAAGGTGGGTGATGCCAATCAAAAAAAGATACAGGCTTAGAATTAAATGTGAAGTATTCTACACACTCCACAAATTAATGAGTATAAGATATTAATCAATGCCATCTTACAGCCAACAGATTCCCGTAACAAAGACTGGATTTTACCCCGTTCAATATAACAGCTGGCTGGGTGTCTCAAGTGATGGCAGTGGTGGCTCAAGCCTTTAATCATAGCAGGCAGATCTCTGTGATTTTGAAGCCAGCCTATTCTACTGAGTTCCACAACAGCCAGGGATAGACAGGAAAAAAACAAAAAAAAACAAAAAAAAAAAACCCTGTCTTGTAAAACAAACAAACAAACAAAAACAAAATAAAATGACCTATATGACAGCTATCAGACACAGTAATTGGGGAGCTGACTTTTATAATTAGTTAAATACAGTCACTACTTCTGCATTGGGTGTTAACAGTCTGGCATATTTAGGCAAAGACATAATGAACATTCCTCTCACATTAAAATGATTCAATATCAAAAGCATGTGGAATTAAAAACAAATTTGTTCTCACTTCTTTACTTTATGTCAATAACCATTCTCTTAATTTTAATTCTATCTGAGTAGTTGCTGCTGCGGGTTTTGCTGTTATTGTTCCTTCTCCACTTTTTCTCTTTTTCAGAAGAATAAGAGACTGAACAGTGCATGCTGTCCTCTTCAGGACACAACATTCCATAGAGACGGCACAGGCATTGGTGTTCACAAGCACTGACTCAAGCATTCTAAATAACTGGCAAGAAAGTGAAGATGCTTTTAAAGTGGGGTGCAGTGGTGCACACCTGTAATACCAGCACTGAAAGGGGTTAGATGGGACCAAACATCTAAGAGATGAAGGGGGTCAGAGGCAAAGAAAGGAGTGAAGAGAGGGAGGGAAAGGAAGGGTAGAAAGGAACTTTTGAAAATAAAAGTTCAAAGGGGGAAGGACCTGACATAATTATAAAATAAGATCTTGAGCTTTTTGTTTTGTACTGAGTGAGACAGGGTTTCGTGGTGCAGCCAAGGACAATCCTGAACTAAAATCCTATTGCCTCAGCCTCTTTAGTGCTGGGATTAGGAAAATGCACTACTACAATACCAAGTTTTAGTAGCAATTCTTAACTAAGCAAAAACATTTAAGAAAAACAAACAAGTGTTTGAAGATGAAAATGCATTAAAAATTATGGTGCAATACAATTATTACTGTGGGAGATGATTTTAGACAGTTAAGGCAACAGTACTAGAATGATTAAAATCGGTATAATCAAACAAGCACAAGGACTTTAATAAGTTACAGTGGGGAGACAGAGTTGCTATAAGCCGTAAATGTACCCAGGGAGCATGGTGGCACAGACTTGTGATCTCAGCACTTCTTACCAGTGCTAAAGAAGGAAGGAAGTAGCAGGTCAGCCTGGGCTACCAAGTGAGCCCAACCTAACTTGGGCACCATCGTGGGTCTCTACCTTAATAAATAAAACACAAAGTACCTGTGTGATTTGAAGAATACATTTCTAAGGCTAAGAATATGGAAATCAGAATAAGAGTGAATATTCTGGAATATAGTATTCATTTTAATAATTGTTTAGAGAACATTTTAAAGGTAAAATCTTACAAAATCATTTTTTGCAAATTCATACACTACTAACAAAGTCAAGAAAACTTCAAAGTAAAAAGTTTTCAAATGTTGAACCACATGACATGATTATATTTAGTAACTATAGTTCTTTAGTAAAGCAAGAAGGTAAAACTACTTCATATAGAATTGACCCTTTGACAACTGTGTCCATGGCCAAGAGTCACATGCTTGCTTTGGGGTATACTGATGCTCAGAAAAACTGGGGGGGTGGGGGTGGGGAGTGATCGACATGAATCTATCTGAGTTCTTGGCTTTGAAAAAATAAGCAGCATTTATATATATGTAAACAGGTACTTTCCATTTTGACTTATATTTGATGTAAGGTTTGGAATAAAAGTGTTGAAATCAAGGCTATCTAAGAATAAACTAGGCCATTTGGGTAACCCTGGTTGCCTAGCAACTGGGATTTCTCACGGTTTCCCTTTGGCCAATCTCTAAGTTTTTAATAAATTATCTTTTGTTCTAGTAATTTATACTAACATACTTAGGAATAAAACTACTATGACGACTATGATTTACATGAAGAAAATGTTTAAATTCTACTGAAAAACTTTAATAGAAAAATAAACAAAACAGAACTGGTACTAAAGATACTCAAGAAGTTAGACCCAAAAAAACCCAAATAACCCTATTAAAAAATGGGGTACAGAGCTAAACAAAGAATTTTCACCTGAAGAACTTCAGATGGCGGAGAAGCATCTTTAAAAATGCTCGACTTCATTAGTCACTAGGGAAATGCAAATCAAAACAACCCTGAGATTTCACCTTACACCAGTCAGAATGGCTAAGATTAAAACTTCAGGAAACAGCAGGTGTTGGCGAGGATGTGGAGAAAGAGGAACACTCTTCCACTGCTGGTGGGGTTGCAAATTGGTGCAACCACTCCGGAAATCAGTCTGGCGGTTCCTCAGAAAACTTCCAGAGGATCCTGCTATACCACTCCTGGGCATATACCCAGAGGATTCCCCAGCATGTAATAAGGATACGTGCTCCACTATGTTCACAGCAGCCATATTTATAATAGCCAGAAGCTGGAAAGAACCCAGGTATCCCTCAACAGAAGAATGGATGCAAAAAATGTGGTATATATACACAATGGAGTACTATTCAGCCATTAGAAACAATGAATTCATGAAATTCTGAGACAAATGGATAGAGCTGGAGAACATCATACTCAGTGAGGTAACCCAGTCTCAAAAGATCAATCATGGTATGCACTCACTAATAAGTGGACATTAGCCTAGAAAACTGGAATACCCAAAACCTAATCCACACATCATATGAGGTACAAGAAGAAAGGAGGAGTGGCCCCTGGTTCTGGAAAGACTCAGTGTAGCAGTATAGGGCAAAACCAGAACAGGGAAGTGGGAAGGGGTGGATGGGAGAACAGGGAGAGGGAAGGGGGCTTATGTGACTTTCATGGAGTAGGGGGTCAGAAAAGGGGAAATCATTTGAAATGTAAATAAAAAATATATCAAATAAAAAAAGAAAAATAAACAAAACAAAACTGGTACTAAGGATTGAGAGACGAATGTTAAATTACTTCCAAATTTACAAAAAAAAAAAAAAAAGAATCAATCCAATTTTTTTAAAAGAAAACAAGACAACAAAAATAATTATAAGAACTATAATCATTTAATTCTGAAGAGACAATATATTGCTTTACAATAAATTAAGTTACAGTACACACTAAAAGCAAGAATGGAATAGAAAAGTCAGGTCCAAGCTAGATTTGGAGTTCACGCCAAGTGAACAGAATTCATGAACACAGAACATAAAATACACTTATTATTAACAAGTGTATATAAATGCATATTGTAAGCATGAAGAAAGGGCATGATATGAAACTAGGATAAGTTTCATATCAATAGATTAATAAATAGGTTATTAAACCAGAAGAAACTTATTTTGCCATTAGGAGGAAAAAAGTGCTGCCTTTATAATAATATATATCACATATATCATATAGGTATCACATATATAAAACAGAAAAATCCAAGAGAACAAAGATTTAAATATCAAACCAGAAGTAACCAAAATAATGGAAGAGGGGCTGGAGAGAGGGCTGAGCTGATAAAAGTACTTGTTGCTTGGGAGGCAGAGACAGGCAGATTTCTGAGTTCGAGGCCAGCCTGGTCCACAGAGTGAGTTCAGGACAGCCAGGACCACACAGAGAAACCCTGTCTCGAAAAACAAACAAACAAACAAACAAACAAAGAGTACTTGTTGCTCTTGGAGAGGGCCTGGGTTGGGTCTGTAAGTACCCACACAGTGGCACAACCATCCATGACTTAAGTTCCAAGCAACTGTATGTTTTCTTCTGATGTTCGTGGGCACCAGGCAAGTCCATACATATATACATTTATAAACATAAGTATATTTTTAAAATTTAAGAAATTTTTATCTTAATGTTATTTTGAAGCATGGTGTGAGATGATATGACCATGTTGAAGGAAGTTACCAATATCTAAAAATGATTTTTCAACTACCCAAACACAAAGTCATAGTCTGACATTAGACTGGCAGTTGACAGAGGCCAAGGAAAGAGAAATTGGAAAGTTGTTATTTAATACAAGGAATTTCAGTTTAAAACAGAGGGGAGGGGGGAAGTTCCAAAGATAGCTGAATTAATGATTGTCCTTAACAACCATTAAAATATGCACTTACAAATGATATAAGATGACTTTATCATGTGTATTCATGAGGGCTGGAGAGACCCTTGAACTGCAGGGAAGCTTCCCAAGCACCGCCATGTCCCTCTGCTCCAAAGCAGATGCTCAGGTGAGGACAGAGTACTCAGGAACTCAAGGGCCAGCCAGCCTGGAGTTCACAGTGTCAAACAACAGTCTCAAACATGGCGGAAGGCAAGGATGACACCCAAAGTTATCCTCTGACCTCTACACATAAGAGTCACACATGTAAGCCTAGACATACAAACATGAATACATTCTGCATGACCACATGCACACAAGATTTTAAAAAGTATTTAATAACATTCAATACAGAAATCAATCATGATAGATATTAAAACATGCATATGCTTGAACCCAGGGATTACACTGTTAGAAACACGACCTAGTAAGATGAGGTCCTATGTATGCCAAAATGTTTATTGCAGTGCTATTTATAAAACCTTAAAATAGGAAAAACATTTCAATACTTATCAAAAACCTGGACTAAGTATAGGTCTTCTATCAAAGGACTAACAGTGGTGGTTAAAAATCCAAAATCATCTGTCTCTTGCTGCAGAATAATGTCCATAATATATTACAGAATAAAACCAAAAACACTTCACACACCAGGATTTCATCTGTATATAGTTACATATATAGCACAACAGAAGAATATATAGAATATTAGCACCAATGATCAGTTATCTCTGGTCAAACAGATGCTTGCATTTTTCTTCATATTTTTCTAAATTGCTTAAATGTTTAACTATGAACAGGTTTCTTATTTGTAATCTATAAAAATTCTTCTGTTGAGGGGACATCTGGGTTGTTTCCAGTATCTGGCTATTATAAATAAGGTGACTATAAACACAACACGTGTCTTTGTTATATATTGGAGCCCAAGAGTGGTATAATTGGGTCCTCAGGTAGTACTATGTCCAATGGTCTGAGAAACAGCCAGACTGATTTCCAAAGTGGTTTTACCAGATTGCAGTCCCACCAGCAATGGAGGAGTGTGCCCCTTTCTCCACATCTTCACCAGCATCTGTTGTCACCTGAGTTTTTTATCTTAGCATTCTGACTGGTATGAGGTGGAATCTCAGGGTATTTCTAATTTGCATTTCCCTGATGACTAAGGATGTTAAACATTTCTTTAGGTGCTTCTCACACATTCAGAATTCCCCAGTTGAGAATTCTTTGTTTAGCTCTATACCCCATTTTATAACAGGGTTATTTGGTTCTCTAGAATCTAACTTCTTGAGTTCTTCGTATATTTTAGATATTAGCCTTCTATTGGATATAGGGGTTGGTAAAGATCTCCCAAACTGTGGGCTGCCATTTTGTCCTATTGACAGTGTCCTTTGCCTCACAGAAGCTTTCAATTTTATAAGGTCCCATTTGCCGATTATTGATCTTAGAGCATAAGCCACTGGTGTTCTGTTCAGGAAAATTTCCCCTGTGTCAATGAGTTCAAGGCTCTTCCCCACTTTCTCTTCTATTAGAGTCAGTGTATCTGGTTTTATGTTGCAGTCCTTGATCCACTTGGACTTGAGTTTTGTACAAGGAGATAAGAATGGATCAATTTGCATTCTACATGCTGACTGCCTGTTGAACCAGCACCATTTGTTGAAAATGCTGGCTTTTTTTCCACTGGATGGTTTTGACTTATTTGTCAAAGACCAAATGACCATAGGTATCTGGGTCTTCAATTCTATTCTATTGATCTACTTGCCTATCTCTGAACCAATACCATGTGGTTTTTATCACTATTGCTCTGTAGTACAGCTTGAGGTCAGGGATGGTAATTCTCCCAGAAGTTTTATTGTCGAGCAGTTTTTGATATCCTGAGTTTTTTGTTATTCCAGATGAATTTGAGAATTGCTCTATCACTATGAAGAAGTGAGTTGAAATTTTGATGGGGTTTGTATTGAATCTGTAGATTGCTTTTGGAATATGGCTGTTTTTACTATGTTAATCCTACTAATCCATGAGCATGGGAGATCTTTCCATCTGAGGTCTTCTTTGATTTCTTTCTTCAGATATTTGAAGTTCTTGTCATAAAGATCTTTCATTTGTTTGATTAGACTCACACCAAGATATTTTATATTTGTGACTATTGCAAAGGATGTTGTTTCCCTAATTTCTTTCTTAGCCCATTTATCCTTTGAGTAGAGGAAGGCCACTGATTTGTTAGAGTTAATTTTATATCCAGCCACTTTGCTAAAGTTGTTTATCAGCTGTAGGAGTTCTCTGGTATAATTTTTAGGGTCGATTATCTATACTATCATATCATCCGCAAATAGTGATATCTTGACTTCCTCCTTCCCAATTTGTATCCCTTTGATCTCCTTTTGTTGTCTAATTGCTTGGCTAGAACTTTAAGTACTATACTGAATAGATTGGAGGAGAGAGGGCAGCCTTGTCTTTTCCCTGATTTTAGTGAAATTGCTTCAAGTTTCTCTCCATTTAGTTTGATGTTAGCTATTGTTTGCTGTGCATTACTTTTACTATGTTTAGGTATGGACCTTGAATTCTTGATCTCACCAATACTTTTAACCTAAATACTTATTCTTATACCCACAGATCACCTTTCATTGAAGAAGTTTCACTTTGCACCAGATGGAGACCATTACAGAAAACCATACCTGGTCAAAATACAGAGAGCAACTGGGCCAGGGGCCTAACCCCAATGATACATCTACTACACAACTCCTGCACCCAAGAACATCATAGGGGAAGGGGGAAGAGACTATAAAAGCCAGAAGACAGGAAGTCTGTTATGAGACTGTATCTCCTAGAAATGACATGGAAGCCACATCCATGATAACTACCTCAATATATGGCTGCCTAACAAGAACAACACCCATAGATAAACATGCGAAACTGGAAGAAAGAAATCTTACATGTCTCTATTCTTAAACAAAGAGCCACCAATTAACAACAGCTAAGCAAGGGAGAATTAGGCTTCCCTGGAGATGAGTATTCAAATTGGTTATCCAACACCAGGTGGTCAGTCTTGAAATAATATACAGAGAAGCAACACTAAACAGAATCAGCAAGCTACACAGAGAAACTCTGTGTGTGAAGATGAGGATGGATAATAACAAAAGCACATGCATAATAATAAGAATTAAAGAAAAAAGAGTTGTGAATTTGAAAAGGAATGCGGGAGGAATGGGAGGGGCTGAAGAAAGGATTAAAAAAGAGGAAAGTGAAATCATTATATTCAATTCTATATTGGTTTTTTAAGACAGGGTTTCTCTTTATAGTCCTGGCTGTCCTAGAACTCACTCTCTAGACCAGGCTGGCCTCGAACTCAGAAATCCAGCTGCCTCTGCCTCCTAAGTGCTGGGATTATAGGCATGCGCCACCATGCCCGGCTACAATTCTAAAAGATATTTAAAAAAATAAAGCACACGGGCTAGGGAGATGGCTCAATGGTGAAGAGCACCAGCTGCTCTTCTAGAGGACCTGGGTTCAATTCACAGCCCCCAAATGACAGCTTACAGCTGTCTGTAACTCCAGTTCCAGGGCATCTGGCACATTCACAGTCATCCATGCAGACAAAACATTCATGCGTATAAAAGACAAACACACAAAAAAACACACACACTTTTTTTTAAATGCACTTTTTTAAAACTTTTTTTTGGGGGGAAAGTTCCCCTGAGTAGTCAAGCTTCCTACTTCTAGAATTACAAGAATGTTACCCATGCACAGCCCAGTAAGTGTCATTTCTAACACTATAACTTCCAAAGTTTACAAATGAAACTGTTTTTATTATTAAGCATTTAAGAACAAATTACATATACATATGAAATCCTAATAACAGGTACTAAAAGGAAGAAAAATAATGCCTAAAAAATACTTACAGCCTGATTAGGCAGATTGTCAGTCTTAAGTTCTCGGTGATTGGAATACTGGATATACACAGGCTGACTTCGAAGATGAGGAGTAACAGGAGTGTAATAATTTATCATAGTAACAGCAGCTTCTTCAGAAGCCATTTCTAAAAAGGCCTGCAATAAATACAAGAAGATAATTAAGAATCATTCCATACTGGTCTAAACTTTTGCTTTCTCACCATACATGACACTGTCCCCAAAGGGATAAAATAAATTTGATAAACTGGGTCCAATAAAAGTTTCCAACTTAGGAAACTGCCAGGTGATTAAATTATTTTGTTATGTTTTATGTTTGATTTTTTTTAATTCCTATTTCTTCAAACGACTAAAAATAAAAATAAATGTTTACGTCACTGTTACAAATGAATATTCTTAGGAGCTATTAATTTAAAAATTTTTTTTGTAAAATCTTGGGTTAAACTGCTAGAGTACACAAAAGAGATGCTAAAATTTCATTCAATAAAGACAAATAAAGAGGTTAAAAACAACAGTCCAAGTGTTAGTATAGCGGTATACACCTTTAGTCCCAGCACTGGGAAAGACTCTGAGTTGCAGGACTGCCTGGTACAGAGCATAGTAAGGCCCTACTTTAAAACAATGACACCCTTCACAATAGCCACAAACAATATAAAGTATCTTGGTGTGACTCTAACCAAACAAGTGAAAGATCTATACAACAAGAACTTCAGGTCTCTGAAGAAGGAAATCGAAGAAGACCTCAGAAAATGGAAAAATCTGCCAATCCTTTAATATAGTTAAAATGCCCATCTTGCCAAAAGCGATCTATAGATTCAACGCAATCCCCATCAAAATCCCAACTCAGTTCTTCACAGAGTTAAAAAAAGCAATTCTCAAATTCATCTGGAATAACAAAAAACCCAGGATAGCTAAAACTATTCTCAACAACAAAGACATTCTGGGGGAATCAGTATCCCTGACTTCAAGCAATATTACAGAGCAATAGTGTTAAAAACTGCATGGTATTGGCACAGTGACAGACAAGTGGACCAATGGAATAGAATTGAAGATCCAGAAATGAATCTACACACCTATGGTCACTTGATCTTCGACAAAGAAGCTGAAAACATCCAGTAGAAAAAAGATAGCCTTTTCAACAAATGGTGCTGGTTCAATTGGAGGTCAGCATGCAGAAGAATGCGAATTGATCCATTCTTATCTCCATGTACTAAACTTCACTCCAAGTGGATCAAGGACCTCCATGTAAAACCAGACACACTGAAACTAATAGAAAAGAAACTGGGGAAGACCCTTGAGGACATGGGCACAGGGGAAAAGTTCCTGAACAGAACACCAATAGCTTATGCTATAAGATCAAGAATTGACAAATGGGACCTCATAAAATTACAAAGTTTCTGTAAGGCAAAGGAGATCGTTAAAGGAACAAAACGGCAACCATCAAATTGGGAAAGGATATTCACCAACCCTACATCTGATAGAGGGCTAATATCCAATATATACAAAGAACTCAAGAAGTTAGACCCCCAGGGAACCAAAGAACCCTATTAAAAAATGGGGTACAGATCTAAACAAAGAATTTTCACCTGAAGAAATTCGTATGGCCGAGAAGCACCTTAAGAAGTGCTCGACATCATTAGTCATTAGGGAAATGCAAATCAAAATAGCCCTGAGATTTCACCTTACACCAGTCAGAATGGCTAAGGTCAAAAACTCAGGAGACAGCAGGTGTTGGAGAGGATGTGGAGAAAGAGGAACACTCCTCCACTGCTGGTGGGGCTGTAAGATGGTACAACTACTTTGGAAATCAGTCTGGCGGTTCCTCAGAAAACTGGACATGACACTTCCGGAGGACCCTGCTATACCTCTCCTGGGCATATACCCAAAGGATTCCCCGGCATGCAATAAAGACACATGCTCCATTATGTTCATAGCAGCCTTATTTATAATAGCCAGAAGCTGGAAAGAACCCAGATTTCCCTCAAAGGAGGAATGGACACAGCAAATGTGGTATATTTACACCATGGAATACTACTCAGCAATTAGAAACAAATGAATTCACAAAATTTTTAGGCAAATGGTTTGATCTGGAAAATATCATCCTAAGTGAGGTAACCCAATCACAAAAGAATACACATGGAATGCATTCTCTGACAAGTGGATATTAATTAGCCCAGAAGCTCTGAATACCCAAGGCACAAATCACATAACAAATGACTCCCATGAAGAAGTATGGAGAGGGTCCTGATCCTGGAAAGGACTGATTTAGCAGTGGAGAGGAATATAAGGACAGAGAAAAAGGAGGGAGGTGATTGGAAAATGGATGGAGAGACAAAGGTTTATGGGACATATGGGGAAGGGGGATCTGGGAAAGGGGAAATCATTTGGAATGTAAACAAAGAATATAGAAAATAAAAATATTACAAAAAAAAAAGAAAAGTTGAAAGCCCTGTTGAAGGGAAAGGGGACAGTTGGTTGAAAAATACTACTCTATCTAAATTCTCAAATAAGATCTGAAATAATAACTCGCACTTCTTCATTTTTATACACCAGCCACCTACAGGTGAAATGGAATGTTCTTTTTCAGAGTTCCTCACAAACATTGCCACCAAGGAACCAACATATCTGATTTGACAGCAGGGAATGAGAAATCATCATTGCCTGAGTAAAAACCTGATCTAAATCTCTACCTACCTACTGTAACTACCTCCTGGAACTTAAGTCACAAACTCCCACGACCCTCAGTTTCCTCTATTTAAATATTCAGACACATAAGCAATCTATAACTCTTATAACCCAAACATGAAATGACTGTTAGAGTGTTAGTTAGGTGGTCTGTCTGGGATTCTGCAGGAAAGAACTAGAAAATATCAGTGTATGAAGGCACCCACTCAAAATGGAAGCATACACATTCTGTTTTCTTTTTCAAAAATTTTAACTTTATTAGTGTGCATGGGGTTTTATGTCGCATGTATATCTATGCCCATATGAATGCACTGCCCAGAGACGCCAGAAAAGGGAGTTGGATCCCAAGTTACAGACAGTTGGGAAATTACCATGCGGGTGATGGGACTCCAACCCAGATCTTGTGGAAGAGCAGCCAGTGCTCTTTACCATGGAGCCAGCCCTCACATTCAGTTTTATCTCATTTTTCAATTATACTTCTGACCTACACTCATCCTGAATACTTTAAAGCAAAAGCTACATATAAATTTGTGTAACATACTTTTTCTGTTTTATGTATATGTACTATTTGCTTACACCCTGTATTCACATAAACATGTTTACACATCTGTACATTATATATGTACACACACACACACACACACACACACACACACACACACTGCACACAGCACTTTGAATTATTACCAGCAAAAAACAGGACTGGGTAATATCACATTATAAAAAAAAAACCCTCTGTTTGTGACTTTTTTCATTATATATGTGAAATACTTTTAATTACTTAAAGGTTTCCCAATTTAAGATTATGGTAAGAATTTCTTTAAGATTTAAAACTCCAACCCACAATAAGAAATCAAGTGTGCACTGTCGGCAGAGAGCATTAATTTATGATACCAAGAATTTGCTACATTCCATATGCACTTACTCATGTCTGCTCCAAACAGTATGAAGAAGTCCTTGAATACTACTCACTACCTACAGTCTTAGCCTCCACTCCCTAGCTGGCCACATGATTTTAGCTAATGTTACTAGGGCTTAGAAATAAGTGTTGAAGGTTTCTTAAAAACACAGATTTGGCCAAGTGATGGTAGCCCTTGCCTTTAATCCTAGTATATGGGAGACAGAGAAAGGCAGATTGCTGAGTCTGGAACAGAGCAAGTTCCATATCAGCCCAGGCTACAAAGAAAAACCTGTCTCAAAAAACAAACAACAAAAACACAGATGCACATATATCTATCACATTTCATATAAGATCTGGAGATATTAGAAAATAAAATAGCTTCAAACTCTCCAAATAAAGATTATTTTAAAAGTAAGATACACAGGATCAGTTACTAAAATTAGAGAACTACAGGAACAACTTCCTACATGAAGTCACTTGACTGGAATCATTCAAATGACACTTGGTACCTAATAATTACTATATTAATACGGGATAGGAGGAATCACAGGGGAAGGCAGACAAGTAGGAAGCTTTCAGACATTTCGTGTCTTACCCTATGTATGGATTTAGCTATGTAGACTGCTATAACTTCTGAGACAGGTTAAATTAGCAACAATTGTGTTGAGGGCCTTATTTGTACTGCTAGTGGGAACATGATTAAATTGATTTAACTATTATACAAACAGAATAGAGATTCCTTTTTATAAAAAAAATTAAATAGAGCTAGCAACCCATTATGGGATGTTTATCCAAAAGCAACAAAATCAGAAAGTCAGAGACATTTGCACTCTCACACAGCACCAACTTGTGTCTACCAACCAGTGACTCAATAAAGGAAATGTGATACCTGTATATAACAAAATGAACTGAAGACTGTTGTGTTCAGTAAACTATGCAAAGATAAGCATTGCACTATTTCACAGATATGTCGAATCTTTCAAAATGCTATTCTCACACAAGTCAGGCATAGAAAGGTAGTTACTAGGGGCTGGGGAAATTAGTGAGACACAAAACTTGGGAAAGCGATCAGTAAACTTGTCTACACCAGTGGTTCTCAACTTCCTAATGCTTCAACTCTTTAACACAATTTCTTATGCTGTGGTAACCCCCAAACACATTTTTTTGCTATCTCATAACTATAATTTTGCTACATTATAATATGATATGCAGGAAATCTGATATGCAACCTCCATGAAAGGGAGGTCTTGATGCACAGGCTGTAAACAGCTGGTTTAAGCTTGTCTAAGCTATCTATCTGTAGGAGTAAAGATTCTTTTGTGCTTTTTCTTAATAAGGTATTTAAAGATAATGATAATACACTGTGTAATTAAAAAGACTAAGAAACAGGATTTTAAATGTTTTCATCATAAAGAAATAATATTATCAGATTGTAGCTTGAGTACTTGACCAGCACAAGAAAAGTCCTAGGGTCAGACCCTAACAACTGCTCCCTCCCTCTATCATAATTTCCCTCCCGTTCCTCCCCCCAAAGAGCAGGGGCGGGGTGTGAAAAGAATGTTTCAGGGCTGGAGAGATGGCTCAGTGGTTAAGAGCAATGTCTGCTCTTCCAGAGGTCCTGAGTTCAATTCCCAGCAACCACATGGTGGCTCACAACCAACTGTAATGGTATTTGATGCCTTCTTCTGGTGTGTATAAAGACAGCTACAGTGTACCCATATAAATAAAATAAATCTAAAAAAAAAAAAAGAATGTTTCAGATGTTTTGAATATGATTTAAATATATGATATATTCGTGAACTAAAACATCAAATCGTATCCCATTTATACACATAAATTGTATATTTGTATGTTTCTATTAAAATGTATCCTGAGATGTTTAAAAAACAAAACAGTTAGAAGGGGAGGAAAGAGGAGGAGGCATGAGAAGAGTTGGGACAGGGGAGTGAGTATGACCAATCAATGTACGAAACTCACAAAAGTACCAAGAATAAGTAATAAATCTTAAAAAATAATTTAATGTAAAAACTCATTTGTACAATGAAGTTTCTCTTATGTCTCTCAAATTATTAAAGAAGCTACACAATAATTCTATAACTAGAATATGCATAATGGTTTTATGGAAGCAGGAGACATAACATTGTTTTGGGCTAGCCTAAAGCAACAGACTTTATTAAAGGAACAGACCAAATTAAAGGAGAAGATTCACAGCACTTTTTTAATACAAAAAGAAATGAACTTTACAACTGGCCTACTGTAAACCAATCCATTATAAAAATGATTCATTTTCTATCTTATATATGTGTTTGCCTGACTGTATATATGTGCACCAAGTATAAGCCTGATGCCCACAGCCAGCTATGGGCTACCACTTATGGCCTGGAAACTGAACCTAGGTCCTCTGCACAAGCAACAAGGGTTCTAACTAACTGCTGAGCCTTTAAGAAAATGTTTGCTTCCACTTTTAAAACACTAACTATTCAGTCATATCCAGCTAAACATTCCATTTTATTTTATAAATGATGTAACTCCCAAACCTTTCTGTGCTGTTGTTTGTTTGGTTATAAGACAGGATCTTTTAACATAGTCCTGGCTGTCCTGGAACTTACTATGTATGGAAATAAACAGGCTGGCCTTGAACTCAGAGACTCACCCTACCTCTACCTCTCTAGCATTGGGATTAAAGGAGTGTGCTACACAAACCCAGCTGCTCCCAACTCTTAAAGCCCATGTAAAAACCAATCAGACCTTTAGTTTATGGTGTTAACTGCACTGTTTGGAAAACTTAACTGTTCTTTAGTTGGACAAATGAAGTGCAATTTATAATTTCTCTATCAGGGTCTCAGGTATTACAGGATATTTTTAGGAATCATCCTATAGTTAAAAACATCAAGTAAGTAAAACATAAAATAGGTCTTAAAGAAAATGACCACAAATCAATAGATAAGAAATTTTCCTCTTTGTGTTGTTTGTTGTCATACAAGGAAAAAAATCAACTTAAAAACTAATTTGTGGTCACAGATAGAAAGTAAAACTGAATATCCAGCAAGGTGGTATATACTCTTGTGGTCCCAGATACTTAGAAGGAAGAACTTTAGAAAGGTCACTTGAGCTTATAAATTTTACATCAGTCAGAGCAACACAGAGACACTGTCTCAAATCAATAGTTATTTTTAAGTTCAAGAAAATAAAAATTATATGAAATACTAACACCCAGAAGATAATCACTTAGTGTCAATCTTTAAATATTACATACCTGGCTTTTTCCTTTCAACATCAAAAGATTAGTTACTTTGCCAAATGGTAGACCTAATGATATGACCTCTGCTTCGGTGACATCACATGGAATTTTTCGAAGATGGAGAACACGGGAAGGCGAACAGGGAGGTCTATCTCCTTTAAATTTCTTGTTGTCATTCCCATTAGCTAAAAAAACATAAGATTTTTTTTAATTACTGAAACTAATTTGGGTTGACATACTATATTAACTAAATTGCCACACTTGACCTAGTGCACCAGATTTGAAATTCATGGAGCTGTGGGTTGAAGAGTGGAATGAAACCAACCACCTCTTAAGGAACCTACTTTTGGTCTTTCACTGTGGCCATTACATTTAATTGTTATCTGCTTTTACTTTTAAGTAAAAGTATTAGGATAAATCAATTAAATTGCTTCATACAGTCACATATCACTTTCATGCGATAAGCATTAACCACAAGTATACTTTTTCTAAGTTTAGATATACAACACTTTAACTACAACCACCTATAGTATTCAATACAGTGAGAGGTTTACACAAAGTCAATGTGCACAGGTTTACAGTCTGAGGCATAAGCTAAACCACATACACCATATACACCTAAGTCTAGTAAGTCAGAAGTCCCAGCAGTCAGAAGGCAGTAGCTAGCAGATCTCTGAGTTCGAAGCTAGCCTGATCTAAAGAGTGAGTTACAGGTCTGTATAAGCACACTGTAGGACAGTGGTTCTCGACCTTCCTGATATTTTGCTATTTCAAAACTGTCATTTTGCTTTTTATAAATTATAATATGAATATTTGTATTTTCTGATTGTCTCAAGTACCCCTATGAAAGGATAGTTCAACTCCCACATGTCGTGGCCCCCAGGTGAAGAGCCCCTGCTCTAGGATGTTCACTGCTTTTTCAGAAAGCATGCCAATAACTAACTGAAGTATGACTATACCTCTAAACTCAATGTTCAAAATGTCTCATGTGTATTTTTGTCTTTAGGGGTATAAGTGCTTTTCCTGCATGCATGTATGTACATTCTGCATGCCTGGTGCCCAAGGAACCAGAACTAGGTACTAGAGTTCCTGGAATTGAGATTATGCACAATTTGAAGCTGCCATGTGGGTGCTAGGACCTGAACCTGGGTCTTCTACAAGAGCATCCAATGCTCTTAACCTTATTTATCAATATCTCCAGCACACTAATATATTTTTAGAGAACCTTTTTCAAATTTTTATGCTGCAAAATAAAAAGAATTAAAACAATAAACTTTAAGCCAGGCTGTGGCACACACACACTTTAGTCAGCAGGCAGAAGGCAGTGGCGAGTAGGTCGCTGAGTTTGAAGCCAGCCTGATCTAAAAGAGTGAGTTCCAGGCCAGCCAGGGCTCACACAAACAAACAAACAAACAAACAAACACATAAACACACAAACAAACAATAAATTTTAAGAAAGATTATGATATAAATTTTGTGCCTAATGCAACCAACATGATCTGGATGAGTTATATGTAAAATTTTAGTTTATTTCTTAAGCATTATAGGCTTTCTCACTCTATTAGCTAAATTTTGTGTTCTTATGGTAATCCTACTCAGTAGTAAACAACGGATCATGGTTGAAATACATATTTTCCAATATGCCCTCCATCCATACTTCACCCTCCAGGCATGCTGTTCAGCTCTCTACAGCATAGCACGTCCCCACGGTGCTGTCCTGCTCTACAACTTCAGACCAGCCACTGCAAATAGGAACCGACTATCCTAGCACATAGCAAAAGTTCATTCAAATCATACTAACTACAATTGACCTGCCTACAATGATTACTCAAGTTTATGCAGATGAAATTCAGAAATATTTTTCTTCTAGGAATAGTATGAAGACAGGCCAAATATAACTATTTTCAAATTTCATTATAATCCTTTTAAATATTAAATATATTTGTCCTATTGGTAGAAAAATACAATCAAGCCAAATTCCTAATATCCCTTTTCTAAAAATTAATTAAAATTTACTACCTATAATCCTATATAAATAAATACCATGAGGGCCATATAAAAACACAGCAATATTTAATGTTGTGTCTGTGGCATACAACTTGACCTAAAACATTTCCCACTGTCCCCCCTCCTATACAGACCCACACACACACATACACACACACACCCCACTTGCTCCCAAATGTGTGTCTGTAACTATACTGCTAGCACCCTGCCATGTTATTGCTCTGGGTACTGCGCCTAGGACCTCGTACAAGCTATGTCATTAGTCTTCCAGATTTTATAGTGATTCAAATGAAAATTATTTCAAGCATATGATTACAAAGATTATCTCACTAATTTGCTTTTGTTTTATTTTGTACTTATTACTAACAGTTATAATTATGCTTTTATTAATATCATAAGA
Source organism: Apodemus sylvaticus (assembly GCF_947179515.1). Classification (NCBI taxonomy): domain Eukaryota; kingdom Metazoa; phylum Chordata; class Mammalia; order Rodentia; family Muridae; genus Apodemus; species Apodemus sylvaticus. The sequence goes on from NC_067474.1 coordinate 73,239,450, forward strand.
TTTTCTCTCCACTCATCTGATGTAGTGACATATTTTATAATTTCTTGTTTTGGGCCTGTTCTTGTATGCATGGACTAAACCAGGCCAATCATGGGAGTATTATTTAAGTATGAATGTTAACTCAAATACAGGTAAGACTGCTGTAATTCAAAACAAATTACAGACTTGAGTGTATTTTTAGATCTTCTGAAATATGGGTAGATTTGACTTCTTGATTAGGAAGCAGATTTCTAATATGATCTTCTACTACAATTTATGACTACTGTTCAAATTGTAAAATAACACTTTATCACTTCTTAGTCACTGTTCTATTGCTATGAAGAAACACCATGATTAAGGTAACTCTTAGAAAAGAAAGCGTTTAATTGTGGGCTTGCTTATAGTTTCAGAGGTTTATTAGTCCATTATCATGACTGGGGGCATGGCAGCAACCATAGTGTTGGAGAAGTATTGAGAGCTATACCCTGATCCACTGCCAAGAGAGAGAGAGTGACACAAGGCTTGGCTTAGGCTTTTGAACCCCAACCCCCACCCTTCCCAGTGATAAACTTCCTTCACCAAGACCACACCTATCCCAACAAGGGCACACTTCCTAACTCTTCTCAAGTGCGGCCACTGCCTGATGACTAAGCAATCAAATAATCAGCCTATGGTGGCCATTCTTACTCAAACCACCACTATCACCATCATTCCCATTCCTAGAGAAGAGGTTAAGAAAAGTTAAAGCTGGACTTCATCTCTGTCAATCTTCCTTTACCACTGACCTTCCACTTTCAAATGGGAAGAGGAAATTGGTATTTTATTCTTGTGTGGCAGTCTAGTAATAATTTGAGAATTCTGTTTTGAAAGGAAAGGAAAATAGACATTAGAATGACCACTAACAGTCTTATAAATATTAGAACTCATAACTGTATTAAAGTGTTTCTCTATAACCTTCTTTTTATACTGTAGTCATTAATGGATTTTAGTATTAATATTACCATAGCTTCATAAATAGACTGCATAATCAGCAGCCAAATCAAGAAGTAGAATACTGGGCTGAAATGATGGATCAGAAGTTAAGACCTCTTGCTGTTACTCCTCCCTAATCAATTTCCAGCACCTACATGAGGTGGGTGGCCACCTATAACCCCAGGTCTAAGGGATCCAACAGCCTCTATTGGTATCCTGAGACACCCACACACAACACATTCACTCACACAGAAACACACATGTGCTTTATGCACATGAAATTTTTTCTCTTTCCATTTACAGTTATCTTCCAAACATATCTAGATTTTTTACAACATAGATTAGTATTTGTGTTTTAATCATTGTGTAAATGAGCCAATAATATAACATATACTGATATATGTTAAATATATAACATTTAGCATTATGCTTGTGAAGTTAAGCAACATTGCATATTACATCTTTGTAATAGCAACATACAAAACTATGAGTGACAGGCTCTAAGTTGTCTCTATTGCTAAGGTAACCATCATCTCTACAATCTGAGATGAAAGGTAGAAGTCCTCCAAGCAGTAGGAGAAAAGATGAACAGTATACAGAGATGACCAATAGATCCCATAAAACATTTGTACTAGTCAAGGCCACCAGCAGCTACAAGGAAGACTTTAAAAGTAGCTATTTAATCTGGGTAACAATGGGCTGAAAGAAAAACAGTTCTTTTAGTAAACAAACAGAATAGTATCAGTCTCTGCCATTAGTTTGTACAACTATATTTAAAGGAGAATATGAGTTATTAAGTGTTGAAATGTTTTCATAGTTACCAGAGGACAAAAAAACAAAAAACAAAACCTTAAAACTGCAGATCCACGTTCAAGTTCCCAGATATAAAAAACATTTCCCTGTACACGAGGGTGTGTGAGCACACACACAAGAGAAAGCAGCATAAGCAGCATATTACAGTAACAAATAAATGTAAGTTGAGTCAAAATATCTTTAAGTCTATTTTAGGTAAAGCTCATAGGAAGGGATAGTCTTTATTTTAGAACTAAGCTTCATAATTTTAAAGCTCTCACAAAATATGTACCTACAAGAAAGAAAGGATTTTTATTACATTTTATTTATTGATTTTATGTAAACGTGTGTGTCACAGCAGATGTTTGGAAGTTAAGAACAGGAGTCAGTCCTCCTTCCACTGCAGGAACGGCCTGGGGATCACACTCAGGCCATAAGGCTTGGCAGTAAGGGCCTTCACCTCCTGGACACCTCGAGTAGCCCATCATACATGAGATCTTAAAAAAGCGCTAACAATATCTAAAGAGAATAACCATAGGCCCCATGTTGCCTGGGAGAGTCACAACTTGGCACCAGTGTTCTAGTATCCTTATGCAACATAAAAAATCTTCATTTTAAATATATCTATATTATTAGTAGTTGTACCAAAATAAGCAAGAATGGGATTTGGTAGAGTTAATTCTTTAGTGTTAAGCTTTCTGCTATAGTTCCATCTACTTATTAGACAGAGCCGTTAAATCTGAAAGTTAATCAATGAGAGACTGACACTCTTTATAATCTCTCATGGACAGCATGATTTTTTTATTTAAAAAGAGCTTTTGGTTTAAAAGCAGCAGGTACAATAGGAACAATAGGATAGGAATAAGGAGGATTAGTTAGGTGTTCTTTTTTTTAGGAGCTTTCAATCTTGTTATCTATTGCCTCTCCCTCTCCCTCTCCCTCTCCCTCTCCCTCTCCCTCTCTCTCTCATGCATGCACAGCCAAGGATGATCCTGAAGTTCTGATCCTTCTGCCTCCACTTCTCCAGTGCTAGGACTAAAGGAATGCACCATCATGTTAAACCACTTGGTGGCCAGGCCAAGAGCTGAAAATGTAGAAAATCATTGGCAAGGCATATGTGACATACAACTTTATCACTATTCTGTTTAAAAGCTTGCAATAAATCAACTTGTAATTTTCTTTAATTAATTTCATGTGTAATTTTTCCTGTATATACTATAAAGAGACAACAACTCTATTAGCAAACTATAACAGTTCAACTTTGCTAACTTTAGGAAATCAATATTACATGATGCTGACATACTTCTAAATCCTTTCAGGGATCCCAACTTAACATTACAGGAGCAATTCTAACTAGTATGTTTGAATTCATTTTAAAAAGTTCAACATTAAAGGTAAAAACTGTTACCATTTTAAAGTAGGATAGAATTTTGTACTGAGGTCGGGCCTGGAACTTGCTGTCAGCAAATTTGAAATTGTCCTGCTTAGGTTTCCTGAGTTCTGGCTAAGATAACATTTTAAGGTATTACTATAAACTATAAATATTGGTGCCACATACTCAGAGTGAGAACACTGTTCTTACTGAAAAGCACAAAGATAAAAAGGCCCAACACAAAAGTTAGTTTGTGCACTTTAACAATCGACATTCAGCAGCATGAAGCTTTATCTAGCTACTAGATATACCAACATTCCAAGACAAAGTCCCAGTGACCCATGGCACCTGACACACAGTGATCTGTCTCTAGAGAAACAACTAGTGCCGTAAAGCTTAATATTTAACAAGATGGCAGAAAGTTGGTTGTTCCTTCAGATACTGCTTTTGCCTCAGCTTTAGACCACACACAAGTGGTCTATGAAGTTGACTAAAGAACCTGCCCCTCTACAGATACAAGGCTTCTGTCCTCTGAGTGGCATAAACCCTTCAGAAGCTTACCTGCTGCACTTGCACCACAGTATATGGAATAATCTCTCTACTTCAGTTTTCTTCTGTCTTTTGGTAACTTTATAGCCGTGCATCTTTAGACCATCACTCATGACCAGGCATGGCAAACATTTTTATGAAACAGTCGTGTAATACAAGAGGATTGATGCAAACTAATTCCTGATTTCAAACAAAGTATTTTCTTCCAATACAAAGTAGTTTCCCAGACTTAAGTATTTTTAAAATTGATATTCAGATTATCTGCTAATTTTTTCTGATTCTACTAAAGAAAAAAAGACCACTCAGAATGGCAGTGTTCATGGCTCTCACTTTGGTGTACAGTATGACTTCATTAAAATGTTTATGTCTTGTCGAGCAGTGGTGGCACACACCTTTAATTCCATTGCTCAGGAGGAAGAGGCAGGCAGATTTCTAAGAGTTCAAGGCCAGCCTGGTCTACAAGTTCTAGGACAGCAGGGCTATACAAAGAAACCCTGTCTCAAAAAAAACCAAACCAACAAAAAAGGTTAAGTATATCTTAAGAGAGCATCAAAGTCTACTACTCCTATGGCCTGCCTCTCTCTCTCTCTCTCTCTCTCTCTCTCTCTCTCTGTGTGTGTGTGTGTGTGTGTGTGTGTAATGTATATGGATGCACATGGGGGCCAAAAGAGAATGTTAGACTCTTTGAAGCTGGTATTACAGGCAGTCGTGACTGAGCCACACTCACACTGTCATAGTGGTAAATATCTGTAACATCAGAAGTTTTCTGAAGGCAGAGGTGAACATATCATAAATTCAGACAAATCTGGATTTGGATTATTACAAAGAATGAAGTTATTTTTTAAAGGTTTCTTTGGTTCTAAAGATACAACTTCATCCTAATACATGTGGGGTCTTGGGTCCAATTCCCAGCATGAAGAAAGAAAAAAATTTTTCCACATTATTATCAAGTAGAAATCATAAGGAAATTAAAGGTGCTATTAATTTAAGACAGACAGACAGATACACACACACACACACACACACCCTTCCCTCAAGGACACTGTGCACTGGGAATGTAGGATAATCTAGAAGGAACATTAAGAGATGCATGAATCAAACAAGTTTAGTTGGGTAGGGTCGGTCTAGCATTAGCAAGGATTGGATTAGATTCCTAGCAACACCCCTTAGGTTTATATCTCTGATGCATGACCTAAGAGCTCTAAAAACAAAGGCAAACATCTCTCCTTCATGGCTAAAGTCAGGCATTTTCAGTGCTTCCAAGCTATTCTGAGTATGCTGGTTAATCTTGACTGTCAACTCCAAGACATATAATAGACTCATCTGGGAGATAAATCCTTCCTTGGCTGTAGTCTAGGAAGGTTTTCCAATAGGGCTTTCCTGATGTGGGAAGACCCACCCTGAACGTGGGAAGTATCTTTCCATGATCGAGACATCCAGAATGAAAAAGGGAAAGGTAGTGAGTACTAGCACTCATCTTTCTCTGCTTCCTGCTATGCATGTGCATCCTTATAGCAGCAAGAAATTGATCTGGATGTGTTCCTCTATCACTCTGAGACAGGGTCTCTCACTAAACCCAGAGCTCCATGTTTTGGCTAGACCAGCTAGCTAACAAGCTCCAGGGACTCTCTCTTTTCTCCCCCTCACACCCTAATATTGGGTAACAGGCATGGGCAGTCAAAACCAGGCCCCGTGCTGCACAGCAAGTACTACCCACTGAACTCCATGGATCTGCCCAGCTTCTCCTCCAGAGATTCTAATGTGAGCTCAGTGTTACAAAGCTGGCTTTAGTCTCAACTCCCATACCACTGTTTACATGTTTATATTAAAAAATGCTCTGCTTACAAAACCTTCCCAATTACTTTGGGGTAGATGTACAACATGGTAAACCCATTCCTAAAGTTCTTCAATACTATCTTTTTTTCCTTAGCTGACTCTTTCCTTCTCTTAGTGAGTAAAATTCACAATTTTTTTACTGTATACAGTGGCCCATAAGAACAATGGGGGGGGGGGGAAGAAGCTCACAGAAAGAAAACAAAAGACAGGGTGTTAAAACTTACCATACACACCTGCAGAAGTAGAATTGTTCATGGTAGAAGGTCCGTTAATGACACCAGAAGAAAGAAGCTCATCAGATCCCCGCTGAAAAGCAAAATTAGCATTCAATTAGTACAGCAAGTTTTAAAATAATGGTTTGTATTTACTATTAAACTTACCAAAAGCATTATATATTTAAATATAAAGACATTTAAGAATACTGGGAGCAAACCATGTGATAAGGAAAAAATTACAGCAGATGCCTAACAATATAGTTATTTTTAAAAAAAGCAAAATACTGGGGACATAATTTTGCAAATGCCTCTGACAATTCTAATCATTCAGTGTTTGAAGTACTAAACTGTATTTAAGAGACTACACCATTCTGATGATTTTTATTTACATGCAAATAATTTAACATTCTAAGAATCTTGACTTTAATACTCATTTTTAAAAATAGAGCTACAAGGACACAATTTATATCTATACTGGTCATTTTTTTAAAAATTATTAATTTCCATATCATTAATCCTAAAAACTATCTTTGGTGTATACTATTTCTTAAGCAAACATGTTTTTAGAATTTCATTTCTTTATGGTAAGAGAGAAGCATTCGTCTCCTGGTGCTGGGGATTTAACCATAGGCAAACATGACTTAGCTCCAGCCTCAGACCTAGGCTTTTCTGAGATAAGAGTCTTATTATATAGCCAAGACTGAGTGGAGATCTCTCTATGTTGTTGCTTCAGCCTTCTTTTTTTTTTTTTTCAGGGAGTGTCAGGCTATTAATTATTCAGATGTTCACAGGTCAGAACACTGAGCATAGACATAGCCTTTGCTTCAGCCTTCTGAGTACAGGGACTGCAGGATGAGCTACCAGACCTGTTCAAACAAGAATTCTATCCTATTTGAACATCTGAATACTCAATGATAAAATGTATCAGATAAGCCTTTTCATTATAATCCTAATATAGATAACCAAAGTTATAAAAGGATAATAAATATGAAATAAAAGGCAAAACTAATCTACTTCAAATTGATCAATTTTGTTCATCCTGGTAAATTAAAAAAAATTTTTTTGGTTCACTGGGTAATAAAATTTAATCTTCAAATAAGTATATAAATTTTAGAATAATACTACCACAACTACTTTATTTTCATTTTAAAGTTACATGTTTCTTTGTGTAAATGTATGCTGCTGGGGCCGAGGAACCATGGAGGTCTAAAAGAGGCGTCGGGGGTCCCCTGGAAATAGGCTGTTGTGAGCTGCCCACTGTGCGTACTGAAAATAAAACTTTGGTTTTCTACAAAGGCCACTTTTAAAGATAGGGCAATCTTTAAAATCTCTCCAGCTCCTACTACAAACATGTTGGCTCCTGCGGAAGGCCTAACCTCCAGTGTCTGCCTTACTACAAAAACAATTATTTAAACAAAAATCTTTTAGGCATCCAGAACTTACTATCCTAGGCTCTTTTATTCAAGTTTAACAAAGACACTACTAAAAACAAAGGAATTAACCAACCAGGATGAAAGAAAATCCCAACTCACCTAAAAGACCAGGATTTAAAGCACAGAAACTCCTAATTTCTGATATAAAGCTATTACTGTACTTTTTGATCTGATAATGAACAAACTTTGTAGCTTGCAGTCTACCTGCAGATAAAGCTAAGGTTTTGAGTTTTAAATATGGTAGCAATTTGTCAGGTGGTTGTGTCACAGGCCTTTAATCCCAGCACTTGGGATGTACTCAGACAGATCTCTTAGTTCAAGGTCAGCTTGGTCTTTGAAGGGAGTTCAAGGACAGGTAAGGCTATACAAAAAAATCTTGTCTTGGAAATATATATATATATATTATATGCATATATATGTATATATAATATTAATCTAATATCTAACATGGTTTTAAAATAAGGAATTTGGCTAAAATGTATTTTGCTAATAGCTATATCCTTTACATATATGTGTCTTTCCTAACAATGTTTCATAAAATACAGCTGGTTTGGTAAAAGGCTCTTAAAACCTGCCTATGCTTAAAAAAAAAAAAAAGACCAAAAAAATAACAACTCTTCACTTGGGCCCACAAGGTAACTAAAATCCTGGTATCTCTCCTCTCACTTTGCAACTATACTCCTTAACTCTGCGCCTAGGCATGTTAATCACTACCTAGGAAAAAGGTAATACCTAACTAACCTCTTTATTTCACTTCAAGGTGCAAGGAACAAAATACAAGAGTACCTGAGGCACCTTATTGTCAGCTTTTTTAAATGTCCTATTCCGGATCCCCACAAAACATTGAAAGGTCTCCAATGTCCTAAACCTGCAGTCACCTAGAAGTCCAGAAACAACAGAATCTCACATAACAAACTATGACATAAATAAGGGTAACTGTCCATAATGGAAAGGCAGCACTCTGGAACATGACTAATCTGAGAAGCAGCTTGTCCCCTAGAGTTATAAGAACTCCTTCTGACCACCATGCAGAACCAGAAAAGAAACAATGACCACACAGACTACGTCTAGATCAGCAGTGCTTAGCCACACATACCTCTGGCCCGCCCACCACCAAGCTTCCTCTCTCTAAACCTATTTTAGCACAACAAAGATAGACATGGGACAGAAGGACCCCTCTTTATGTTTCTCTTCCTAATGCATGTTAATTAAATTTCCTTTCTCTGCCTTTCACAATTATTCATTTCTTTCACTCACTCAATCAGGACCAATGGCTGGGCCCAGTCTGTTGAAACAGTTCAAAAATTATCATCTGAGCACTCTTTCACAGAATACTCTAAAAATGATCATGTTTAAATGTTAAAAAATATGTTTATACGGGCTACAGACTAAAATGCAAAAAGAAAATGATGAAAACCCCAGAAGATAATGGACTATAACTCTGGGATTATGGAGTAGGACACTATTTCTTATACAAGAAACAAAAAAAATAACTAGGCACTCCAGAGGCTGAGGCAGGAGAACCAGAATTTCCACACCACCCCAAGATACACAGTGAAACTGTCTCAAACAGCCAACAATGAAGACAACAACAAAAAGCATAAATGCAAAGAAAAAATACAGATATACACTTTAAAGTTAAGTTTGTTACTGTAGAGTAAAAGAACAAGTGAAAGAAAATATGTTTGTATGTGTGTATAATCAACAAAACATTTATAACCTTAAAAGCCTTTTTTAAAACTTAAAAAAATGTAAAGGAACAAAACACAAGAAATAAGAGTAAGAGTTCTTATTCTTGAACTGAAATGAAAAAAAATAAGCAGCGTGTCACCAGGCGGCAACAGACTGTGTGACCACTGTCTAGCACCTGTACTTTGTCCTTTCCTGTGAAAGGATCACCCTCTTCCACTCACATGGCCCCATGACTTGCAATGCCTGGCTTGGGAGAACAACGTCCTGCCTCACTGACATTGAGAATACTTTTGCGATAGGCTTTGGCCTCTGAAGTATGGACACAAGACATTTAACCCAAGCATAGGATAGCCGTTTTGTTGGTTTTATGTTCTTTGTTTTCACTCTATAACAAGAATATGACCCACACAAGAGGAACTCTTTAACAGCCCAATTTCCAGAAACTAAGTAAAGCCATACACTGAAAATAAACAAGAAACATTTTTCTAACATTATAGCAATCAGCATAGGAAAGGAAGTTTACTCTTACTGGTTATTCGGATACATAAGTTAAGACTCTAACAGAATACCATCATGTGAAGAAAGGTAGCAAAACGGAACATTAGTTAAGGCAGAACAACAAAACTCTTAGAATTAAATGGGACTTAGCTGGATGTGATTTAATGGGAATACACACTGGTACAATTTGTAATACTATTCAACCCATGAAAGCCAAACATATGAATATCTAAAGGATCCCTGTGACCTACCACTATGCACACACTCAAGACATGCTTACTTATATGCAATTAGACATAAGGATATTCCTAGAACATTATTAGAGTAGCTGAAAACAACTGTTATCAATTACAGAATAAATCTTTATAAATGCATGCAATTGTTTATTAAAAACATGAACTACTATCCCACAGAACAAAGTAATCTCAAATATTAAGAGGTCAATCACAAAGGATACACTCTTGTGTTAGGTTTATTATTACTACTTTATATGATGTATTTGTGTACAAGGGAGTCTGTTCTCTCTTCAAAGACAACAAAAATGTTTAGCAGGAGGATAAAGAGTGCATCATGGGTAAACAATTAACAGTATTGCCAAGGAGGTCTTAAGAGAATGAAAAATGAGACATCATGTGACAGGTGTGGAAGGAAGGTTAAGACTGCATCAACAGTCTCCTTAGAAACGCATGGTCAGTTTACATAAGTCCAGCAATTTCCTGTGGACTTGTTAGCTCTCTGACGATGTCAACACAAAAATCAGCTTCATTTGCTTCAAGCATCAATTATTGAAGCTCCATCTGACCGACAACCTAAATATACAGGGCCAACATGATTAAGCAGTACAAATGTTTTGTTATCAAATTTGATGGGAACTGGTTGTATTTGCAATTCAAGAAAGAATATATATGTGATTAAAAGTCAATCTGTCAACCAGGGGAAACCTCTGAAGTAAAATTTAAGATTCTGAAACTAAACCAAAAATCTAAATTCAGATCAGATATAACATGCACATGAAATTATAGGATAAGGTATCATTTCTTTTACCTATCAAGACCATAAGGGAAATCATCAAAAAGTCTAGGATTTGTCTAGGATACTTTCTTTAAACAAACATACTCTTGAAATATTAAAATAAATACCCAAGTACTACCTGCAATCCAAACAAAATTTCTAGAAGATGGACTAACAACCTTTTGTGAAACTTTCCAAAATAAGAATTTCATTTGTTCTGCTTTTAGTAATCTGTTCCATAAACAGAAATACAGTATTATTATGCAGTGTTACCATATTACATGTTTATCATTAGTTGCCTAGAAGACGTGTCTGTCTTTCCCCTTTCCCTCCTATGGTCCTGGATCTTGTCCCCTGCTATACTGAGCTTTTACTCCTTGGCCCTGGTCTAGCCCTACTGATTGTTCTCCTTTATAGCTTCCTTCACAGAGCTTACAACTTTTTTCATGTACTTCATGTTAAGCGAGTGTGCACGCGCACACACATACACACATACACACACCAATACGTCCTTGCTTAAATAATTCAGTGCAGTAGTTCCCAACCTTCCCAATGCTGAGAACTTTGAATACAATTCGTCATCTTATGATGATCCTCATAAAATTATTTTCCTTGCTATTTTGTAACTGTAGTTTTGCTGTTAGGAATCATAAATATAATTTTAGACATGTAAGTTTTCTAAGGGACTAGGGTTTTACGGCACAGCCCTGACTATCCTAGAACTCACTCTGTAGACCAGACTAGTGGTCTTGAACTCAGAGAGCTGCCTACCTTTGCCTTTGCTAGAACTAAAGGCATGCACCACCACCACTTTGCAGCTTATTTCTACTATTTCTAAAGTCCTCTTGTTTTTACTTATCCCATTGTAGTCAGAGAAAACAAACTCTAATGTCAAGTTCTTCAATCTTTTAAATTTGTCTTATAGTCTGTCTATTAGCACATGCACAAGAATACACATTCTACAACTGCTGCACGGCGTGTTATTTAAATGTCTGTCAGATCCATTTGTTCTGTAGTATACCTTATCTCTGATGCTTCCCTGGTTATGTCTTTCTAGATGATCTGTTAATTAAAATGAATATGGGATGAAGTCCCAAACATTGTATTAGAGCCTATTCTTTTATAACTAGTAATGTCTGCTTTACATAAAGGAGTGGCTCCAGAATTAAATAAATACCTACTTTTTAAAAAGATTTATTTATTTTATATGTGAGCACACTGTAGCTGTTTTCACACACACTAGAAGAGGGTATTGGATCCCATTACAGGTGGCTGTGAGCTACCATGTGGTTGCTGGGGATTGAACTCAGGACCTCTGGAAGGGCAGTCAATGCTCCTAATCCTTGAGCCATCTCTCCAGCCCATAAATACATATTTATAACTATAATTCGAGCTTGCTAAACAACTCCATCTTTATAGAGTGACCTACATCTTCAGTTTTTAATTTAATGTGTGCTTTCTCTACTCACTTTCGATGTCTGCTTGTGAAGAGTATCTTCTTTGATCCTCTCACTTTTAATTTTTGTGTGTCTTCACCAATGGACTGGGTTTCTCACATGCTTTCATTTTCTTTTCAGTTTATCTGTTAGCTGAAGAATTCTTATATTCAAGGTTATTACTATAAAACATAGTCTTGCTATTCTGTTAAAATACTTTTGGTTGTTTTTTGGTTTTCTCCAAAAGATTGACTTTTTTTGAGCTTCGTATTTTCATAAATTCTCATTTCTTACAGCTAATCTAGTGGTAGCAAATTCCCTTGGCTTTTTTTTTATCTTGAAAAGGATGTCTTTTTCAATTCTAAAGAGTAACTCTAGTGAGTACAGTAATCTTAGTTGCTCCTCTCCACTCTCCTCAGGACTTTGAATATATCATATCCATTTGATTCTATCCTATAGGTTTCTCCAGAGACATCTGTTGTGAGTTTAATAGAACTTCCCATTATGGATTTTTCTGGCTCCCCCTCCCACCCCCATGGTATTTGTATCAAACTCAGAACTTTATACAAGCCAGCCAAGTGTTCTACCACTAAGCTATATGCACAATTGATAACTTTTTTCTTGCTATCTTTAGAATTCCCTTTATATACTTCTTTTGATGGATTCACTATAAGCGTTAGAGAGCATTTTTGTTTGTTTGTTTGTTTGTTTGTTTTTGTTTTCGAGACAGGGTTTCCCTGTATAGCCCTGGCTGTAGACCAGACTGGCCTCGAAATCAGAAACCGCCTGCCTCTGCCTCCCAAGTGCTGAGAGCATCTTTAAAAAAGGATCAAATCTATAGAATCCTTTGAGCCTATTAGATTTGAATAGCCACATCTTTCCTAATATTTGGAAAGTCTTTAAGTGTTTCATGGAAGACTTTTTAAGATGAGGTCATGCTGTGGAACGTTCTATACAGGATATTAATTCTCAAACTGGCTGTGGTAGTCTGAATATGATTGGCTCAGGAGAAGTGGCACTAATAGGAGGTGTGTTTTATTGGAAGTGTGGCCTTCTTAGAGGAAGAGGTCACTGTGGAAGCAGGGCTTTGAGGTATCATATACATGCTCAAGTCTAGCCAATGTGATACTGTCCCCTTCTGCTGCCTTCTACACAAGATTTAGAGCTCTTGGCTGCTCCAGTACTGTCTGCCTGCACGCTGCCATGCTTCCCACCATAATGATAATGGACTAAACCTCTGAAACTGTAAGCCAGCCCCAATTAAATGTTTCCCTTTATAAGAGTTGCCTTGGGGGCTGGAGGGGATGGCTCAGCAGTTCAGAGCACTGACTACTCTTCCAGAGGCCCTGTGGTTTTTTTGTTTGTTTTGGTTTTTTTGCTTTGTTTTGGTTTTTTGGTTTTTCCAGACAGGGTTTCTATGTGTAGCCCTGGCTGTCCTGGAACTCACTCTGTAGACCGGGCTGGCCTCGAACACAGAAATCCACCTGCCTCTGCCTCCCAAGTGCTGGGATTAAAGGTGTGTGCCACCACAGCCGGTGAGGCCCTGTGTTTAATTTTCACGAACCACATGGTGGCTAACATCCATCTGTAATGGGATCCAGTGCCCTCTTCTAGTGCCTGAAAACTGCTACAGTGTACTCCCACATATAAATCTTTAAAAAAAAAATCTTTAAAAAAAAAAAAAAAAGAGTTGCCTTGGTCATGGTGTCTCTTCACAGGGATAAAGCCCTAACTAAGACATTAGCAATCCTCCAGTCTCTGCCCCTGGAATTCTGAGATAACAGGTGTGTACTACCACACCTGGCTACCTTTGAACTTTAATAGTGTATCTTCATTGTTTATTTGTCAATTCAGCATTACCTCCTGATACAGTGAAAAACAAAACTGTTAGAGGTGGTAATCTTCCTGCCTCTTCCATCCTTTTACCCCTTTTATTATTATAATTGTCACATTCTGCTAGGCAATTACAGGCTCGGTCCATTCCGGTGGTGACTAAAGGCTGACTCAAAGTTGAAAATCAAGAAACGGTACTTTTTAACTATGTAATTATTACTAAGAAATCATATTCCTGATACAGTTCAAATTTTTCTATTCTATGGTCCAGTGTCACAACCTTACAGTTACTTGAAGACAAAAATTGTTACTAAATTTAAGATCAAATGCATTGTTACAGTCCTATTTAATAGCATAACACAATGTCAGTGTAATCTGGTCTGTTAACAACCATAATCTCCTTACCATGTTTATTTCCATGACATCTCTAACGACCTTAGTTTGGGTTTTGCTTATACTCTTGCCCTACAGCATATCAACTTTTTTTCTTTCTTTTTTATTAAATATTTGTTTTATTTACATTTCAAATGGTACCTCCTTTCCGAGCTACCCCTCTGAAAACCAGTCCCATCCCTCCTCCCTCTGCTCATTCTCCCCCCCACACACACAAATTTCCTGACTTGCATTCCCCTATTCTGGGGAATCAAGCCTTCACAGAACCAATGGCCTCTCCTCTCACTGATGTCTAAAATGGTCATCTTCTGCTACATAGGTGGCTGGAGCCAAGGGTCCCTCCATGTGCACTCTTTGGTTGGTGGTTTAGTCCCTGGGAGCTCTGGTTGGTACATACTACAGGACTGCAAACCTCTTCAGCTCCTTGGGTCCTTTCTCTAGGCTCCATTGGGGACCCTATGCTCATTCTATTGGTTGGCTGTGAGCCATGGGTATTTTGATCCACTTTCCAATAAGGATCAAAGAATCAATACTTTGGTCTTCCTTCTTGAACTTCATGTGGTCTGTGAGTTGTATCTTGAGTATTCGGAGCTTTTGCTTTTGGTGCACACTGTGTGTGTTCTTTTGTGATTGGGTTACCTCAGCTTTCCATGATGGTATTCGTCCCACCAAGATATCCTTGTTCAAATCTAGAATTACTGCTTTCTAACCATTCTAGACAACTGCCTAACAAGTCTTTTTGCTGCTCTTCTGGAGTGGCTCAATGCTTTTTTAAAACCTTTTCCCTGAGTTCTTAGTTTATGGTCCCATTTTGCTAAAGTGTAGTCCCAAATAACTAAAAACAAGGTAAGGTTTCTAGGCCCATGCATATGTAAAAGGTTTCTAGGCCCATGCATATGTGAGAATTCTACTTACACACAAAGTCGTTTGACTGCAATGCAGGGTTAAAATTATTTTCTTAAGAAAATTATAAAGTGTTCCTCTTTTCATTGAGCATGTAGTGGGACTGCTAAGTTTCTAATCTAACCTTCAGTTGAATCAAATCTTCATTTATTTAAAACTTACTTTTTTCTATAGTAGAATCTAAATTTTAATAAATCCCTCTTAGAGACTAAGATACTAAATATACAAAAATATGACAAGAGGAACTGAGTGAGACTCTATGCTAACAGATATACTGAAATGGAGACCCAGCTAGGAATAAACATTTACAGAAGCAGACATTTTGGGATTCAGTTATAACTAAGTGGTAGCGCATTTATCTCATGTGCACAAAGAGGGGCAGCAGACCACAGATACTGTATCAAGTTGGTAAGCTTATCTGTCAAGGGCAGATAGTAAGAGTCTTGAGCCAATTATTCAGCTATGCTGCTGCATGAACAAAAAGTAACCACACACAACACAGAAATGAGTTCCAGTAAACACAAGACACTAAGATTTAGAATTCATCCATTTTTCACCTGTGATGAAATACTAATCTTATTTTAACACTCACTACATAAAAACTATTTTAGCTTACAAGATATATAAAAACAGCTGACAGTGAAGTTAGCTCTTCAGCCCTAGTTTGCTAATTTCTGTATTAGTTTGTTAAGGAAGTCTCAATTTCACCCAAAGGAATGGACTAAGACTATTTTTCTGAGAACAAATAAGCAATTAGCAGGCTACAATGCCTGCACTCAGGACAGTGAAACAAAAAGATTGTACTCCAGGCTATTGGAGCTAAACAGTGGAGAGAAAAAAAGACAAGGCAAGAAGAAAGAAGGAAATGAGAAAGAGAAAGAAAGAGAAGAAATGAATTAGAAATAGTAACAAGAGAATAGATTGTATTTAGAAATAAAATTTTTAAGTACTAAATAATCCATGGGTTAAATAGAAAATTAGAAAAACAGGAAACTGTAAGGTATTTTGAAATAATGAAAATATTAATCAAAAATGTGAAACTTCAAAGCCATTTTCAGCAACTTAAAGAGAGGTTGTCTCAATCGGCAACCAACAAATTGGGAAAAGATCTTCACCAACCCTACATTGGATAGAGGACTAATATCCAATATATACAAAGAACTCAAGAAGTTAGACCCCAGAAAACCAAATAACCCTATTAAAAAATGGGGTACAGAGCTAAACAAAGAATTTTCACCTGAAGAACTTTGGATGGCTGAGAAGCATCTTAAAAAATGCTCAACTTCATTAGTCATTAGGGAAATGCAAACCAAAACAACCCTGAGATTTCACCCTACACCAGTCAGAATGGCTAAGATTAAAAATTCAGGAAACAGCAGGTGTTGGCGAGGATGTGGAGAAAGAGGAACACTCCTCCACTGCTGGTGGGGTTGCAAACTGGTACAACCACTCTAGAAATCAGTCTGGCGGTTCCTCAGAAAACTTCCAAAGGATCCTGCTATACCACTCCTGGGCATATACCCAGAGGATTCCCCAGCATGTAATAAGGATACGTGCTCCACTATGTTCACAGCAGCCCTATTTATAATAGCCAGAAGCTGGAAAGAACCCAGGTATCCCTCAACAGAAGAATGGATGTAAAAAATGTGGTATATATACACAATGGAGTACTATTCAGCCATTAGAAACTATGAATTCATGAAATTCTTAGACAAATGGATAGAACTGGAGAACATCATACTAAGTGAGGTAACCCAGTCTCAAAAGATCAATCATGGTATGCACTCACTAATAAGTGGATATTAGCCTGGAAAACTTGAATACCCAAAACATAATCCACACATCAAATGAGGTACAAGAAGAACGGAGGAGTGGCCCCTTGCTCTCAAGTGTAGAAGTATAGGGCAAAACCAGAACAGGGAAAATAGAACAAGTGGCCCCTTATTCTCAAGACTCAGTGTAGCAGTATAGGGCAAAACCAGAACAGGGAAGTGGGAAGGGGTGGATGGGAGAACAGGGGGAAGGAAGAGGGCTTATGTGACTTTTGGGGAGTAGGGGGGCCTGAAAAGGGGGAATCATTTGAAATGTAAATAAAAAATATATCGAATAAAAAAATGACATGGAAAAAAAAAGAGAGAGGTTGTCTCAAAATAAAATTTAGGCTGGGGGCAGTGTTCGAAGAGTGGAAGCACACTCAGAGCTGAGTGGTGAGCAGCACTTGGAGCTTCCTGGCTCAGTTCCCAGTTGGGAAAGCTGGGAGGAATAAACTATTTTTTAAAAAAATCTCTAAACTACTGACTATAAAGGAAAGGTTATGTGGCTTTACAGGTGAAAAGACCAGCAATCACCTTAAGAGAGTAAAGAGAGAAACAGACATGGAACTGGGAATGAGAAACAAAAGGGGAAATATTCTCTCAAAGGGGCTGGTGAGATGGCTCAGCAAGTAAAGATGAGTGCCACACAATGATGCAAGCCTGACACCCGAGTTCCATCCTTGGAGCCCTGTAAGGGTAGGGGAAGACAATTGACTCAACGATGCTGTCCTCTGACCTCAACATATACCCCCTATCACAGTAATAAATTGTTTTAAATTAACTAAATGGATAAAAGGTATATACAGTATTTGTACTATTCTCGTGATTGCCCCTTAAATTTATAATTTAAAACAAAATAAAATTTAATTAGTGCATGCCTATATATAAGTACATATAATATACTAGTTTTATGGTTAAAATGAGCCTCAAATTCTCCTGTAAGCTTTTCAGATACATTTGTTTCCATATGGTAATCCAGGTACTCTGACACCATTTGTAGAAATAAGCTCAATGTAAACTTTAAAATGAAATTTAAATGTCCTAGAACAGCTGAAGCAGTTTTGATAATCATTTAGAGGAACTACTCCACATGGTTTCAATATATATTATATCCTTGCTATTATTTATTAGGTGCATGTGATAGTAACATAAGAAGACACAAATAGAGCAGAAATAACCCAACTCACATGTGGTAAATTGATTTCAAACAATGGTGTCCAATAATTCAGCCTAGAAATGTCTTTCAACAAACAAATGAGAAAATCTTCCTTTATAGCTCCAGAATACATAGCTTTTATTTTGTTTTGTTTTTTTATTTTTAAATTCAGGGTTTCACCATGTAACTTTAGCTGTCCTAAAACTCTCTATGTAGACAAGACTGGCCCTAAACACAAAGAGATCCTCCTGCCTCTGTCTCCCAAGTGCAAGGATTAAAAAGGCATGTATCACCACACCCAGCCCTAAAATGTTTATCAAAAAAAAAAAAAAAAAAAAATCAGGCTGTTGGGCTCTCCTGTGGGGGATTTTCTTAAACAGATACAAAGCAGGAAGACCTATGGTAACTGGGCTAGAGCAATTTTCTTCTGACTGCTTGCCCTCACTGACAAATTCATCTATCCTGTTACTATGTCCAGTATTAAATCCAACCTAGAATGAAAACCAACAGCTCTCTAGGAATGCAGCCCACCCTACCCCCAATACCAAGCACCAGATTGGGATTGCAGGGACACCTAGCCTTCTGGACTAAACAAATATCAGATTCTCTACCTTTCTGTCATGTTGTAAGTGTTGGAAATGCCCAGTCCCTATCTGTAAGCCAACTGAATAAATTCACATATATGCTTATATATTTATTCTATCAGTTGTTCCTTTAGAGACCTCTGACTAATACATTCCTACACTAACGCGCAAACTACTTTACTCTATCCAAAGATCATTTCCTCAAACTCTACGGGGTGTGGTAAATTTAAGACAGCATAGAACAAGGACATATGTCCATTAAAAGCTGAAGTGTTAGGACATATAGAATGCATCCCTTCTCAAAAGCTCACCCTGTCACAGGGCTCCACTGTATCAGCAATGGATTACAGCTGAAAGAGCTGTAGGTTCATTCTCTAAGGAAAGAACTCAAATAAGAACAGTGGGGAGATTGAAGCTTTAGGCACTAAAGCACATACCAAACCCAACCCAACACCTAGACAGATTAGCATAGTGGCATCCCATGAGGAACTTTGCCTCTAAATTTTGTTCTGATATATTGTATCTGGCTTTCCATTAAGTAAAAGTCATTTTAAGAAATAAATACATATAAACACAGACAGGCATTAAACCCCTGAAGAGAATCATGCAGGATAAAAGTCTTTGGGGGGTGAGGGACCTGGAGAGATGGCTCAGTGGTTAAGAGCACTGACTATTCTTCCAGAGGTCCTGAGTTCAATTCCCAGCAACTACATGGTGGCTCACAACCATGCCATCTTCTGGTCATATGAAGACAGCTGCAGTGTACTCATATATAAAAAATAAATAAATATATCTCTTAAAACAAAGTCTTCAGGCTTTTTGTTTTTTAAACAGGGTTTCTCTCCTGTTTTTTGCCTCCCCAGTGCTGGTATTAAAGGCACACAACCACCATGTCCAGGTAGAACAAAAACCTTTAAAACTAGATGCCATGGTGTATATGCACAGACACAAATGTAACAAAAAATTAAATCTGTGATGGGTTCATTAATAGACTAGATATTACTGAAGAAAAAAATCAATAAACTTGAAGGTATTTCAACAGGAGTTGTAGATACAAGTTCAGTCCTAGGATACACACCCAGCCCCAGTACTGCAGAGGGTAAAGAACAGGATTTCAGTAGAAAGTTCCCAAGCTGAAATGCTGAGTGAAAATAAACAAAACTCCAGAACATCCAATAATGTGTGACAATTTCAAGTAACAGAGACAAAAGCCAAAATGTTCAAAAGGGGAAAAAAACATGTGTATGTATATACATACATACATACATATATATATATATGTATATATACACACATATATATATAATGTGGATACATGGAAGAGGCTAGAGGGAGGAAACAGTGATATAATTTAACCTTAAAAAAATTTAAAATACATTTTAAAATGTAACAACAAAAAAAGGTTAAAAGGGCTCCCTAGTGCATTCTATGTACCTAGCTACAGGGGAAACTAAAGCAGAAAGATCCAAGAGCCATTTTGAAGCCATAATATGCAACATATAAGACTGCAACACACAGACAGACAGACACACACACACACACATGGGGCGGGGGGTAATAATGGAAAGAAAAAAGAACAAAGACTTACAATTTTCCATAAGTAGTGATTTATATCAAACTACAAATTAGAGCTCCAAGAAGCTGAGATTACCAATGTAGATAAAAACCAAAATTAAACTTTTATTTCAGCATATTGTTCAAACTATAGAAAACTAGACAAAGAAAACCTTTGAGGAAGGAGAAATAAGTGTACTAGGTCTATCATACAGAGCATTAAGAATAACAATTGCAAAGTTTTATCAGAAGCATAATAAAAAGACTGAAACACTTAAAGTGTTAGAGAAAGGGAAGAAAGAGCCAATGCCAACTTCTTAGTACAGAAAGTTCCTTTCACTGTAAAGGAACTAAATATGCCAGGTGCTGGCGGTATACATAACCTATCTACAGAATGCCCAAGGCCCTCTCAGTTCAACCCCCAACATTGCCTCCACACAAACCAGTATGATTTGATGTACCAAAACTAAAGAGACTCTGTTAGTAGGATGTCTGTAAGAAAAGCTAAAAGAGGGAGTGGGGGGGGGGGCTAGAAAAGGGGAAATCATTTGAAATGTAAATAAATTATAGCAAATAAAAAAAAAAGACAAAAAAAAAAAAAAAAAAAGAAAAGCTAAAAGAAGTTATCTGAGGAAGGAAGCAGAAGTTCATTCTGATTATTGAACAGAAAGTTGGATCTACATGAAGGAAATCAATAAATAAAGGTAAAATAAAACCATTTAAGTTAATTGAGCTATCAGAGGTGGAGAGATGGTTCGGTGATTGAGAATGTTTATTTCTCTTGCAGAGAACTTGGGTTCTGTTCCCAATATACACATGGCAACTCACAACAGCCTGTAATTCAGTTCCATGGGCTCCACCACCTCCTTCTGATCTCCACAGGCTCCTGCACATGCTTGGTGCACAAACTCACTCTCAGACATGCATACATAGAATATCTTCAATATAATTATGCTATACCTACATAATAACAGCTCTAAAGTATAGGATGATAATGCATATGCTTAAGAAAAATGAAGGTTAGTGAGGTCATAAATGACAGAAAATAACTGAGACTGCTGTTTTATCATTCCTACAGTACACATGAAGCAATATAGTGATTTTGAATGCTGTACTTATATGAGTTATAACTGCATATGTTACCTACAAGGCAACTTACAAAGAAAATGTTTACATAATATAGAACTAATTAATATGCTGAGTGAGAAAACTTGAATCAAATACATGTTCAACTAGCACGGGAGAAGGGACTAGGTGTAGTGGAGAATTTCTGTAACTCCAGATACTCTGAAGGCTAATGTGGGAAGATTCGAAGTTAGAGACCAGCCTGAAACTTAACAATAATACTTCATTTCAAAAGCAGAACAAAAAAAGAAAAATCTGCAGAAACCAAGAACAAGTGCAATGAGCAAAAAGTTATAAAGATGATAGATGTGACAGCTGAGGTGCACTGTCAATCTGTCTGGATTTGAAAGCATCTAGAATACACACTTTCAGTTTGTGTAGGAGGGTATGTCCAGAAGTTTAGCTGAGGTGAAGAAAATATCCTGATTATGAGTGAAATCATCTCAGGTGCTGGGATCTCAGACTGAAGAAAAGAGAAAGCGAAGAAAGCCAGCTGAGTACCAACATTTACCTTTCTGCTTCCTGACTATGTGACCTGACCTCAAGCTCCTGCCTCCATGCTCTTCCCACAATGATGATCTGTACTCTCAAACTATGTGCCAGTGTAAAACTTTCTCTCTTCCTTAAGGTCACAGCAACAAGAAAAGTAACTAATATATTAATTCAACTACACTAATATGATCGGTCAGTCTACTTACATAGATTAAAAGATCATCAGAATCTGTGGGGTGTGAGGGGTCTATCATAACTCCAATACTTGAGAGGCAGAAACAAGCAGACTTCTGAATTTGAGGACAACCTGGTCTACATAGAGTTCCAGGATGCCAGGGCTACACAGAGATATTGTGATACGTCTCAAAAGATAAAATTAAAAAGATAATCAGAACATACTTTAAGAAAAACAAGTGAGTTCCAGGACAGCCAAGGTTACATAGAGACCTTGTCTCAAAACCAACAACAAAAGCAAACCAGGCAGCTGTATTTTGGGGACTGATGAAACTGCTCAACGGGAAAGGTACTGGTCACTAAGCTTGACAACCTGGACTGTGGTCCTCTGGACTCACAGGAGAGGAAAGGTAGACCAACTCTAGCAAGAGGCTTTCTGCCCTCCACTCGCAGGCTGTGGCATAGGCACACATGATTACATGTACATACATAAATGTCATTTTAAAAAAACAATATTTTGTCTTTAAGAAACACTGAAGAGGTGGGTGGTTGTGGTGCATACCTTTAATCACAATACCCAGGAGGCAGAGGTCAGCCTGGCCTATAGAGCTAATTCCAGGACAACTGGGGCTGCACAGGAGAGCCCTGTCTGGAAAGGAGAAGAGAGAGAGAGGGTGGGGGGAGGACATTAAAGACTTAAGGGTGGCCAGGAAACAAGGGAGAGAGGGTGAAGTGGAGGGAGGGAAAGAAAAAAATTAAAGACTTAACAGATGGCCTGGAAAGATTCAAGGATCGAGCAGTTGTTGCTCTGAGATTCAACTCCCAGTACCCACACTGTCAGCAACTCTAGGACAGTGGTTCTCAACCTGTTGTTGAAATCCCTTTGGAGGTCAAACGACCCTTTCACAAGAGTTACCTAAGACCACTGGAAAATACTAATATTTACTTTACAATTCATAACAATAGCAAAATTATGGTTATGAAGCAGCAATGAAAATAATTTTATCATTGGGATCACTACAACATGAGAAACTTGTATTAAAGGGTCGCAGCCTTAGGAAGGCTGAGAACCACTGGATATATTTGTTAAGAGAAGAGATACTACACTAGAATAGAGGATAGTAACCATGGACAATATTGAAACAAATAAGCATGGCTATGTCCCAGTAAAGCTACTTACAGAAACAGGTGGCAAGCCAGACGTGCCCATGGGCTGCTGCTTGTTAATCCCAATGTCTAGTATGGAGAAAACTGACCTTCAAAATTAATTTCTATATGCTGTATTGTTCTTTTCTACACAGCAGGCATGACAATTATTGGGAGCCAATTACAGTCCTTTCTAAACATGTGTTTTCCTATACTCAACTACTCACTAAAAATAGAAAAGACTATGACAGTTATGGAAGACCAAAATAAACAGGAATATAGGAAATGTGGCTTTTAAGATTTTGAGTAGTAGCCAGCTAATACTACTGAATGCATATGCTGGAAGTTTAAACTACACTTTGGCTCACAGAAAAGGCCATTATCTACAATGCTGTCACTAATTTATGTGGTCTATTAAATCCTAAAATGAATGCCATAGCACCGTTCATCACCAGATTGTGTCTTCATTTGAAAGGACTCACTGCTCATTGTTTCTCAATGAGTCAATGATATGTGTGTGTGTGTGTGTCTCTTATATAGACATATAATATGCACATACAGTCATAGTAGTGCGTACCTGTCACCCTAGACATTGGGAGACTAAAGCAGGTTTAAGTCCAGTTTGGTTAACCTAACAAGACCATCCCAACAACCCAAGAACGAAAAATATTTCACAATGAGTTCCAAAAGCTAATCTTTTAATCTGGATAATGTGAAAAAAGAAACACTCTGGGCTGGAAAGATTGCTCAGTGATTAAGAGCACTGGCTACTCTTACAGAAGTACTGAGTTCAAATTCCAGCAACCACCTAGTAGCTCACAACCATCTATAATGTAATCTGATGCCCTCTTCTGGCATGCAGATGCATATACAAATAAAACACTCATACATAAAATAAATTATTATTATTATTATTATTATTATTATTATTTCCCCAAGCAGACAATAATGGTGCATGACTTTATTCTCAGCACTTGGGAGACAGAGGCAGGCAAATGTCCAAATTCAAGGCCAGCCTGGTCTACAGAGTGAGTTCCAGGACAGCCAAAGCTACACAGAGAAACCATGTCTCAACAACCCCCAAAAGAAGCAATAATCATGATATGAATCCTAAAACACCTGAAAATGCATACATGTCTTCAATACAATTCCAATCTAAATAAGGACTTCTTTCTCACTAAGTATATGCCTGTTAGAATACCAGCAGTATCAGAAAGCTTGGGTTCTAGTATGTGTGACATACCACTGTGTTACAATTTGGCATTCATTCATTCATCAAACATTTTTTGAGTTTATAATAATCAGACACTGAAAACAATAGTAAAGAAAGCCTCACAAATGTCTTTTGTAACACATTATAAATCACTTTAAAAGCAACTCAGTTTCCCCTTTGTTAAAATAATTACTTTTATATTTAAAAGTATCTTAAATTATCTTTTGCAAAATCTAAATAACTTTTTAGGGCTGGAGAGAGCATTTCCTGGTCTTACAGATATCTCAGGTTCAGATCCCAGCTCCCATACAGTAACTCACAACCATCCTTAACTACAGTTCCAGATGGTCCTCTTATGACCTCCATAAACAGCAGACACGCATGTACCATATGCATAACATATATGCAGGAAAAAACACTCACACAAAATAAATTTTAACTAATTTTAAATAAATGCCTTTTTAATCCAGGAAAGTAAAGGTAGGGAACACAGCCTAAATTCCATTTTTGCTACTAATTAAAGCCATTGTGTTGTTTTATTTAGACAGCAAACAAAGAAAACAAATACTGACTTATTTTTCATATATTCTGAATGAAATGCAAGTCTTACTGATTTATATTTGGTAATAACTAAATTTCCTTGGTGAGATCAAACAAAGAATCTTGAATTCACATACTGAATATTTTGTAGCACAATTCTAGTATTTCAATATATAAATGCTGAATAAATGTATAATATATATTTTTACAAGCTGAATAAATGTATAATATATATTTTCACAACATAAATAAATATATTAATACAGGTATAACACTTAAATTTTCTTCCAATTATTATGGATGAGTTTTCACCATAATAAAATAAGGATAATTCTTTACCCTTAAAGTGTTATCTTTTTTAAATGTCTGCTGTAGTTACATGCCAGATAAAAAGCTAGAATCACAAAAACACATCTTTAAAAAAAAATCAAAACAATTCATTTAAATATCCTTTCTTCCACAAGCACCTTCAGACACTCAGTTGAGGCCTTAATTTCTAATCTCTGCATATTATTTTTAAGTGAGAACGACACATGAGAGGAGGCAGTTCCAGAAAAGGCTGTCTCCATTAATTTCCAACTCATAAACACATTCAGAGCTTGTCAAAGCAAGCCAACTCTCCTAGCCCCAAATGATAGCGCAATAATTCTCAACTATTCTAGTTTTAGGCGTCCTGTTCTTTAACTTCTTATTACACTTATTGCTTAAGAAATCATAGAATACAAGCACTACCATCAGATCTGTAAGTGTGAAGAAATAAAAACAGAAGACTAACAAAACAGAGCTAAGGAGCAATGGTGGAATGTGTGCTGACTCTGACAGACTAGAAAGTGATCACTGTATATAAATAAACCTAGCTTATGTGAAATTGAGGCAAAGATAAAGATTTTGTTCTACTTTCTCCAGTAATCTGCACTGTGTGGCCTATTGATCTAGATTCCCAAATCAGTATCAAATATCAAAGAAAAATTTATTGACAGTTATCTTTTATTATTTTATTTGTCTTTAAATTTCACATGTACATGCCTGAGTATGTATGTGAATTCAGAGGTCAGAAAAATGCATCTGATCCCCTTGCAACTGAAAGTACAGGTAGTTTTGAGTCACTATATACATCCTAGGAACAGAACCCAGCTCATCTGCAAGAGCAGGAAGTACTGCTGAGCCATCTCTCCAACCAGAAAACAAATTATAGTTTTAAAACCCTCATATTGAGGAGCATTGTTTTCTTGATTTGTATTTTGTAATCAAATAATGAGAAGACTCTGGTGTAACTAAAGACTTGAAACTTGGAAAAAATCATTACTACAACATACTGAGACATATTGAGTTCTCTAGATATTCACGTTTTAGATAGAGACTTCACTGCTAGCAATAAGGTGTAACAACAGCAACAACAACAACAAAAGGGTAAGGCTTTGAAAACTGAACAGGAACAAGCATTTAACACCTTGGACAAACTTTCTCAACCTGCTTTTTCGTCTCTAAAGTAAGAACAGTAATTACCCATCTTGAAGGAATGCTGTAATGATTAGTGAGCATACAGGTAAAGCTCATGGCACATAGTTGGCAGTAAAAAAAAAAAAAAAAAAAAAAAATCAGCTATTGTTATTTTATAACTCAGAAGTGCAGCCACAAAAGAAGATTTAAAAAAAAATCCAAGCCTATGATTATTTAACTAAAAAAACAAAGCCAGCCCCCCCCCCCGCCCCAATTCTGTTAAGTAATACTTTGGACGGTTTCAATTTTCCATATATAATACTACAGTACCTCCTAAAAGGTACATAAAATCTAAAATTAGACACAGAGCTACTTATTTTGGAGTTAAAAGTAAAAAAACTATTATCACACAGAACAAAAGACAATTTTGTGAACAGGTGAAATCATTTCCCCACTGGTAGGGAAATGTCAAAATTAAAATATAAAAACTATGAAAGGATAGTAAAAGATTCCTACCTTTAAACCGACTGCTATAAGATCTGTAACAACACTGTATGGAAAAAGTAAAAAGAGAAAATGGAAAACAAAGTTAGAGAACAAGTTTTAAAAGACAGATAAGATTAAAGAAA
The DNA here is from genome assembly GCF_947179515.1 of Apodemus sylvaticus. Classification (NCBI taxonomy): domain Eukaryota; kingdom Metazoa; phylum Chordata; class Mammalia; order Rodentia; family Muridae; genus Apodemus; species Apodemus sylvaticus. Next base: position 73,266,231 of record NC_067474.1, read on the forward strand.
AAGAAAAAGCATTATAATAACAAATAATGAAAAAATGAACTGTGAAATGTTAATAAAGAAAAAACAACAGACAGTATAGCAACAGCAGAGTTCAAAAAGCAAAGCCTCAACATCAATGCAAGAAACAAATTACTCTCTAGTGTGTAGTTAAGAACAGTTGTGCTTCAATAGAATAAGCATGTGTTTACCTCACTGACAAATCCAAACCAAAACTAAAATCACCAAAGGTCATTCCTTTAAATCACTAATAGGAGTGATCACACCCTAAAGCCTCAATAAAACAGAACCTGGGCTTGGATTTTACAGCCACAAGAAGCATCTTGTAAATCTGCAGCTTATCACCCCAAAACTCACAAAAACATGATTGTCTCCCAGAGCTAGAATAAATACAAACATCAGTTTTTACACCCCATTAAGATTTACAAGTTAAAAAATGTTATCCATCAATACTGTTTTGAGTACAAAAGTACTCCTCCTCCATGGCAGAAATGAACATGAATAAACACACATGCACACACACGGGGGTGGGGGTGGGGGAGGCAGAGAGCTGGGATTCAAGGAGGAACTAAAAACATATTGGCTAGTAGGCTTTGTTTTTTTTTTTTTTTAACTACTCTGAATAAAGGAAATGGGCTTTTTAAAAGCAAGCTGTGGGAAAATGAAATTTAATAAGCTTGCCTAGGGCATAGTTCACTATATGAAAAACCATACTCTATAAGATAATAACTATACAGTTATTCTGTACAAAAACTGATCTCTTCTACATCTTCAGTTAGCAATTTATCTCCTCCATATTTCCTAAAAGAAAGCTATACATAAGTTATGTATTACGTTATTAATCAATAGTCATAATTTCCTAAAGGTATGCAAACTGTTTTTACATCAAGTGGTATAAACTTGGTTGTTTTTTAAACAATAACCACTGGTTTTTCCTTGTAGAGTTTTAAAACTTGTATTCATTTCCCTGAAATGTAAGCCTGATAAATAACTGATAAGCCATACTCTTTACAAGTGTATAATAGTATCTTTATTGGTCCTGATGTACAAAACAAGCATTTCCCCCATTTGAATGCCTCTACCTGAATCACCATCTTCTTGGTTTTAATTCCTCAAGCAAGACAAAGTTCGTAAAAACTATCAACAAAAATCAGTTTGAGAGCAGAGAAGTAAATATGAGCAAAATGAGATGATGTGTGTTTGTGTGTGAAACATTTTAAAACCTACTACTTTGTAAACCAACTAAAAAGGTAATTTTTAACGAGATGTAGTAAGTAGCAAATAATGACTAAAAGCCCATGCAATTAATGTTCTGGATCAGATAAACACGTAGATGCTGAATAAAGGTGACTATTCCTACTCACCCTTGCCCCCCCCACCAGTGTGCTGTGGGGGAGGAGCTTGCACTTCACAGTGAAGAAGCGAAAGTCAAGCCCTTTAACTAAATCTCAAGACACAAAAAGCTTCCCCACCCCCGAAGTTGAACCTTCTGAAGACGAACACTTCACAGCCCTTCCTGAACGGATATAATGGCACTTACGGTATAAATCACTGAAAATGATTTCACAGTAAAATGAATCAGAGTCAGGTAAAGAGAAGGCAATGCTCAAGGAGAAGCGTTCGAAAAGTAGCTCCCATTAAATAAAAATACTTTAAAGAACACCACAACCATAAATCAAATCTAAAATTGCACTTTGATAGCTGCAGCACTGTGTAATCTTCATTCAAAAGAGATAATCTATATATCACAATATTGTGAAATTAGGATAAACGAAACCTAAGGAGGGCAAAAATTGTAAGATTCTAGTGTCCTTACGTAAACGCGTAGCATGCTACGATCGAGTGCGCGGCAACCTGCTAAATGGATTTTACTTTTCAAACAAGTTATATGCTCCAACATCCCGCAGTTTATAGAAGCCTGGTCAACAAAAGTCGGCGGGGGAGAAGGGTTAAGGAACAACTCAAAAGGCAAAGGTTTCAATAAATAAAAGGTGGATCTCTAATTGGTTTGGAGGGTTTTTTTTTTTTTAATCTTGAATATATGATCCTCAATTTACTTAAATCCCTCAATTCACGCTTTTATTAAAATACATCAGGTCCTGTCCCATGTTCCAGAGTTCCCAGAGAAATTACCAGTTCGGAAAAGGTGCTTGTATTTTTTTTTTCCTTTTAGTCACAGACCCCATTTAAAGCCAGCAGTTGAAAGTGCCCGGAAATCTACACTTACTCAATATCTGACATCGCCCGAGGCGAATTCACGAAGTTTCTTGGGGGTGGGGAACGAAGAGGAAGCGTCCCTGGTGATTAAAGTGCAGACGCTCGGTATTCAGTGGTTAACGTATCTCACAGCCCGAGTCAGGAGACCCCGCTGGTCCCGAGACTCGCGCGGGACCGCAGTTCGAGACCCGGTCGCCGCCCAGACGGCTGTCGCCGCTCGCCCGGGCCCGCCGCCGGGGAAAGCTCCGCCGCGCGCCCCACCCCACCGGTAAACAGCAACTCCCCGAGCGCCGCGGCCGCCTCAGCCTCCGCCCCCGCCAGCGCCGCGCACCATTTTCTGAGAGGAAGTGTGGGGAGTCCGGCCCGGCACCCCGGCCCTGGCTGGTCTCCGCTTCCCGAATGCGCCCCGAGGCTGCGAGGGGCGGACGTGACGGGGGCGCCGCGCGCAGGAAGCGGAGACCGCGGCGGACAGAACCCCGCGCTCCCGAGGTCCCTGCCGTCGGGCTTAGCCCCGGGCCGCTTCTCCGCTAGCCGGCGTCGCGCCCTGCTCCCCGGCCTCGGCGGGACGCGTCGCCGAGAGGAAACGAAGCCAGCGCAGCCCCCGAGCGGCCACCCGGCACTTACCCATCCATGGCCCAGATGGAGGAGCGCGTTGTGCGGGGATTGACGGGCTCACCGCGGGCGGAGAAAGCGGGCGGCGGCTCCGGGGACCAGCGAGCGGAGCCGCTCAGCAGCTCCGGCCGGTCAGAGGTGGAAGGAAGAGTGGGAAACAGGGGCGGGGACCGGGCACGCTCTCGCCAGCGCCGCGCCCCCGCCCTCCCAGCCCGCGAGCGCGTTCTCGCCTCGCCTGGCCCCGCCCCATGGGCGTCGACGCCCTCCCGGAGCTCGGCTGGACTCCAGGGCGCCCTCTTCCCGCCTTCACCTCTTCGCCCCGCCTCCCCCGCCCGTGCCTCGGCGCGCGTGCGCGCCCCCGCCGCCAGCGTCGCGCCTGCGTTCGCGGGAACGCGCGCCTTGTGCTTCCCGCTTCGCGACTCGCCCTCCTGTAAGCCCGCGGGCCTTCCGGCTCCCCCGACACCGGCTCAGGGCGCAGTATAAAGCCTCGGGACCCCAGGGGACTTTTGGAGCAGAGTTGCTACTGGCCGGAGACCCTGCTGGCTGCACGGCAGGGGACCCGCGCGACGTCCTCGGGGCAGGGTGGACAGTGGTCTTTCCGGACCTGAGTGCAGCGACGGTAGCTTCTCCGCCAGGCCCTTGCCAACCTGAGACCTGCATTTGCCAAATAGGTGTGGTTGGGGAAGAAATTAAGTAGATAAAACTGCCCTGGACTGAAGTCCATCTTTATTTTCACACGGTTTTAATCTGAGTGCTTTTCTACCCAACAGTCAAATACTAAAAGAAACTTTCATTGCATAGCTATTTAATGGCCATCATAATGCTAGTCTTTTATAAGTTTATTTATTCATCCCTCCGCGGGGCGGGGCTGGGAGAGCGTTATAGGAAAGGATTAATGTTTTTCCAGGTGAAAATACGACAGAGAGCTCCGAAATTTCACAGCCAGAAAATGTTTTGTTTGCACCAAAGCCCTTTCCTCTAGTATGAGCAAAACCAAGTTAAACGTAAAACATAAAAGAGCTATTTAGTGTACTAGTGAGAACACGCTTTTCCCCTTATAAAGCACATCTACTTCTGAACGGAGTGCTTTTTCAATTCACAGATCATTGAAATTTGAGCCATTTAAGCCATGTCTTCAAAGTCTGAAATGAAAGAGGGAGCCTGCCCACACCATTTCAAAGGAAGTAACAACTTCAATCTCTTTCCTGATTACCTACTTTAAAATAAGTAGACACTTCTTTAAAAAAAAAAAAAAGTATAAGCAGTTTGTAATTCAGGAAGGTCATTTTTAAAGAAATTTCAGTTCCCCTTTTCAAGAAGATGTCAAAAACATTTTGTATGTTAAATCTAAACATTAAGTTCTGTTTGCTACATGGGGTTTTAAAATAGCAGCTTGGTGTAGAGGCACATAACTGTGCCATAATTCCTACCTGAATTTAAGGCCATCTTGAGCTACTTGGTATGTTCCAGGCCAACCTAGGTCACAGAAAAATAGTAATAATAAAATATCAGAGAAAAGCAGCCGACCAGGTAGTGATAGCAAATGACTTTAATCCCAGCACTCACTCAGGAAAAGAAAGGAGAGGGAGAGAAGACAGGAGAGAATGGGAGGGAGGGAGAAGCAGCCGATGAAGTGTTTCTATTGCTGTATTTGGGGCATATTTTGTAATAAGTTTCCCTTTTTTGTTTGGTTGGTTTAGGTTGGTTTAGGTTGGTTGGTTGGTTTTTTCGTGACAAAGTTGAGATCTCTGTGTAGCCCTGGCTGTCCTGAAACTCACTCTGTAGACCAGGCTGTCCTCGAACTTGAGGACTCAGAACTGCCTACCTTAACTATTTTTAATTACGGTATTTTAATTGACTTCATTTTAATACTCCATAGTACTTCATAATTTAATGTGCCATATTTCATTTAAGCTTTTTCCAAAATAGTGGATGCTTAAGTTGTTTGTAGCTATTCAAAATAATTAACAATGCCACACAAAACATCACATAGCTATGACCACATATAATTACATCTGAGGAATAGAATATTATGACTAGAATTCCAGAACAAAGGGCATAGGCACATCAAGTTTTGATAAATACCATAAAGGTAATTCTAAAAACAACATGCCAATTTACAGGGTTTAAAAAAAAGACTGAAAATAGCATGTCTCTCTTAAGTAAATAGCAGTTGTCCTTAGTTCCTTAGTTTTGGGTTTGTTTGTTTGTTTGTTTGTTTTGAGACAGCCCTAACTGTCCTAGAACTCACTTTATAGCCCAGGCTATCGTTGAACTCCCAGAGATCCCTCCCAAGTGCTGGAATTAAAAGTGTACACCACCATGCCAGCAGGTTTTTTTTTTAATTAAGTATATTAAATGTGTTAGTACATGCATATGTGAATGCAGTGCCTGTGGAGAAGCCAAAAGAAGACATCAGATTCCCTACAGCTAAAGTTACAGGCCACCTGACTTAGGTGCCGAGAACCAAACTAAGGTCCCCTCCCTGCAAGATCAGTAAGTGTTGTCAACCCCTGGGCTATCTCTCCAGCCCCAGTTGTCACTCTTTAAAACTAATGAAGTCTACCAAGTCACCCTAAAAAGTCTATGATTCAAAGACTATATCCCTGAATAAAACTAACAAAACTGTTCTTTATTTCCTAAACAAGGCCAGCTTTATAACAGAGGCCTAGATAACTGAAAACAGTTACAAACAGAAGCCAAGGTGAAACGTTCCCTTTTCCATGCCCCTTTGTCCTAAATTCAAAGACTTTATGGTATGATCTCTGTGAGCTTGTGTGTCACTCTGATTCAAGACAGGAGCTGGGAGATGACTCAGTCTGAGAGATGTCTGCTGTGCAGTCATGATGGCCTCACCAAGCCAAATCCTGGTGCTCCAGACTCAGTCAGAGACCTCATCTCAAAAACAAAGCAGAGGAGGGTGGAGAGATGGCCCAGCGGTTAAAAGTGCTTGCTGCCCTGGAGGACAACACCCAGCCCCAATACAGTGGTTCATAATCATCCCTAATTCCAGTTCTAGGGAATTCTATGCCCTCTTCTGACCTCTGAAGACACCAAGCACACACATGGTTCACATACATACACGCAGATCAGTCATGCATCAAATAAATAAACCTATCAGCCTGGCATGGTAACACTTTAATCCCAGCACTCAGGAGACAGAGTCAGGCAGATCTCCCAGTCCAAGGCCAGCCTGGTCTACAGAGTGAGGAGTTTCCAGGATAGCCAGGAAAACACAGAGAAACCCCAACTTGAAAAACCAAAAAGTAACTAAGTAAGCCATACACACACACACACACACACACACACCAAATATATAATAAAATTATATAAAGTGGCAAGCTATTGATGAAATACCTGATGCTGACCTCTGGCCTCTGCAGGTGTATACACACATACACACACACACACATACACACACCAAAAATAACAGCAACAACTGACAGAGGGTAGACTAGAATTTGCTTCTTAAAGCCTATGTTCTGGATTTTAGGTATTCCCATACTCTAAATAACATAGAAGAGACTTGGTCTTTTGTCATTTCAACCAAAGGTTTTGGGTTTTCAAAATGATTTTACACATGTGACTTTAGTATAAGCACTTTATATATAATATTCTGTCTTCTTCATGCCAAAGAGGATAATCTCTGCAGATTACTGTATACTTTGAAAAGATAGCTCTAAATAGTTTAGCTTACAATTTTTCCCCTGTGTTTTTGTCTGGTTTGCTTAAGAAATCCCCCCCCCAGCCAGGTGTGGTGGCTCACACCTGTAATTCAGCACTTGGGAGGCAGAGACAGGCGGATTTCTGAGTTCGAGGCCAGCCTGGACTACAGAGTGAGTTCCAGGACAGCCAGGGCTACACAGAGAAACCCTGTCTCGAAAAACCAAAAAAAAAAAAAAAAAAAAAAAACAAAAAAAAGAAAGAAAGAAAGAAAAACAGAAATCCCCCCCCCAAAAACCTTGTTTATCTGATAAGAGGCACACCCCTTCATTATCATGCTTACACAGAAAGTGACCTTTGCACACTCCCCCTATTCTACTATGCAGTGGTGAGTTAACATTTAACCCACATTCATGTTACAGGTAAGACTTCTTAAGACAACCATCAAAAAAGATGCCACTGTAGTTCAAAAATAATAGTAGCCATTAGGTGAATCACAGAACAGCATTACTGGAACATTTATATCATGACAATTTCAAAATTGTAACTATTAACATCTATTCCTTAAAATAGAAACCTGTGAAATCACACTAAATGAAGAAGACCAGCTTCAAAAGTTTATATACTATGTGACTCTATTTCTGTAGCATTTTAAAAAATGATGAAATTACATAGAAGAAAAACAGATCAGTGTTTGGAAGAAATTGGGAACAGGACACACACAAGAGTCAATCCCTATAACTATAAAGTACTATGCAAGGGGGATTTTGTGGAGATGAAAACAGTTCTGAATCTTGATTTGCAGGGAGGGGGTATTCATACAGATTTCACATGATAAGACTATATGAACTTCAGATACCCTCCCCCCATATAAAATTAAAAACCATATGGATGAACCAGTTCCAGTTTCCTGGCTTTGATGATATGTTCTCTCTAGAGGGTACCATTGGAGGAAACTGAGGGACTCCTGGGGCCTTGTTCCACTATCTTTTATATTTCTGTGCACTACAATTATTTCAAAATAACAGTTTTAAGAGTTGAGTGTTATCTGATTGTTTCTTTAGTGTTTGTTACTGGTTCAGTACTGATACAGTAGCAACTTCAAAAGCTTAGGCAGAGCCATTTGTGTCTGCCCTTCCTTTTCAGGCTATCTTCCTGTGCTTGTCAAGGGAGCTGTACTAGCTGGCACACAGAGCCAGGTAGACTCTGCCCGTTGTCGTGTCGCATTAGCCCTTCTTCAAGCTTCCTCCCACTGTGGTGGAGGTGCCTTCAACGTGTTTCTTGTGTGTTCACTGCAGATTTCTCCGAAATACAGTTCTAAACAACCTACAATTGTATTTTCCTTGTGTTTTGCTTCTCGTTTCCTTAAGAAATTCATCCCCTGAAACTACCATGACTAATGTCTGCTATCCTCATCTTGTGACTGCCCCAATGCAAACATCTGCATGTGGACAGCACCTGGTGCAGAGGACTCCTCTGTCTACACTGAAGCTGCTGTTATCTCTGTCACTATAGTTAATGTCCAGCCTTTGCCAGACTTGCTATACCTGGTCTCTACATGAAGCACTTTTCCAATGAAAGAGGAGACTTTGCCCCCTGTCTTTTTGTCATCCTGTATCATAAGGCTCCCTGTGTTGTCCAGATTTTTTAATGTAATTGTCCTTTCTATTTTTATTCATTTTCTTTAGGGTTTAGACCAGACGACTGTCCAAGTGATAAAAGCTAATGTTTTAAGAATCATTCCCCTTAAATACTGATATCCTGTCCTTGAAACTAGTACCCATAGCTGATGTAATGGTGCACACCTTTAGTCCCAGTACTCAAGAGGCAATCAGGTGAATCTCTGTGAGTTCAAGGCCAGCTTGTTCTACAGAGTTCCAAGACAGCCAGGGCTTTATTACAGAGAAAAACCAAACCTGTCTCAAAAAAACAAACCAAGCCAAACCAAACCAAAAAAGAAGAGGAAGAGGAAGATAAAGAAGAAAAGAGAAGAGTGAGTGAGTGAGTGTGTGTGTGTGTGTGTGTGTGTGTGTGAGTGTGTGTGTGAGTGTGTGTGTGAGTGTGTGTGTGTGTGTGTGTGTGTGTGTGTGTGTGTTTGGATGTTTTGCCTGCATGGGTATGCATGCACTGCTGGCATGTCTGGTGCCCACCACGGAGGCCAGAAAGCATTGGATCTCCTGGAGCTGAAATTACGGAAAGTTGTGAGCTGGTATGTGGGTGTTGGGAATTGAACCTATGTCCTCTGGAAAGAGCAACCAATTCTCTTAAGTTACGTTATTAGGTCCCTGAGGATCTAATTTTTTCAAACTTCCACATCTTTGAACAATACTGTTCAGATTCCCTCAACTAGAATTTGCTGCTTCTGTCCTATGATTATAGGACTAGAGAGGAAGAATACAAAGATAAAAATGATGCACATTAGCACCGTGATTCATTATGGCTGAGATCGACTTTGAACGCCCGATTAAGATAGAGTTCATGGTTTTCTTTACTGTAAAGTGGTCTCCCTCCCTCCCTTTCTCCCTCCCTTTCTCCCTCCCTCCCTCTTCATCCTTTTTCCTGATTATACTCTCTGAAAGGGCAGCCTCGTGGCTGGCTCATGCTGAAGGAATCACCCTCCACTTTCTTGAAGGAACAGCATTCATCTGAATTATTTGAGATGAATTTGTACATATAATCATTTAATTTTTTTCATTACAGATTCACAGACATTTATTTTATACTCTGATTTTAAACCAATGTCATTTTATCTTAATATCCAAATTGCTCTAGTCATTGGCTGGTGGGAGCTATTTAAGCTGACTTCTGTGCTACATAACATTGGTGGGAGTTGTTTTATATTTTTGTTTAGTCTCTAAATATTTCCCAGGTTGGTTTCAAACTCCTGGACACAAGGACTCCTTGTCTTAGCTCCTGAGTCCTGGGACCACAGGCACAAACTACTATACCCAACTACTTCTTATTGAACACTTCTTGACTTTTATGGTATTACAGAATGTTCCAGAGTCATCTTGTTTATTTTCTTCCCCTGTATGAGGATCAGTCATTTGTCAAAAAACAAGATCTGGGTACTAAATGTGCTCACTGCCTCTAAGTTTTTAACTTGAGAATTCTCAAAGATCTAGCCAGCCGTGTAGTTTGCATGTGCGTATACATGTGTGTGTATATGTGTGGCTGCAGATATATGGTATGCATGAGTGGGCATGTATGTAGGCACTATCCACTTGTCTCTTCTGCAGGTCTACCTCTATTGTGGGAATGGACCCCCAGGGGTGTCCTTAATTTATACGCAGCATGCTTTATCCCTAGTCTTTACTCTTTCAAGTTTCAAAATGCTACCGAACTTTCAGCAATATCTCCCCTACTAAAAATGGTGCTGACTTGATTCTTGTCAAACCCCACTGTTGTCCCTGATGTGGGTACACAATGCCAAGTATTCTTCAAAGCCTGTGGTGTGGGCTCCATCAGTGCTCTGGTATCATTACTGTTGACATTTCTGGCTACTGTCACCCCTGGTCTGGGGCCATCACTCTCAGAAATTCTGTGGCACACAATGGCTTTCATTCTCATTAAGTAAGTGACTAAGCAATTGGTGCCTGGCCCTAATCTTTTTAAAGAAGTCAATCTTGGAAAAACTGCTCTAAGATAGCAGAAAATCACTTTCCTTCAGTATGTATATATGTGTATGTGTGTGCATGCATATGTGTGTGTGTGTGTTTGTGTGTGTGTGTATGTGTGCTTGCATATCTCAAGACAGCTTCTGCACTGACCATTACTTCTGATGAAGTACAATGTTGATAAATATTATAGATGTTCAAAGTAGTGTTATTACCATGCTATGGGGGGAAAGATAGTTTATTTTTGGGTATTTGAGACCACATACCAAGCAGGAAACATAAATCTTTTATGGAGGAGGCACTAACTATGTAGCCCTGGCTGACTTGTCCTTAAACTCCTAGAGATCTGCTTGCCTCTACCTCCTAAATGCTATGATTAGAGGCTTGGGCCACCATACCCAGCAGGAAATACAAATTTTACTTTGCAATTAGAACAAAGCCTTCACTCTGGTCACTAATTCAAACTTGTCCACAGAATCCTTTGACAGGAGTCTTTAACAAAGAGCCAAGTGGGCTGATTAGCATGTACCTATATTCTTTTTCCAGACTTGCCCTTTGTTGAAATAATAGCCTTACGCAAAAAGCAGGCCGTAGTCTAAGGTCAGTGGAAAAGTTCCTGGAATGTCGGACAACTGGCTAGAGCTGTTCTCCCTTCCCAGTGTGGCTCTAAGAAAATGTTTAACTGCTGATGATTCCACAGGACACCAGGCAAATGTTCAACCTTGAGTGGGCAAATAAGCAAAAGGTCAGTCTAAGAAAGACAGGCAGACACACACACACACACACACACACACACACACACACAGGAAAACAGAACCCTGGCTGGAAAGTTTCTCCCTGAGAATGTATTATTTATATGACTGGAAAACTGACCCTCCCTGCCTCACTCCCATCCCGGCGGGAGAAGGTCACTTGCACCAGAGCCTTAGCTCTTCTTATTGTGTGTCTTCCAAAACACAGGGAGGATGAGACCTTAATCAAAAATTTAATTTTGTGGAGGACAGCAAGAGGACCACACGTAGGAGGAATGTAATTTGTAAGAGAGTAGAAACACGAGGGATTTTTCAATGCTTGACCTTTGAGTAGCAAACCACAGGTCATTAAGAGATCTAGTAGGAAGAAGGCTATAGGGTTTGATTTTTAAACTAATTTCAAACATCATGTATAATCCAAATGTAAAGGAACTGTTACCTATTCTACCATTATCAATGAGAAAGGAGGAAGCTTGTGTTGATCAAGGGAATGTCACATATTTCTTTTTCTCAATATGTAAATGCAGTAATTCTCATTCTCAAAAGTCATATCCATCTTTGGAAAATGCAGATATATCGACATAATATTTACCGGCAGGGTACCAGAAGAGTTAGGTGGAAATACCCTCCAGTGGAAATCGGACCACACATACTCACCCTGAACTTTCTTGCTAAAGCTATTTTCAAAACAAAATGAATAATTCAGACAAGAAAATGACTTGGGAAAGGAGGCTGGATCCTGGTGTGAGAGCAACCCTGTGAAGATAGGAAAGCCAATTTTAATGAAGGAAATTTTAAGAAAGGAGAATTTCTCTGAGAGAAACACATTAGAAGTGTAAGAACACCTAAGAATATAGTAATGGATCATATGCTTTTGATCCTTTGGTCTTGAAATAGGATATCCATTAAGAATTAGGTCCACCCACATTTAACAGAAAACTCAAAGTAACTGGGGAAACATATTTTTTTTGTTTTGAAAATCCATAATCGAAAGTTCAAAGTTATGGAATCAAGGCCGGTTTGGCATTTCAGATTCATTAAAAACCCAGTCTCCATTTGGTTTCATCCTGTGAGTCTGTGACTCTCAGTCTTAGTATGATCCGTGGCTGAGAGGTCTCTTGAAAAGCTTGTCTGGAGTCTGGAGAGATGTCTCCAGGGTTAAAGCGCTTTTGGCACAGGCACGAGCACCTGAGTTCAGCTATCCAGCACCCAGGTAAATGCAAGGCGGGTGTGGCAGTCCATCCATAACCTCAGCAATAGGAGGATGTTCAGAGGCAGGGGGTTAGCCTGACTAGCCCCACCAGCAATCTCTGATAACGCTGTAGTCACCTAAGGTCAAAACTCTTCTTAGTTAGGAACAGGAGGGAGTCTCGAAAGGCTTGGCGTTCCCTGGTAATGGCCTGGAGTTCAGGCCTCGGGGAGAGCCTACAAGGACTGCTTTTGATGCCCGGAGTTAACAAATGATGGGGCAGAGGCTGCAGGGACTGCTGGCAGCTAGAGAACCATGTTCACATTCCTGGGTGCAGACTGTTCAGTAATGCTCTTCCAACAGCTTAGGGCAGAAAGGGAAGCTGGAGTCGCCAGACTCGTTTGGGAATCCCTTTAAAGAGCTTGACTTGCTCGCTCTCTCCCCTTGGTTTGACACTCTCTAGTAATTAATTCTCAATTGTAAAAAAAAGATTTATATTAAAGCCAGCTGGTGGTAGTGCACATCTTTAATTCCTAACACTCAGCAGGTGGAGGGGGCAGATCTCTGTAAGTTCAAGGCCAGCCTGATCTACGCAGCTAGTTCCAGCACAGCTGGGCTACACAGTCTCACTTTTGGTTTCAAAAAAATAAAAAAATAAATAAAAAATTATGTTATTTTTAATTATGTATATGTGTGTGGGCATGTACACGTGAGTGCAGGTGACCTCAGAAACCAGAGAGGGTGTCAAGTCCCCAGGAGCTGCAGTGAGGGGAGGCAATGAGCTTCCCCACCTTAAGCACGGATGCTGGGGAAACTAACTCAGGTTGTCTTCAAAAGCAGTACTCACTCTTACCCACCGAGCCATCTCTCCAGCCTCAATTGGTCCTTATTCTACCCTAACACTCACACAAGGCCAGGGCCCTAGGATGAGAGAAGAGGAACATAGTAACTCTCATTTTGAGAGGAAAGAGAGGGTTGGAGGCCAACTGCAAGTCCCAGCCCCCAACAACTATTTGTGTATTCATGCACCAGGGCAAGGGGCACTATTATAGCTGTTTCCACGATTGCACACTGTGGTGGTTTAAAGAGAAATGTTCTCCCATGGGCTCACACATTTGAAGACTTGTTTCTTATTGGTGGAAGTCTTGGGAGGTGAGGGAACTCTTAGGCCCTAGAGCCGTGTTGGAGGACGTACATCCTTGAGGGCAGACTTTGAGAGTGTATAGCCCCACCCCGTTTCCAGTCAGCTCTCCTGGCTTCCTGTGTGAGGGAATGTGACCAGGCAGCTTCCTGTTCAGGCTTCCTGCTAACATGTCTTCCTTACCATTACTGACCCTTCCTCCGGAACCAAACGCCAAAATCAGCTCGCTCTTCTATGATTTGCTTTTTTTTTTTTTTTTTTTTTTTTAATCACAGCAACAAAAATGTAACTGATACATGACAAGGCAGGGACTCCTATTTCTGTTTATGGACAGAGACGGGGACCCAGTCCCTCCTGCAGAAAGGGCTCATCAGCACCTCTAGATACAGAAGTAAGGAAGAAATCACCAGGCAGATCACTGGAAACCCAAATGAAAAGCCAAACCCTCTTGTCCTCAGACCCATCCATTTCTGGGAGCCCTCTCTGTTCAGAGAGTCGGTGGCACTTACAAATACAGTTTGCTTTTGCACTGCTCTGAACTCCTATCATTTAATGCTTTAGCTGACAGAGAAAAAGAACGACGTACTAGCTAGTGTTATATACACACACCAAAGGAATCAGGGCACACCTGAGCCCCCATAAATGGACGGCGTTTGCCAGCCTGCCTTGGGGAGGGGTGAGGTCAGATCCCAGACTCCAGGGGAAGACTGAAGACTTCAAAGTCAGTCTCACTATTTACTAAGGAAGACCACTCCTGCCCTGGAGAACCTCCAGAGATAAACTCGCCTGAGACTGCCCCTTCTGACACCTGCCACTTCAGCAGGCCCTTCTCCACATACTTGCTCTTCAGAGGACGACACTCAGTTGGCTTCCACAAGCCAGCTAAGAGCCTAGCGCTGTACTTGGCCTGTGGCCTGTGGAATGGTACCCCACTACTGAGAAGTTTTCTTCTGGTTTCCTGTTTGAGGTCCTAGTCGAGATTTTCCTGTCTAAATTGTTAATCCTGCATTGCAAATAAAAGTTCTCCTCACTTTTCTTCAGCTGCAGTCACTCCGCTCTTGGAGGAAAGGCACTGCTCGAGAATGCGATGGAATCAACTGTCTGGGCGTTACACTGAACAGAAGGGGCAAAGCCGGCCGCCATCTGTACGCACGGGAGGGAAGCCACAGCCTGCCATCCCAAACTGGGCTATGCTTTATACACTGTGCAGTTCCAGACTGCCTCGTGTTGAGATCATCTAGGGAACTGTTGGCTGTCCAACCTGTCATTCTCTGCATGTGATCCATGAAGACTCTGGAAAGATGTCTTCCTAGGAATAATATCTAACATGATTGCTTTCCTAAAGACAGTCCGTTTTCCCCAGGAGATCTTCCCAGATGGGTTCAAACCTGATCAAACACCTATTTTTTTCTTTTCTTTTCTTTTTAAAAATAATTCTTTTTTGTATGTTATTATTATTATTATTATGTCTATCCTTTTCTTTTTTAAGATTTATTTATTTTATGTATATAAGTATATTGTAACTGTACTGATGGTTGTGAGCCATCATATGGTTTCTGGGAATTGAATTCAGGAGCTCTACACGCTCCAGCCCAAAGATTTATTTATTATTATATCTAAGTACACTGTAGCTGTCTTCAGATGCACCAGAAGAAGGCATCAAATCTCATTATGGATGGTTGTGAGCCACCATGTGGTGGCTGGGATTTGAACTCAGGATCTTTGGAAAAGCAGTCAGTGTTCTTAACCACTGAGCCACCTCTCCAGCCCCAAACACCTATTTCTATATAAGACAACAGCAAAGAGATAAATATTATATTGGCCAATATCAGTAATTCTCAGCCCCAACTACATATTAAAACTAGCAAAAGGACTTCACAGCATACTGTTTCGTGGGTGCATCCCTGCTATAATTCTGGTTTGGAAAACCCCCTAGAGGTCCATGAAGGTTTTGCCCCCAGTTTAACATTATTGGGGAATGGTAGCAAATGTAGAAGAGGGGGCCTGGTGGGATGGCTGTGGGTTGCCGAGAGCTTTTCTTCCCAGTGGATTGTGGGACCCACCCCTAACTCCGTCTGTTCTCTTCCTGGCCATGAATATGCCTCGGCTTACTGGAGGAACGTGAAGCTCTGCCCCACGTCCTGCAGCGACATGTGTACCTCCTCACATCGGACTGAAAGCATGGACTGGAAACTCCAGGTCTCTCTATACACTGGTCATCTTAGGTATTCCTTAGAGTAAAAGAAAAGCGATCAGCACAATCCCCTGCCGGTTTCACGAGAATCCCTTCATGTAGAACCAAGCTCAGAAATGTTCTAAAATTCTCCCAAGTTATTTTAATCTGTATTCAAGGTTAAGAACTACTATAGTAGGCCAAGCACTGAGGTGGCACACCCCTTTAATCCCAGAGCTACATAGTGAGACCCTTCTCAAAAAAAAATGTTGAATAAACTGGATGTGTCTTTAATGTTAGTGTGAAGGAGGTAGAGGTAAGAAGGTCAGAGGTCAGTGTTGCTGGGTCGTAGTTTAATCCTAGGAGGCAGAGGCAGAGGCAGAGGCAGAGGCAGAGGCAGAGGCAGAGGCAGAGGCAGGTAGATCCCTGTGTGCCTAGTCTACAAAGCAAGTTCCAGGACAGCAGGAACTACAAAGAGAAAATCCCTGTCTTAAAAAACCAGCCTGGGATTCATAAGACCATGTCTTTAAGAAAAAAATCCGAGAATTGATGAAGATGACTCTTCATTAATGAACGAATAAAATAACAAAGGAAAGAATTCAACAGGAAGAAATAGCTATTCTAAATTCATAAGCACACCATGAATACAGCAGCACTCAGTTATGTAAACACTATTAGCTATAAAAGGAGAGACAAATTAGAATATATTCAGTCCCTTTTTATATCTTCTATTATTATATAATTATCTAAACAAAAATATCCACAAGGAAACAGTAACTCTATACTACAGGCCAGAATGGTCTACCAGAGTATTGACCTTGCCTGCATCCTTCAGCAGGCTGCAGAGCAAGCTGCAGGGCCTACACTTTCTTCTCTTCAGCAGGTGAGCGTCCTCTAGGGCAGACCATAGGCCAGGCTATATATAATATGAATCTCAGCAAATTCAGTAAAATTCAAATCATGGCATTATCTTCTCTAAGATAAGAGTCAGCGAGAGAAGCTTTAGAAATTGTACAAATACCTGTAAATTAAGCCACATTCTCTTGAATGAATGAGCCATTGAAAAATAAAAAAGGGAAGTTTAAAATGTCTTGAAAGGAATGAAAATGAAAACACAGCATATTGAAACTTCCAGAATTCAGTTAAAGAAACAAAACAAAACTACTCAGAGGAAGTATACAGGAAAGAGTGCTTGCATCAACAAAGTAGAAAGATTGCAGACGCACAATGGAACAAAGTATCATTCAGAACTAGAAGATAAGAACGCAGGGCGGTGGTGGCTCAAGCCTGTAATCCCAGCACTCTGGGAGGGAGTGGCAGGCGGATTTCTGAGTTTCAGGCCAGCCTGATCTACAGAGTGAGTTCCAGGACAGCCAGGGCTACACAGAGAAACCCTGTCTCGAAAAAACCAAATCAAAAAAAAAAAAAAAAAAAAAAGAAGAAGAAGATAAGAACAAACCAGAACGTAGTAAAATTTAAAAAAGAAAGAAAGAAAGAAAGAAAGAAAGAAAGAAAGAAAGAAAGAAAGAAAGAAAGAAAGAAAGAAAAAGAAAAAGAAATTACAAATAAGTTCATGCTGTGACAATTCTGGAGCTGTAGAGGCAGAGGTGGTTCAGGTAGTAAAATGCTTCCACTGACAACACCGGGATCTGAGTTAATTCTCAGAATCTGTATACAAAAGTCCTGAGTGGTGGCAGAGACAGCTGGATCTCTGGGGTTCCCTAGACAGACCAGACCAGCTAGATTAGCCAGTGACCTTAAATTTAAGATCCCAAACTGTGCAACCAGTGGAAGGATATAGAGGAGAAATGCCTTAGAACAACAGTCTTGACAAAGATCTTTTGGGTCTGACCCTCAAAGCACAGGAAACAAAAGCAATAATTGACCACACACACACACACACACACACACACAAATAAATAAATAATAGATTTTTAAAAAAAAAATACCAAATAACTGGTGAATATGAGGAGAAAGGGAAAGTCATATGCTGATGGTGAGGATATAAATTAATATTGCTATTAAGGGTAACATCATTAAAGTATCTCAAATAATTGATGTGCAAGTTTCCCGTTGTGTCATGTGGTGCAGACTCACTCTCGTGGCGTTTTGCTGAGGCAAGACCCAGGAGAGGCCACATGGTGTTTGGACAGAGTGTAAATAGGACTCAGCAGACAGTGGCAAGGACAATTGCATAGGTCTCTTGGGTCTTCACTGATCTTCACTTTGTGAGAGAGTGACAGCAGCTGGTCCTGGTTGCTTCCATTGACTCTTGCCGATTTGGCGGAGGCCTGGCAGTTTCTGCTGGATCGTGTCACCACTGCTGATTCATGTT
The DNA here is from genome assembly GCF_947179515.1 of Apodemus sylvaticus. Taxonomy (NCBI): domain Eukaryota; kingdom Metazoa; phylum Chordata; class Mammalia; order Rodentia; family Muridae; genus Apodemus; species Apodemus sylvaticus. Next base: position 73,283,927 of record NC_067474.1, read on the forward strand.
TTCTAGCCTGACACTACTGAACTGGATGGCTGGTATCCTGTCAAATAGAGATTAAAATGACCCCAAAGAACTACTTCTAAACAGGTCCATATCCCCTTGTCCAAATCTTTTCTCCCTACCTTTGGACGGTGGGCTAGAAAGCGGGGGGCATCGAAGCATTTGAGAACCCTTATTAAAGTAGGTTTTTAAAAATTCTAAGCCTATGGATAACTAGAACTTGAAGCACTCTATGATCCAGCAGTCCACTTAAAATCCAGCACACTGAAGATCAATGTATGTGTCTAATATGTCTGTGCTCACCTGCATTGCAGCCAGGAGGTAGCTCACGCCTGCAGTTCCAGTACTTGGAAAGTTGAAGCAGAAGGATTGACATCAACTTGAGGCTAGCCTGGACCTCAAAAATAAGACTTTTTCTCAAAACAAAAACTAAGAAAGAGTACTATAAGTTTAGAAGCAGACTTCTTTTTGTTGTTTTATGAGACAGAATCTAACCCTGCGCTCCAGGGCTTGCCTGGAGCTCACTACCTCCTCTCCTCAGCCTCCCAGTCAGTGAGTCACAGGCGTGGGCCACCACAACCCGCTTTTGGTAATGTTTTCCATAGTCATGTCTTCTCTTCACAGGAGTGAGACTGGGATCCTGGACAGCAGGTTGTTGTTTCCCCTTTAACATCCTCAGCCTTTGTTTTGCTTTTGTTGCTTCTGCCATCCATGACATTTGCACTCTAGATTTTTCAGTCATCTCTGTGGTGTTGCAAATCATCCCAACAACTTGCCTTCTGAAGATTTTTAGCAATTTCAAGGGACATTTTTGGTTATTCAGACTCAGAATTGGCAATGGATGAGGCAAAGTTACTTAAGAATCTGATGTGTCTAATGCCGCTAAGCTAGCTCTGCTTGTAAAATAGATTAAAGCGATAGACTTTATGTTAGGTGTATTTTACTATAGTAAGTGGGAAAACTGACAAGGGGTGCTATTGGCATCTGCAGATTACAGACTGGGAAGTTATTGATCTTACTATATAATGCCCGCAACAGCCTTCTACAACAGTGGGTTACCTAACTATAAAGGCCAACCATTCTGAGGTTGAGAAATCTTGCTGTCAGTTATTAGCTGCATCATGAAGAATATGCACGTGAATACCCATCAAGCAAACAGTTTTACTTTCAGAAATATATTCTAGAGAAATATGGGTTCTGAGCAAGAAGATGTACATTGTGTGTGTGTGTGTGTGTGTGTGTGTGTGTGTGTGAAGTAATACATATTACTTTGTGTGCTGAGCTGTGAGTACATACATTGAGCCACTTCTTGGCTACAATACATGAGAGCACAGACATATTAGACACATACATTGATCTTCAGTGTGCTGGATTTTAAGTGGACTGCTGGATCATAGAGTGCTTCAATTCTAGTTACCCATAGGTTTAGATTTTTAAAAAACCTACTTTAATAAGGGTTCTCAATTTTTTTTTTTGTTTTTTTGTTTTGGTTTTTCAAGACAGGGTTTCTCTGTGTGGTCCTGGCTGTCCTGGAACTCACTCTGTAGACCAGGCCTCGAACTCAGAAATCCGCCTGCCTCTGCCTCCCAAGTGCTGGGATCACAGGTGTGCGCCACCACCGCCCGGCTCAAATGTTTTTTTATGGCGACATTTTTTTCACAGAGACAAGTTAGAAAATATCTAAATGTCTTAGATTTGTGTTCCATCACAGATACAAAGGATTACATCAATTTGGAGAACATTCAAACCAAAAATAAGTATACACTGCTTTCAAACAGTTAAGGTAAGGAATGGGTAAGATGGCTCAGCAGGCAGAGCTGTTTGTCACACAGGCAAGGCTACCTAAGTTTCATCCCTGAAGCTCCCCTAAAGGTTGGGCAGAGAACTAACTCCTCAAAGTCGAAGCTGTCCTCCAACTTTTGCACATTCACCCAGAGCACACACATTCGCAGTCAAGTACACATGATGTATACATGCACACACAGCACAGCACACACACATACACAGCACACAAAGTAATATGTATTACTTACACACACACACACACACACACACGCACAGTTAAGGTATTTGGGGGGGGGAGTATAAACATGGAAAGAGCTCTGTGATACGCTCAGCAAAACTCTCTGAGGTGGGCTTGCTAATCCACGCCTGTAATCCCAGAATTTGGAAGGCTGACATGCGGGAAATGTGATCCAGGCCAGCCTGAGCTACACAAGAACCTATCTTAAACATAAAAACAAGAGCAAAACTATCTTTCAATACAGAGTAGTAGATATGAAATCTTCCCTCTGCTTTAAGGAGATGAAAAATGTAATGATAATACAAAACCAGTATTGGAAGAGGGTGCTCACTCTCCCTGGTCTCTGGAATTACATATCACCAGGGAAAACGCAGGGATGAAGTTATCCTACAATATTGCATAACCACTGACAGGAATGAGGCAAGCAAGAGGAGACACAGGAATTCTATGCGGAAGGTTTGGTAGCGTAGCAGAAGCAATTGCCACACTCTGAAAACTCCAGGGATTTCTCAGAAGGCGACTCTGGGACAAAGTGACCTATCTTGTATGAGAAGAAAATGAACATTTTCAAGAGACCCTTGACTCTCCTAAGTCACTGAAAATATCTGCTCTTGGTCATAACATACAGTTAATGTTTTCTTTTTAAAAGACTTATTTTTTAATTAAAAAGATTAATTTAAATTAAAAAAATTCAAAACAATTTTAAATTGTGTGTGTGTGTGTGTGTGTGTGTGTGCATGTGTAAGCACATGAAGGTACCCATGGAGTCTAGAAGAGGAGGGCTTTAGATCACCTGGATCTGTTAGCCACCAGGTGAAGGAATGTTTAATGACAAAGTATTATCATCTGGGTGCAGTATCTGTAATCTTAGTTCTTAAGGGAGAGAAGCAGGAACATTGAGCAGTCGAGGCCAAAATATTTCTCTTAAGGATTTAAATTTTATATAACCTATTTTGTTCTCTCAAAATAGTTTTCTTTAAAGGTTTCTTTTGATTTATATGTATTCTTACTTCTCGATGTCAGTTCTACAGGGAACCTCATATTTTTGCCTTAACTTAAAATTATAGTTGTCTATCATGATGCTAACAGTTTCCTGGTGGACAAAATTGAATTTTAAAGTAACACCGCCCCCTGGTGGTAGTTTTGACTGCTTGCCTTCATTTCTCTTCGGTGTGCGCATGGACATCCAGTTATTGTGAAACTGCTTCCTAATGCTTCTTGCCCAGTTTTATATTCCTTGCTGCAATGTCTGAGGGTTCCAATTTCTCCAGCCTCCGAACCCTGGTTATTTTCTATCCTTATGATTTTATCCATCCTGTGGCTGAAAAGTGACATAATCTTGCGGTATTTAGTTCCATTAATGCTGCTATGCGTCTGCATGTCTTTTGGGAAGAATTTTCTATTCAGATCCTGTGGGGGATTTTGCTTTTCTTTTTGGAGATGGAGTGTCTCTGAGTTGCTTAGTTTGAAATCATACTTTTGATCTCAAATGATCCTCCTGCCTCAGCCTCCAAGAGTTTTTAAATCTTTGATTTTTTTTCAACTTAAAAATTCAGCTCTATCTTTTTATGTGCATGTGTGTTTTGTCTGCATGTATGTTTGTGCACAAATGTATACAGTGCTCACAGAGCCAGAAGAGGACCCTGGGTCCTCTGAAACAGGCATTATAGACAGTCATGAGCTGCCGCATGGGTGCTGGGAATGAATCTGAGTCCTCTGGAAGAGCAGCCAGTGTTCTAACCACTGAGCTATGTCTCCAGCCTTTCTTTGATCACTTTTTAAAACTACTTGTGTGCACCTGTGTGCCACAGTGGCTACAATTTGCAGAAGCCTGTTTCACCCCTTCCACCAGGTGCAGCTAAACTCAGGTTGTCAGGTTTGGCAGCAATTGCTTTAACCCACGGAGTCGTTTCAGTGGCCCTATTTGTCCATTGTAAACTGCGGCCAGTTATCTTTCTTGCCACGTCGTGAGTTTTTCATAAATGCTAGATACCGGTTCTTTATCAGGTAGAAGATGTTAAATCTGGTTGGGAACTGTGAAGATTGCTCTTCAGTTAGTTTTTCTTCTTTTCTAGATGGTGTTCTCATGTAATCAGGCTGGTCCCAAACTCGTTGTGAAGTCAAGAACGGCTTTGAGTTCCTGATTCACCTACCTCCTCTTCCCTAGTGCTCGAAGTACAGCCATGTACCACCATACCCAGCTGCCTTTCCATCCCTTGATATCATCGTTTGAAGCACACAATATTTTGAGAATGGCTAAAAAGTTGCTCAGAGGGCTCAGGCAGTACATTACCTGCCTGTAATTCCAGTCTCCGTTTCCTAGGCGAACAGGCTACTAAGACTAGCCACATCTTCTGGTGAGCTCTGGGTTTGATTGAGAGGTTGCCTCAAGGGCAACAACCTGTAGCCCCCCCCCCCACATGGATGCAAACACATGTGTACCATATAACTACACTCCCACACATGTAAGAACATACAACACACACACATGAAAACTGGAGAAAGGCGAGGAAACACTTGGTAGGGAGAAAATTAGGTTTACTGAATTCCAGGCAAAAGGCAGTGAGTGGGTTGACCATCCTGTAACTAGAGACCTCTCTGCCTAGAAGTTCTAATCTGCTGGACCCCAATCCCTTTGATCTCTCTGCTGGCTTGTGCTTTTGTTGCTGAATCAAAAAAGTCATTGCTGAAGGCAAGCCTATGAATGTTTACCTCTGGGTTTTCTTCTAAGAACTTCACGATTCTAATTCTTACGTTTAGGGTTTTGATCAATTGTACACTGGTTTTTTTTCCCTATGGAGTGTGAGGGTGGGATCTAGTTTTATACATGTATATTCCTGGCTATCTTAACATCCTTGTAATACAGTATGTTTTGGCCCAAACGGAATGATGTCTATAGACTTAATGAAAGCAATTGCCAACACATGGGTTTTGTTTCCAGGCTCTCAATTCCAATGCACTGGTCTACATTCCTCCTTTTATGTAAGTATTATATTAGTTTTATTTTTAACATTTATTTATTTTATATATGTGAGTACACTGTCTCTTTAGACACACCAGAACAGGGTGTCAGATCCCATTACAGATGGTTGTGATCACCATGTGGTTGCTGGGAATTGAACTCAGGACCTCTGGACCACTGAGCCATCTCTCCAGCACCCCACCCCTCACCCCACTTGCCCCATGTAAGTTTCTGTTGCTGTTATTTAAAGGAACAGACATTTTTAGAATAGTTTCAATGTGCATCAAAAGCTGAGCAGAAAGTACAGATTTCCTCTTGTGCTAATACTTTGTTGCTGGGACAAAATGTCTGACAGAAACATCTGAGGAAGGGTTTACTTTGGCTCACAGTCCGTGCCCTTGGGGAAGGCAGCTGCTTACACTGCACGCAAAGCCAAGAAGAGGAATTAACGGCGGCATTCACATTATTTTCTTTCTTTGATTCAGCCTGAGAGTCCAGCTCATGAAACCGGGCCAATCAGCGTGAGTCCCCCTCCTCAGTTAACACCCCACAGGCCCATTCAGAGATGTGTTTCCATGGTGATTCTAAAGTCAGTCAAGTGGACAATGAAGTTTAGTCACACACCTGTGTATCATTACCCTCTTTCTCATTAACACCCCCAAACTGGTGTGTCAGAACTGATACAATTAATGCAGATACCAGCACTGTATCTGCTAAGTCCACGGTTTACATTATAGTTGTGTGTGATGTACGTTCTATGATTTTGTCGTGTTTGGGGACATGTTGTGTAGCTCTCAGAGTCCTACTTAGTTAGTTGTCCAATGCTGCCCTTGAGCTCCCCATGTAGCCCAGGTGGGCTTTGGTCTTGGGACTCTTTTCCTTTCCAAGATGCCTCAGGGGCTGGCTTGCTGCCTCTTTGTCCCCTCCTCCTCCCCTCATCTTCTTCCTCTTCCTCCTTCTTTTCTTCTTCCTCTTCTTCCTCCTTCACCTCTTATTTTGGGGAGACTTGAGGGCCAACTCAGTGGTTAAGAGCACTGGCTGCTCTCACAGAGCATTAGGGTTCAATTCCCAGTACCCGCATAGTGGCTCACAACTATTTTTCTTCTTCTTCTTTTAATATTTATTTTATTTATTTTATGTATGAGTACACTGTAGCTGCCTTCAGACACACCAGAAGACAGCATTGGATCCCTTTACAGATGGCTGTGAGCCACAACGTGGTTGCTGGGAATTGAACTCAGGACCTCTAGAAGAGCAATCAGTGCTCTTAACCACTGAACCATCTCTCCAGCTCCCGAAGTGTATTTTTCTTAAAGATTTATTTATTTATTTTATGTATGTGAGTACACCATTGCTCTCTTCAGACACACCAGAAGAGGGCATCAGACTCCATTACAGATGGTCGTGAGCCACCATGTGGTTGCTGAGAATTGAACTCAGGACCTCTGGATGAGCAGTTACTGCTCTTAACTACTGAGCCATCTCTCTAGTCCTCATAATTACTTCTAACTCCAATTCTGGGAATCTGATGCCTTCTTTGGGCCTCTGAGGGAAATGCATGCATGGGGTACATTACAAACATGCAACCAAAACCCTTGCAAGCAAAACACTTCAAAACTACTTTATTCTTTTAATAGTGGCAAAAGCGACAAAATGTATTTTTAAAAATCTATTTTTTTCTAGTGTAGGAAATTAAACTCAGGGTGGTATACATCCTAGAATGGCTCTAATTCTCAGCTTCATACCCAGTGTCCCATCTTGACCATTATTAAGGTCATAGCTGAATGATAGCAAATACATTGTCTATCCATCTATAGTATTTTTAAAAACACAACTTCTAAACCTCAAATTCTGTACCCATTAAGCAATAACTCATCCTTTCCCCTCTCACCAATGCTGGGCAAACACCACCTCTCCATTTCTTGTCTGAATTTAACTACTTTACATGTCTCATATCACTGTAGTTACATAGTACTTGTTCCTTATGATGGCTTTATTAAGGTTTTCAAGACTAATCCATGTTGCAGCATGTGTTAGCATGTCCTTTCTACTAAAAACTGAGTGATGTGGCTCGGAGTTATGAACATCCATTCTACTTACCTGGCCATGGTCACCTGACATGGCCAGCAAGAAGTTAAACCAGGCTTGTGTTGGAGGGGCCACAGCAAGACAGAGGCTGTGACAAGTTTATTGAGAGCAGTCAGATTTTTTTCATACCCTTATCAGAAACAGAATATAATGGCAACTGCCAGGATCAACAAGCTATGCAGGTTACACAAGATTAATGTCTAAGACCAATTGTTCTGTTGGGCTTCCATGATTCCTTGGCTACTAAGAGAACAAAGAGAGAAGCACAAACTGGTGTGAAGGCTTCCCTGCCTGGGGCGTATGAAGTCACACAGTGCCCCAGGGGTCATGCACGCTAACCTGAACACCCTATCATGCCTCTCTAGGCAGCTAGACCAGGCCAACTCCATTCCCTACAGGGAGCCGGGAAAGCTGTCTAAGAGGAAAAGCAAAAGGATGCCTTGAATCCCAGAATGGGGAGACAGAAGCAGGAGGATCACTGAGTTTGAGACCAGCCTGGTCTACATAGTGAGTTCCGGGATGTTAGGACTACATAGAGAGACCCTGTTTCAAACAAACAAACAAGCAAACATGCAAACAAGACTGATACTACACGACCTGCATATGCTACATTTAGCTTACGATTCCCACTGAAGAACAAACGCATGTAACGCTTTGGTTATTCTAAGTAATGCTGCTGCCAGTGAAGGAGTGCCAGCCTCTCTCATCTGCTGGCCTAAGAGCTGATGGGTCAGACCTCAGTTTTATTTTTACTGTTTTGAGGAACCACTGTGGCACCGGCCCTGTTCCCATGAGATCTCCATGTCCCAGCCTTGGGTCACATCATCTTAACATTTTTCTTGCTCCTGATGTTATTATAGGCTTCTGGGCCTCCATTTTCTTTGAAGCTATTATTCACACTGCAGCTAGACAGAATCCTAAGTTAAAACCAAACTGTTCCCGTGCTAAACCCATATCTAATGTTAATATGGCTTCTTCTTCTTTACCCACTCCCAACCTCTAGCATTGCTTGTTGTGAGATAGGGTCTTACACTGCAGCCTAGGCTGGCCTCAGCCTCCTGTAGGCTAGGTAGAGGCATGGGACACCACGGGTTGCTGTATAATAAAATGTTTACTTATCTAACTCTAAGTTACCTTGCTACTGTAGTTGACCTGCCTTCTGTGATCCTCTGAGGCCAGAAACTGCAGGTTCTGGCACTTAGCACATCTTCCTCAAACTGCAAAGGATTAAGTAAATCGCCTTTGGACTATCTCAGCAGGACTTACCTGGCTCTAACTTTCAACCAGAAGTAGCAGGAAAAGAAGATACTTGGAGAAGTGATTATAGAATTTATTACTAAGTTGTAAAAAGTTTCCTATGAAAGCTATCTAAGAGGAAAAGCAAAAAGATCCTAAGTAGGGAAAGGGAAAAAATTCTCTAAGTGGGGAAAGGGAAAAGATTTCTATTCTAAGTGGGAAAAGGCAAAAAATTATTCTCTCTTTCTTTTCTTCAGTACTTATACATCTTTCAGAATACATCATTACATATTACAAAGTTCATGACAAGTTCACACAAAAAAATCAAATCATAAAATGAAAGTTTAAACAGAGAATGTTTACATTCTTTTCCATTAGGAGTAATTATCTGGCTAAACATCTAACACCTGTCTCAGCTCCACAGGGTCACTGAAGGTTTAAAAACCATAACTAAGTTATTAGTGAAGTTTTGTATAGATAAAACCAGTCAATATTTTATCTTCTGCACCTATAATCCTTTTATCCTAGCACCTATAATAAATTAGTTAGTTCCCTTTTTATGACCTTTGGTTAATTGTTTTACAACCTCTTGGAATGTGCTCTGAGTAGAAGTCTGGTTGCCATCTAAGAACAATTAACTGGTGACACTTGAGAAACTGACAGAGTTCTCATTTAAGTTTTGACTATCAGAAAAAGACCTAATAGCAGTCCCAATGTGAAAGAGTTTAATAATCACAGTTATAATTTTAGGAATTTTTTTTTCGAGACAGGGTTTCTCTGTATAGCCTGCGCTGTCCTGGAACTCACTCTGTAGACCAGGCTGGCCTTGAACTCAGAAATCCATCTGCCTCTGCCTCCCAAGTGCTGGATTAAAGGCATGTGCCACCTCCGCCCAGCTCAATTTTAGGAATTCTTATAGGATCATCATTAAGACTTAAGTCATCTATTTGTCTATATAGCATCACTACAAGACAGTACATCTTCATAGATCTGCAGAGATCTGCTCCAAAGGGGCGTAGTGATTGTTCTATATGCTTAATAGTAACAGGAAAAAGCATATTAATAGCAGGGAACTTTCCTAAAATGAATCTCTTACAGCCTTGCTTAATAAGGGTGCACCTGTCACAGATTATATAATAATCCAAAGAAGGCCATTTCAGGATGATCACCTGCTAGTTATTAGTTTGTCCCATTATGGCTCCTGACAGCTGAGGACAGACAGACAGCATTATGGTCTCCTGGAGCTGTAGTTATAGATGGTTGTAAGCCACCTGACAGGAATGTGGGAAACCAAACCCAGGTCCTCAGGGAGAGCAGCACTCACTCTTAACCACGAAGCCTTCTCTTCACCCGTGTCATTTATTTGCTTATTTATTTATTTTTAATTTGAAAATTTAATTTAGGGCTAGAGAGATGGTTCTGTGGTCAAGAGCACTGGCTGCTCTTCCAAAAGATCCAGGGTGTTATTCTCAAAACCCACAAGATATCTTAACAACTACATATAACTCCAGATCTAGGGAACCTGGCACCCTCTTCTGGCCTCTTTGGAGGTGCACAAACCTGCAAAAAGCAGGCAAAACACCCATAAACGATGATGATGATGATGCAGCAATTTAAATTTGCTTAGAAAAATTACCACTAATAATTTAGGAATAAACTTACTTTCCACAGATGAACCCCTGCCCCAGCCAAATAACTTAAGTCTAAGTGTTGAATTTACAAAATACATTTTATGACTGAAAAATTCACAACTTTTTTCTTTTAGTTTGCATCTTAGCTGAACCCTGTCTCTCTCCCTCCTCCCTTTTGTAACAAATGGAAATAAAAGCAACATTATTGGAGAAAGAGGAATCTGAGGGACCCAGAACATTAAAACTTCCAAGAGTAAGGAACGCTTTAGACCCAAGGAAGAGGTGTCATCTCACCACCAAGAATTCACTGTTACCAGACAAATATACAGACCATTCAGTAAAAGCAGCCAAGGGCTAATGGAGCATTTCATTTGTCTATTGCTTTCTGAAACATCTGAAATTCACAAAGACAAATGGACTACTCACACCTCCTAGGTAAGGACAGAGATTTGGTACTTTTCTACCCGCTGTGTTTCTCACTTATGAAGTACTAATATTTGTTGAACAAGTACATTCTTCTAGAATCATCATGAATAATCATAGGTCACAAACTCACATGTCAATAGATGATGGTTAGGGTGACAAAAGAGTAAACAGCCACAGGTTAATAATAATTAATAATGATTTGACAGCCACAGGTTAATAATTGATAAATTTTTAATTTGAAGATTTAATAAAGGGCAGAGATGGTTCCGTGGTTAAGAGCACCGGCTGTTTTCCAAAAGATCCAGGGTTTGAAAATATGAGAATACATACCTGTCTTAAGTTGTTTTTCTGAACTATGATTTTGATAACAACCTCTAGCATCTTTTTCTACCGCTACAAAATACAAAACAATTTCATTTCCAGGGTAGCTTAAATAGGTATAACTCCAATAACGAGAGTGAATCCCAGAAACATTCCAGCATTCATTCCAAGACTGAGAATTCTTTCTCCAAATTTGATTTCTGTGGCCCAGATCACATGATAAATGCTGGCGGGAGACCTTTGCAAAGATCTCTTCCAGAAGCTCTTTATCTCCAGACACTGGAGGTCAGGCTAAGTTTAGATTCAGTGGCAGCGAAAATGCGACGCTGACTGGCTTCTGCAAAAGCATTTTTCAGATGTCTATGTCTTCGGAGAGAGCGCCTTGGCTCAGGAACAGACAGGGAAAAACGACGCCCAGCACCCTCAAGTCAGTCCCCCGAGCGCCCCTCCATCCCCCATCCTGCTGGCCCGCAGCTGCCGACACGCCGAACCTGGGCTGGCGAGGAAAAGCCTACGTAGTACTGATGCTTTAGACACGCCAGTGGTCCCCCAGGAGAGACTGATTGTCACCTACAAACCCGGGAAAGGGGCGGGGCGGAGGTGTCTTCCAAAGCGCCTGCGCAGAGAGTTGGTTTCCTGGGTGTCGTTTGTAGAACTGCGGGAAGACCCGCCCAGCTCCCGGTGTGCGCAGGCGCACACCGTCTAGTAGGCGCTTAGTCTTGTAGGATCTCCGTCTTGGAGGAGGGCTAGTTCCCGAGCGGGTCTCGGGGCGGGGCCGGGGGCGCGGCTAAATGCGGAGGGAAGGTTCGCCTGTCACTCACAGCTCGCTGCTGTTCCTCTGACACCAAGTTCTCTGAACTGCGAAAGTCATGCTGCCCAACACCGGGTAAGAGGACGCGGACGGGGACGGGGTGGGGTCTGGGGCCAGTCGGCGGTTCGCCCTCCCTATCCAGAGGGCACGGCGAGGATCGGTGAAGCTGCCGCGCGCTCTGGAACTCCGGTTCTCGGAGGAGATAAGAGTCGCAGGGACCTGCGCGTGCACGGGAACCCAAAGTTACGTACTACTGGGACTCAAAAGTTATTCACTGCAGTGGGCGGGGGGGCCAGCGGTGCGGTGTCAGATACCCCACAGGGAAAGGTCGCGAGGGTAGGTGTCCCCGACGCCCCGGTGTGGCCTTTCCTTGTCTTTAGCTTGGCCTGGTGACAATGTTGCTTTCAGCTTCCAGGCGAAAGGTCGCTGGGACAGTGACTTCAGATTTTCTGTTTGCATACTTGATTGTAGAATAATAAAAGAATGGTGTTTTGAAAATGCTTTTCAAGTTAATAGCGAGTTACAATGTTACAATACAAATATTTCTGGGAAGGGGTTTATTTATTTATTTATTTATTTATTATTTTACTTAAAAATGGAGTGTATTTACCCCAGTCTAGCCAGGTGCGGTGGCACCTGCTTTTAATTCCAGCATTCTGAGGCAGGGTCGGAGGCAGGGTCAGAAGAATCCTTTGAGTTCAAGGCTATTCTGGTCTACATTCTGAGTGTGCTAGGTCAGCAAAGGCTACAGAGTAAGAACCTTGTCTACGCCCACCCCACCCCCCAAGCCCACTTATATATTAACACAATTGTGCAGCCAGTCACCAGGACTTTACAAAATCAAAACAAATACCCATTAAACAATGTTCTTCCCATTTCTTTTGTACCTTAGTTCCCACCAAACTCAGGTAGGTCCACTATGTTCTATGAAGTTTGAGTATCTTCTTAAGAAGAGTGACAAGTTAAGTCCATTCAGTAATTAGTTTGACACAGACAGTTAAAAAACTTAAATGGTTCAAAAGGGTATAATAAGTCTCTTTAAAACTCCAGCTAAAAAACTTAAATGGTTCAAAAGGGTATAAGTCTCTTTAAAACTCCAGTTTCTTTCTATTTGTATTCTTTGCACTTATAAACATATTTTGTACACTTTACAGTGCTATCTTCTTTTTAGAAAATAGTAGCAAACTCCATTTTGGGCTTGCTGTTTTTACCTGACATGTCTTAGTTTCCTGTACATACAGTTTGTCCTTGTTCTCTTACTTTGTTTGTTGTCGTTTTGAGACAAGTTTGTCTGTGCCCTAGGCCATCCTGGAACTCTCTCTGTAGACCAGGCTGGTCTTGAACTCTGGGCATTCCTCCTGCCTCTGCCTCCCCAGTGCTGGGATTAAAGGCATGAACCTGCCCTTGTCCTTTTTTAATGGTTGCAAATTATTACTGAAGACCATCATGGACTTAACCTGTTCCCTAATGTTGGATACTAAGTCATTCCCAGCTTTTTGTTATCTTTTTGTCGGCAGTATTTTTATTCCATCTTTGCTTCCGTTATTATTCTTTTGTTTGTTTGTTTGGTTTGATTCGATTGTACCCTGGCTGCCTTAGAACTTGTTATATAGACCAGGCTGGCCCTGAACTCACAGACATTTTGCCTGCCTTTGCCTCCCAGTGCTGGATTAAAGTTCTGTGCTACCATGCCTGGCTTTATTACCCCTCTATGTGTTAGTTCATAAATACCTGAATGTACCATCTAGGATAAATTTTTGAAAGTGAAATTGCTAGAACCAAGAGAATATTTTTTTTTAAATTTTGATATTGCAAGACAGATAGGTATTCACCATTAAAAGAACTGCATCATCAAAAGTGTGATTGAGAGTACTGAACCCAATCTAGCCAGTCTCAGGTCTGAAGTTTGAAAAACTAAAGACCCTAGAATAACCAGAAAGGGGGGGGAAATGAGGTGAACTGGCTTTTCCAAATATTAAATAGTTTATAAAACTAGAGTAATTAAATAGTTCTAATTCAGACTAAGTAAATAAAGTGGGAACACATCCACTGGTGGGGGGTGGGGCTCGTCATTATAGTTAAAATGTTTATTAGTTTTTCACTAGCGAAGGTGAGACCATTTGGCTTCCAGAAGACATTTGGCAATATCTGAGAAGACTGAGTGTCACAGCTGAAAGGGGGTGCTAAGTGGCGGAGCTCCTAGATGAATGTAAACGACTTACAAGCAGTAAACAGCCCTTGATAGTGGAACTGTCCAGTCTAGAAGATCAGCTCTGCAGAGACTGAGGAAGTATGGTTTAAAGCCATTTCTGAATCTTCTTACTGACACGGTTAATCATCGAGGTGTTTTTGTCTTTGTCATTGTGTTGTGAAACCTGCAACAGAATCTAGGGCCATGTGCATGTTCAGGCGAGCACCTTTCTAGCCTCTTGGCCCCAGTGGAGCTAGCACCACCAAGATTTTTGACTGGTCTCTGAGGACTCGCATATTTATTTGAGAAATCTTATCCTTTATCATGTTTCACAACAATATATTTTTGAGTTTTCTTATAACATTTGGCTTTGACTATGGTCCTCATTAAACATGAATAAACGTGCTTCCTCAAAGTCAGAATCATCACTCTGTCCTTTTAAGACTGTTTTAGACCACATTAAGATCTTTTATTTTAGGTGGTATTCTGATATCTTACACTCTTACACTGTCTTATTTACTGATTTTGTGATGCTGGAGATTGAACTCAGGAATTTGCATGCTTTAGACAAGTTCTCCCAAGCTATCTGCCCCCAACCCTTCCTTTTATACTTTAATAAATATTTCATCTTTATGGTGAATATATATGTGTGTACTATCTTCATCTTTTCCCATCCAGCTGAGATTTATTTTGGCCTGGGAAGTAGATTAGGAAGCCCACTTCATTTTGTTCATATGGCTTCCCTATACTCGCAGCCACAATGACCTAGTTATTCTTTTGTTTCTATTTGTACCACTACCATAAGTGAAGATTTTGTGTGCATAGGGATCTGTTTCTAGACTGTCCTGTGTTTCCTAGTCTGTCTACTCACGTATCAGAATCTAATAATTTAAATTACTCTAGCTTTATAAACCTTTAAAATCTAGAAAAGCAAATTCTCTCCATTCAGTTTGTGTTTCAGGATCTTCTTGCCTGTTCTTGGGTTTATAGTTATTGAAACTTTATAGAGTTTGAGACTTGCTTGTGTATATTTTAATTTTTTAAAATGGTTAATTTTTCATCACATTTACTCTAATTTTGAGAGGATCTTAGTAAGTTAAAGTATGGGCTGTCTCTGCATTTGCAAACTCTAGTTACTCACCAGTGGCACTGAGAAGAATGCCCTTGCCATTGGCATTCTGATCCTCACATTAGAGACCTTCCTAATAGCACAGATCTGGCTGCCTTTGCCACTCCTGCTTCCAATGCCCTGGACTCTGGGTGAGGAAGAATGTGACCTTTATCTTACTGGGACTCAGTCCAACTGCATACCAGGCAAAGGGACAAGCCCTTCAGGTCAATAGGTGGCAGACATTTTCATGTGACAACTTAACATTAAACATCTCTGGATTTGTATTTTTTTTATTTTATTTTCACAGGTGTGTATCACGAGTGTTCAGTGCCCTTGGAGGCTATAAGAGGGTGTCAGGTCCCCTGGAGCTAGAATAATGGCTGACTATGAGCTCCTGATGTGGGTGCTCAGTATTGAATTCTGGTCCTCAGCAAGAGCACAGAGCTCTCTTAACCTCTGAACCATCTCTCTGGCTTCTAAACAGCTCTTTAGTTATATTTTTTCAGGGTCTCACTGCTAGCCTGGGACCCAATATGTAGTCCGGCTTTGAACTCACAAAGATCTCTCTTGTGTGTAGAGAGATACACTACCACAGCTAGCTTTGTATGTAGGTGTGAGGTATGGAATTCAGATCTAGATGCTCTTCGCTGACTGAGCCATTTCTCCCAGGCCTCTACATATCTATCCCTTGTTTGTCTTATTAACAGAACAGGCAGGATCTTTGTTCTCACTTTTGACATGAGATATTCTTTTTATATTCTCCAATCTGGCTCCTGGGTCCTTGTCTTCATTTAGAGGACCCATGCCTCTGTCAGTGTCTAGATTTTATTATCTGAAATCTCCGTGGTTTAGATATCTCTCTCTCTCTCTCTCTCTCTCTCTCTCTCTCTCTCTCTCTCTCTCTCTCTCTCTCTCCCTCTCTCTCTCTCTCTTCCTTTCCCTTTCCTGCCTTCCCTTCTCCCTATCCCTCTCCCTTCCTCTTCTCTCTTTCTCTTTGTCTTTCTTTCAGGTAGAGTCTCCAACCCAGCCTGAAACTTACTATATATCCCATGCTGGCCTTGAATTTTTGTTAATTCTGCCTTAACTTTCTAAGAGCTAGAATTCCAGGTGTATAACCACACCAGAATAGTGTTTCTATTGCCACATGACTAACCTAGACAGCTTATTGTTTCCCGTATGGTACTAAGTATCAAACACCTAGGGCTTCATACATGCTAAAGTATACCCTGTACTATTTACATATACCCACAACCTTTTTGGGTTGTTTTTTTTTAAATTTGGTTTTTCCCAGACAGGGTTTCTCAGTATAGCCCTGGCTGTCCTAGAACTCACTCTGTAGACCAGGCTGGCCTCAAACTCAGAAATCCTCCTGCCTCTGCCTCCCAGAGTGCTGGGATTACAGGCGTGTACCACCACCACCCAGCTCACCCACAACCTTTTAATTTAAACTTAAAAATTATCTATTTTTGAGACAAGGTCTCACTGTGTAGATCTGCCTGGCTTGGAACTTGCTATATATACCAGGATTGTTTGGAATTGACAGAAATCTACCTTCCTCTGTCCCGTGCCTCTCAAATATTGGGGTTAAAGGCAGGCACTCCCTTGTCTTACAACCTTTGATTGTCTTATATTCTTGTATTTCAGTATTCTGTCTGGAAACACTTTGTCTGGCTAAAGTAAATTAAGTGTAAGGAAGGGAAAGTATGTGAATTGGACTGAAATAAAGGATGCTGTCATCATATGTGGATGATACAGTTTTCTGCATAAAAAGCTGAAGTAACTTCTGGCATTGCTGGACAGAATTGACTTTGAGTCTATGCTTCATTTATCTATTGTTGCCTAATAAACTACTCCAAGTTCACTGGATTAAAATGACTTATTATTCTCTTCTTTAGTAGGCGTGAGGTTTTGTACCTCACATACAGTATGTCGAGGTCAAATGTACGGACACACTTCTCACCACCCAGCTTGCCATGCCTGGACCTTATAATTTAGCCATGCTGTCACTGCTTAGTATCTGGCTTCTCAGAGAGAGGCAGTAGCGACCATTGTCGTAGTTAAAAGTTCCTGTTTCTGCGATAAAGTACCGTTGACCAAAGTCAACTCCAAGAGGAAAGGGGGTTTATCTCAGCTTACAGTTCCACAGCATAGTCAGCACTGAGGGAGTCAGGCAGGAACTCGGCAGGAACGGGAGCAAAGCCGTGGAGGAGTGCTGTCCTCTGGCTTGCTCTTCATGGCTGCTCACCATGTTTTCTTCATGGGCCGCACTACCAGCCCAGAAGCAGTATTGAGAAAGAGGGGGCACTTTCCCAACTGCGGTGTCCTCTTCCTAACTGACTGTACCTGCTGTCTAGTTGGCATAAAACCAGCCAGCACATCCATCCTGTGGCTTGGGAGGCTAAGAATTGGATGGCACTTCTATTCCAGTCTTTGGTTCAACAAAAGCTAGACAAGCCAGAATCCAGGGAGGAGAAAATATGCTCCTTTCCTTGATGGGAGGAGTGTCCCAGAATTTGTGGTCACCTTCGAGATTTTCATTGATGCACGACAGTGTCCTGTAAGCTACGGTGGGTGATGTGGTAAGGAAGAAACGTCACCAGCACGCCCCTCCCCTTTCCGAAGGAGGGCGAACACAGGCCCTGTGTGTTCCAGGCAATCACTACCACTGAGGGTGGTGCACCGCCACCCGCCCATTTCAATTATTTGATTGAATTTAGAATCCCCTAGAATCACTCCCCTGGGTGTGTCTGGGTTTAACTGAAGATGGAAGACCCGCTCTCAGTACAAGGAGAGGTGGCCATAGCACAGGTTGGGCCTGAACTAAGCAAAAGGGGAAGGGAAGAGTCAAGCAAATTGGCAGCAGTGTTTGTCTCTGCTAGCTTCCTGACTGCAGTCACACTGTGTGCAGTCACACTGTGACCAGCCACCTCACTCTCCCACCCCCATGTCTTCCCTGCCATTAATCCCCTCAAACTGGGAGCCCAAATAAAACATTTTAAATTTCATTTTGTGCGTGCATAGCTGTTTCTATGTGTCTGTGTATCCCTAGAGGCATCAGAAGTGGGGTAGGGTCCTTTGAGCCTGGGGTACAGGCATCCATAAGTGGCCTGAGGTGGGTTTAGGGATCCAAATTCTAGTCCCCTGATAGAACAGTTAGCGCTCTTAACTACCGAGCCAACCCTCCGGTGCCAACCCTCCGGTGCCAACCCTCCGGTGCCAACCCCCCGGTGCCAACCCTCCGGCGCCCCTCATTGCTCTTAAAAGGCATTTGCCAGACTAATGAGACCAGAAAGCCATGCATAAGGAGCAGTTCCACTGTGGCGCTCTCTACAGATGCCGTGGCACGCGTGACAGGGAGATGGGTTCACAACACCTGTAGCTCCACTCCTCCCGAATTGTAGGATGGGTACATAATACATCCATGTGTGGAACTTCACAGACTGCTAAAAAATACATATAGTTACTTGAATCAACGTGGATAACTCTCAAAAGAATCACATACTGTATGAATCTATTATATAGAGTTCAAAATTAGGCCAAAAAAAAAAAAAAGCTAAACTAAATACAGTACAAAGTTAGGCAGGATTTTTCTGTAAAAGGCCAGCTAGTAAATACTTGGTTTTGTGAACCAGAAGGCAACATTGGAGATGGACATACTTAGGTAAAAAAACATAAAAATCAACCTCCATAATATTTTTGTTGTAGGTATTCAAAATAATTGGGCACGATTTTTATAGTATAGTATCCAGTGAGAAGTTTTGAGAGGTTGCTAGAGTGATATAACTTTCTAGGATATTATAACAAAGTACTACACACTGGGGGTTAGGATTAGTGTTTTCTGTCATTAAATTGGTTACAAATAAATGTTCATTTGTAAAGGTCGTTCTTAGCTTTAGGCCCTCCCCATACACTCATAGGTAATAATTTGGACTTGAATTGTGGGCTATAATTGGCTGACCCTTGGATAGATGTAGACAGTGAGGTTTCTAATAAGGTCGCCTTTGCTCTGTTTAGGAAGCTAGCGGGATGCACAGTTTTTATCACAGGCGCAAGCCGAGGCATTGGCAAAGCAATTGCACTGAAAGCAGCAAAGGATGGCGCAAATATTGTCATTGCTGCGAAGACCACCCAAAGACACCCGAAACTCCTCGGCACGATCTACACGGCTGCCGAAGAAAGTAAGTGTGAAACTGCCACGCATGTGCTGTCCTCACAGTGGTGACAGTACATAATTTGCTATAGAATTTAGTTTAAGCTATTTGAAAGTTACTCTAAAGATAATTGCATTTAGAGCTGGCGAGATGGCCCAGCAGGTAAAGAAAAGATCTTGCTGCCCAGCCTGACAACCTAAGCTAGGTCCCTAAACCCACACTGTGGGAAAAATTGGCTTTCGCAAGTTGTCCTCCAACCTCAGCACACATGTTGTAGCACATGCACGTATGTTAAAATAAACTAAATAAATGATGGTACAGGTTTTTAACTCTAGCACACTCAAGGCAAGGGCAGGTGGATATTTGAGAGTCCGAGGCTAGCCTGGTTTACAGAGAACCAGATCAACCAAGATTATATAGACCCTGTCCCAAAAAATAAAAAACTGTACATTTAAAGAAATATTTAATTTGTCACTTGAGAGAGGTAGTTCTGACCATCTTTCACCACTAGCTCTTTTGAGCAATATGAGAGATTCTAATTAAATCATATCTTAGGGCCGGGCCTATGAGTTGGAGGTATAAAGCCTGGGTCCCATTCCCAGCCCTGGAAGGAAATAATTTCTTAGCAGAGTTATTCTTGAGGTGGACTGTAAGTGAAGAGAAGACATCTGAGGTAGCGCCGAGTAAACGTGCTAATAGTTTTTAGATGTATTTATTTTGTGTGCTTTAGCATTGTGCCTGTGTGTATGTATGCACACTGCGTTTGTTCCTGGAGCCCGCAGAGCCCCAGCTGGTTTGAAGCTACATTTAGTCAGTTGTGTTGTTGTATCTGCTGTGTTTGTAGGACCTGGTGATTTATTTACCTCTCTCTCTCTGGAGAGGGAGCCCCCTAGTTTGACTGCCTTGGCGGCAGAGTGAAGGTGTGACCCTAAATCCTTGAATGCTTCTGTTTGCTTCTCTTTAGTTGAAGCAGCGGGAGGGAAGGCCTTGCCATGCGTGGTCGACGTGAGAGACGAACAGCAGATCCACAGTGCGGTGGAGAAAGCCGTGGAGAGATTCGGAGGTAGCCCTGGTTCTGAAAGTTATCGAACACTCATAGACTGCACATGTAACAGCTTCCACTGAAACAACGGGTAGTGCCCGACGCTGTTGGTACTTTCCCCAATCCCTGCATCCCTGTGTAATGTCACGTAACCTAGGCCCACTTAGAGGTGATGGCATCAGTGCAGTGAGCAGTGAGAATGTGCAGTGGAGCAAAGGTCACGTGACCATGGTCTCTTCCTCTCTGTTGACATTTTGGGGACATAACTGACTGAAGCAAACTGGTGTGTAGCAGGTCATAAACAGCTGTTCCCACCCAAGGGAGCTAGTTAGCACCCTCTGTATAGCAGTGTTTTCACTGATATTTCATAAATCTTATTTTTGTTAAGCATATAACTAAAAACAAGATATATTGCATTTACATGGAAACTAGATGGAGTGCCCAGAAATTAGGATTATTTTAGGGGTGTGTGCGTTTCTGCATATGAGTCATTTTTTAAAAGTCTTGTTTGGGATTTGAAACTCAAGATGATTCTCTTCCCCTCCCCTCCCCCCCCCCCCCCCCCAGTTCCTAAGACAGAAAGAACAGGAGCCTTTTAAGAACAGGAGCCTTGAGGAGAGGGAGTCTAGTTTGCTTGGACAGGTCCTGGGTCCTGGCGAGTACTACAGAGGATTTGGTTCCTGGAGCCAGTGAGAGAGGGCTGCTACATAAGGGTTAAAGCTACAGCTTGTAAGACTCGGCCTCCTTGAAGTTTTCCTTAAAGTGCTGGTTATTGGCTGTGTCTCCTCTGTGCCAATGAAAATCAGCATCTACTGTTTTGAAAGAATTACTAAGTCTGCATTGGCATATTGATCACTCAGAGTCTAATTATATCCATGTTTGTGTGCATGCGTGTGTGTGTGTGTGTGTGTGTGTGTGTGTGTGCGCGCGCGCGCAATAGACCTATATGACTTTATATATGTATATATGTGTATATGCATGTATGTATGTGTGTATGTATTTGTGACTTAACTGAGGGGTCGACCATACAAAGGAAATGCTTCTGTGTGTATGATGGGGAGAGGGAGAGAGAGGGAGAGATATAAAGATGAAACTATGACTTGCATTAAAGTGGAAGTGTTTCCTTTGGAAACAGGAATTGATATTTTGGTGAACAATGCCAGTGCTATTAGCTTGACCAACACGTTGGAAACTCCAACCAAGAGAGTGGACTTGATGATGAACGTGAACACCAGAGGAACCTACCTTACGTGAGTCACAACAGGAGTGTGGGGAAGAAAGGCCCAGTGTGTTCTCAGAGAGCTACACAGAAACAGAGGGGAGCCAAACAGTAGCTTAAAATCTAGTTGGCGTATTTACCTATCTGATTAAGCTAATGATATTAGTGTCTGTCCTAGTTAGGACCCCATTCCTGTTATGAAACACCATGAACAAAAGCAAGTTAGACTAAAGGAGTTTATTTGGTTTACATTTCCACATCATACTCCATATTGAAGGAAGTTAGTACAAGGACTCAAACAGGGTGCTGGAGAGATGGCTCAGCGGTTAAGAACACTGACTGCTCTTCCAGAGGTCCTGAGTTCAAGTCCCAGCAAGTACATGGTGGCTCACAACCATCTGTAATGGGATCTCATGCCCTCTTCTGGTGTGTCTGGTGATAGTTACAGTGTACTCATATACATAATAAATAAATTTAAAAAAAAGAACTCAAACAGGGCAATAATGTGGAGGCAGATAGTGATGCAGAAGCCATGGCAGGGTGCTGCTTACTGGCTTTCTCAGTCTGCTTTCTTACAGAACTAAGACCACCATCCTGGGGGTGGCACTACCCACAATGGACTGGGTCCCTCCACATCAGCAACTAATTAAGAAAGTGCACTACAGGCTTGCCTCTTGTCGAGGCATTTTCTTAACTTGGGTTCCCTCCTCTCAGATGACTTTAACTTGTGTTAAGTTGACATAAAACTAGCCAGCACAATACCTAAGTGTTGTGCTGGGAGTTTTCAACGTGACGTGTAAGACAGAGTTTGTTTTTATGAAAAGTGGAATGGCATTTGTAATGGTGATGGCCCGGCTCACTAACAGAGTGCGCTGGCAAGGTCTCCTCCAATAGACCATAGGGAAGATGATGTCACGACCTAAGTGAGAGGAGCTCCTTCCGCTGAGGGCAAAGTTTGGTCTTATTGCCAGAATGGACTCAGTTTGTCCTATTGATTGGTTGAGGTACAGTTTCAGTTTTAATGAGAAGCACCTATAATATAGTTTGCCTGTCCTCAAACACCTTTGGAAGAGAAAGACAACTTACACAAAAGCTCTGTAGTGGTATTGCTTATATTTGATGTGTAAAGTTAAAAGTATGCTGAAGAGGTCAGACATGGAGGTGCTCACCTTTAATCCCAGTACTTGGAAGGCAGAGGCAAGGCGGATTTCTGAGTTCGAGGCCAGCATGGTCTTAAGAGTAAGTTGCAAAATAGCCAAGTTGACACAGAAAAACCCTGTCTCAAAAAAACAAAAAGAAAGAAAAATGTTGGAATTGATAACAGAGTTTTGTCTTTAGAAATAATAATAATAACAATAATAATATTAATAATAATAATAATTAATAATAAATAATTGGGGCTGGAGAGATGGCTCAGTGGTTAAGAGCACTAGCTGCTCTTCCAGAGGTCCTGAGTTCAAGTCCCAGTGACCACATGGTGGCTTATAACCATCTATAATGGGATCCAATGCCCTCTTGTGGTGTGTCTGAAGACACAGGTACAGTGTACTCATATACATAAGATAAAGAATTCTTTTATTATTGTTATTAATATATTAATAGCTATAGTATTGTTATTAATGATAATAATCTGACCTAAAAGAAGAATGGCTTACTTCACACCCCTGCCTTTTACTCCAGTGCTGGGCTTGACCCGTAGGCCTTATGTGTGCATCATGGTCAGATGCTCTACTATGGCAGTAGGGCCCCAACCTCAAAAACTCCCTTTGTTGTACTTTTGAGACATGGTCTCCCTGTGCAGCTCAGGTTGGCCTGGAACTTGCAATCCTCCTGCCTCAACCTCTTGAATGCTGGGATTACAGTCATGAGGTGCCATATTTGCTGCCCTTAGAGGTCCTGGAATATAAAAAAAAAATCTATAATTGAGGTACAATATGATGTTATAACTTTAATACATAAAATTGCAAAAATATTGGAAATAATTTTCTATAAAATAATGTAGTTTAATAAGCAGTTAAAAATACAATTAGAGAGCTGGAGAGATGGCTCAGCAATTAAGAGCACTGGCTACTCTTCTAGAAGTCCTGAGTTCAGTTCCCAGCGACCACATAGTGGCTCACAGCCATCTGTAGTGGGATCCAATGCCCTCTTCTGATGCATCTGAAGACAGGGACAGTGTACTCAAATATGTGAAATAAATAAATATATCTTCAAAAAAATTCGGGCAGTGGTGGCATACACCTTTAATCCCAATATTCAGGAGGCAGAAGCAAGTGGATCTCTGTGAGTTCGAGGTCAGCCTGGTCTACAGACTGAGTTCCAGAAAACCCAGGGAAACATAGAGAAAACCTGTCTCCAAAAACCAAAATTAATAAATAAAAATAAACAATAAGTAAATAAATAAATATAAAAATTAGCTGTCATGGGGGCAGATATGTATAATTTTAATACCCAGGAGACAGATGCAGTAAGAATGTTCCACATTTAAGGCTATCCTGGTCTACATAGGCCATGTCTAGGCCAACCTAACCTATGTAGTGAGACTATTGTCTCAAAAAGCAAAACAAAAAAACAGTAATCAGCACCAAACCTCTAAATTATACATTGCTTTCAAAGGCACATTGCACTTTGTACTGGTAAAAATAACTAGCACGTGCGATGATGCCCATAGCAACCTTTTACTTCATGTCCAGCATATGCACTGTCTGAAGCATCTCATTTAGATCCCTGGATCAGTCCTAGATGGTAGTGGGTGTTACCCATTTCATAGTAACAATTCTGAGAACTGGAAGGCTGTGGCATACAAAGGGGCAGAATCAGGATTTAAACCTATGACTGCCTCACAAGTATGTTTACTGCTTCTGGAAATTATGAGTGTGGGTTGGAGTGGGAGAATTTGGGACAGTTATGGTTGAAGATATCCTCAGTTGAACTTAAAGCTAATATCGACAAGGATTTACTTTTTCCATCGAGCAGACATGAAGCATATTTCAAAGCATGCAAACCAGTCCTTTTATTATCTTCTTTCTAGAAAACAGAAGTACTCCACAAGCAAGTATTACCAGACACATCACTGAGCAAGTTCAGTTACTCTGTAGAAGTCCTTTAAAACAGAAGCTAGTGACTTGACTTGTGTTTCTTTTATTTTCAGATCCAAAGCATGTATTCCTTTTTTAAAAAAGAGCAAAGTAGCTCATATTCTCAATCTCAGCCCACCCCTGAACCTAAATCCACTGTGGTTCAAACAGCACTGTGGTAAGTGTTAGACGGGCATATTTTGTCTGGCCTCAGTGGGGAAGAATGCGCCTAGGCCTGCAGAGGCTTAATGTACCGGAGGGGGTGAGGATACCTAGGGGGCCCCATGCTCTCAGAGGAGAAGGGGATGAGGAAGGATTGTGGGAGGAGGGACATGGAGGGGGGCAGTGGGCAGGATGTAAAGTGAATTTAAAAAAATCATCAGGGCAAAAACAGAAAATTGGTTGTTTCTACTCAAAAATTAGTTTCTCAACTAAATTATTAATGTTTGTGGTTTCTTTTAGCTTATACCATTGCCAAATATGGCATGTCTATGTGTGTGCTTGGAATGGCAGAAGAATTTAGAGGTGAAATTGCAGTCAATGCCTTATGGCCTAAAACAGGTTTGTACTTAAAAGAAATTACTCAAACCCAGTGTCGTGGTCATGTTTGGTGAGCTCTCTACCAGTGGGCTAGTTCCACAGCCCTGTCATCGACTCTTGTGAAGTATCTCCGGTCACCTGAAACTTTTGGGAAAGAAGACCAACTGTTTACTGTGCAGCGAAGCAGCCTTGCCGTCCATCTCCACACCTTTACTTGGACTAGTGGCTGACTCTGGCAGCAGCCATGATGGGAGCATCACACTAGGACATACGGAGAGTCTCATGAGAGCCAACAGAAGTGTTTCCAGCAAGTTCTGTTAGAGTTTCAGGTCAAAAGACTTATTAAAGGAGTGGTAGTTGTAGGTGGGTATGTGAACATGCCTGTAGTCCCAGCAACACTGAGGCTGAGGCAGAAGGATCACTTGAGCCCGGGGGTTCATAGTTAGTATGCCAGATGGTAGTAATGCTTGTGAAAACGAAGCAAAATCGGGAAATAGTGACACTCTCTCCAACACTGGAGAGAGATGCTTTTAATAGGCATTTGTTTATTACTTTCTTAGACACATTATGTAGATCAGGCTGGCTTCAAAGTCACAGAGATCCACCTGCCTCCATCTCTGAGTGCTGAGATTAAAAGGGTGCACCACTACACCCAGTCAGGTTTTAACTTCTAACAGGGTAGAAAGGTTTCACCTTTTTGAGAATGTGGCTTTTAAGCATAGATTTGGAAGTGACTGGAGTTAGCCTTGCTGCTGAGAGGAAGTTCAAGGTTGCAGCCTGTGCAAAGATTCTGTGCAAAGATCCTGTGGGTGGAAATGCCAGGTGTGGGGATCGAAGAAGAGGGAGAAGTGCAGGAGTAGTAAATGATGTGCTGAGAGCAGTGAGGAAGTGGAGGCCAGACAGGGGACTTTGCTGACTGAAGTGTTGAACCTAGATTCTGAAGAAGCAAAAGGAAAAACCACGTAGAGGTAACTGAAATAAGGGAGCATCACACTAGGTCACTGATGCTGGTGGCCATGACCAGGATGGTAGCAGTAAAGGTGGGAGAGGTCTGGTGCTGAGGAAATCTTGAGGTAGCACCAGGAGGATCTACTGGTGGATTGGATGTGATAGGAGAGAGGAAAGACAGCATCCGTGGTGACTGCCAGACTGGAGTAACCAGAGCAGTGAGTTACACGACTGAGATGAAGACAGCTATAGATGGAGCAAGTTTAGTACTTAACTAGAGACATTGTGTCAGAGCATCTAGGTAGAGATTGATGGTAGGCAACTGAGCTTATAAGTCTGAGGGTTAGCTGTAAGCCCTGTGGATTATCAGCAATGAATGATAATATAAAATCTCAAGATTCTGTGCCATGTAAGAAGTTGAGAAAGGACTATTGTCACTGCAACATGATGGTTTGGAAAGAAGGACTCCATAGATAGGTAACGTAGGAAGAACCTTAGTAGTATGAAGTCTTGAAGGAAGGCCACTTAACAGGAAACATAACGAGGGCAAATACTCAGTTGTAGCAGTGCCGCTAATAGTTCTTACAAGATGAGGATTCACCATTAGATTCAATAATCTGTCCATCTCCTTTTTGTCACTTACAACACTCATTATGCATGATTACGTTATAAATAGTAAGTGGTGATTGAGTGTGTAGTGGGTCTGCCTCTGGTAGCTCTAAACTAGACATTCTTCCTAAGCTTATGTAATAGGTAGACTGACAGGAAGGATTGAAGGTATTATCAGGATTGACAGGATTTGCTGAGGCCTTGCTTTGGCTCTGAGGTATTTGTTTTAGGTGTTTTACCTGACACTTCGGAGCCAGTATCATTTGGCCCTAGACATGATAATACTGAATTTACAGTTGAGTTCCTTGTGATGCACGGAATGCGGAATTACATACAGTGCTTTTGAAATGCAGCAGGAAGGACATGCAGCCCATGTTAAAGAGTTAAGAATGAGTTTCAAATGGAGATATAAATTGAAGTGAATAAATTCAAGTGGAGATATAAATTGTTCTCCAGGGAATGTTGAGGTTAGCAGAGGAAAACTGGGCATGATATATATTCATGGACAGCAGGAACAACAGGCAAAGACATGCAGCATGGGAAATCCGTGTGTGTAGTGGGCGTGAAGAGATCGAGGAGGTGTGTTCCGATAGGCTCATGGCTGTCGGTTCCCACTGCATCTGGGCTGCTCTGGTTCCTAAGCTGCAGGTCCACTGGAATGTTGGGTGGAGGGTGTGGGGAATGGGTGAACTCAGACTTTGGTCTAATTTGCCAGTTTAAGCAACCAGATTCTGTTCTCACTTTTTGGTGCAGGGGTTTGAACACAGGCCTCACATATGTCTGTGAGGCAGGTACTAGCATTCCTTCTCTAGCTTGGCAGCTTGAATTGCACACTACAGTCAGTAGAGAGCTATTGGAAAGATTTTAAAAAGATTTTATTTATAATAAGCAGAGGGGGACGTAGGAGCAATGAAGCCATACAGTGTTTATGTCAGACATGTAATTGACAGGGTTGGGAATTAGAGAGAGGAGATGGGAAGGTGAGCTAGACCGCTGTGTTCTTCCTGACAGAGTGAAAAAGAGAGAAGCTCACAGCAGGGGTGGGTGGGGCAGTGGGTAGTGGTGAGGTGTCTGGCTGTTTGGGTTTGGGTTTTTTGAGACAGGGCTTCTCTGTGTAATAACCCTGGCTGCTCTGGACTCTCTTTGTAAACCAGGCTGGTTTTAAACTCACAGAGCTCCACCCACCTCTGTCTCCCAAGTGCTGGGATTGCCTGGCAGCCATGAGGAATCTGCTTTTAAAAACACATTGGCTCCTGAGTAAAGATCAAGGATGTGTCCCTCACCAGCAGCTGCAGCTGCGCCCTCCAGCTTAGTGCTTGATGAATTCCATACCTCCAGAGAAGACATTGGGAGCAGGAGGCCTTACAATTTTCCCCTTTATAAAATAAGACCTTCTCATAGTTTCTGCTGAATAAAGGAAGTGACTGACTCTTCTAGACTGCTGGTCTAGACCAGGGTGGGAATAGGAAAGCCCACTTCCGAGCAGATTTTCCATATGCAGGGATGAGACTGTCAGCTACTGATTTGGTAATGGCTACAGAGAGGAGGATCACCTCCAGCCTTGGCATTATTTTAAACACTGGGAATACTGTGACAATTAAGAAATATCTATTTTCTAATGCAGAAAGCTCAGGCAAAAACATTGGAAAGGGAGCTTCATATTTTAGAAATAGGAAGCTGAAGCCCAAAGGTGTGAAAGTTGCCAAAAGTCATGGCCCAGTTAGCTTAAAAATCCCACTCACCACCCTTCAACTCAGGGCTTTTTTGTTGTTGTTGTTGTTGTTAGCCTGTAACTGGCTTTTTCAACTTATAAGACTGCTGTACAAATTCTTGAACATTCTACAGCAAAAATCAAAGCAGGTTTGCTGTGCTTCGTTTATTCTGTATTGAGTAGCGGAGGAGTTTGCTTATTGTCTCCCCGGTTCTGTGTTGAGGAACCGAGTGTTCGAGTGTTCCTTTCTGCCGCACTCCACATCCCTGTTCTGTCTGTAGAGCACTCAGTGAGCTCCCTGGCCGTACTTCCCTTTTCATCCCCTTGGTAACTCTGGCCCGTGGGACTGGCTTGCTATTCCCATGGTCGCATGGAGTCACGTGTGTGCATGTTTTCTCTGCAGCCATCCACACTGCTGCTATGGACATGCTGGGAGGATCTGGAGTTGAAAGCCAATGTAGAAAAGTGGACATCATTGCAGACGCTGCATATTCCATTTTCAAAAGGCCAAAAAGTTTTACTGGACACTTTATTATTGATGAAAATATCTTAAAAGAAGAAGGAATAAAAAATTTTGATGTCTACGCAATTACACCAGGTAATGCTTATATTTGTTGAAAGAATTAATGTTGTCCCACAGTTTACATAATGGACACACCTGTTTTATGTATGTTTGTGTAATAAAATGACTATATTCTTTTGCAAGCTGTTTTCCAATAAAGAGAAAACCTCACACTATATCTACCTTAAGAGATAAGAAACCAATACAAGTGGGGGCAGAGCTTTTTAAATGACACGATGCTGTAGAAGGTTGTTTCAGTTACTATCCACCTCCAAATTAGAAAACCAAACATTTAAAAGTTATTCATAGAAATCAAAGTGAAGATTTTATTCAGATATATGACTGGTGATACAGGAGTAGAGTTCTTAATTCTTTTTTAAGTTTATTTTATTTATCTGAATGCTCTATTTGCATATATACCTGCATGACAGAATATGGGATCAAACAGAAGAGGACATCCGATCCCAATAGTTGTGAGCCACTGTGCAGTTATGAGATTTGAACTCAGGACCTCTGGAAGACTGGAAGAGCAGCCAGTGCTCTTAAATACTGAGACAGGTCTCCAGCCTCCTGTTTGTTCGTTTGGGTGGTTGGTTGGTCAGCTTTTCAAAATGGGGTCTCTCTGTAGCCCTGGATGTCCTGGAACTAACTCTATAGACCAGGCCGGCCTGGAACCCACAGAGATGCCCCTGCCTCTGCCTCCTGAGTGCTGGGACTGAAGCTGTGTGCTACTACCGCCAGCTAAGATGCTTGTGAGCAGCCCTGTCTTATAACTAGTGGTCTGATCTGAGAATTTCTAGAGCTCTCCAATGTTCACTGTTTAAAAATAATTTCCTTTGAAATTATAGATGACTATGATAATGGATTTTTATATATATATATAATATGTTTTTTCGAGACAGGGTTTTTCTCTGTATAGCCCTGGCTGTCCTGGAACTCACTCTGTAGACCAGGCTGGCCTCGAACTCAGAAATTTGCCTCCCTCTGCCTCCCAGAGTACTGGGATTACAGGCGTGCACCACCACCGCCCGGCTGAAATATATTTATACTAAGCAGTTTGCAGTGGTCTCCACTACACTCCCAGCTACTCAGGGGATCTTATATCCTTTTCTGGACTCTGTGGGCACTCATGCATATGTGCGCACATGCTCATGTGTACATACACACACACAATAAATACATCTAGCTGAGTGTGGTGGCACCTGTCTTTAATCCCACCACTCGGGAGACAGAGTTAGGCAGATCTTTGTGAGTTTAAGGCCAGCCTGGCTACATAGTAAGACCCTGTCTGAAAAAAAAAACCAAAGATTTTTAAAAAATTAAATAAATGTAGAGGGCTGGAGAGATGGCTCAGAGGTTAGGAGCACTGACTGCTCTTCCAGAAGTTCTGAGTTCAATTCCCAGCAACCACATGGTGGCTTGCAACCATCTGTAATGTGATCTGGTGCCCTCTTCTGGTGTGCAGGCATATATGCAGGCAGAACACTGTACATAATAAATGAATGAATGTTTAAAAAAAAATAAATGTAGAAAACATTTGGCAGGTCAGGTCAGATTGAGAGTGCAACTCTGCCTCTCTCTGGATCGGTGGTGTGCAGCATGTCACCTGCTGTCTCTGGCCCTGATTTCCTTATTATTAAAATAAGAAAATAATTTTTTTTCTATATGGGATTTCAGAACTTTGTGCAAAAAGTATATAATGCTCTTGCCAGAGTACCTGCATATGCAATATTCAACAGTTAGTATTTGCAAGTAGTGAAACAAGTTCAAAGCTGTTCTAGTGCTGGTCTGTGGGTAGATGGACATGTGGGAGGACACACTCTGCATGTGGAACACTGTAATAATTCCTTTGGGGCTTTTGTGTCAGTTGTGTTGTTCTGGGTCCACTGTTAGCCTTGCACACGCTAGCGAGCACACACTCTTACCCGTAAGCTGTATTCCAGCTCTTGGCTTTCTGAGTCAGGGTCTCGCTGTGGAGTTCAGGTCGGGGAACTCATGATCCTCCTGCCCACGCTTCCTTAGCTCTGCACTGCAGCTGTGTAGCACCACACCTGGCTCATCTTAGGTTTTGAGATAGGATGTTATTATATAGAGAGTTTTAAATTTGTGGCTGGCGATCTTAGCACGTGGGGTGGAAGCAGGAGGAACGCAAATTTGAGACCAGCTACAGCTATATATAGCAAGATCCTGCCTCCTTCCCTCAAAATCCTGCCAAGGGTCAAGAACTAAATATAATGAGATACTGTGATTTGAGTATATAATAAAAATGAGTTTACTCTTTCCCAGGTGGGGGAGGGAGAGCCTCCAGAACTGAAGGCTTTATGACCCTCAGATCCCTCATGTACATGTCTTATAGATGCCAGTTAATAGTAAGATGATATTTAGATCGTTGACTTACTTTCTAACCACAACTTTAGCTGAAAAAAAAAAAGGCCCAGTGAAATAAAATGACTTTGCTTAGTTCTCATGATGGCAGACAGAGAAAGGGAGAAAAGATTCAAACACATGGATACTGAGAAGCAAGACCTTAGTCAGGGCTCCTGCTGTCATGGCCAAGGGGAAACTAACCCTAAGCATGTTGGAGGGATGGAGGATGACAGGTCAAAAGGATGATAGGGACACGTGCTCCTGGGATCATAGAGAGCAGCTTTATGTACCAGCTTTTACTTGTTTTATTTTATAGTCAGTCTTATCTAGAAGGCTATATCACCTGTCTTATCATGACAGGTGAGTTTTAAAACATAAACGTGCAGCCAGGTGTGGTGGCATACACCTTTAATCCTAGCACTCAGGAGGCAGAGGCAGGCGGATCTCTGATCTTGAGCCCAGCCTGATCTGTATAGTGAGTTCCAGGACATCCAGGACTATGTAGAATGACTCTATCTCCAAAAATCAAAACAACAGCAATAGTAGCAACAACAACAATGACATATAAAGTAATGACTTAAATACGGTTTTCCATACATAGTTTGTTCCTTGTGTTGTTATTGGCCACTCCCTTTCCCCATCACTGCACAGCACCACAATTCATAGCGAAGCACAAAGACCCCAAATGGCAGAACGGTACTGCAGGTGTTGCAGCACTCACCCTCAAACTATACTACAGATCAGTAGTGACCACAACATTGTGGTTCTGGCATGAAAGCTGACATGTGGGCCAGTAGACTAGAATTGGGGATCCGGGATAAGTCCACATAGCTGTAGGTACTTACTTTTTGACAAAGGATGTAAAAATTAGCAATGAAGAAAAGCAGCCTCTTCATCAGATGGTGCCTATAAAACAAAGAACTACAAAAATTAAACCCCCTTTAATAAATGGGTTAATGAATTAACAGTTGGATAAAGAGGGGACAGTTTAGTTTGTATACGGCAGATCTCCAGCCTGGATAGTGGCACATGTCTTTAATTCCTGCACTTAGGGGGCAGTGAATGAGTTCAAGGCCAGCCTGGCCTGCACAGTGAGATTATGTCACAAAAAAAGAAAAAAAAAAAAGAAAGAAAGTAGACCTTCAGGGGTCTGGGGGAGATGGCTGAATATGTAAAATGCTTGCAGCACGATCCTAAAGACTTGAGTTTGGATTCTTAGCCTTCATGTAAAAAGCTGAGCATGTTTTGCATATTCCTAATCCCAGAGCTGGGAGACAGGAAGACAGGGAGGCAAGAGACTTGCTGGGTCATCGATCTAACTGAAGCGGTGAGCTCCAGATTCAGTGAGAGACTCTGTGAGGTGGGGAGTGACAGAGGGGACACCTCAGGTCTTCTGGCCTCTACAAACACAACCACAGCCACACATACATGTAGACACACATGCATATATATATATATATATATATATATGTAT
This sequence comes from Apodemus sylvaticus, assembly GCF_947179515.1. NCBI lineage: Eukaryota > Metazoa > Chordata > Mammalia > Rodentia > Muridae > Apodemus > Apodemus sylvaticus. The sequence goes on from NC_067474.1 coordinate 73,316,424, forward strand.
CCCTGTATACAAATAGATATCTGGTCATAGCCACATGGATTTGTAATACCAGTGCTTAAGAGGTAGAGGCAGGTGGATTGCTACAAGTTTCCTGATTTATATAGAGAGTTCTAGGCTAGGCAGAACTAGTGAGGCTTTGTCAGAAAACAAAATGAAACAAAATTAGATCTTAAGATGAAACCTGTCATAAGGGAAGAGGTAACTGATTTACATAAAAATAATTGAATATATTAGATCAAATAGTTTAACAATTGCATAGGGGCCCTTTCCATAAACACAAAAGGATTTTTTAAAAGAGATATGACTTTTATTAAAAGGCTTAGGAACCCCGGTGGGGGAGCTGGTGGAAGGACTGGAGGAGCAGAGGGGGATTGCAACCCCATAGGAAGAACAATGTCTGCTGGCCAGATTACCCAGTGCTCCCAGGGACTAGATCATCAACCAAGGAATGTACAGAGAAGGATCTATGGCTCCAGATACATATGTAGCAGAGGATTACCTTGTCTGATATAAATGGAGGGGAGGCCCTTGGTCCTGTGGAGATTTGATGCCCTAGTGTAGGGGGATGCTGGAGCCATGGGGCTGGAGTGGGTGGGTGGGTGAGCACCCTCATACAGGCAAAGGAGACAGGGGAGAGGGCAGATAAGATGTGGGGGTTGTGGAGGGGTAACCAGGAAGGGGGATATCATTTGAGATGTAAATAACAGTAATGATTAATAAAAAATAAATAAATACATAATACAAATAATTTTAAAAATAATTTTATTAAAAAATGGGGTACAGAGTTAAACAAAGAATTCTCACCTGAAGAACTTCGGATGGCGGAGAAGCATCTTAAAAAATGCTCAACTTCATTAGTCATTAGGGAAATGCAAATCAAAACAACCCTGAGATTTCATCTTACACCAGTCAGAATGGCTAAGATTAGAAATTCAGGAGACAGCAGGTGTTGGAGAGGGTGTGGAGAAAGAGGAACACTCCTCCACTGCTGGTGGGGTTGCAAATTGGTACAACCACTCTGGAAATCAGTCTGGCGGTTCCTCTGAAAACTGGGCACCTCACTTCCAGAAGATCCTGCTATACCACTCCTGGGCATATATCCAGAGGATTCCCCACCATGTAATAAGGATACATGCTCTACTATGTTCATAGCAGCCCTATTTATAATTGCCAGATGCTGGAAAGAACCCAGGTATCCCTCAACAGAAGAGTGGATGCAAAAAATGTGGTATATCTACACAATGGAGTACTATTCAGCCATTAGAAACAATGAATTCATGAAATTCTTAGGCAAATGGATGGAGCTAGAGAACATCATACTAAGTGAGGTAACCCAGACTCAAAAGGTGAATCATGGTATGCACTCACTAATAAGTGGATATTAACCTAGAAAACTGGAATACCCAAAACATAATCCACACATCAAATAAGGTACAAGAAGAAAGGAGGAGTGGCCCCTGGTTCTGGAAAGACTCAGTGAAGCAGTATTCGGCAAAACCAGAACGGGGAAGTGGGAAGGGGTGGGTGGGAGGACAGGCGAAGAGAAGGGGGCTTACAGGACTTTCGGGGAGTGGGGGGCTAGAAAAGGGGAAATCATTTGAATTGTAAATAAATTATATCGAATAAAAATAAATAAATAAATAAAAATTGTATTTAAAAATTATTTTAAAAATAAAAATATTTTAAAATCATTATTCTATAATTATTATAACTTGATTATTTGGGGTTTAATTTTCAGGTCATCCCTTGTTACCAGATTTCTTCTTAGATGAAAACCCAGAGGCAGTTATGGAGGAAAAAGAGCCAAATGGTAAGAATCTAGGGCATATTTGATTTTACTCTTTCTTTGTATGTGGATGGGGATTTTGCCTGCATGTATGTCTCATTTGGTTTTATAACTCAGATGGGCCATCCAAAAAGGTGATGAATATTCCTCAAATTGTAGTTACTTTGTGTAAACATTGTATTGTTTAGGAGTGACTTTCTTTGGTTTGGGTATTTGTAACCTATTTTAAAAGCCAACCTTTTGTTTAGGAGAGATAGCTTTTTAGCATCCACAGCCATAACTGACATGGTTGGCTGCTTTTCCCATCAGTTTTTTTTGTTTGTTTGTTTGTTTGTTTGTTTGTTTGTTTTTTAATTTTGGATTTGGTTTTTTCGAGACAGGGTTTCTCTGTATAGCCTGGCTGTCCTGGAACTCACTCTGTAGACCAGGCTGGCCTCGAACTCAGAAATCCGGCTGCCTCTGCTCCCAGAGTGCTGGGATTACAGGCGTGCGCCACCACCGCCCGGCTCTAAAAGCATCAGTTTTATTTATGCTTTTAGATGCCATTTAATGCATTTAAAATAATTTGGCCTTATATTGACAAAACTTTAAGGCTCTTTATGTAAATTATATTTTATAGACCCTGTGCCAGAAGTGAAAGAAGAGAAGCTGCAGCAGCAAGAGCAGCCACCACTGCAGGCGCAGGCACCGCTGCAGGAGCAGCCACCGCTGCAGGAGCAGCCACCGCTGCAGGCACAGGCACAGGCACCGCTGCAGGCGCAGGCACCACTGCAGGAGCAGCCACAGCTGCAGGAGCAGCCACAAGCACCACTGCAGGCGCAGGCACCACTGCAGGAGCAGCCACAGCTGCAGGCGCAGCCACCGCAGCCGCTACAGCAGCGGTCACAGCAGCGGCCACAGCCACAGCCCCTCGTGCAGTCAATGCTACCACCGAAACCACATTTTGGAGCTGTGGAAGAAACATTTAGAATTGTTAAGGACTCTCTCAGTGATGAAGTTGTTAGAGCCACTCAAGCTGTCTATCAGTTTGAACTCTCAGGTGAAGACTGTGTCCCGTTATCTGGAGCTTTTAAGAAACAGTGGGACATTTTTGTTGAAAGAAAACCAGCCTTTGGTGCCTAGATACTTAGCTATATCTAGGTCTATTGAATATAGATACTCAAAAACAGCAAGTAACTGTCAATTTATATTTTTAAGTTAAGATTTGTTTATATGGAAACATATATAGAATACATTGTCCCGGCATATACTTTCAGTGTTAAATACTCCTTGGCATATATAATAGAGAAGAAATCCTATATAGATGGACAGGTAATGTACAGGTAAAATACAATAATTTATCAGTTGTGGGTAGCTATCTATTTTTATCTTTGCGTTAGGTCAGTATGAATTTAGTCTAAAACCTCTACACATGAGCTGGGCGTGGTCATGCACCGCTTTAGTCTTAGGATTTCCTGGTGCAGGGAAAGGGGTCAGCAGAGGCAGGTAAATCTCTGAGTTCGAGGTCAGCCTGGTCGACAGGGTAAGTAGCCAGAGCTACATAGAGGCACCCTATCTCAGAAAACCAACCCAATACAAACTCCTCATGTTTTCCTATATAATAAAAATAACAAAGACTAATGGTAGTTTTAAGAGCTACTTAGTTCTGTTATGTGCAGACATTTGTTTTCCTCTGTGCTGTTCTCTGCCTAACTGTAATCGTCCTATCTTCGTTTCTGAGCTCATGGTCTGTTGCTTCAGTCTTTATGTTTTGCTGATGTCCTAAACTTGCTGAACCCTCCATGCTTATGGCATGACCTGTCTGTCAAAGGCTTAGTTCTGGATGATTCAAACTGCCTGCTGTCCCCAGAGCTGCATCAAGGCTACCAAATCTTGTTAGACAAAAACCAAAGCAGTAGTATCAACTGGACTGGTGGGTTCCTCTTCAAATAGGGCTAAGCAGCACCTTAAACTTCTCTTTTGTCTGCTCACTGCCTCGTTTTCCACAGCAGATTATTTTTAGAAACTTGCAAATAGAAATGACTTCAGCTTCCTGCTATTAGATGTCTGTAAATCGGCCATCATAGGCCCCCTCTTCCTCCCAGGTGATGGAGCTTAGCTCCTGGAAGTGCCTCCCAAACTTGATTATACATAGACCCTTCCTAACGTGTAGAGTTTGATCCGGTCAGTCGGGGTGGGTCTGACAGATGGTGACAGTGAAGTCATCCGTGGTGACACTAGCAGTATCTGAGTTATAGATTCTGCCTCCTCTGGCCTCCTCAGGAGCTGTTCTGCTGACTGTCCCTTTTCTTCAACTTGTGCACATGCTGCCTCCTTTCCAGTGGTTATTTTAATGTTCCCAATTATGTTCTGTCGTCAAAACAGAATGTAACAGCCATCCCAAACCATACTCCTGTCTTTGTCTTTCAGAGCCACACTTAATTTTATCTGAAGCCCACTCTATTGTACATAGTTTTCCCCCTTCCAGTTTCCCCTGTTCCCCAAAGGTTGTCTTCACAGTGGTCCTAGATGAGGACTCTGCACCAGTGGGTATGTCATCCCTCCCTGCAGCTCCTCGGCACGTCTTCCTTCTGGAAATGCCTGCTTTCCATGGCTTCCTCTTTAATAGCCTCTGTTTTCTTCTTCACTGTCCGTCTCCAAACTGAAGTGTTGCACCTGATAAAATTGAGCCATTTCCTTTGCCCCAGCCTCTCCTAAGCACTGCTGTAACTTCTGTGTGAATTTCACTACTCCAGCTTGGCTGTCCCTCTATCAACACACCCATATAACCTCTGTTTCCTCTTTGGAGAAGAACCTGGCTTTTCTTTTTGTTACTGAATGATTTTCAGAACCTAGCACAGTGCTTAGACCATAGGCATGCTGAGTCTGATAGGGGCCTGAGGATTTTATCCAGGACAGCATGTTAGGAGATTATTACAACTGTAGTAATGACAGTGTGGATTTCCACATATTTGTCTGTACAGGTGAAGATGGTGGTACGTGGTTTCTTGATCTGAAGAGTAAAGGCGGGAAGGTTGGACACGGAGAGCCCTCTTACCGGGCAGACGTGGTGATGAGTATGGCCACTGATGATTTTGTCAAAATGTTTTCAGGTAAGTTTTCAACTCTTTTAGTTCACTTGTTTTGAATGGAATATTTTGGATATTCAGCTTATTCCTTTTGTAGATAATCAAGGCTCAGAAACATTCCCAGCAGTGGGAGGGCTCCGTGATGTTCGTAGGCTGCCTCTGACCCACCTCTGCCTCATCTAACAAATGGAGAACTGAGGTAGAGCTTTCTCATCACTGAGAAAATAATGTAACATTGGAAACAAAGAATAATCCACAAGGATTACTAAGTAGGCTTCATTCTACCTGAACTAAAGTACTGTATTTTCAATGTGGTCACCGGAGGCTAGAAGTCAGCAGTACCTCACCCTGGCCTCACCAGATGCCACAAAGGAGACAAGACAGGACTCTCCTGTGCCCTAGAGCCCTGCTTTTGTAGGATCTCTATCCCAGAGAATCTTCTGCATGAGTTTATGTTCTGCCCAGTTATCTCTAAAAGTGCCAAAGTAACTTTAAGGGTGATTTTTTCTATTTTCTTCTATTAGAATACTATTCAAACAGGTAAGTTAACACAAATTCTAAAAATTAGCAACAATACTCTCAACTAAGGCATTATAATATTCTAACCTAAAAATCTTACATGTAATGAATTATAAAGTACCACTCATATGCTTATTCTTCTTAAATCTTGTTAAATAGTATCAAAGTATATTGTGTACCCTCCAGACCTCCTTTTCGAGTTCTAATAAAGGATGCTAGTGGCCTGCACTGTACGTGAGCTAGTTTGTGTATGATGTCTCATTGACTAAAGTGGAACTAGTGTGTGTGCTCTGTGTGTGTGTGTGTGTGTGTGTTCTCTGTGTGTGTGTGTTCTCTATGCATGTGTAGGTTCATGTGCAAATGCACAATCATGTACATACATGTAGAAGCCAGATGAGGATGTCTGGCATGCTGGTCTATCGTGCTCTTCCCTTCTGCCATGGGCTTCCCTGAATCCTGAAGCTAGGCTAGGAGCTAGTAAACCCCAGCCATCCTCCTTTCTCAGACCCCCACCTCACTGGAGTTACAGGCATGCATGTAGACACACTCTGCTCTTTGTCCAGGTGTTGGGGATTTGAACTCAGGTCTTCAATCTTGTGCAGCAAGTGTTCTTACCCTCCAAACCGGCTCCCTACGCTCTTTAACTTTTACAGCAGTATTAAGTGTTTATTGAACAAATCTAGAAAAAGCAACTAAAAAAATAAAACTTTTTTTTACTATACCATTGAAAGGATAGCCATCAATTCATTTGGATTAGCATCTTATATGCATATATTTATGTCCATAAACATATACATGTTTATAAAAACAAAATTATATCATTATTACATTGATGATCTTTTCTTTGTTAAAAGATTTATTTATTTATTTAATGTATATCAGTATACTGTAACTGTCTTCAGACACACCAGAAGACAGTGTCAAATTCCATTACAGATGATTGTGAACCACCATGTGGTTGCTGGGAATTGAACTCAGGACTTCTAGAAGAGCAGTCGGTGCTCTTATCTACTGAGCCATCTCTACACACACACCCCTTTTTAAAAAATTTATTTATTTTACATCTTTTCAAATTGTACATTATAACATTTTAACTAATTTTGCCTTTAGTCATTTATAGTAGTAAACTATTTTTTTAAGTTAAACAGTGGTGGAGCACGCCTTTAACCTCAGCACTCTTGAGGCTGAGGCAGGCTAATCTCAAGAGTTTGAGGCCAGCTTGGTCTATAAAGTGAGCTCCAGGTCAGTAAGGGCTACACAGACAAACCCTGACTTGAAAAACCAAACCAAAACAAGCCAAAACCCTATTTTCTTATTAGATATTAAACAGCATTTTGATACATTTAATGATCAGTAAATATTTGTTTGTTTTTGGTTTTGGTTTTTGAGACAGGGTCTCTTTATGTCTTCCTGGCAGTCCTGGTTCTTGCTATCAAGACCAGACTGGCACTGACTTAACAGATATCAATGCCTCCTAAGTACTGGGATTAAAGGTGTGTACCACTATACTCACCCTAAATGTTTGGTAAAAATGAATCAGATTTTTAAAGTTAAGGACAATTTTGCTTACAAACGCATTATGCTAGTTAAGGTGGTATATGCTTATAATCTCAGCACTGGGGAAGTGAAGGCTGGAAGATTGTGAATTCAAGGCTCTTAAAAGTGAGTTTGAAGCCAATTCATATCTATCTAATAAGATCCCGTCTCAATAAACAAAATGAAACAAAAAGGCATTGACAGTGTCTAAGCTGAATAAGTTAATATACTTAATAACTATTGGGCAATTGCTGTGGTATAAGAATGAATTTAACTTGAGATAAAGTGTTTTTTACTAGGGCTTGAGAGATGGCTCAGTGGTTTAAAGAACTGGCTGCTCTTTCAGAGGACAAAATCCTTGTGGGTGATACGTCTCTCTAACTCCAATCCCAGGGGATTTGACACCCCCTTTTCTGGCCTTTGCTGGCACTATATGCACATGTTGCACAGACATATATGCAGGCAAAACCCCATACCCATAAAATAAAAGTAAGTAAATCTTAAAAAAATCATTTTCATCATTTTATAGAGGTGGTGACTGAGACTCTGAAAAATTAAGTAATAATCCCAAGATCATATATTGAGTGAGTAGATGTTGGAGCTAGGATATGAATCTATATGTGTCCATAATTATCGTGTAAACTTAATTTATTATTTCTGTGTGGAGATTGGATGGGTGGTAGGCTGTGGGGAACATGGGCATGCTGCAGTGGACTGGTGGAGGTCAGGATAATTCTGTAGACAGCAAAGGCCTTTACCTGCTGAGCCATCCTGAAGGCCACTCTTGCTCTTGCTCTTGCTCATTCTGCTGTTCTGACTGACCTTCCAGTCTTCCAGGCTGGCCTGGAAAGCTGTATAGCTGAAGATGACGTGAACTGTGCCTCCTGCCCACGCTCAGAGCTGGCACCACCACTCATGGCTCCGTGGCTGCTTTAGCTTTTCCTTCTGTATAAGCGTGAGACTGTGGGCTTTCTGCCTCTTTTTGTGAGTGTGCTCTTGCGTTTGCTGGAGTCCCCAAGTCATGAGTTATGGGAAGCACATCTGACACCTAGCGTTTAGACTGGGAAGATCGTGTCTTTCTCCTTTTGTTGTATTTATTAATGTCTTCCTTATATAGGTACAGTTTAGATCTTGGAGCCTAAGATGTCTCTTTTAGAGATCACAGCCATTTCTCTATCTAGAAGCATGCACTGTAAATACAAAAACCTAAAATAACAAATCTCTCTCTTTGGCCAGTAGAGGTCACTGTGTGGCAAACAGAAAGTAATAAACTGTGGCAGGCTCAATGGCACAGGCCTGCAATCCCAGTTTGTTAGGCTGAGGCAGGCTGATTGCTTGAGCTAGAAGTTTGTGGCCAGTCTGGACAACAAGGCGAGGCCTCTCACTTAAGGAAAAGGAAAGAAAATAAATTGATTAGTAACTTTCTTTGAAAGTTTTTTTCTCTATCAATATTGTTTTGGTATTTTTTTTAAAAACGATTTATTTTTATTTTATGCACATGTGTATTTTGACTACATGTGCATATGTATGAAGATGTCAGATCCCCTGGAACTGGAGTTATAGACAGTTGTGAGCTGCCATGTGGGTGCTGGGAATTGAACCCAGGTCCTCTGGAAGAGCAGCCAGTGCTTTGAACCACTGAGTCATCTCTTTAGCCCCATTTTGATAAATATTTATACTTAAATTTTTTTTAAAATAAATGAACATGATTCTTAGTATATTTTTAGAGTTAGTCATCTACAAATAAGCTCGACTTTGACAATATTTCTATTATTTTGGAAATTCTCCTTATATAGTCAGTTCCTATTTCCATTCAATCCATAGCTAACAAGATATTATTGCTTCCTGTTTTTACATTCATTTTTTGTAAGTGGAATAAAAGTGTATAGTATTGCACATCTGGCTTTTTTCAGCTTAAGGTTTTAAGATTCATTTATGTATCAATAGTTCTATTTATTCTCCTTGTTGCATATTTAGTCATATGGCTCTACCATATTATTTTCTTTATCAGACAGGTAGCCCAGGCTGTCCTCAAATTTGCTGTATAGCTGAGGTTGGCCTTCCACCTCTGAGAGTCTTGTTTCCACCCCCAAAGTGCTGGATTACAGACACGTGCCATCATGCCTCTCACAGCACACACTGTTTATACTCAGCACTGGCAGGCTTTGTGGAGCTTGGGGACTGTGTTCTGTTTTGGGCTATTCTGTGGCACTGTCATTCCCATTTCTCCAGGGAATGTAAGACTTTGTTGCTTAATTCTTGCCTCTGACAGCACTGGTGTTTAGTTCTATTGTTTTTAAAAAATGATTATCATCCTACTAGAATCTTTAAGTTTTGGTTTGGATTTCCCCAAATTGCTAATGGTATCGAACCTTTAAAAATATGCTTATTGGTTATCTGGGTAATGTCTTATAGAAATGTTTATTCAGCCTTTCTTTTACAGGCTTTAGTATTATGTGTATGGGCATTTTGCTTGCATGTATGTCCGAGCACCACTTGCATGCCTGGTACCCATGGAGACCAAAGGAGGGTGTCAGATCCCCTTGAACTGGGGTCGAGTTGCAGACTGCTGTGAGCCCCCATGTGGATGCTGGGGAGCAAACCCAAGTTTTCTAGAATAGCAAGTGCTCTTAGCCACTGAGACATCTCTTTAACTCCCTTCTTTAAACGAAGGGTTTTGAGTTGTGTTTTGTCCATGAATTTTAAGAATTATACTTATAGTTCAAGGTGTATTATATGTAAATGCTTCTGGTTTTTATTCAGTTTCTTTTTTAAGATTTATTTATTTTCCATACATAAATGCTCTGTCTGCATGTATGCCTGCATGCCATAAAGGGCATCAGATCTTATTACAGATGGTTGTGGGCTGCCTTGTAGATGCTGGGAATTGAACTCAGGACCTCTGGAAGAGCAGCCAGTGCTCTTAACCACTGAGCCATCCCTCCAGCCTCTCATTCACTTTCCTGATGATGTATTTTGAAGGAACATTTTAAAAATTTTGATAGGAGTATAGATTTACCTTTTTGTTGTTGCTTATGCTTTTAGTGTTGTATTCAAGACTCCCTGACAAGCTTGGAGTTGCAAAGCTTTGCCTGTGTGCTAGTTACTTTTCTGATGATAAGTGTGTTAAAATACCATGACCAAGGCAGCTTATGTAATGGAGAGTTTACTTGCCTCCTGATTCCAGAGGAAGTGCCCATGGGGGAGGTGTGGCAGCAGGTGCACAGAAGCAGAGAGCTCACGTCTCAGCTGCACATGGGGGGGGGGGGGGGCTGGGAGTGGGGAGGCTGTGAATTCTCAAAGCCTCCTTAAAATGGTATTCTTCCTGCAGCAAGCTTAACATCTGACAAATTTTGTATCCTCACACCTAACTAACACCACAGTTTGGGAACCAGATGTTCAAATAAAGGAGCCTGCAGGAGACATCTGCATTTAACCTACAATCCCTGTGTTAAGACTACATTTTTACTTGATACATTTAAGTCTAGATTCAATAGTTGAACATACCTGAAGCACTGTCATGAGCTGTATGGCTTTGGCCAACTTAAAATCCTCTTTGAGCTTCAGTTTTCCTATTAACCTTATGCTCCAGATTGAACTGATGCTGAATTAATAGTAAAAAGAAAAAGGGAGGGTATTTTTCTGTATAGATAAATATTGTTTGTCAGTTGCTATGATTCTCTCTCTCTTTTTCTCTCTCTCCCCTTCCCTCCTTCCCTCTCTCTTCCCCTCCCTCCCTCCCTCCCTCCCTCCCTCCCTCTTTCTCTCCTCCATCCCTCCCTCTTTCTCTTTCTTTCGTTTTAATTTTTGGAGACAGGGTTTCCCTGTGTAGCCCTGACATCCTAGAACTTGTTCTGTAGACCAGCTGGCCTTAAACTCAGAGATCCACCTGCTTCTGCCTCCCAAGTGTTGGGATTACATAGCTATAATTCTGTTTGTAATACCTACATTTCTCTGGTTGAAAAATGCTAACATGAACTTTTGTGTTTGTAGACTATACTTAAAAAATAATTTCTTAAATTGTGTGTGTGTGTGTGTGTGTGTGCGCGCACGCGCCCATCCTCACAGACCAGAAGCATCAGATCCCCTGGAACTGGAGTGATGGGCGTTTGTGAGCCACTGGACATAGATTCTAGAAAACAAACTCAGATCTTCTGAAAGACCTCTTAACCACTGAGCTATATCTCCATCCCTACATACACTATACTAAATATAAAAATGTTTAGCAATGTGTTTCCATGTTCATATGAGTACACATGTTCAGGTACTACTGTGCATGCATAGATGTCAGAGACAGCCTTGGGTGTCAGTCCTCACCTTTCAGCTTTATACCAGGTGTCTTTGTTGTTTATTACTGTATATGCCATGCTAGCTTTCCACAAGCTTCCATGGAAAGCTGTCTCTGCTTCCCATCTCAAAGTAGGACCACTAGAATTGCAGGTGTGCACTATAGTGCCCAGCTTTCCTGGGGCTCTGAGGATTTGCACTGAGGTCCTAACACCTGTGCAGCGAGTACTTTACCCAGTGAGGCATCTCCCCAGCTCCTAACCATTATATATTTAATGGTCTTAGTTGTTTGTCTTGTCACAATGTCACTGTTAAGCTCAGGCTGGCTTTGAACTTATGATCCTCCTGACTCAGACCCCAAGTGCTAGGGTTATAAGATATATGCTGCCATGGCCAGCTTAATAATCATTTGTAAATATTTTATATACTTTTACACCATTTGATTTCTTGAATTTAAACTTGAGGTAGTTAAAGAGTTTAATGAGCTATAACAGATTGGAAAATTAAATAACATAGTATTTGCCTACCAGAATTTACTGAGGCCGATGTCTCTTTAGTACTGTAACCAGCGGTTGTAGTATCTTCAGCTTCTTGCCATTTTCTTCTGATTCTTATGTTATCTTTTGTATTGTACTGTTAACATCCAAGTCAGGAAATGAGACTCCCTAGATAGTAATATGAAGTGCTGTGTAGACATCGCTGTGCTCTGGGATTTATCTAACTCTGGGAATTCTTCCTGGAGTGCACGTTCTTCAAGTAGCAGACTCCTTAGGGCACTAATGCTGCTTTCTCTGTCTTCTTTCTCATTTCAGGGAAATTAAAGCCAACCATGGCATTTATGTCAGGAAAGTTGAAGATTAAAGGAAACATAGCCCTAGCAATCAAATTGGAGAAGCTAATGACCCACATGAATTCCAGACTGTGAAGGACAAGAAGTACCAGTGTTGACATTTCTCCTCCGAAGTGAAAAAGCTCAGCAGTTACAAGTCTGTTGTCTCCCCCACTGTCTTATAAGGACATATAAGTTTTTTTCTGGAAAGAAGTAGAATTTCTGTATCTATAAGACTTGAAATTGTAACTAAAACAACTAACTAATCAAGGACAAGTTTAATTAAGTGACATCCTAATATATTGTGGTTTTCCCCAATTTTCCCCTCTATGCCTTTATTTCATTCATTGCCTTCTTGCGGAAAAGTATGTATCATGAACAACCAGTTGGTATCAAGCAATAAACTTAGCTGTGTACAAAACTTCTTAAGTAAAATGAAGCTACTTTATCTTCATACAGACAGTTGGGTGAAAGTTGGGTGAGGGACTACAGTATCATTTCTTTCTGTAACCCTGACTGGCTTGGGACTCACCCTATAGACCAGGCTGGCCTCATACTCACAGAGATCTGCCTGCCTCTGCCTCCTGAGTGCTTCAATTGAAGGTGTGTCCCACTACCTGCCTTTTTTCTTTTAAAGGACTTTTGTTTTGCCTGCCAGTGTTTTTTATAAATTTCAGTACATGATACTTGCAGGCAAAATTTTAATTTAAAATTTTCAGCTTTTCCCTTTTTTCCAAATGGGTTAACCCAACCAGCCTTAAACTCGAGTCAGCCCTCCTGCCTTAGCTTTCTTAGTGCTGTTATCATAGACATGAGATGCAATGCCTGGCTTTATTGAGTTTTCAAGCACTAACGTACTAAAGTATAATTTTTATGCCCTACAGTAGTTAGATCTACTCATTACCTTTAGCGGCTTCTTAAAAACCGATTCTTTAAATCATGTAACTTTAAATAAAGATGAATTTATCTTTTTTTTTCATTCTATGTGCCTTTTATTTCTTTTTCTCGTCATACTGTATGGACCCACCAATATAATGGTGACTACTGATGGAAAGAACAAAATTCCCCAACCTGAGGAATAAAGTAAGACCTGTCTTAAAAATTCCACAATACAAAACAAAACCAATTTTATTAATACAGAAATCACTATATAATTTATTCACTAAGCATATAATACAATGTTCCCCCACCTCCAGAGTTAGGAAACCCTCATCACAATGCATTAGAACCTTTAAAAAAACCTTACCTTTTCCTCTCCCTCCATCCCTTCTTTCTTTTGTATCCTGTGTGGAGTCAGGGAATCACTTGTGGGGAATCAGTTCTTACCTTCTGCCATGTGGGTCCTCAGGTCATCAAGCCTTTGCATACTGAGCCATCTTGCAGGCCCCAATCAGATTATTTTATTACCCTTTCCCAAACACACACTTCAGTATATGTCCCCCCTCAACAAAAGAGTTCAGTCCTATACAACTTCCTCTTGCTGCTGCCTTGTCTGTTCTGGACATAATGTGGAGAGTCACACTTCATCGCTTTCCTAATAGGCTTCCTTCACTTGGTGCAATATTCTCAAGGTTTATTCATGCCATATAGATTTCAAAGTTTGTTTGATACATTTGTTGTTTGACATTCATTTGGGGGCTTAACCTAATTTACTTGAAATTCTGCTGTGCCCTGTCACCTTTGGGAGACTCAAACCTTTCCTTCTCACACAGGAATTCATGCCAGGTATATTGGCTCTGCTAAAATTCTGCTACAGTAGTTGATGATATAGTCCGTTTGTTTTACATACCTGTGACTCAAACCAAACATACTTGACAGCTACTGACCACAATTAAAACAAAAACAACAAACCTAATAGAACATCATCATAAAGTCTTGGAAAAAAAATCTCTTTGCTAATGTTTTCAAAAGCCACCCAACCTGTCAGTGGACCTAATGAACAAACACGGCACCAAAGATTTCATTTCTTTTTAAAAATTACTTTATGTTTATAAGTGCTGTATATATGTGTGCCGTGTGTGCTTGGTACCCATGGAGATCAGAAGAGGGCATCAGGCTCCTGGAACAAGTTACAGATGGTTATGTGTGTAGTATGGGTGCTGGAACCAATCCTAGGTCTTTTGCAAGAACAATAAGAACTCCTCACCACTGGGTAATCTCTTCAGTCCCAATTTCATTTCTTTCTGCCTCTTTCTTGCCCACTAGTTAAATGTCCTGCTCTCTCCAGATGTGTTCGCCTCCTGTCAGCACGTCTTACCTTCTTGAGAATAAGTTCGTGCTTTATTCATTTTGGATCCTGAATCTAACTTTTGGTCATGGCTCTAGAATGTCACTATTGTGGGTTATATTTTAAAAAACACACACAACAAAATCACAATGAACATTACTTCATTCCTGTTTTCTGTCAACTAAATTATACAGATTGATGGACATTTGAGTTTTTCCAAGTTTGGGCCTATTATCTATAATGCTGCCTGTGAATGGTATTTAAATTATTTGTGCTGATATATTTTCACTTTTCTTGGTTATATACCTAGAAGTTCTGCAGCATTGTATGGTAATTTTTCCATACGACAGGAAATGGCAGAATTGCCATTTCCAAAACAGAGTTCTCCTACCCCCATCCTTTCCCCCCCCCTTCTCTCTTTTTAATTAGGTATATTCTTTATTTACACTTCAAATGTTGTCCCGTTTCATGGTTCCCCCTCCCCCCAAAATCCCATAAGCCTTTCCCCTCCCACTTCCCTGTCTGGTATTCCTCTACACTACAGTATCAAGTTTTTCCAGGACCAAGGGCTTCTCCCTCATTTGGTGTCCAACAAGACTGTCCTCTGCTGCCATGTCTGGGGCCATGGGTAGCTCCATGCTCCATGTCCACTCTTTGGTTGATGATTTTGTCCCTGGGAGCTCTCGGAGTACTTAGTGACTCATATTGTTGTCCCTCCTATGGCACTGCAAACCCCTTCAGCTCCTTTGGTCCTTTCTCTATCTCATCCATTGGGGAACCCTGTGCTCAGTTCAATGGCAGACTGTGCTCAGTTCACTAGTTTCCCCCTCTATTTGTTATGCACTAGCAGAGCCTGCCAGGTGACAGCTATATCCAGCTCTGTCAGCAAGTACTTGTGGGCATCCACAATAGTGTCTGGGTTTTGTAATTGTATATGGGATGGATTCCTAGGTGGGATAGTATTTGGATGGTCTTTCCTTCAAACTCTGCTCCACACTTTGTCTCTATCTCCTGTGGGCATTTTGTTCCTCTTTTTAAGAAGGACTAGAGTATCCATACTTTGTTCTTCCTCTTTCTTGGGCATCATTTGATACGTGAATTGTGTCTTGGGTATTCCAAGCTTCTAGGGTAATATCCACTTATCAGTGAGTACATACCATGAGTGTTCTTTTGTGATTGGGTTACCTCACTCAGGATGATATTCTCCAGTTCCATTTGTCTAAGAATTTCATGAATTCATTGTTTTTAATGGCTGAATAGTACTCCATTGTGTATATATACCACATTTTCTGTATCCATTCCTCCATTGAGGGACATCTGGGTTCTTTCCAGCTTCTGGCTATTATAAATAGGGTGGCTATGAACATAGTGGAGCATGTGTCCTTATTACATGTGGGAGAATCTTCTGGGTATATGCCCAGGAGTGGTATAGCAGAGTCCTCCGATAGTATTAGGCCCAGTTTTCTGAGGAACCGCCAGACTGATTTCCAGAGAGGTTTTACCAGCTTGCAATCCCACCAGCAGTAGAGGAGTGTTCCTCTCTCTCCACAACCTCTCTAGCACCTGCTGTCTCCTGAGTTCTTTATCTTAGCCATTCTGACTGGTGTGAGGTGAAATCTCAAAGTTGTTTTGATTTGCATTTCCCTGATGACTAAGAATGTTGAACATTTCTTTAGGTGCTTCTCAGCCATTCGATATTCCTCAGATGAAAATTCTTTGCTTAGCTCTGTACACCATTTTTTTAATAGGGTTATTTGATTCTCTGGAGTCTAACTTCTTGAGTTCTTTGTATATATTGGATATTAGCCCTCTGTTGAGTGTAGGGTTGGTAAAGATCTTTGCCTGATTTGTTTGTTGCAGTTTTGTCCTATTGACAGTATCCTTTCCTTTACAGATACTTTGTAATTTTATGCGGTCCCATTTGTCAATTCTTGATCTTAGGGCATAGGCTATTGGAGTTCTGTTCAGGAAAATTTCCCTGTGCCTATGTGTTCAAGGCTCTTCCCCAGTTTTTTTTTCTATTAATTGCAGTGTATGTGGTTTTATGTAGAGGTCCTTGATTCACTTGGACTTGAGCTTAATACAAGGGGATAAGAATGGATCGATTTGCATTCTTCTGCATTCTAGCCTCCAGTTGAGCCAGCACCATTTGTTGGAGAGGCTATCTTTTTTCCACTGGATAAAATTAGCTCCTTTGTCAAAGATCAAGTGACCATAGGTATGTGGGTTCATTTCTGGGTCTTCAATTCTATTCCACTGATCTACCTGCCTGTCACTGTACCAATGCCATGCAGTTTTTTAACACTATTGCTCTGTAGTACTGCTTGAGGTCTGGGATATTGATTCCCCCAGTTCTTCTGCTGTTGAGAATAGTTTTAGCTATCCTGGGTTTTTTGTTATTCCAGATGAATTTGTGAATTGCTCTTTCTAGCTCTATGAAGAACTGAGTTGGGATTTTGATGGGGATTGCATTGAATTTGTGTATTGCTTTTGGCAAGATGGCCATTTTTACTATATTAATCCTGGCAATCCACAAGCATGGGAGATCTTTCCATTTTCTGAGGTCTTCTTCTATTTCTTTATTTAGAGACTTGAAGTTCTTGTCATACAGATCTTTCACTTTGGCTAGAGTCACCCCCAGGTATTTTATATTTTTTGTGACTATTTTGAAGCGAGTCATTTCCCCAATTTCTTTCTCGACCTGTTTATTTTTTGAGTATAGGAAGGCTACTGATTTGCTTGAGTTAATTTTATATATGGCCACTTTAGTAAAGTTTCTTTTATGAATGAAGATGCCCTTGCATTTGGAGCATTGATGTTCAGAATTAAGAGTTCTTCTTGGTGGATTTTTCCTTTGATGAGTATGAAGTGTCCTTCCATGTCTTTTTTGATGACTTTAGGTTGAAAGTCAATTTTATCTGATATTAGGGTGGCTACTCCAGCTTGTTTCCTGGGACCATTTGCTTGGAAAATTGTCTTCCAGCCTTTTACTCTGAGGTAGTGTTTGTCTTTGACACTGAGGTGAGTATGCAGCAAAATACTGGGTCCTATTTACATATTCAGTTCATTAGTCTATGTCTTTTTATTGGGGAATTGAGTCCATTGATGTTAAGAGATATTAAGGAAGGGTAATTATTGTTTCCTATCATTTTTGATGCTATTTTTATGTTTGAGTGCTTATCTTCTTTTGGGTTTGTTGAAAGAAGATTACTGTCTTGCTTTTTCTAGGGTGTAGTTGCCCTTCTTGCATTAGGAGGTTTCCATCTATTATCCTTTGTAGGGCTGGATTTGTGGAAAGATATTGTATAAATTTGGTTTTATCATGGAATATCTTGATTTCTCCTTCTATGGTGATTGAGAGTTTTGCTGGGTATAGTAGTCTGGGCTGGCATTTGTGTTCTCTTATGAGATCTGTATGAGATCTGGGCAGGATCTTCTAGCTGTCATGGTCTCTGGTGAGGTCTGGTCTAATTCTGATAGGTCTTCCTCTATATGTTACTTGGCCTTTTTCTCTTACTGCTTTAAATCTTTCTTTGTTTAGTACATTTGATGTTTTGATTATTATGTGATGGGCAGTATTTCTGTTTTGATCCAGTCTGTTTGGAGTTCTGTAGGCTTCTTGTACATTCATGAGCATCTCTCTTTTTAGGTTAGGGAAGTTTTCTTCTATAATTTTGTTAAGATATTTACTAGCCCATTAAGTTGTAAATCTTCACTCTCTTCTATACCTATAATCCTTAGGTTTGGTCTCCTCATTGTGTCCTGGATTTCCTGGATGTTTTGGGTTACAAGCTTTTTGCATTTTGCATTTTCTTTGACTGTTGAGTCAATGCTTTCTATGGTATCTTCAGCACCTGAGATTCTTTCTTCTATCTCTTGTATTCTGTTGTTGTTTGCATCTATCACACCTCATTTCTTTCCAAGGTTTTTTTTTTTTTTTTTTTTTTTTTTTTTTTTTTTTTTTTTTGGATTTGGTTTTTTGGAGACAGGGTTTCTCTGTATAGCCCTGGCTGTCCTGGAACTCACTGGCTAGACCAGGCTGGCCTCGAACTCAGAAATCTGTCTGCCTCCGCCTCCTAGAGTGCTGGGATTACAGGCGTGCACCACCACCACCTGGCTTTCCAAGGTTTTCTATCTCCAAATTTGTCTCCCTTTGTGATTTCTTAGTTGTTTCTACTTCTGTTTTTAGATACTGGATGGTTTTGCTCAGCTTTTTCACTTGTTTGTTTGCGTTTTCCTGTACTTCTTTAAGGGATTTTTGCGTTGCCTCTTTCAGGACTTCTGCCTGTTGATCCATGTTCTCCTGTATTTCTTTAAGTGATTTTTGTGTTTCCTCTTTATGGGCTTCTATCTGTTGACCCATGTTCTCCTGTATTTCTTTAAGAGATTTTTGTGTTTCCTTTTGAAGGGCTTCTACCTGTTGGTTCACGTTCTCCTGTATTTTTTTAAGGGAGTTATTAACGTCCTTCTTGAAATCCCCTAACAGCATCATGAGGTGTGATTTTTAAATCCAGGTCTTGCTTTTCTGGTGTTTTGAGGTATCCAGGACTTGCTATTGTTGGAGAACTTGGTTCAGATGATGCCATGTTGCCTTGGTTTCTGTTGGTGATGTTCTTGCGTTTGCCTTTTGCCATCTGGTTATCTCTGGTGTTAGCTGGTGCTGCTGTCTCTAACTGTGCCTTCTCTGTGCTCCTAAGAGACCCGTTCTCTCTGTGTACACCAGTATGTAAGAACTGCAAGATCCACTCTCTTGTAGTTGTATTTGGGTATGTAGCTCTGTGGCCCCAATCAACTCTGGGTGCAGGTTGTGCTGG
Organism: Apodemus sylvaticus; assembly: GCF_947179515.1. Classification (NCBI taxonomy): domain Eukaryota; kingdom Metazoa; phylum Chordata; class Mammalia; order Rodentia; family Muridae; genus Apodemus; species Apodemus sylvaticus. Next base: position 73,335,490 of record NC_067474.1, read on the forward strand.
CTGTCTCCTCCACACCACTGGGTGTATAGCTGGCTTCTTGCACCACTTTGAGATGGTGCTGTGGCAAGGGATGTTCCCAAGCCAGAGGCAGAAACTAGAAGGCTCCTGCCAGAGGCCTCCGGACAGGCTCATCTGAGCTGCAGGGCAGGTCTCACCTGTGCTGGCTACCTCCTCTGTGCTGCTGGATGGATATCTGGCTTCCTGTGCCTTTTTTTTTTTTTTAAGAGACCTGCATGACCCATCCAAGATATGGTTAGGCTGAAGGGGTTTTTTGTTGGTGGTGGTAGTAGTTTTTTTTTTGTTTGTTTGTTTGTTTAGCCTATGGCTGTTTTAGTCATTTTATTTATTTATTTTAAAGATTTATCTATTATTATTAATATTATATCCCAGTGTACTTGCTGGGATTTAAACTCAGGACCTTCTGGAGAGCAGTCAGTGTTCTTAACTGCTGAGCCATCTCACCAGCCCCTCCTACCTACATCCTTATCAGAGCATGTCTCCTGCCTTTGTCGTATTCATCTTAGATGCACACTTGCCATCTGTCTTAGGGATTTGCTGCTGTGAATAGACACCATGACCAGGGCAGCTCTTAGAAAAAACAACATTTAATTTGGGCTGGCTTGCATGTTCAGAGGTTCAGTCCATTATCATCAAGGTGGGAACATGGCAGTGTATAGGCAGGAATGTTGCAGGAGGAGCTGAGAGTTCTACATCTTCACCTGAAGGCTGCGATAAGACTGGCTTCCAGGCATCTAGGACTAAGGTATTAACACCCACATCCATAGTGACATACCTACCCCAACAAGGACACCCCTCCAAATAGTGGAACTTGCTGACCCAAGCATATTTCTACCACATTCTACTCCTTGGTCCCCATAGGCTTGTTCAAACACATGAGTTTATGGGGGCTATACCTAGCCATAGTATAATAAAAAAATACATTTAGTTCAGCTTCCAAAATCCCCATAATCCATAGCAGTCTCAACAATGTTTAAATTCCAAATTTCAAAGTCTCTTCTGAGATCAATCCAATCACTTATCAGTAATGCCCAAAGCAAGACAAGAAAACAGCTGGGCAAACTCCAAACTCTATATCTTCATGTCTGATGTCAAGGGAGTCTTCAGATCTCCACTCCTTTTTCTTCCCTGTTGACTGGAACAAAGTTCTTTCTCCTGGGCTGGTTCCACTCCCTGTTAGCAGCTTTCCTCAGCAGATAGACCACAGTTCTGTCATCTTCAACATCTTGGGGTCTCCAAGGCAACTTCAGTGTTACAGCTTCTTGTTCCAATGTCTGGGATTCGCACATGATCTTCTGGGCTCCTCCTAAGGGCTTCGGTCACATCTCCAGCTCTATACTCTGTAGCTCTATAGGCTCTGGTTGACTCTACTCCATCACTGATGCTGATCTTGGTCATCCCAAAGTATAGGCATCTCCAATACTCAGGGGTCTTCTCCTGCAACTAGGCTTCACCAATAGCCTCTCAAAGGCTCTTTTCATGGTGCCAAGCCTCAACTCCTTTGCATAACTCCTTCAGTCCTGGGACATCAATTAGAACTGAAGCTGCACCTTCACCAGAGGCCTTCCCTGACCTCTCACAGTGCCAAGCCTCAGCAGTTCTTTATGACCCATTCATACCTTCAAAAACAGTACCACTTGGGTGACTCTTATACTTTACCAAGTCCAGCTAAAGCATGAGGTACAACCTTGGCTATCTCTGGAACACAGCTTTTTTGAGATCTCAGAAAATACTTCCCAGAAATTTTTACCTTAGTGATGCTGGTGTCTTCTTCATCACTGCTTCCTTAGTTCCAGCTAACCAGCACCAATTGTCCCAGTAGTCCCTTCTATTCTGGACTCTAAAGTCAGAGCCACATACCTAAAGCTGCCATGTTCTGCTGCTTGCTGGGGATGGAACATGGTCCCCCTTATTCTATTATCAGCTTTCTGTTTTCCAACTCTTTCACAGCCTAAACTTGGCTGTCAGGGAACTTGCTCTGTAGATTGTCCTTAAACTCAGAGATCTGCATGACTATCTCCTGAATGCTACAATTAAAGGTGTGTACTACCACACCTGAACTTAAGCTTTTTTTCACCTAGAACTTGCTCTGTCCCAGGCTGGCCTTGAACTCAGAGATTTGCTTGGCTTTGTTTCCTGGAATTAAAGTACTGTACAACCCTGCCTGAACCTAAATTTAGCTGGGTGGGATCTTGCCACAAAGTCCTACTCCCTTAATTTGTTATATCCTAGGATATAAGATTCAGTTCCATTCTACTTCCTAGTGTCCTTTAATACTTAAACCATATATATTTTTCTCAGCTTGCTCCTTTTCATAAAAATGCTCTTGATAAGAGTGAACATTAGTACTCATGTGACAGAATTTATAGCAGGCTGTTTTGAGATTTCCTTTTTCAAAGCAACTAATCTTAATCTCTTCATCTTAGTCTCAGGCAGTCTCTTTGGCCAATGGCAGAAAGCAGTTACATTCTTAACCAAAATACTAGAAACAGAGTCTCTATGCCACATAGTGAAATTCTTCATTGAAACCTCTTGGGCCTAGTCTGCCCAGTTCAAATCACTCTCAGCAACAACATCTTCTATATTCCTACTAGAATAGTCCATTAAGCCCCACTTAAAGGATCCCACTGCTTTCCAAGTCCAAAGGTCCCAAATCCACATTCTGCCAAACAAAAGCATAGTCATGCCTATCATAGCAATACCCCACTCCTGGTACCAGCTTCTGTCTTAGTTAGGGTTTTACTGCTGTGAACAGACACCAAGATCATGGCAACTCTTATAAGGATAACATTTAATTGGGGCTGGCTTACATGTTCAGAAGTTCAGTTGATTATCATCAAAGTAGGGGCATGGCAGCATACAGGCAGGCATGGAACAGGACAATCTGAGAATTCTACATCTTCATTTGAAGGCTGTTAGGAGAAGAATGGCTTCCAGCCAGCTAAGACTAAGGTATTAAAACCCACAGTGTTGGCACGCTGGAGAGATGGCTCAGTAGTTAAGAGCACTGACTACTTTTCCAAAGGTCCTGAATTCAAATCCCAGCAACTACATGGTGGCTCACAACCATCCATAACAAGATCTGACACCCTCTTCTGGAGTGTCTGAAGATAGCTACAGTGTACTTACTTATAATAAAATAAATAAATGTTAAAAAAAAAACAAAACCCCACTGTGTCACACCTACCCCAACAAGGCCACATCTTCAAATAGTGCCATTCTTTGAGCCAAGCACATTCAAACTATCACAGCACCCTATTGTGGTTTTGGTTTATATGTCCCCAGTGGACTCTATTGGTTATTTTAAAATCCTAATGTGTACTAAAAGTTCCATTCTGTCATGTATGCCTTGATAATATTAAACACAGCTATTATAAGGGTCTATCTATTGACCAGGACATCTGGGACATATGTAAATATTTTTGACTGTCCTTTTTTTCATTTTGGTTTTTATGCTTTTATCTTGTCATATATGTGATGCCAGATATTATGTAATACAAAATTTTAAAAGCTCCTCCACCAAAGATTTACTTTTCACAGACAGAATATTGGAACTTCATCAACCAGGGATGGAAGTAGCTCAGGGTTTAGTTGTGGCACTGGTGGGACCAATTTGATCTGATTTTTCTCAAGACAATCTGGTTCATAAACAGCCTCAGTTGAGACACTGATGTGTTTAACCAGGACCACCTTCCTATTTAATAACTCTTTCCAGTAGTGTCTTAGTTAGGATTACTACTGCTGTGATGAAACACCAAAAGCAAGTTGTGGAGGAAAGCACTTATTTGGCTTATATTTCCACATCACAGTTTATCATTAAAGGAAGTCAGGACAGGAATTCATGCAGGGTAGGAATCCAGGCAGGAGCTGATGTAGAGGCCATGGAGGAGTGCTACTTTCTGGCTTGTTCCTCATGGCTTGCTCAGCCTGCTTTCCTCCAGAACCTGGGACCACCAGTCTAGGGATGGCACCATAGTAGGCTGGACCTTCCCACATCAACCACTAATTAAGAAAATTTCTTACAAGCTTGCCTACAGCCAAACCTTATGGAAGCATTATCTCAGTTGAGTCTGCCTCCTCTTAGATGACCCCAGCTTGTGTGAAGTTGACATAAAACTATCCAGCACCACGAGACAGCTAAAGATATCTGTTTTACAATGTTTTCTGTAGCAGTTTCTTTTCATTGCTTGGTTTTTTTGTTGCTTGTTTTGCAGGTAAGGAATCCACAAGTTCTTTGGAGCAAACTGGCATATAGAATGACTATTTTTAATAGTATATAGTTACTTGGGGGCAAAAGTAGAATTTAAAACTTAGCTTCTTAATCGCTTAATATATACTGGTTATGTTAAATATATTTAAATCTTTTTTTTTTCAAGACAGGGTTTCTCTGTGTAGCCCTGCCTGTCCTAGAACTCAGTAGTTAGCCTCTGCCTCCCAAGTGCTGGGGTTAAAATTGTACTACCACTGCCTAATTATATTTAAACCTGCATGCCACTATTGGCAGATCTATCTAATCTGTGATAGCTGTGAATTCAGCACAACAAAATAGTACACTAACTTAAAACAGTATGAGATTTAATTTTTATTAAAGTTTTTTTAATATTTCTTATGCATTTGCATATGTATGTTTTGGTGTGGTTGGGTGTAGCCGCCCGCAGCTACATTTGAACTGGTTAGCGGGTTCCCTGGAAGGAAATCTGGGGATAGGAATAGGGTAGTAGCCGGGCGGTGGTGGCGCACGCCTGTAATCCCAGCACTCTGGGGGGCAGAGGCAGGCAGATTTCTGAGTTCAAGGCCAGCCTGGTCTACAGAGTGAGTTCCAAGACAGCCAGGGCTATACAGAGAAACCCTGTCTCAAAAAACCGAATCCAAAAAACCAAAAAACCAAAAAACTAACCAAACAAAAAGGAACAGGGTGGTGAGAGAAACATGGAGTCAAGACAAGATTTCCTGCTCAAGACTCAAAGTTTAATGGAAGTCTCCAAATATATATAGGCCAGGGAAGACCCTTCCCCCAAAGACTACAAACAGGTCTGCAGAACTGGTTCGTTTGCTCTGCCAGAGGCTGGTGTCAGGTGCTGGCTAGTGTCTCTCAGGAAACTGCTATCATTGGAGAACAATGGGCTTCACCTTGGTCTGAGTGCTCTACCCTAGGTGGAGGGGATTATGGCTAGCACAGGAATTCCTGCTCAAAGACTGGGAGAGTAACTTCACCTTGGTCAATGTCAGTCACGCCAGGTGGCATAGCACCCCAATACGGCTCTCTACATCTCCTCCATTTTTATTAGTTTTAAGAAGAGGAGGTAACAACCATGTGGATAAACATCTGTCAAAAGACAGTGGGCATTAACAATGGAGGGAAATATTGACCTGCTCCTCCTATATACTTTATGGTGTCTTTTTTATGGAGGAGAAGTTTTAGGCTTCCTTGCTGTTATTTTAAGGAGTGCCTCTAAACACCAACCTCTATGCAATCAGGTTTGCTTCACAGGGAACTCAGAGACAGAAAAACATGGTCCTCCCCTTGCAGTGCTTTGCCTTTTGCCTCTCACTGGCGCCCATGTCGGCTCATAAGCAGACACACATAGACCTGAGTTCTATGTGGCTCCTAAAAGGAGATCTACTTATATATGTTTTGATGCTAGATAGTCAATTTGTGACAAATGCTCTCCAAGTGTCTTTAACAGACACACCAAGTTTCAATCCAGGTTAGCCTGGGTGGAAGCAGCCAGTCCGATTAAAAGAGAAGGTCAAGAGTTAGAAGCAAACAGAATTAACTTGTCTTTGGATGGCCCAAGGTATCTCATTCAATTGCAAATTAGGAACTTTCAGACACCAAGCCTGACTTCCTAGTGTGGAGGAAGTGGCTCTGAGAATTCAGCTGCAATTTAGCAGCTATCAGACACAAAAGCTAGTCTCTGGGGTGGGGAAGGGTAGCTTTGTGAATCAACAGATAAGCAGTTATTTTTCAGGAAGAGTGGACACTATATTTTAAATTAACTCAGCTGGCTGATAAAGATTATTAGCAATCTTCATAATTAGAATCTCCAATATTGGATTTATTTCTAGACCAGTCTATGATTGAGTCAGCTGATTAAAGGAAAGAGAAGCGTCATTATAACTCCTCCTTTAGATTAATTTTTTCTAAGTCAGTTTTAATAGTCTCCATGTTCTGTCCCACAAGGTCTAAAAGCTTGAAGCAAGGCAGTTTATCTAATCTGGGACATAGGCAAGTAAAGTGGGTCGAGAACATACACCCAATACAGCTTTCCTGTCACCATTGTCAAGGCACTCAGCAAGCCCACAGGTCAGCATTATCTTTAGCATGTCACACCAATCACTCTGGCAGCTAGCATGCTTCTGCAGCATTTTGTGGAAAAAAACCCCACAAACATGCCTTCTTCCCCATATTAAAATAACTGATCAGGATCATGCCATATGCCAATTATTGGGTCTTTCCATCTCACCTAGGCATCACTATGCCTAGTTACAGAATGCTATAGACACTCAGCAAGAAGTTTCTTAGCATCCAAATTTTAAAATTTTTCTTAAAAATATACAAGCATAATTTAAATAATATGCATGGGGATATAATTTTTCCCTTTTTGTTTTTTAAGAAGACATAGTTTTAAAATTTCCATATTACCTCATCCTTGAGGGTTATAAAGAATTAAATTGTTGTTAAATTCATGTCAAAGACATCTCAAATGTTTGATGACTGTAATAAATAGCCAGTTCCATTATCTGTTTTAATCTAAGTTGGAACACCAAGCATAGACAGTAATGTAGGCAATTATGTAAGCATAGAAAATAAATGTAGCATTTTAGTTGCTTTTTCTGTTAGAGTAGTTGCAACTATAAAGCCTAAAAATGAATCATTAGTCACATGTACATATTTTAATTTTCTAAAATGAGAAATATGAGTACCATTCATTTATAATAATTGATTAAGTCCTCTAGAATTAACACCGTTATGTGGTACAGGTAGAAATTGAGGACACCAAGAACAAGTCTTTATAATTTGATGTGCACATTTTCTAAAAATTAAAATTATTTTCAAGCCATTACGATTTTGATGATATAAAGAATATGATCGTATGGCCAATTGTTTCTATGTAAGACCTATAGTCTGCCTGGGATATAAATCTTTTGTGACCTTGCCTTAAGAGGTCTTATCCAGGCAATCTAGAATGAGCTCATTTTTTAAAGATGTATTAATTTATTATACATAAGTATACTGTAGCTGTCTTCAGACACATCAGAAGAGGGTGTCAGGTCTTATTTAATGGTTGTCAGGTGGTTGTGAGCCACTGTGTGGTTGCTGGGAATTAACTCTTATATTTTTGGTTGTGAGCCTAGCCTTTAATAGCTGAGCCATTTCTCCAGCCCCTGGATCAGTTCTCAAATGTCCAGAGAACAGTTATTTAAAGGAACATATTTTTTTTAACTTGTATTTGTACAAATAGTTGTAAAATTTAAGAATTAGCAGTATCTAAGAAAGGAACAATTTCAAGCAATTGTAAGCCATGGTTTTACACACACACACACACTGGCTATCAGTATACAAATTAAAGGCTTGATTTTTAACCTTTTAAAATTAGCTGCTACAGCACTCAAGTCAATTATCTGTGCTGAAGCAGAGGGAAACTCAAAAGAATAAACATGTGATCCAATTATATGAGCTTCACTCCCACAGTAGATGCATTCTTTATGGGATGCATGTATAAGTCTATAGGAAATATAAAAGCATGTATAGAAGCAAATTTTAACAACTTATCTTTTGGATAACAATTATCCATTTTGCCCAAAAGGCTTGCCCTGCAATAGACCAACCATCAATATTCTGCAAAGACCAATTTGATTGCCATCTGAAACAAGGGACAATGTTTCATCAGGTTCTTTAGGCATTCCCTTTAAAATACCTTTATGATTTTATCTTATAACATTTTATTAACACACCAATATCTTTATTGGAGGATGTTAAAACTTAACTTGGAGATGAAAAAAGATGATTTTACATTAATGTTCTCTTTGGCAAGGAATGGCAGTGAACACATAACAAACTGTTGGCTAATGATTACAGTAGGTTCCTCCAAATTATTTGTCTTTCAGTTATTTTGTATTTATCTTGAGAACAGAGTTTTAAGTTCTCCTGTGGCAAGCTTGGGATGAGGTTAATATAAGATAAAGTCAATTAATATATCCTAACAACCTTCAAAAATCATTTAGAATAAGCAAATTATCTTTATTTGAATTTTCTGTGTCAATTTGCTTAGAATATAATTGATATACTACCTTTGAATCTTTTTTGGAACAACAACTACTTAAAAAAATGTTAGAACCCATTGTTAAGAGCAAAGGCCGATAATAAAATTCTATGAATAATATACACTGAAAGATTTAAAATCCTAGCTTCTTGTATTGAGGCAGAGACAAAACATTTTCTCACATAAGCTAAGACTATCAGCCATGGCCGGGCGATGTTGGCGCATACCTTTAATCCCAGCACGTGGGAGGCAGAGGCAGGCGGATTTCTGAGTTCGAGGCCAGCCTGGTCTACAGAGTGAGTTCCAGGACAGCCAGGGCTATACAGAGAAACCCTGTCTCAAAAAAAAAAAAAAAAAAAAAAAAAAAAAGACTATCAGCCATTTCTTGAGGAAAACCCTTCTAATGAAATTGCTCTATTGGCTCTCTTAGCTCATTAGAAGCAAATGCTTTTACAATTATCAGAATGTAAAGCAAAAAAAAAAAAAAAAAAAAAAAAAAAAACCTTTTAAATCCATAGTAATTTTGTATGGAGGAGACAGGCCAGATTTTAATGCCTTCATAAGTTTTACATAGTCTTATTAACCTTTCATAGATTTTTAAGTTTGAACTGTATTTTGAACCACACCTGGATAAATTTGTCAGGAATATTCTTTTGGGCCAGAAACTCCCTAAGTGTGGTTTGCAAGACAAAAGCAGTACCTCACAAGCCTCCACTGAGGCAGCTCTGAGCTTTGCATTAACTCAAATTAAGTATCTTCTAATCTGAGCCTATTGTCTAAAGCCAGACCCAACCCCACCTGTCCTGCAAGGCAGCGGCCTGCAACCAGACTCCATAGTGTGAGGGTCAAATAAAAGGAACCTGTTTTTTTATTTATTTTTTTGAGGGTTCCTGGAAAAATTCTACTAGCTAATTTTTAGTAGTCTAAGGAGCCTGTTGGATATCAAATAAATTCCCACTGAGATCTCCTTTTCAATCTTGGGGGGGGGAGGGGAGGAGGGGGGCATTAAATTTTGCTTCTATCACTGTAGCCAATAAACTTGTGAAAAAATTGCAACAGGCCTATACTGGCCACAGCTGTTTTGAACCTTTATCACTCCAATAATCATCTTAATTACAAAATATGTTAAGAATTGTGAGAATTCAATCAGACTGGAAACTGCAGTCAATGGTACACTGGCGGTTTTTACTGTAATTCTTAATTTTCTCTTGCAGTATTAGAGCATAACTACAATTTTGGAAAGCAAAACCCAATTATAAACAGTCTATTCTCTTTAAAATCAATGGCAAATGAATTATTTTCACAATATAAAATTTGTCTGCCATTTTTATGCTTGAAAGCATGACAGTGCAACTTATTAAAAGAGGCATTGTTTTAAATCTTATGCCACTTTGGAAGTATCTTAGAGGCCTGTTTTTCCTAGGTTGGGTCATGCCATGTGTTGCTGTTTAAGATGGCTCCAACCCTGAGTTACCATTTTTAAACTAACCTTTTGTTACCAACATTATATCTTTTAAATCATGCCCAATAACTTATAAGCCAATACTCTATAATCAAGGCATGCAAAACATACCTATACCTTTAGGACCAATTAGAAAAAAAAATGAAGCGATTACAGGAATCTCATAAATTTAAACCAAACAAATTTTTCTTTTTCTAACTGTAATTTCAAGAGAAAAAAAGCACTTTGGACCCAATGATCACAATTGCAGAATTTTTCTAGGAAAAAAACCAATTAGCCCACTTGCCATAGAACTTGAGGCTGTTGGCTCTTTTAAAGGCAGCTTTTTCTCTAGCTGAGTGCTGGGCTGCTTAAATCAGCCTCTGCTGTGTAAACTGAGACTGGATTAAGAGATAGACTGCCAGCAGATGAAATTTTTACCATTTTTTTCTTTTCGACATGAAACATAGAACAACAATCATTCAAACAACAAAACAAAGACAGACACAAATTGACACGTGGACAAATTGATGCACCAAAGACAAACAATATAGAGAGAGGGAAGCACTTGTTGTACAGTACTAAGAATATCTCCAGTAGGTTCCATAGAGGAAACAGGACATCTCTATATTTCTACCTGGCCCTAGGAGAGTTTTAAAATCCATTTTCCTTCTCTCTTTCTCATGTTTCTAAAATCTGTTTTGTTTTGGTTTTTTGTTTTTGTTTTTTACTTATTTTATTTTATTTTATTTATGCCCTATTCCTCTTGCCTGATGCAGTTCTAGACTGTGGACAATTTGCCTAACTGAATTCCCCGTTCTAATTCGCTGTCACACCCTAGCTGTTTTCAGCATCGGGCCTATACTGATTCAGTCTAGCCCATATCCCTTTTGCACCCCTGCAACAACAGTGTTAAAAAAAATGACATTTATAGTGCTAAAATTAATACTCTATTTTGCTTACCATGCTGGATACTTAACTTTTTTCTGTTTCTGTGGAGCTCCACCCAAGACAGCATCCCTCAGTTGGTCTCTCCATTTCCAGGCCCGTAGTCAGGTGCCAATTGTTGGGTACCCATGGAGTCTAGAAAAGTATGTTGGCTCCCTTGGAGTGGAGTTATGGATGTTAGGAGCCATAGGATATAGGTGCTGAAAGGATAGAAAATAGTACAGCCTAACTCTAATGAGCCTAAGAAGTCAGAAGTTTAAAATGCTATCTCACTTTGTTAGAAACTAGGTAAAAGGTCACATTCCAGAGCCAGCCCTTTGTTTAGAGTTAGCAGAAAGGCATTGAATAGGTGATCCTGGCCCCATAAGGTAACTGGAAATGGACTAAGCTTATCTTGCTTCTGTAAACTTACGCCATTACCCCTAGGCAGGAGTTCACACAGCTGTAGACATTCAAGAAAATAGGAAACTAATTGGTCCACTGAGTGCGGGCTCCAATAATTTAAACTGATTGGCCTAAAAACTATGGAGTGGTGCAAATCAATTGGCTCGCATTTTTCGGGCTCTCCATGCTAAGAAATGATTGGCTTGTGATTCGCTGGCTTTGTCGTAAACTTATAAAAGCTGTCGCAATTCGGCACTTGTGGTCCTCAGCCCTCTAGCCCTGTGTGGTGTTTGGCTGTGGAACCCAGAATTCTGGAATAAAGAAAGAAATCCTTATGCTATTGCATTGAGACCGTTTCTCGAGAGTGATTTGGGTGTTGCCTTCTGGGGTGTGGGGGTCTTACACTTTTTTGGTGCATTGGCCGGGAAATGCGATTTCCCTTCACATGCGAAAATCAACTTGGAGGTAAAGGGGATCCTCTCTCGAATGTGTGTGTGCCGGCGATGTTTTTGTTCTAAATGTCCTGAGTGTTTGAGTGCGGTGCTGCTGTGTATGTGCCTTGGTTTCTGTTTGTTGGCATAACAAAGCAGATGTGGAATCCTGCTCCATGGTTAGTTCACGGCCACCACTGTGGGTCGTACGAACCCAGTGGCAGCAGAAGGGGACGCCCTAGGGCCGCAGGCTGTAACCCCAGAGGACGTTCTGAGGGTAAGAGACAGTCAAGGGAGCCTGATTGTGGTTTTTTGGAACGAAGGGGACAGAGTGCTCCTTCTACTGAAAAAAGAGTGGATGTGGAATCCCACGGGGTCAGAGGTTGCGTTTGGTGGCTGTTTGTTTAAGTCCAGACGCGGACGAGTATGTTTGGAACACTTGTTAGTTTTGTGTGTCTTTGTCTACAGTTTGACCACTAGACAGTGCCGCGTGTTTGTTTTCTGTCTGTCTCACTGTGTCTGAAAGCTTTTTGTTTTTGCTTACAAGCTTCTGGGGGCTTGGAGAGTCTGTCTGGTACAGTGTGTTTGACTGGCTGTGGCTAGAGTTGAGACCGTGGGAGTCTAGAGGAAGCTTTAGACCCAGGAGAGCTGAATAAGGCTCTCCTCCATCTGTAAACAGCAAGTCAGTAATGGCGGAAGCCATGTTCTGCTGGAATCAGATATCTGGTGTCCTCTAGGGGCAAATTGCATGATTTTCCTTGCTCTGTGTTCTTGAATCTAGAGGCCTGATAGTGGCAGGGTCAGGCTGGCTATGTAGTGTTGTTTTGTACTGTGTTTTGTGTTCTTGGACTTAGACGGACGATATTATTTTAACTTTGACTGAAAAGCAACTGTTTGTGGTGCCAAAATCAGGTCATGTGACTCAAGCGCGCCAACTTAGAACAAAAGGAGAGACAAAATACTTGGACTATGACACCCCCTGGTGGGGAAAATAAGTCTTGACAAGACGCTCAATGTGACAGGTGTGAGAATTTTGGGTACAGATAGTTTATTTTTTTATTTTAAATTGTTTAAATCATTATGATCTATGTGATGCTAAACTTTGTGGTTATATTGCTCCTCTGGGAGAGAGGTCAAAATAAGGGAGACCTCCAGAAGACTAGATTCTAAAATATCAAATGAAAAATCTGTCTTTGTGATACTAAAATCTTGTTTTGAGATTTACATTACAGAAAATGCCACTCCCCTTCATATCTCAACATCCATGTTCAGATTGAAGAAACGTTTTTTCTAGAGAATATAGAAATGGTCAGATTTAAAATGGGGAGAAAATAATATCAATTTCATTTGATAAAATCTTTATAATGATTAAGCTCAAGGCATAAGTTCTTATTTGATACAGGTTTTATTTTGATACAAAAATCAAGGTTTTCATTGGTATAAATACTAAATTTGAAAGTACAGGATTTACACCCAGTTCTTTGTTATTATTACTGATCTGAGATGTGTTTAAGCCTATGAGTTTAGGGCTAAATAGAATATAAGGCTCTGAGTTTATTGTTAGGGTGTTTTCTAAGTTTTAATCAGAAATAGCTGAAGATAGTTTAATAGACAACAGTCCACATTACTTTACATAGATAGTTGGTTTTCAAAACCATCAAAAATCCATGGTATATGATGTTTATGTCTTAAAAGTTATGTTAAGCTTTCTCTATACTTTCAGTTAATATTGGTCACTCTTAGATTTCTGATGGTATTGAAGACTCATAGACAGGCCAAGCTGTTTAATCCTGAGAAAGCTGATATAAATTTAAATAAATGATTTTCAGGTGACATAACATTTAAAGCTAGGACATAAGAATTAACATTGTAAGAATTGACTTAAGTTGCATTGCCATATTCTTAAGCCTTATTAGGGAGTCCGGCCTCATGGTAGGAACTTGACATTGGTCAATGACAATCCCTGGCTTCGGGCAGGAATCTGACCTTAGGGCATAATAGGGAAGTAGGTTACAGCAGGAATTTTTATCCTACTGTGGAGCTCAAAGTGTGTACTTGACATTGGTCAAGGGGAACTTCTCCCAGCCTTTGTTGAGCCCGGATTCCTGTGCTAGTCCGGATCCTGTTCCACCTAGGGTGGAGAAGCTCAGTGAAGGTTAAGCTCATTGTTCTTCCAGGTCTATGAATTCCTGAATTAAGCAGGTGACCCACCCAGCAGTAGAGTCTATAATCGCCAGATAGACTTCCGCCTGGAACTCAGCCTGGGGCCTATGGGGAAGGGTTTGCCCAAACTGTTAAAAGGTCTGACTGACATTAAAGTTCCAGCTACCCAGTTCGTAGTAGTGGCAGGCAGCTATGGAATGCAACATTAAGTGTTAATTCTGACAGACTTTTAAGATAATACAGATGAAAAGGGTTCTGTTTAATTGACAGGGATGATAAACTAGGTGTTATGTCTATCTTATAGTTTATAATTTACAAAATGGTAATTATGCTCAATTGATATTTAGAGAGGACCACAGAATGGAGCAGGAGAGCACCTGAGACCACCTATCCTGATACCATGGTAGTTCTCTCACTAAGGGTATATTTCCCAAGAGACTAATTAATCTCTTTGAGACTGTTTTATTTGTAATATAGGAAGCCAAAAAGATTACCCCCTAAGACTAAAGGTAAGAGGCATCTGACAGACCAACACCAGATTCCATTGGCAGGTCTCGAGGGCATGGCAGCCCACGAATTTGACCAAGGTATGTAAGGTTAAGCAGGGACCAGATGAGTCACCTGCAGCTTTTCTAGAGCAGCTCATAGAGACATTCTGCCAATATACATGCTATGAATCCAGGGGCTTGGAATATAAAGCTACTATGACAATGGCTCTTATAGACAGGGCTAGTAGAGATATCAGGAAAAAGTTTCAGAGGTTAGAGGGATTTGGTGTAGGTTGCTGAGTTCTGTAGAAGGATTTAGTAGTGTAGGTTATTGAGAAAGTCTGTAGAGAGATTTAGTAGTTTTCTGAAACAGGGAGACAGAGGAGAAGAAACAGAAAAAGAAAGAAAATGACAGAGAAGGAAGGAAGCGACAGAGAATCCTGGATATAATAGTTAGAAAAGCAGAAAAGGGAGACAGAAAAGGACCAGTGTACATATTATAAGGAAAGAGGCCACTGAGCCAGAGTGTGCCCTAAGAAATAGAAATTGGGAGCAGGAATTCCCAGGTCTTGGGAAAAGTGCCCCCAAATGGCACAGCCCTGGGTGAAGACAGCGACTAGGAGAGATGGGTTTTCTGACCACCTCCCCCAACCCAGGATAACTATGGGAGTGAAAGAGAAACCCACTCAATTCTTGGTGGACACAGGGGCTCAACACTTGGTCTTTCAAGCCAATGGTGCTGTTTCCAAGAAAAGATCTTGGATCCAAGAAGCCCCTGGCACCAAACTGTATTCATGGACTACCGAAAGATCAGTGGACCCAGGGATGGGATGGGTAGCCCATTCATTTAGGGTCACCCCAGGCTGTTCCTACTCTCTGTTGGAGTAAGACATACGCTCCAAAATGGGGAGGGGGGCAGATATGCTTCCTGCCCAACAGGCTGCAGCTTATTGGCCCCAAAAGAGAGACTGACCCCTGCTGAAAGTTGCTACAGACTGGAGCAGTTTTCTCCATGATGGAAGCAGGTGCTGCTATGGTGGACGGCACAAATGTCATCTGGGTAGAAGAATCTTTATCCCCTGGCATGTCAATGCAGAAAGTGGAGCTTGTTGCCCTCACAAAGACCTTGGAACTTGGAACCAGCAAGAAAATCAACAGCCACATGGATAACAGGTATGCCTTTGCCACAGCCCACACCCACAGGGATATATGCCAAGAGGACTGCTCACATCAGAGGAAACCAACAGGAAATCTTGAACCTCTTAGATGTCCTAATGAAGTCAGTCACTGTGAGTATTCACTGCCTAGGACATGCAAAGGGAAAAGACTCAATGGGCAATAGCCAGGCAGAGCAAGTGGCTCCAGGAATGGATATGCAGGAGCCTATACTGATTATGGGTATGTATGATACACCCATTGGGAAATGGGACAGAATTAAGGAACAGCCTCACTTATAAAGGACTGAGATTGCTAGCCACACTACCAACCATTACCAAGAGAAGGTGCACACAAGAATGGAGAACTATACTCCCCAGAAAGTAAGCCAAAGACTCACTAGGTCAAGTGCACAGATGGACTCATTTAGGGGATTAAAAACCTTGTCCTGGCAGTTAAGGGACTAAACATATATATTTATGACTCAGGTTTTAGGCTAGAGAGATAATAGAACAGTGTAAGATATGCCAGCAAGTAAATGCTTATGCACTAAAGAGTAAACAGGGCAAAAGACCTAGAAGAGAACAGTATATTAAGAGATTTTATAAAAGCTATGGCAGGAGAATATGGTTATAAAATATAGCATTTATAGATACTTTTATCTAGATGAGTTGAAGCAGGAAACAGCTGCCAAGGTTAGAAGAAATTTTTCCAAGTTTCAGAGTGCCCAAGGTAATTAGATCAGACAATGGTTCTGTTTTTGTTTCTAAGATAAGTTAGAAATTGACAGAGATATTGGGGACTAATTGGAAACATTATTGGATGTACTGTCCCCAGGGCTCAAGGCAGGTAGAGAGAATAAACAAAACGCTATGAGAGACCTTAACTAAATTGACCTTGGAGACTGGCTCAGGGTGGGTGGTGCCTCTCCCCTTGTTTCTGAAGAGCCCCTACCATTTTATCCTGACCCCCTAGAGATCTTCTTTGATACCCCAACTCTGGTGTTCACTGGGCCCTCCCAGGAGGTGTCCCACAATAAGAGATTTGCCTTAAAAGCTCCAGGCATGCTAGAGACTCCTCACTGCTTCCAGATAGGTGACTGGATCTTTATAAGAAGGCTTCAGGAACTGTTGCTGGAACCCTGATGAAAGAAACCCTCACCAAATTGACCACAGAGACTGGTATTAATGATTAGATAGCTCTCCTACCCTTTTTGCTTCAGGCTTTTGTTCTCTAGGCTCAAGGCCCTCTAATGGGCGTGGCAGCAAGTGTGGAAGCAGCTCCAGGAGGCCTACTCAAGAGAAAGAGACTTGCAAGTCCCACATCTCTTCCAATTTGGAGATTCGGTCTACATTAGATGCCTCTGCGAAAAAAATCTTGAGTCTCGGTGGAAAGACTCTTATCTTGTACTCTTGACCACCCTGCTTTCTGATTTGATGAGACCCTTTGTAATTTTGCTCCCTTTGCTTACAATTGGAACCTGTGTGATTAACTGGTTAATAGTTTTTATTAGAGAACAAATAAGTGCTGTGCAGATTCTTATGCTATGCCAACAATATCAGAGATTTAGGGTAGGACAACCAAGAATATATAGAGTCAGAGATTTAGCTCTATAGTTCTAAGATTAGAACTATTTAACAAGAGAAGAACTGTGGAATGAAAGGATAGAAAATAATACAGCCTCACTCTAATGACCCCAAGAAATTAGAAGTTTAAAATGCTATCTCACTTTGTTAGAAACTAGGTAAAAGGTCACATTCCAGAGCCAGCCCTCTGTTTAGAGTTAGCAGAAAGGCCTTGAATAGGTGATCCTGGCCCCATAAGGTAACTGGAAATGGGCTAAGCTTATCTTGCTTCTGTAAACTTACGCCATTACCCCTAGGCAGGAGTTCACACAGCTGTAGATATTCAAGAAAATAGGAAACTAATTGGTCCACTGAGTGCGGGCTCTGATAATTTAAACCGATTGGCTTAAAAACTATGGAATGGTGCAAATCAATTGGCTCGCATTTTTCGGGCTCTCCATGCTAAGAAATGATTGGCTTGTGATTCGCTGGCTTTGTCGTAAACTTATAAAAGCTGTTGCAATTCGGCACTTGTGGTCCTCAGCCCTCTAGCTCTGCGTGGTGTATGGCTGTGGAACCCAGAATTCTAGAATAAAGAAATAAATCCTCATGCTATTGCATTGAGACCGTTTCTCGAGAGTGATTTGGGTGTCACCTTCCGGGGTGTGGGGTGCTGGGGCACCCTCGGTTTTGGGGGGTCTTACAGTGCTTAGAACTGAACTTGGGTCTTCTGGAAGAGCAAGAAGAACTTATCACCACTATACCCTCTCCTGCCCTGTGATGTAAAATTACTTTGTGTGTTTCATGTGTGGTATTCATGTAGAGGTCTGAGGACAACTGAAAGGGATTGGGTCTCTTCTTCCACCATGTTGGGTAGGGATTGAACTCAGGTTGCCAGGCTTATAGGCAAGCACTTTCACTCACTCACTTAGCCTGAGGGCCCATTATAAGATTTTGTTTTTAGGGGGCTGGAGAGATGGCTCAGTGTTTAAGAGCCCTGACTGCTCTTCCAGAGGTCCTGAGTTCAAATCCCAGCAACCACATGGTGGCTCACAACCATCCTTAACAAGATCTGACTCCCTCTTCTGGAGTGTCTGAAGACAGCTACAGTGTACTTACATATAATAAAAAAATAAATCTTTAAAAAAAAAGATTTTGTTTTTAATGCCATATGTATGTATGTATGTATGTATGTACACGTGTATACATCCCTCACACACATACACACACACACACACACACACACTCACTCAATTGTGCATTCTTGACCATGGACTTTGTAGGTGGTAGTGTGTTGCAGTGTCAATGATGACTATGCCTGGTAGTAGGCCCTGTCACTTTCTATTTTGCCTTTTTCCATGTGTACTGGCTGGTTTTGTGTGTCAACTTGATACAAGCTGGAGTTATTAAAGAGAAAGGAGCTTCAGGTGAGGAAGTGCCTCCATGAGTTCTAGCTGTGGGGCATTTTCTCAATTAGTGATCAATGGGGGAGGGCCCACTATGGGTAATGCCATCCCTGGGCTGGTAATGTGGGGTTCAATGAGAATGTAAGCTGAGCAATCCAGGGGAAGCAAGCCAGTAAGAAACATCCCTCCATGGCCTCTGCATCAGCTTCTACTTCCTGATCTGCTTGAGTTCCAGTCCTGACTTCCTTTAGTGATGAACAGCAATGTGGAAATGTAAACTGAATAAACCCTTTTATCCCCAACTTGCTTCTTGGTCATGATGTTTTGTCCAGGAATAGAAACCCTGACTAGGAAACCACCATTTGGGCAATGTCAGCTATCTCAGGAACATGAGATCATTTAGAATTTGTCCATTTTTTGCCAAGTCCGGCATGGCTTTGGTAGGGACAGAATGACACGATTCTGTTGTGCCTTGTTGTCCAAAAGGCCAACCAGGAGCCAACTCTGGGGATGTAATCACATTTTCAGTCTCTTTATTATGAACTCGAGTTTGGGCTTACTGCCAGCCCACAGGATGGTGTGGTGAAGCAGCCCAGAGTTCTTATCATTAGAACAAGACTTTATAGAAAATGGAAGCAAGTGAGGGGTGTCCATCCTGGCTGGCATCTAATTGATTGACTATTGTAAGCCGACAGGTGGGTGCTCTGAAGCAAGGCTGTATATAATCACAATGGTCTGAAAGTACCTCTGAAACCATCAGACTAATCTTTGACTAAACATTGTTAGGGAGTAGCTAGGGAGTAACTGACTAAGGACAAGCTGTGGGGTCCTCCCTGGTTCTTGGGTGCAGCTTGGGTTCTGCTGTGGACCAAGTTCTCAGGCCTTATTTTTTTCTTTTAAGATGAGGGTAGTAACAAGATGTTCCTGCCTCTGGGACAGAGCCAGCAGGTGTGGGCCTCCACAAGTGTCAATGGCCGCCATGGGCATAAGGCTTGTCTGTATAATAATGTTCGTGTTTTCATGTTCCTCTGAGGAATGTCCTCTGTGTTAACGTTAATGACTCCATGAAAAGACAGAATGAGTCCAGGAGGCAAAGGTGTGGCTTTTGCAATGTTAAGAAAAGAGAAGAAAAAATGCACTTGTCCTTTCTTTTCCTAAGAGTCAAGAGGCTAAAGTCATAGAATTTGGATTCATGGGGTGGCCAAGAGGGAGCCTGGAATAAATGAATGAAATGATATGTAAATAAAAAGTGGGATTTTGGTCTGCTGGAGGTGAGCTAACAAAGCATTAACAGTTCTTTTTTAGAATGTTTTCTCTAGTGAGAGCTGAACTGTCTGGAGATCTCTGAAGAGCAAACATAACTCTTCAAGAATTTTTTTTCCAACAGGATTTCTGATCTTATTTGGAAAATCCATGGAAATTGAATAGAGCTCTTTTAGAATTTTCATAGCTCTTTTAGATTTTTTTCCTAACAGAATTTTGGTCAGAAATCCTAAAAATTATCCAGAGAGCCACCAAGTGTTTTCTAGCAGCTATCCAGAGAAGGCTGTCTAAAGAGCGAACATAGCTCTTTTAGAATTTTTTCTGGTTTTCTGATTTTGACCAGAAAACCCAAGAATTACTTTTAGAATTTTTCTAACAGGATTTTTGACTTGGTCAGAAGATCCAAGAATTTTTTTTATAGTAGTTTTTCTTACTTTGGTCAGAAAACCCACTGAGCTATCCAGAGAGCTTTTAGAATTATTTACTAGCAAAGAAAAAGCAGAAAGCTTATCTGTCTCAACCATGGGGTTTTGTTTGTTTTTTGTTGTTTTTGAATAGCAAGAAAAAGCTGTCTAGAGCAGGGCAGAATATACATAGAGAAAGCAGCCTGGAAAGCCATCTCAGCTGAACATAGGCCGCCATCTTGGACCCATGAGTTGAATTCCAGTCATTTGTTTTCACTGCTTCCAGACACTCCCTCTGTCAGGAACTCAGACCTAGCCAAGGATGGTCCTTGGCATCTTTTTGTTTTGTTTTTTGTTTTTTTGAGACAGGTTTGTGTGTGTCTGTGTGTGCGCATGTGTACCCTTGGCTGTCCTGGAACTTATTCTGTAGACCAGGCTGTCCTTGAACTCACAGAGCTCCACCTGCCTCTGCCTCCCAAGTGCTCGAATTATAGGTGTGCAGCATTTGTTTTTTTTTTTTTAAAGATTTATTTATTTATTATATGTCAGTACACTGTAGCTGTCTTCAGACACTCCAGAAGAGGGAGTCAGATCTTGTTACGGATGGTTGTGAGTCACCATGTGGTTGCTGGAATTTGAACTCAGGACCTTTAGAAGAGCAGTCAGTACTCTTAACCACTGAGCCATCTCTCTAGCACAACTTTTTGTCTTTTTGAGGATTTGCCTTTTTGTTTTGCATTGAGGCTGTACCTTCTTATATCAGCAACACAAAAAAGATTCCAATTTCTCCACCGGAGTACATTTAAGAAAGATGTGGCAGTTAGCTATGTAAGGCATTTTGCTTTACTTCACATAGATTTCACTGAGTCAAAGCATTTACAGAAATGTTTCTATTTAGCTTGGACCAGAGTGTTGACAATGTACAGGTTTAAGATCATCATCAGTCTGAGGGGCTGGGGAGGTGGTTCCATTGTGGGGAGGACTCAGGTTTGATTCTCAGCACCTACATGGCAGCTCACAAAGGTCTCCAACTCTAGTTCCAGTGCCTTTTCTGACCTCAGTGGGCCATCCTGCATATGGTACACAGACATACACGTAAAATAAAATACTTAAAAAAATATATTGGGCTAGAGAGATGGGTCAGTGGTTAAGAGCACTGCCCGTTCGTCCAAAGGTCCTGAGTTCAATTGCCAGCAACTGCACAAAGGCACATGATTATCTGTAACGGGATCTGATGCCCTCTTGTGGTATGTCTGAAGACAGTGAGAGTATACTCACATACATAAAATAAATATATTAAAAAAATAGTAGCAGCCTTAAATACTTCAAGATTGTGAGGGGCTGGTGAAGTTGCTGTGCAGGAAAGAAGTGACCAATGTGGCAACTGAAGTCATCTGATATGTCTGGGATCCCTGGACCCTCTGTTTACAATCTGTCACATTAGTATCTCTCACCTACCTCAGAGGTAGGAATGAATGAGATTTTTTGTCCTAGGAGCTGTAAGACCCAGACGTGGATAGTGCCTAAGGCTAACCAGGCTATTTCTAAGTGGGACTTCCGACCATTACACATGTGTGTAAAGGGCTCAGTGCTGTGAGGAGAAAAGGGAGTCTGGAACTAGTGGATAAATCTGAGCTCCCACAACAAACTATGTACTCAAGATTTCTTAGTTTCTCTAAGCCCCAGTTTCTGAAAACTAAAACTATAATCATTTTTTTTTTTTCTGAGCAGGGTTTCTCTGGGTAGCCCTGGCTGTCCTGGAACTCACTCTGTAGACCAGGCTGGCCTTGAACTCAGAAATCCACCTGCCTCTGCCTCCCAAGTGCTGGGACTAAAGGTGTGCACCACCCCTGCCTGGCAATCATCTTATGAATTGCAATATCACTTCTCAGAATGTACCTGAAAATGTGGGGCTGGAGAGATGGCTCAAGTGGTTAGGATCACTAGTTTGCTCTTCCAGAGGACCTGGGTTTGATTCCCAATACCCACGAGGGAGCTCACAACCATCTGAAATTACAGTTCCAGGGCATTTACACCCTCTACTGGCCTGGGAAGGTACTGAGAGCATCTCTGGTACAGAAGATATTTATGCAGGCAGAACACCCACACACATACAATTAAAATTTGTATCCAAAATTTTCTATAGAATAGTAATGTTAATAGCACCAGTTTTGTAGGGTCACTAGGACTAACTGAATTATCAACCTACTAAGTGCTTGGCACAAAGGTATCTGGTAGTTGCTATGAAAGGGTTTTTTAAACATGCAGCCTTGTCTCAGTAGTGCCATGATGTGTAGGTAGCTTTCAGTCCCTTGTGTACCAGAGCACCACTCTGAGAGTTTTAGCTGTTCCAATGGCCCCACTCCTGAGGTGGGATGAATGTGTAGATGCAGAAGTACAGCTCTGAGCTCAGTGAGTCTATTCTTGAGCCAAATATGAATGATGGCGGCCCAGCAACATGGATTCAGATTGCCCTGAAAGACAAGCTCCACTGTGGAAGTAGTTACCTTAGCTTTTTATTATTAGTTACAGAAGAAAAAAAGTCATAAAATCAAGGCATTTACCAAATAGCAGGGACTGCAGGTTGGTGGATTACAGCCAAGAGAGCCAAACTTACAGGTTTCAGATACTGATGAGATTTGTAGCTTTTGACTTGGTGGAAGCCAGCAGTCAGCCAATAATATATTTCTTCTTTCTTTTTATTACTACTACTACTATTATTATTAATGGCATTATTATATTATAATAATAATATTATTATTATAATAATACTATCATAATAATAATAATAATAATAACTATATTATTATTATTAGTCGTTTTGCCTGCATGTACATCTGTGCACCACTGTGTCAGTACTGCGGGGACTGAACTCCAGACTGTTGTGAGCTACTGCTGGGAATCAAACTTGGTGTTCTGGAGGAGCAGCCAGTGCTCTTAACCACTGAGCTGTCTCCCCAGCCACTGCTAAAAAGGCATATTAAAGGTTTTCCTAAGGTCATGAGGGCATTAAGTTTGATGGGTAGGCAATAAAGGGCTTCCAAAGGAACTAAAACAAGCCCAAGATAATTTGGCTCTGGTCTGCAACATTTTTAACTCTTCACAGTCGTGAAGTTAAATTATTAAGCCTTGTAAAATCTTTAACACCCTGTAACATTTTTTTTTTCCAGAGGATTCCCGTTTATTACAGGTGTGTGCGTGTGACGCGGTGAGGCATTAGGACACTATGGAGTAAGTACACGGTGGGTGCCAGGCCACTTGGAACAACTCTGGCTGAGGTGTCACACACCTCTAAAGCGATCAAGCTTTGCTTACTTCAAGTGCTTGGGCTGAAGTGCGCGGAGACCAGGACAGCCGACACGCGTGGAAAGTGGCAGAGACCATGTGTTCTGTACCCGTCGGAGCGGCGGGGGCCGAGCTCGGCCGGCTCGGGGCTGCGCGTCGGCGGCAGGAGCTCGGCTCGCGCCCCCTTAGGGTAGCGAGCGCCGCGGGTCGAGTACCTTCCGCGGGTGTCGCTGCACACTTCCTGTAGGTCCCGCCGCCTGAGGAGCGCTTCCGGTGCCGGCTGGAGCCGGGGTCCGAGCCCCCGCTCCGCCCCTCTCCGGCCCCGCCCCGTGCGGCCCCGCCCCCGCGCTCCAAGCCGGGCGCGCGGAGCCCGGGGCGCACGGAGCGGCGCGCGCCGGTGGCCGAGCCAGGCTGGCGCCTGCGCCCCCACCACACCACCGCCGTCACCCGCCGCGCAGCCCGCGGGGCGCCCTTCCCGCTTCACCGACTTCGGCCCCGGAGCCTCCGGCTGTGGTGCTGCCGCCCTCCGTCCCGTCGTCCCTCCCCGTCCAGCTCGGGCCGCCGGGCTCCCGCAGGCCCCACCGCCCGCGTTCCTATGGACAGACGCACAGACACCTGCAGGTGGGTGAGAGCCCGCGCGGGGCTGAGGAGCACGCCGGCGCGGGGCCTCTTTGTGTGTGGGCGGCCGCGCTGTGACCCTCAGAACCTTCCTTTTGTCTGCTCTGGGCCAGCGAGGCGGGAGGGCGCTAGGGGCGGAGGGGTCCGCGGGCGCCGAGCGGGGCGCGCACGGGTTCGCGGCCCGCGGCATCTTGGCGGGGACTGCCGGTGCGCCGGCGTCCCCAGCCGGGCAGGAGGGCGGGACGGAGGAGGAACCGTCTGCCCAGCTAGTTGCAGAGTCTGAGGCACCTTGGGGCTCTGCCGGACTAGCTTGGAGGTACCGGGAGGTGCGTGTGGGGCGTGTAAAGGAACGTGCGGCGCTTTGCTCCCTTATTTATTGTTTCTAACGGAGGAGGGCTTTCTCCCAAAGGCTCCCCCCTCCCAATCTGAGGCTGCGCACAGTGATTTGTGTTTGTTATCAAATAGATCAAGAAACCCTGGAGAGGGGAGGTTGAGCTGACCAGCAACAACACATCAGATCAAACAAACAAACAAACGAAAAATGTTTGTGATTTTCTTATGGCTGTCTTTAATTTTAAAATTTAAAGGTCAGATAGTGACTTAAATGGAGAAAATCGAACATGGTTGATTTTTTAAAAATATATTTTTGTTTTGAAGTTTTGGAGTAAAGTTTTTTTTTCCTCAGGGTTGTTAGGATTATCACTGATAGAGTAGTCTACCTATTAAACAGTTAACTGGAGTGTCATGTAGTGACAGCTTTTACGGTAGGGCTTACAATAGAGAATAAAACATAATGATATTCTTTCTAAGCAGGCTAAAACCTTTGTTTTCCGTTTTAAGATAGGAGATTTTTTTTCTTTTTGGTAACATATGAAGAGAACGTGATCTTAGAAGTGATTTTCCCACCGGCATTTCCTTATTTTACATGATGGATTTATATATTCCATGCATACAAACCAAGGATTGGGTTGTATGTTAGAGTGTTTTGAAAGGTAGAAGGTAGTAGCTTTGATTTTTCTTATTTATTAGCTGGCTAACTTCGTGAACAGTTGTTTTTTGATCATAAATGATCAGATAATAAATGAAGTCTACTAAGCATTCATAAAATTCATTTCACAGACTCATGTTTTCTATGTAGGTATGGCATTATGCCCTATGTTAATCTGTTTGTTCCTCACTTTTAGAAACTTTAGTTTTGGCTACTGTGAGAATTCATATTGACATACATAAGTCTGTTACCTAG
Organism: Apodemus sylvaticus; assembly: GCF_947179515.1. Taxonomy (NCBI): domain Eukaryota; kingdom Metazoa; phylum Chordata; class Mammalia; order Rodentia; family Muridae; genus Apodemus; species Apodemus sylvaticus. The sequence goes on from NC_067474.1 coordinate 73,360,569, forward strand.
GGATGGTTGTTGTTTTTGTTCTTAATAGTTTTGAGGAGCACTAAACAACCATTTGAAGAAAAGGGAAGATTTCTTAAAAAAAAAAATCTAAATTTGAAGGGAAAAATACTATGGTATGAAAGTTCCTTAAATTTCTAATAAGTTGTTAAAAATATAAGAAAAATACAATTCAATGTACTTTTATTCGAGTACCCTATTTTTTTTTATAAAAGAACTTAATATGCTTAAAATAGTGACTTTTTTGTGAGAGAAAAATTTACCCTAGATTCCTGCCCCAGTTACGTTAGATTAACAATATTGTATACTGACTTTTTATAAGTTATTAGACTATACATTTATACACACTTAATGTTTAGAAGCAGCTTCATCTACCATAGTTAATCAGGTTTTGTTGTGACTTCCGGTCTGGATTAGGTAAATGGGTTTAAACTACACAAAGGGACAGAGCTTAGTGTGTAGCTCTGATCCACCCTGGCCTAAACCTTATAGATAGCTTAAAGAGGAGTCTTGAACTGGGTCTTTCGTTATCAGGAACTGGGAGTTCTGGAACCGCGTCAGAATTGCAGCTCTTTGGCACTGGTTGCAATACTAAAGAAGACAGGGCAGCAAACTGAACTGCTTGCTTGTGTATTTATTAGGCTGTCGGTGGCAGGGATAAGACTAACAAAGCATCTCTGTGAAATGGGGGAGAAGTTCACAGTGCCAGGGCTGTGCTGGGAAGGCCTTGGGTCAGCACTCAGTGCCTCTGTCTGTGCTGGCTGAAAGAGAGAATACCCTGTCTTTTCTTCATTTCTTTTTGACTGGTGTGTTGATGTTAATCTTTTTCTGTATAATTAATAATGGTATAATCAGAAGCATTCCAGAGTGGCTTATATATTTTTTACTTATTTCCCTTTTAGTCAGTTGGTGTCTATGTAGGCATATAAATTAATTTTTTGTTCTGATGGGTTTGGTTTCTTTTTCTTTTTTTCTTTTTTAACCTTACAACAAACAAATGCTCCTTGCAGAAAATTTGTGTCAATTGGACTTTAAAATGAAGTTACCATTCAGCTGTTTTTTGTTTTCCTAAGCAACACTAAGCTGTCAGTTAAATTTGGGAGACTTAAAAGTCTACAGGATTTTTCATCACTTTCCTATGCTTGGTACTAGCATAATAAAATAGGAAACTGGGAGGTAACAGATTTGCTCTTTAGAGACCTGACTTTGTCTTGTCCTTTTCCTATGACTTGTTCTTTCCTATGATGACTTTTGGTCGTGGTCGTTTCCATGTCCTGCAGGTATTGTCCCCAGTCCCCACCCCCACCCCACCCAGTTCTCTGTGGCCTGGTGAGAGGTGTGATAGGAACTGCTCATTGTAGGTCTTGTCATTTTGCACTGAGAGCACAAATCTATGCTGTTTGCTGACATGCAGAATCCATTCTTGGATTAATGTCCTGGTACCAGATGTACGAGGCTGGCTCTGAAGAAGCTTTCCCTCCTAAATACTGTCAAATAAAGAAGCTGAAGATTGGAGAGAAGCCATTTATTTGGAACAGTTTATTTTATAACAGTTTGTGTTTATAAAGAAACCTGCTCACAATATTTACTTGAAGGATCTACATAGTACCCGAAGAAGCCCCACAGGTTTCTTCCCTCCTCCCCCCTTTAAGTTTCCACAGAGCTTAGTGGTTCTGTGATACTTCTTGAGTTTGCTTCTGATTAGTTGATTTATGGACTTTATTTACCAGCGTGATTGGAGAATTCTTTGGCTAGTCTGAAATTGCACTCTGTCTGTGCTCTGGTCGGTTTCCTAGGAAACAAATGTACTGCATAGATTCCATAATGAGGACTGTGGTTGGCTAGTGACTGTGTAAATTCTGTTGTTTGGTAAAGCTTAGTCTCAAATTCAAATAAAGGTCAAGAAAGCAAAAGTAGTGAAAATGCAAATTTGGGGATTTTATTTTGTATCCAGTGCCAATGCAGGCTTCTCTGGAGAAAGGCAAGCTCCCCAGCAGCATTCATTTGCTTTGCAAAGTCGCACACTTGAGGCCCTTGGGAGATCTTGGTATCTTGTACTAGTGATGCTGGTGGCTGAAGTTGTTGCCGAAGTGACAACAGCAATGTATTTCAGAAGTATGTGCTTACACTCGAAAATCATGCAGAGAACAAAGGGGCAGGGTGTAGAACATCAGACATATTTTTATACCTAGAAGGAAGTAACATGTATATTTCAAAAACTATTATGCAACTTCACATGAAATAGAACTTTAAAAGTATTAGACAAACTTCTAAAAGGTACATTAAAATCATACCATACACTGATGTATTTATAATCTAGTGGTTTTTCTTCTGATCTATCTGGACTGTACCCCTGAACTGCAAGTTAGAGACTGACTTTCCCCCCTTCCTTACTGCTGCCCTCTGGAACTCCAGCTTCTGTGGCTCTAGATGCAGGATGAGGCACCGCAGCTGCTGGTAGGCAGAAGAAGGACGAGAAGCTCACAGATAGCCAGACCCCCACTAAAACCACGGCGAACGTCTTTTCTTTTTTGATTTTTTTCTTTCTTTCTGCTCTATAAAGTGAGTTCAGGGACAGCCAGGGCTAAAAGGAAAAGCCCTGTCTCTAGACAAACCCCCTAAGCCTCTTTTGGATTGTGGGACTCGCTATATCTAAGTCACAGTTAAGGATGTTTGTGAATTGTTCTGCTGGGACATGGCCTCCCTCTATACAGCTCTCCTAACAGCATCTTCCTGTGCGTGGCTTAAACAGGAGTTTATTTTCTGTTAATCCTTCATGGTAGAAGCATGAGGTCTGGGTTTCTGCATGGTTGGGTTCTTCCATGGAGGGCTCCTTGGATTGGTTTCTTTCTGCCTGTCTATGTCTTAATTTTATTTTGTAAAGATGTCAGTTATTTGAAGGAGTATATGGATTAGACTACCTATACAACTTCATTTTACCTTAATTACTTCTTTTGAAGACCTTAGCTCCAAAGATAAGTTACTTTTTTAAGGTGCTGGTGGTTAGAACTTGAAAGGAATCTGAGGATACAATGTATTCACGGCACAGCCTGTGCTTGTGCTTACTGGGAGCCCCAGGGATATACTTCATTCTGTTTAGTGATTTCTAGTGATTTGTTTTTATTTTATATGTATACGTATATGCCTGCAGGATGTGTACCATGTATGCAGAGCCTATGGAGGACAAAGATATAGTTGGAGTCCCTAAAATTGGGGTTAAAGGTAGTCGTGAGCCTCTGTGTGAGGGCTAGGAATTAAAGACTAGTCCTCTGTAAGAGCCGCAAGTGCTCCTAACCGCTGAGCTGTCTCTGGCCACAGAGTTTACCTTAAAGGAATGGAGAGTGCATGTGCTTATGTGTGTGCATGTATGTATTTATGTATGTACTTGTGTATCTGTGTGTGTGCACACACACACGCACATGCAGGTGGACGTGAACATGTGGGTACACTTGTATGTTTCCACCTGTGGAGGCCAGAGATTGATATTGTCTTCCTCAGTTACGCTATATCTTTATTTTTTGAGGTAGGATTTCTTGCTGAACCTAGAGCTTGTCGATTCAGTTTGGTTGTCATGGCAGTGTGCTCCATGATCCTCCCGTCTCAGCCTCCTCACAGGGATTGGCATTGCAGCCATGTACTCTTGTACCTGGCTTTTATATGAATGCTAAGGCAATGAACTCAGGTCCTCGTAGTTAGGCTATCTCCCCCGTCTAAGGAATGGATTTGGAGAGGGGGAAAAATAAGCCAGGAGTGTGGGATAGCAAAAAATTTTTTTTGGTGGAGGGGTTGGAAACAGGGTTTCTCTGTGTAGCCCTGGCTGTCCTGGAACTCACTCTGTAGACCAGGTTGGCCTCAAACTCAGAAATCCGCTTGCCTCTGCCTTCTAAGTGCTGGGATCAAAGGCATGTGCCACTACCGCCTGGCAAGATGTTTTACTAGTTGCTTTTATAACAATTAGTACAGAGCAGCCCCTTTACAAAACACAGAGGTTCTCATAGCAAGGCTGCTAGTTCAGCCTCTGTTGTGTGGAGTTTGATGTAGGCCTTACATTTGAATGAACCACTGAGTGTGTGGCACAGTCTGTGCTTTTATCAGCTTAGGGCAGAGGAATGGACAGTTGGCCCAGGTAGAAGCTGATGAAGTGCTTGGTTTTTTGTGCTAACTACCAGAGTTGCTTCCCGGGTGTCACTGCCAGGGGGATTGAACATCTGTCAGATTGCTTTGTGTATGGCAGCAGTGTTTGAGGCTCGTCTGTGTACCTTCCGAGTCCAGGTAGTGTGTTCCACTGAAGCATTCTGTGCCTTCCAGCATGCTGGCACTTTCGAGCCTGTATTGTACATGGGTTCCTTGAGTCAGGGCTGATGGCCAGCAGGAGCCCTGTGGCTAGCTAAGCTGTGGGTTGGGTTTTTCTAACCTATTGATGTGTCACAGCACCAGGCTCAAGTAAGCAATGTGTCAACTCGATGCGATTAAAAATAAAGTAGATAAAGGCTTTGATTTATTCACACTTTTCATATTTGTTATTAATGGTTAAATTAGAAAAATTTTGGAATACCAGAGGATTGTGTGACCAAATTCAGTGGAAGTGTGAATGCTGCTGATTTGTGATTTCTGAGGACACGTTTCCTTTGGTGGTCTGTTTGGTGCTATTGCCCTGCTTTCTAGGGAGTTATGCACCATCCTGTGGTTAATCACCTAGGGATATAGGAGGTGGTTTTCCTTATCCTTAGTCCTATCTTCTGTACATAATCAAGTCTCTAGATTTATCAGTTATGGTTTCCAAGATTTTTTTTTTGATTTTTATTTATTATATTATATGTAAGTAAGTACACTGTAGCTGTCTTCACCAGAAGAGGTGGTCAGATCTCTTTACGGATGGTTGTGAGCCACCATATGGGTGCTGGGATTTGAACTCATGACCTTTGGAAGAACAGTCAGTGCTCTTACCCGCTGAGCCATTTCTCCAGCCCCGGTTTCCAAGATTTTATCTAACTTCCAAAATTGCTCTTAAGTCTATAGCTACATACCTACAGGGCGGGAGGTATAGCTAGTGATATAACACATGTTTTCCATGCACAAGGCCCTGGGTCTCATTCTCAGCATGCATGTACATAGACAGTGTATTTGCATTCTTCATGTGTAACACAAACCCTTAGACAGCACTGTAGTTAGAAGTTCACCAAATCCTCATAGATGACTCATGTGAAAGGTACTTTCTGCTTTTTTATAAGTAAAACGGTTCATGCATTTATACTTTAAAGGTATAGTTTGAATAAAAACGCTTGTATTTGACTCAGGCTTTCTTTGCTCAAGTATCTTTAAGAAATGTTGCTTTATTATAGTGATGGGCAGATGTGTGACAGGTCAGATATAACTATCTTGGTTTTTCAGGTCTTAATTATAGTTATTAACTGAGCCTCTCAGAAGCAGGCAGGGTAGTATGTAAACACGCAAGCACTGTTTGTGCTCTGTTAAGAGGGGTTTGATTGGTAAGCCAGGCTGTGAGTTGCACTTGGTTACAAATCATAGTTTTCAGAATTGTACTCTGTTGTATTCTGGTGAGATGGACTATTGTCACAGGAGGACGGGGATTGAGCCCAGCGCCCTCATGTGTACTGCGAGGCGGAGTGCCATGCAGTTCTGTCTCCAGTTTGGATTTTCTTACAGGCAACTTTATCTCTGCTTAGATACCTAAAAGGCATTTCCCCCACTCTGAAGGACAATGCTTTTACTGGAGTATTAACTGCTTTTTGTTAATTTTCCCAGCTATATAAAGTATTTTGCTATATTGGCCCAAATATATTACTCTATTATAACTTTTAGTATTAATTGTATTTTATTGATTTTTATTTGGGGAGCTCCTGTGTTATACATACTAGATCATCCTTTCTTATCTTTTTTACATATACCTTTTCTGGTTTTTTTTGTTTTGTTTTGTTTTTTTAAAGCAGGGTGTCAGTGTGTAGCCAAAGCTACTCTGAAACTTGCTATGTAGACCAGGTTAACCTCTAAGTCACAGCTCTGTCTGGGCAGAGATTGAATATGCTGTAATATCTGGCCAATTACATTTTTAAAAATAATTGTCCTCATACTTGATTACTTGTAAAAAGAAAAAAGACACTTTTTATTTAAGTGTGAAGCGTTCCTTCACATGTGGAGGTCAGAGGACAGCTTCCTGGGGTAGGTGCTCCTCCTCTTACTGTGGGGCTGAGCCAGCCTACACCCGCTGGGTCACCTGCCAGCTCTACTTCACCTTCCTTCTCTCTCTCTCTCCCTCTCCCTCTCCCTCTCCCTCTCCCTCTCCCTCTCCCTCTCCCTCTCCCTCTCCCTCTCCCTCTCCCTCTCCCTCTCCCTCTCCCTCTCCCTCTCCCTCTTTCTCAACCTTTCCCTTTCTCTCTCTTTCCTTCCTTCCTTCTTTCCTTCTTTCCTTCTTTCTTTTATGTATGTGAGTACAATGTCACTCTCTTCAGAACACATCAGAAGAGGGCATTGGATTCCATCATAGATGGTTGTGAGTCACCATGTGATTGCTGGGAATTGAACTCAAGAACTCTGGAAGAGTAGTCAGTGAGTATTCTTACCGCTGAGCCATCTCTCCATCCCCACTTTTTCTTTTACAATCTTTATTTATTTACTTATTTGTGTGTGTGTGTGTGTGTGTGTGTGTGTGTGTGTGTGTACCACATGTGTGAGGGTACCCATCAAGGACCGAGGAGGGAGCTGGCTCCCTTGGAGTTCTGTGGTTACAGGCAGTTGTGAGCAGCTGGGCATGGGTCCTGGGACTTAGATCCTCCAGAAGAGCAGCAAGTGTTCTTAACTGCTGTGCCATCTCTTTACCCCACCCCACCACACTTTACTTTAAAAATAAATAGTTTATTCTTGAATGTGTATATGATACATGTATGAGTGAGTGACACTGTGCATATGGAGGTCAGAAGACATCTCTGCTGAATGCTGGGATAGCTGTGTGTGCCACTGTGCCTGACTGTTTACCATGTTAGTCCCTTTACCAGTCTTTCCGTGACATACATCTACTGAGTTTTAGTGTTCCTTTCAGTGTTTCTGGTCTTTGTTCATTTCTTTCTTAGTCTATCCTGAATTTTCCTTGTATATCCTTTGTCATCTAACCATTGTGTGTTTTTAGCTTTTTTGTGTCTCTCTGTCCCTCCACTCCCTACCCTGGGTGTGCTGTTCTTTCTGTCTGTGTCTTTCTTGTTTCACGTAGCCCAAGCTGTTGTGAAACCCCCTGTATAACCAAGGATGCTTGAACAACTCCTCCTTGCACTCCCCGGGGCTGAGAGTACAGACACTGGAATACTGGGCTACTGCGCATCTGCTTTGTACCATGTCCTGTGGTAAACCCTTATTGGCGTCAGTGTTCGGTTCTTGTCCATTATCTTCACGGCACCTTTCATGGTATAGTTTGGCTCTTTTCTCATGTTTATATTAAATAAGATACCTATATTTTAGAATGAGCTTGCTGTGCTAGGGATAGGAAGTTGTCTTAGATTCGTGGCTCAAGATATTTTTTCTCATATTGCTTTTATAAAGTACCTTTAAGTATAGCCACTCAAAAGTCAAAGTGAAATACCCTCATTAGAATGAAAAAGATGAAAATTTAGCAAGTATTGTGAGAAAATACAGCAACTGAAATTCTGCATTGCTGTGGGAATTATACATTGGTGTGAGAATGCAAATTGGAATGAACAAATTGGAAAGCTGTTTGGCAGTGTCTACAAAAACTAAACACTTGCATACTTTGCGGTTCAGCAGTTTTACTTGGAGATACATGTAAATGTACTAGAATGGTTGGTCATAGCACTATATCCCCAAACGGACTCTTCAGGGACCATCACTGCAGTGTATGGTAAAGTGTTACATTGGTATAACAAAATAAATCACATCTCATAATACTGATATATTTGTCTTTTTCCTTAGTAGTCTGCTTTGGTTAACTGGATATTAGGAAACCTTACTGCCATAGCAGCTTCATAAATGCTTAGACATTGAGGTAAATACTGTCCAGAGGCTGTAGCCAGAGCCCTAGGCCAGAGGCTGTGTGTATGTGTGTGTCTCTCTCTGTGTGTGTCTTTTTACCTAGGGGAAGTGGTAAAAGGAAAGGAGAAATGGGCGCTCCTTGAATGCAAGGAGTGTTCCATGATCTGGTTGTAGGCTCTGTTATAAAAAGTTGTGAAGTAGTAGGAAGACTTACTTATTATTTCCTGACTGCATATCATGTTAGAACAACGGAGATAACTAAGCCTTTCATGTAGCCTCTTCTCTCCTACTGTCTGAGGTTGTCTTTTCCTGGTATCTGTCCCTCCTTTGTGTTACCCAGTCCTCTTTGGTTGGTTGACTCTGTGTTAACAGTTGTCTTCCCAGGGTCTCTTAAGTCAGTGTCACCGTACGAAGTGAATCGTCTGCCTTAGGCCGAAATGTTTAGTGTTTGGTTCTTGGCTGATGGTGCTGTTGGGAGTCTGGGAACTTTTGAGGTGAAGCCTGCTGGAGGCAGTGAATCACTGGGGTGTGCTCTTGCTCTGGCCTTTTCCTTTGTTCCTTCTCTCTGCTTCCCGGCTGCTTCAAAGTGTGCAGCTCTGCTCTGCTCTGCCAAACCCTCTCCACCATGACGGACAGACCCCTAGACTGCGAGCCAAAGGAACTCTCCCCTTGAGTTGTTTCTCTCAGGTCAGGGCAGCCGCGGAACTGGCGTAGTGATGCGGGTGCTCTGTGCCAGCTGGGAGCTCGAGCGAGCGGCTTGGGCAGTTCTTTGTGGATGCAGTTTTACTTAAAGGAAGGCTGTTTTGTTAAGGGCAAAATTTGGAAATTTCATGTTTTCTGTCTTAAAATTAGCAGAATGGAACTTTCATACACACACACACACACACACACACACACATACACACACACCTTTGATCCTACCTAGATGGTCAGTTTTTCTGTTTATCTAAATAGATATCCAATGATATATCTCATATATCTAATATCTAAATAATAAACCAATAGTGAAGGTAGTTTAATTCTTTTACAGTGACAGGTTTGTTAATGTTTTTGTGGCAGTTTGGGTTTAGAAATTCACTTTATTTGGCCATTTTCAGAAAACTAGGAGCTCAACGTTAGTGGATTTCTCAAATAGTAAAAATTAACATTATGGGAAAAAGTCACTGTTTTAACTTTTTTGTGAACATATTTCCTCGAGTTTAAGTAAAAGCAGTTATGCTATTATTTGCCTTTGGAAATGTTGATTAACAAACAGAAACCTTTAAAATTATCTTTTTCTTTCTCTGGACAATATCTTCTTACCTTTGAAGGTTTGTATCTTTAGTCCTGCTTTCTGCAACCAGTTCCAGAAAGCATCAGTCAACCCTAGTGACAAGCCCATTACATTGACTGATTTATCCATCTGATTTGACTAGCCTTTGATGATGATCCTATGAAATGTTAGCTGAAGCCTCCCTGTGCCTCCTGCAGAGCAGTCCTTGAGAGATAAGCATTGTCTGGTGACAAGTATCTTCTCTCTTGAACATAAGGAAAGATGCGTAGCCTTATAAATAGCATTTTGCCTATGAATATATTGTACTTGTGAACATATTTGATATATGAATTTTTGATTTGTATGTATCCTACTTAAATTGCGTTTTATCCAACTGGCTATGTTCTTTCTGGCAGTCAAAAGTCTTACCACAAAGTATGTTTTCTATATACACTTCTTTATTGATGTATACATTGATATAAAGCCTCTACCTTTCATAAAGGAATTGATTTTCATATTAAAACTTAGTTTTAAAGCCAAATGTGATGGCACATCCCTGTGATGCCAACACCAGGGACAGTGAGGCAGGGGGATTTCTAGCTGGAACCAGCTTAGAGGTTGCATATGGAGATCCTGCCTTTAAAAAAAGTAGTAATAATTTTATAAATTTACCCTGTTGCTTTCCTTTTTCTAGGTCATTTTTTTGCTGTTAAACACTCAAGTATGTGCTTTGTGTGTGTGTCACATTGAAGAGAGTTGAACGTGGATGTGTGTGCATGTTGGAGATCAGAAGATAACTCTGGGCATCATAGTCACATTCCACCATGTTTTTCTTCTTGTTTTGAGAAAGGGCCACTCAATGGCCTGCAAGTAGACTAGACTGGCTGGCTAGCCATACCAGGGGTGGTTTGAATAAGAATGTCCCCATAAGCTCCTATAGGTTACGTGTGGCCTTGTTGGAGTAGCTATGGCCATGTTGGAGGAAGTGTGTCACTGCTGGTAGGGCTCTGAGGTTTCAGAAGCCCACACCAAGTCTCGATTTCTTTTTCTGCTGCCTACAGATCTGGATGTAGAGCTCTTGGCTACTTACTACTCCAGCACCATGTCTGTTTGCATACAGTTATGCTCCCCACCGTGATAATGTACTAAACCTCTGAGACAGTAAGAAGCCCACAGTTAAATGCTTTGCTTTGTAAGAGTTATCTTAGTCATGGTGAATAGAACAGTTTCCAAGACAGGTTGGTACTAGGGAACAGGGGATCTCTGTCTGTGCTGTTTGTTGGTAGAACTAGAAGACATTGAGACTTGGGACTAGAGAAACATTTAATTGGGGGTTTTCTTTCTTTCAGAAGAGTTGCCTTGGTTGTGGTGTCTTCATAGTGACAAGATGCAAGGATCCACCTTCCTGTTTCTGCCTGTGCTCAGCATTTTGTTGTTGTTGTCTTTCCTTTCCTTTTCTTTTGCTTCCCTCCCCGTCTCCCTTTCTTTCTTTCAGACAGTCTTACTATGTAGATCAGGCTGGCCCCAAACTCACAGAAATCCACTATCTTCTCCTAGTTTTTTGTTTGTTTTTTAAAATGTTGTTTCTGAGGCTCAAACTCAGGTCTTTGTGCAATGCAAGGCAGGTACTTTACCAACTGAGCCATTTTCCAACCCATATCTGTCTCCTTAAGAGTATACTATTGGTTTGAGAAATAAATATTTCCTTACATGTAATAAGCAATAATATGAGGTTCTAGATAATAGCTTTGAGAAAGGTTTACCAATAAAAAATCAATTTGACTAAGTACTTAAACTTTACTATTGTAAGAAAACAATTGCATCTGGGGGTCTAACTCAGTGCTGTAGAGTATTCCCTATCATGCACAAGGCCCCTCGGTGTCATCCCTAGCACTGCAGATCCATCTATCTATACATCCATCCCTCAATCCATACATACATACATACATACATACATACATACATACATAACATACAATTTTAAAGAAGGAACAATCAGGAAAATGGTGTAATGCTATAATAAAGAACTGATGTCTTTTGGGGGGGGAGGCAGGGGTTGAGACAGAGTTTCTCTGTGTAGCCCAGGCTGTCCTGGAACTGACTCTGTAGACTAGGCTGGCTTCAAACTCATAGAGTTCTTCCCTCTGCCTCTGCCTCCTCAGTTCTGGGATTAAATGTGTGCACCACCCCCACCCAGCCAAGAGTTGATGTCTTTAGACATTGTAAATATAAATTATTATTATAAATGTAAATTACTTAATTTGCAATTTAATTTGTTTTGTATGTGTTGAGTGTGTGTATGTGTGTGTGTATTCACCTTCTGTGGGTCCAACCAGTTCTCCATGGTTTAGAGTTCACACCCCGCAAGGAGGTTCTAGTTGCTGTATTCCTTGATTGTCTTTGAAAAGCAATTTGACAATGTACAAACTGAGAATTTTGGCACCAGATGTATAAACTGAGGGCATGACTGCGCCAAGGTATGTTTGCAGGAGAGTGCAGCCAGAGGCATTTGGAAGAGTTCAGAGCAGAGAGAAAATAGTAAACTGAACGTGGCCAACAGACTAGACTGGGCTGTGGGGTGTGGTTGTAGAGCAAGAGAGGAAGACAGAGGAAAAGAAGAGAGTGTGTAGCTGAAGTAGTAGGTTTACAAGGGAATGAGAAATGCAGAGAAAAACCTATGAGCTAGAGAAGCTTTTAGGGTTGATGACCAGGTGGGAAGAGCTAAGAGTCCCAGGAACAGCGTGAGAGCCTGGGTGAGCCTGGAGGCCAGCAAGCACTTTGGTGTCCCGAGAGGCTCCGCAGATAGCCCCTTGTCCTGCTGACAGTGATGAGAAAATGGCTCCTTTGCTGGAGGAGACTAGGTCCCAGGAATCGGGGAGTGGAGTTTCCTTTGGACATGACAGGACGCTTAAAGAGCCATAAGTAAATGCAGTCATACTAGTTTAGTAATTCTGATGTAAGGGGCAGGAGACAGATATACACATGCGCTGTTATCCCCAAACCAGTTGTCTGTGCTTACTTGTGTTTGTTTGAGTCTTGTTACTTAGTCCAGGATAGACATCAATTTGTAATGTAGTTCATACTGGCCTAGAGTTTGCCTTCCTCCTGCCTCCACTTCCCAAATCCTGGGATTACAGCATGCCACCATGCCCAACACTGTGGTTGCTTCTGTGCTGTTGAGCAGAATTGAGTAGTTATGACAGAATCCAGTCAGAACAGAAAACATTTATTAGGCAGTTGCTGTGTGTTAGGTACTTTCCTTTGTCCTATGAAATGAGTAAAGACAAAACCAACCTCCTTTATAAACATTTTAATTTGAGTAAGGCAGAGAAAGAGAGACCAAACAAGATAAAAGAACCTATAAGAGATAGGTGTTTAGGAGAAAGTAGCAGAGAAGAGGGATAGGAGATATTTCAGGCTTAGGGCTTGACATTTGAGTTAAGAGTTAGCCAAACTGACTGAGCCAAGCATACCATAGTCCCAGCACTTAGCAGGCAGAGCCAGTAGATCTCTGTGGCCAGTAGATTTGAGGCCAGCCTGGTCTACATAGTGAGCTCCAGGGCAGCCAGGAGTACATAGTGAGACTCTGTTTTGAAAAACAGAAAAAGAACTCACTGAAAAAAGTGCCTTTTATGTTAGAACTTAAAATAAAGCAAGGTGTCTAATGTGTCTGGTGAAGCTTAGGAGGACCCCAGCTGAGTGACAGAAGTGGGTGACAAGCATGTGGAAGAGGCGGGGACTGGAGAGATGATTGGAAGGGACAGGGAGTGTGTGTGAGATGGCCAGACCATGTGGAAGCTTGTGGCAAAAGGAAAATTCCGGCTGTAAAGTTGTCAAGTAGAAAAAGAAAGGAACAACACTTGTCTTCTACACCTGCCTAATTGTGACAGTTAACTTAAATATGCATAAAGAAAATATGCCGAAAATCTTAAAAAAGTAACCGTTATAGACTGTTAATGTAGAAGGACACAGTAGAGTGTTCACTGAAATGGCCTCTCCATTAGGGGAAGGTTTTGGTTGTAGATAAGGAAGATCCCAAAGCAGAGAGAATAAGCAGACTGGACATGGGCTGTCTTCCATGGGAGAGCAGAGGGTGAGGATAGTGGAGGCACAGCTGCTGTGAGGGCCTTGCCATTATGGGGGAGGTGAGAGGGCTAGGGGGCTAGCTCAGGCTCTGAAGCATTTGATGGACACTTGTGAATAGAGACTGTAGGAGCCCGGAGACCAGCATTGGCCTGGTTCACGGCTGCAGGGGTGTGTCAGTCACATGTCCCTCTGCCAAAGGCAAACAAGGGAAGGGACTCCTTTTGGCAGAGGGAGCCTTGAGAAAAGTTTCTAAGGAATGCTGTCTATTATCTAACTACCAGGAAACCCTGGTACAGTCCAGCTTGAGGTGGGTCAAGACTGTCCTTTCTGGGCACGTGTACTGCCTTTGGGAGTTTGGGAATTGGAATTTCCTTTGGACCTAACACTGTAGTGTTATATATTTTGTTCTTTTGCTGTACTTCTAGAATTTTGCTGTATTTTATTTGTTATTATGTAATTTTAAAAGTGTGTATTTAGGTCAGAGGACTCCTCACCTCTCCACAGGGTTTCTCTATGTAACCTTAGCTGTCCTGGAACTCACTTTGTAGGCCAAGCTGGAGTCAAACTCAGACATGCACCTGCCTCTGCCTCCTGAGTGCTGGGATCAAAGGCGTGTGCCACCATCTGGCTCAGAGTCTGGTTTTTAGGAGTGTGTTCTTGCCTTTCATTTTGTGTTTGGAGGCAGAGTCTTTGTTGTTGCTGCCGTTCTACATCCCCCAGGCTAACCCTCCATGGACTGCTGTACCCTCTCCAGGAGGACAGAGGCTGGGGAACACAGGAGCCACTGCATCCAGCTTTCCAACCTGGGTTCTGGGGATTGAATTAGGGTTGTCAGGTCACCTGGCAAGCTCAAGTACCCACTGAAGCATCTCACCAGGATTATTTAAAAAAAAAAAAAAGATTTTTAAAAACACAAAAGATTTTGTATATTTGTGTCTTTGAAAATCTTTGAAATCGAGTATTTTTGATCTTCCCAAGGTGAAAGTGATGTGGTTACTGAGAGCAGATGACAACAGTGTCTTCGCTGTCTAAGGAGCTAGGTTTTCTGTTTTTTTTTTTTGTTGTTGTTGTTGTTTTGGATTTGATTTTTTTCGAGACAGGGTTTCTCTGTGTAGTCCTGGCTGTCCTGGAACTCACTCTGTAGACCAGGCTGGTCTCGAACTCAGAAATCCGCCTGCCTCTGCCTCCCAGAGTGCTGGGATTACAGGCATGCGCCACCACCACCGCCTGGCAGGAGCTAGGTTTTCTTACTTCTGATCTTCATGTGTTTGAACCAAGGAGCTGTAGAAATGACTTTCTATCCTCACTTTATGATGCAGAAGTGATCTGTAAAGTGAACCAAGCAGGCTCTGGCTCCTTTCAGCAGTGTTTACAGCTTCTGTCATTTAATCTATGGCTTTCTCGATCCTGAGTGGCTTTTGTGATTAATAATTTAACTAATCTTTGTTGAAAAAATAAAGTTTTTGTGGAGAAAAGAAATCTAAGTTTGTTTCATAAACCACCACAGCAGCTCTGTGCCAGTAACAGGCATGTTTGCTTAGTTAAGAGCAAACTCTGGAGTCAGTCTTACTGGCTTTAGAATTTGTTCTCGGCCCCTGTTAACTACTTTCTGGCCTTTAGGAGTGCTTGACGTCTGTGCTTTTGTTCCCACATTTACAGAGACGATGCTAAGTACATGCTTCATAGAGTTGTAGTTAAGAATTAACTAAATTCATGTGGGAAGAGTGCCAGGCACATAAGATAATTATTACTGAGATTTAAATATCTGGAAGACTCTCATCATTTCCCTGCCCTCACCCCATCCCCACACATGCTCCTAGCTCCTGCCGGGCGGTGGTGTAGCATGCCTGTAATCCCAGCACTCTGGGAGGCAGAGGCAGGTGGATTTCTGAGTTCGAGGCCAGCCTGGTCTACAGAGTGAGTTCCAGGACAGCCAGGACTACACAGAGAAACCCTGTCTCGAAAAAACCAAATCCAAAAAAACAACAAAAAAAATTCAATGAAATCTTTAAGAAAGAATTCAAGAAATCTTTAAGCGCTCAGTGGTTAAGAGCACTGGCTGTTCTTCTGTAGACCTTAAGTTCATTTCCCAGTGACCACAGGGTGGCTAACATCTCTAACACCAGTTCTAGGGTGTCTAACTCTCTCTTCTAGTCCCCGTGGGCACCAGGCACAGAGGTGGTACATATATAAACATACAGGCAACACTTGTACACACAAAATAAAAATAAATAAAATCTTGAATCTTCACGTATTTATGTCTCAGTTAGTGCTGAGTTGTGAGAGAAGGACGCTTGTTTTACTGGAGTTAGAAAGACATTGTGATGTTCTCCGAAGTGACCGTGTTCTGAAATGTGGGGCAGCCTGAATGACAAGAGCAGCTCCTTGAAAGGCTGCGGATCCACTGGAGCAGGCAAGGACTTGCTCTGTGAGTATCTAGGTCAGGGTGGCGAGGAGCTTGGTTTAAACAGACACAGGTAAGGAGCATCCCGTGAAGAATGGTGGATGGAGATGAATCACCCTTCAAACATGCCACCGCAGCTCTGGTATTTGCATGTCCTCTAACCTCAGATGCTAAAGACCACTGAACTCACAGAGTGAATATAACCTAGGAATAAATCATTTACATGTTTAAAACATTTAAAAATATGACAGTGGTTTGATGAAATTGAAGGATGGAGAAATGAAATTTAACTCCGTGTACTATGAATGTTTGTGGAAAACAATCTGAGATTTTATGTCTTCATTGTAGTTAATGATAGATAACTTTATATCCATAGGCTTTCTCTAATCCAGTTTGTGTTTGTGGCTATTTGGGGATTGTGTAGAATTCTATTAGTTTCTATTAAGAAAAGTGGGAATAATACCTTTGAGTGGTTTCCTGGCCCCTGTGGTGAGTTGACCATTGCAGCCTAAGGCTGTGTGAGCAGAGTGATCTAAGGGCAGACTAAAGCTAAGCATGCGGGAGCTCTGGGATCGCAAACCCTTCAAAGGCAAGCTGTGGCCATGGTGGGGTGGCTTCCCTTCTCTCCCCAAGGCCCGTCTCCTGAGTCTCCTCCATGGCCCAGTAATGAAGGCTTCAAGTTATAGCTCTGTTCATGGGTTGATCATTGAGAGTCGAGAGCCCCCAGGGTCCAAATGCATCGTTTGGCTACCAAGCCTTCAGTGCATGAACATTTTTGGGGAACTTTATACGTAGTCCATATTGCACTAGTTTAACCCTAAAAAGAGTAACGGAACATATGTAAATAGAGATCATATATTTCTACTGCACTAGCTTACTACATACATGTTTATTGTCTTTGCAGAACTATAGCTTGTAACACAGGGTTTCCGTGGGCATGTTAACTGTCTTAAGACCTGAAGGGTGCTCAGCTATTAAGTGTGCTTTTGTAGTGAATTCTAACAGGTCTCAGGTTCTTACACACTCAGCAATTACTGCTTTTATTAACAGTTGTGGTATTTAATTGAACCTAGAGGTCACTTGAAATTTTCCTTATGACCTATCACAGGCCTCTAAGAAGTTATTTTTAAAGTGTGATGAATATGTATGATTTAGTAGGTAAGCTATGGGTTTTAGTGTTTGGGGTGCAAGGAAGGAACAACAAAGCCCCTCATGAATCATGAGAGGATGACATGGAGTTAGCATTCCCCACCTTCCTGCTGACCAAGGCTCAGCTCCAAGGACTGCCTTGTGACTTGGAGTGCTCAAGAACACCTTCGGGTTTGGGTTGGTGATATGTGCATGAGAATGCTCAGGATGTGGAGATAAGAAAATTACTATGAAGGAATGTTTTGGCTTAGTTTTTTTGAATGGGGAGTTGTTGTTACAAGAAGTATTAGCACCAGGGGAACTTCTGGACACCAGTCCTGCTTTGCCCTGGCAGTGACAAAGTGTTACCCAGAGACACTGTATCTCTTAGCTTTATTAGCTGCTTAGTTTTTTTTTCTCGGTATTTTTAAACCCCTTTGAGAATTAGTTAACAACTTTGTGTCTGGCATACTCTAGCCCAGGCTAACCTGAAAATCACTGTAGTACAAGGTGGCCTTGAACTCACAACAGTACTCCTCAGCCTCCCTAGTGCTGGCTGGGATTTCAGGCATGAACTGTCACATCCAGCTGTACCTACAGTTTGTTTTAGTGCTAGAACCAAGCCCAGGATTTCTGCTTGCTAGGCAAGTGCTTCGCCACTGAGCCCTACCCTGTACAGTGGTGTATACGTGGACTCCTCTGGTCTGTTATGCTAACACACTCTAGTTTGTGTGCTTGTACTTCAGCATATGTCTTTCCTCTAAAAATAGAAACTTAAGGTGTAAGATAAGGATAAGGGGAATGGAGTTGAGCTGGGAAAATAGAAGAAAGATTAACATGGTATTTTTTTCATAAGAAATCTATTCAAAAAAATTCCAGATAAAAAGTACTAGTAGTGTGCATGCGATTAAATAATTCTTCTGCATTTATTATGTTATAAAGACACAGTGTCTTCCTACTGGTGTATTCACAAAAGCACTCTAGCAAGGAAAAATTAAAAAGCTTACCTTCTCATTTTCATTTCTGAGGGAATAAAGAGGGAGAATTCATTATGTAAAGCATTACAAATAAGCATGTATTAAAGCAGCTACATATGATGATGGCATATTGTTGAACACCCCAAGAAAGATCATTTGCATGGAAGATGATTATTCAGTAGGGCTTTAATTTACAAGAAGCGTTCCATCGTTTAATTGAGCCCCTTTGCACACACTGCCTCGCTTCAGTGCATTGCATTTGCTGCCGCACATGTACAATGCCATCAGGGTGGTTAAAATTCGATTCAGTCTAGCTGGAAGCTAAAACAACAGCTGAATGCCATGTCATAAAAGTATACATTATTAAACACCCCAAGATTGGTTTTGGAGTCAGTTTTCTATTGGCTGGTTTGTACTGTAAAACTGATGGTCTGATTTTTTTCCTAATAAGATTTTTATATAAGATTATTTGTCTCTTTTGGTCACTAGTTAAATTATATGGTTCAATTTAAAATTTTTCAGTTTTCTATGGCCATTTATCAGTATTATGCTATTGTGAAGTGATCAAACATAACCAGTATTCATAGTTATTATAAAAAGAAAACTATTTAGTAATAAAAAACACACTGAAATAAACCTTTCAATAATTAGCTGACTTGGGATTAAAATGCCCAGAAAGATAATACATTGTAAAATTTTAAAAATATATTTTTTATTTTGATTTATTTTCTTGGTGTGTGTGTGTGTGTGTACTTCACTTGTTACAGATATTGAGGTCAGAGGATAGCCTGTAGAAGTCAGTGTTCTCCTTGTGAGTTAGGTCATTGGGTTTGGCAGCAAAAATCTTTACATGAAGAGCCATCTTTTCTAGCCCTGTAAAAAAGGTTTTTTACTGGGTGGGGGGGGGGTACAACTTTAATCCCAGTACTTGGGAGGCAGAGGCAAGGGGATCTCTGTGAGTTCAAGGCCAGCCTGGTCTACAAAAACGAAACAAAACAAAAAACTTTACTGCCTCTTCCTCTTCTTCTTCTTCTTCCTCCTCCTCCCCCTTAAATAGAGAAAAGATTTTGGATGAGCCAGGAACTGACTCCCTGTAGATATTTAGTCTTAGAGACATTTAAAATAAAATGACTGAGAAGCCGTACCCAAGCCCATTCTTTATGTGGGATTACTGACCTTGAGTGTCAGGGAGGAGACAACAGTCCTGCAAGCTAAGTCAGCAGAAGAGAAGAACATCAGCACTGTGGCTGTCCCTGCGTAGGCCCGCTGGGTAAGGGAGATAGAAATCTCGGACTGGAACCCATATGTTGATTACCATTTTCATGAAAAGTAATGGCAAAGAATATATGTGAGAATATGAAGGAAGCTTGAAGTGGAGATAGAGGAGGCTAAACTTCTTTTACAGTGTGTCTACCACGTGTTTGATGAGTGAAGTCTTTTTGCTAAGCATGGGGAGGGGAGTGAGTAAGGGTGAAATCGAACAACTAATAAACCTAGCGAGAGCGGATTTTAAACGGCTACCATGTGACAAGGAGCTTGACTGAGGGCAAATGACAAGTAGGCACAACAGTGAGCCCAAAGAGTGCATTGCAGTAGCCACCTGCCGGGCTCCCTAAGCTGGTCCACCTCTTCTTTATAAGTTTGCTTCTAAAAGCTCAAGTTTGATTGTATAACACCCTGAATTTTGAGGCTCTGTAGGAGTAGTTATTCTTAAGGCAAGAAAGGTTGGAATTGTTTAGAAAAAGACTGGATTATTATCTTATTTTAATTATTATATTATTTGTTCTTTGAGAATTCCATACATGCATGCAATGAATTTTGATTATACTCAACCCACACATATACTTCCTACATTTCTCTCTCAATTTCTTCTCCTCCTTCATCATCATCTTCCTCACACCCTTCCCCCCACCCCCGCCCCAGTGAATCCAGTTAGTCTGGTCCAAATATGTACAAGTGTAGACCATGGTATCTTTATACTGGGCAAATCTGTCAGGTATTTTGGGGGGGGGAGCATGAACAAAAGGCCTAGCTAACTGTATAAACTTTCTGCACAATACCTTACATAGTATACACTCTTTTTGTTTGTTTGTTTTGTTTTTTTGAGACAGGGTTTCTCTGTGTAGCCCTGGCTGTCCTGGAACTCACTCTGTAGACCAGACTGGCCTCGAACTCAGAAATCCTCCTGCCTCTGCCTCCCAAGTGCTGGGATTACAGGCATGCACCACCACTGCCCAGCTCATAGTATACACTCATAGTACCTAGATGTTCTGTTGTTCAGTTGTTTTTCTGTTTATGTGTGTGGTTCCACATTGTATGTAATGGGTGGGAGGGAATGTGTGTGCTCTTGTGTGTTTGTGTCTGAGTGAAGGGATGTGCATGTGCTGTAGTGCTTGTGTGGAGTTCAGAGGACAGCCTTTGTTTGAGAAGCTTCTCTTGGATGTCTTTGAGCTTTTGGAGTCTCTTGTCTCCCCTCACACTTCTCCTGCAGTGTTACTGTGGATTGTAGATGTTTGTGCTACCAAGTCTGCTCTTACTTGAGTTTTGGGTCTCTGACTCGGGCTCTCAGGCCTGTGTTGTGCACAAATGCATTTACAGTGAGCAATCTTCCTAGCCTTAGCCACCTCTTGAAAACAAAAAATCTGTTGACACTTGTTTCTTCTGAGCATTTAAACAATTGTATTTACTGTAATGACTGCTGTTCTTGCTGCTGCTATTGTATTTGGTACTGGAGGCTGACCCCTTGACTTTCAGATGCTGCTGGGTCTACACTGGTCCTGCCCTGCCTTTCTTTCTGTCTCTGTATCTCAGGTACCTGTACTTGAGCGCACAACAGCATATTGTTTTATGAACACGTGTCTCAGATGAATGGGCTGCAAGCACTGCTTATTTTCCTACCTTTACATCTCTATTAGTAGAGAATGGGACAGCTTCCATCCTGGTCAGAGTTGTCACGTAGCTGGATAGACAAAGAAACCTAAGTAAACCATCGGTGACAGTGAGTAGCTCAGTGAAGGGCAGGGGGCATCAAGTACATGTGGGAAAGGCTTTCTAATTTTTGTAAAAATGTTTTTAAATTTATTTTTATTATGTGTATATCAGCGATGTGCCTGCGTGTGTATTACATGTGCATGTGTTGCTTGCAAATGTCAGAGGAGGTCATCAGATACCCTGGAGTTACTTTCAGTTGTGAGCTGCCATGCTGAGTGCTGCATCTAGGTCCTGTGTGAGAGTAGCAAGTGTCCCTGACTGAGGGAGGGCACCTGTCTCTCCAGCCTCAGGTTTGCTGATTTCTGTAGGGCAGCAGGAAGGCCTTTCTACAGGGCGCTTACCTGGACTGCAGTGGAGGGACGGAGCAAGCAGGTGTCCATGCTCAGCAGCCAGTATGAAATCCTTGAAGTGGGAGCAGAAATGTGTTTGAGGCTGAGCGAGGGAGGGCTTTGCAGACTCAGGAGAGTAACCTGAGAGGTGAGGATAGACAAGTAGGTAGGCAGGGTATTGGGACAAGTAGACGGACTCTTCCTCTTGCCTGCTATTGTCTCTGTAAGAATGAAGCTGGAGACAGAAGGAATCGGAGAGGTGAAGAGGTGTCTGTTATCTGCGTGGCCCTGGGCCCACAGCCCAACATCTGACAGTTAAAGATGCTTAGGGGCCAACTGAAGTCTGCTGATTCAAACCCTTTGAGGCTGAAATGTTTTGTTAAGCCCACTGGGTTACTTTGGTGCACAAAAGTCTTGAGAGGCACTGCATAGAGGTAAGAACAATTACCCATAACACTAAGGACTCACTTGGATTTAGCTGCCATAACCTCTGTGTGCAAACTGACCTTGGCTTATGTTGAAGCAAGAGGGCAAGAGGGAGTTCACTGTGAACATGGGGTTGTTATAAGTGATGTCCCGTAAATGCTAAGGGGCAGAAATAAAAAACAAGGACAGCACGGTGAACTAATGACAGGGTAGGTTGAATCAAAATAAGTCCCTGAAAGAAACTCTGACACAGATCTGACTGACTAAACCCAGGCTGGCTTTGAACTTAAGAGTCTCCTGTCTTCCCCTCTTAGATGTTGGGGGAAGCAGGCATAAATCCCACAGCATTTATTTTTTCGAGTCTTGGGTAAGTCCTGTAACAACCTCTGAACCAGTTTTGGTATCACTGTGCAACTTAAGTGCCTAACAGTCGAGTCTTGTTGTTCAGAGCATGAAACTGATGTGTGGAGATATCCTGTGAACTCTGAAGTGCTTTGCCCTAGTCTGTGTAACAGTATTTTTCATACTACTTTCCCCCTTTTATGGCTTGTATTTTATTCATGAGGTATTCTGCCTCATCGCTATGACAAAAGTACAAATAAATCTTGGAGAAGAGCATGGAAAAGGCATATGTGACTATTGTAACCATTTGCCTTTTAATAAAATACTGTCTCAGAAATGTACCAGGCTTAAACTTCAAGCAGTGGCACTGTACCCAGACATACAACCAGTATTGTCATATTGGCAGTGGTAGGTCATTTTGTTGATGTTTTTGTCTGTGCATGCATACGTGCATGTGTATATGTGTATGTATTTGTGAAGAGGTTTTATTATGATAAAGGATTGACTTACATGGTTATGAAGACTGGGAAATCAGTTATCTTGGCCCTAGGAAAGCCAATTGCATAAATTCTTACTGGAAACTTTAGAACTGGAAAATTCTTGGGGCCTAGAGACTAGTGTCCCTGTTTGAAGACAGGGAAATGATGTCTCAGATAAGAAAACATCGAGCTCCTTCCTATTCTGTCTGTCTTATTTGTTCATTTAGAAGAGTCTAACATTTTGGGGGTGAAGAGCAGCCTGCTTTACTTGATTTAGATGTTAATTTCATCCAGAACTATTCTTGTATACATACACAGTAATGTTTGACCACATGTTCAAGTACCCACTAGTCAAGAGAACACCTAAATTTAACCATCACACCATCCGAATAATGAACAAAGTTGATAAGATTTTTTAAGATCATGGACATCAGATAACAAGGATAGTGATCTCTGAGAGGTGACAAGCATGACAGACTCAGTGGCTGCCTCACCACACGAGCTGTGGTGGAGGCTGCTTAGATGCCAGTGCTAAGAAGGTGGAACTGAGCTGGGGCGGCCAAGCTCACTACTACATTCATAGAGCTAGTAAGGCTCATGGGAAATGAAACCAGCTGTCTCTGTTAGGGTTTTACTGCTTTGAAGAGACATTGAGACTGAGGCAACTTTTATAAAGGCAAACATTTAATTGAGGCTGGCTCAAAGTTTCAGAGGTTTAGTCCATTATCATCATGGCAGGAAGGATGGCGGCATGCAGGCAGACATGGTGCTGGGGAAGGAGCTAAGAGGTCTACATCTTGCTCTGCAGGCAGCAGAAGGAGACTGTGCCACACTGGGGGTAGTAACAAGCACATGAGACCTCAAAACCCGTCCCCCCAATGACACACTTTCTCTTACAAGGTCACATCTCCTAATAGAGCCACTTTTATGACCAAGCATTTAAACACATGAGTTTTGGGGGGCCATACCTATTCAAACCACCATATTGTTGTTCACGGATAACATGGTCCATAGAGAAGAACCCCAAGATATTCAGAAGGAAAGAAGGAAGGTGCAAGGTGTAAGGTCAGAACACGCACATCAGTCATGTTTATATCATACAAAACCCGAAAAGGAGAAAGTAGTTTCATTTACAGTATCATCTCAGAGAATAGAATACATTGAAATTAATTTAACCAAGGTGGTAAAAGATTTGTACAGTGAATATTACAAAATATTGCCAAAGTAAAGAATCCCTAAATAAATGGAAATATGTTCCATGCACATCAGTAGAAATGCAACATTGTTAACATGCCAGGGCTCTCCAAAGCTTTTTGTCTGAACTGTAACAGAGGGTTTAAATGGAAAACTACATCTCTGAATTAATTAGGAGTTATAAGAGGCCAAAATAGCCTTGAGAGAGAGCAGTAAGATGAGTGTGGTAGCACGTCTTTAATCTCAGCACTCAGGAGCCAGAGGCGGGCAAATCTAAAATGGACAGGCATGAGTACAGTAGTACCTGTCCAGTTGAATTTCAGAGTGTGTGACATGTATGCTCAGTGAGGGAAAGAATAGTTTTACCATGTCATGCTGGAGTGATTGTATTTTTGCATCCAAAAGAATGAAGTCATACCTGTCCTTTGCCCTTATATAAGCCGTACTTCAAAATAGATCAGCCACCTAGATGTGAGTTAAAACCATAAAATGTTTGGAAAATAGAAAGGAATAAATCTTCATAACCTTGATTTGTGCAGATTTTAGATGTGATACCAAAAGTGCTAGGTTAGTGGAGGGGAGGGGGTTAGCTAAGTAGAAATTATCAAAGTTTAGAACATAAAATATCAGAGATCCCACAACTAAAATTGATTTAGCCAGAAAATCAGTAAGAATGCAAAAGACAAAACAAAAAATCATCAGCCAATTTCATGATAGCTGTAGAACATCTCACTCAGTCTTAACAAGCACACTCTATAAAATATTGACAAAAAGGAAGCTACATCCTGGCCTTAAAGATGACGTAATGTGACTTGATAAATTGGAAATATTTGAATTATGCAAAGTAGTTCTGTGACCACAGTTGGAGTGAGAGATGCCTGGGAAATCCTCAAATACTTAAAAAGGCCACAACACCGCTTTGAGTAATCCTGAGTCAAATAAGAAAAAGAGAAAACGGAGTCAGTGTGGTGGCATATCCCAGTGGTCCCAGCACTTGAGAGCCTGGCATAGGAGTATGTGAGCTTGAATCTAGCTAGCCTGGATAACATGATGAGGCCTGCCTTGGGGGTGTGAGTTAACAGGAATTGTTTTGAGCTAAATGAAAATGAAAACACAACCAGGCAGAGTGGTCCATCATTGTAATCCAAGCATTTGGGAAGAAGAGGCTGGAAGATCAAACCTTATCTCAAAATCAAACGATAAAGCAAATGCAAACTAAACAGAACATGAAAACAAACATCTGTGAGAGACAGCTAGAAAAACACTTTAGGAGAAGTCTATAGAAAAAAAACAACACAGTAGTCTGAACGTTCAAGAAAAAAGCAAATGATAACTGAAAAAAAGTAGAATATCAGAACTAAAATCTGAAGGAGAAAATAGACAAATCAAGAATTAGTTCTTTGGGGCTCAGCAGTTAAGAGCACTTGCTCTTCTCGCAGAGAACTGGTGTTTGGTCTCCATTATATGCTTGGTGCCCAAAA
This sequence comes from Apodemus sylvaticus, assembly GCF_947179515.1. Lineage (NCBI taxonomy): Eukaryota > Metazoa > Chordata > Mammalia > Rodentia > Muridae > Apodemus > Apodemus sylvaticus. The sequence continues at coordinate 73,385,653 of NC_067474.1, forward strand.
GTATCTGTAATTTCATATCCAAAGAATCTGATGCCCGGTCCTATCGTTGGACTGTCTCTGGCCGCCAGCTGAAAGCTGGGCCTGGCTTGGGCTTGCTCCAGCTAGCTCACAGCCGGTCTGTCACATGGCTCGTTACTTTCCCTCAGTTTCCTCCATGCCTGATTCTTTCCCGGCATTCTTACCTCTGCCCAGAAGCCCCTCCTATCCTCTCCTGCCTTGCGATAGGCCATCTGCTCTTTATTAAACCAGTCAGAAGGTGGTGGATGGAGCATTTACAAAAATATGGTGCAGCCATAAGAATAACAATACCAAAGTCAGGCCTGCAATCAGGTCTCTGCTGGTACAGAAATCAGCACTGGAGTAGTACAAAGACAACCTTTACATAGGGCACAAAGAGATTCCTGAGCACTCTTCTGACTTGCATGGGCACCAGGTGCACATGTGTGCACATAATATACATGCAGGCAAACAATCATGTACATACAATAAATATATTAGTAAAAGAATGAGTTCTTTGAGGAGCCTGTTGATAATTTTAGAAAACTTTAGAAATACATTTTCAAGTCTGACCAGAAAAGCAAGAGGAAACACAAACCACAGTACTGTGCATGAGAAAGAACATAATCTTTAGTACCTGAGGGCACTAAAAAGGCAGGAACAGATTTTTAGGAACAACTTAAATCTGTAAATCTATAGCCCATGACTCCCAAACTTGCAGAGCTCTTACCCTGTCATAGGAAACACATTTGTAGTTAAGAGCCTTACAGAAAAAGCTGTTGACCAAGATGACTTAAGGAAGAGATAATACCAATTATATACAAACTTCTAGACTATTGAAAAGGAGAGAATACTTCCCAGTGATTGTGTAGTACAGATACTACAAATCAGTCTTCTAGATTGGTGTCATAAATATAGCTAGATTCTTAACAAGATTATTACAAATGGAGTTCAGATAATTACAAAACAGGAAACTGTATTATAACCAAGTGAGGTTTCCCCCCAGAGTCGAAGGTTGCCTGAACACTCAAGATCCAGAAATGTAGTTTATTATCTTCACAGTGTAAAAGAGAAAACTATTACCTTCTGAGTAGAAAAGAATATTGACAGAATTGGACCTTCATTCCTGACTAAAAACAACTACTGTGTGCAGACTATCAGAATAAGGGGTCTTCTCTCCTCTGTAAAGGCATGTCTATGAAAATTATGTTAATATCTATGAAGATTATGTGGCCAGCCTCTGTAGTAGTGAAACTGTGAATAAGGAGCATCCAACTTTGTACTAGAGCTTCTAGTCAGTGAAAGTAGAGACAAGAGATGAAAAAGTAATGCGGCAGAAGAGTCTCCCTCTGTGTTTGCTGGCAATGTGATTTTGTCACACCATGCAGCTTGTGTGAGAGCAACACTGAGACCGCTTGGCTTGAGAAGGTTGCAGAATATAAATTAAACCGGTAAAACTCAGTTGCCTATTTGTAGATTAGCCAAAACTGTTAGGCATTGGAATTTAATATACTATTTCCAGAAGCATCCAAAAAAGTAATTACATAGAGATAAAGGTAACAAAATGCATTTGAGATTATACACTTTGTATTATAATGCACAGCTGATAGAAATGTAAAAGCTTAAGTAAGTGATATAACCTGTTTATGCACTGAACAGTCTGCAGTAGGAGATTAGTTCTCCCCAGCTGGATACTGTAGTTTCCATGCAAGCTCAGTCCATACCCCAGCAAAGTATTGGTTAGGAGTGGATACACTGGTGCTCAAGCCTCTTCAGATATGCAGAGGACCTAGGAAGTCATTCAAAGGGTGAAATAAACAGTATGTAGTAGTAATTTGATGGCAGTGGAGTGTATTGATAGAATTGTTAGATTATTACAGTGACATTACTGTAAGTATTGATAAACATACCTTGTTCCTAACTAGATGACGTTGCAGAAAGTGGACCATGTACAAGAAAAGGAGGGGTTCCGCCTCTTATGATACCATCTTAATTAAGATTAAGGATACTTAAATTCTGTTTGGGGAAAATGGCCAAGTGAAACAGTTGTTGGCCATTGAATACTTTGGCTCCATTGATTAGATTACTTAGTAGAAAAGGCAGAGAGAATTTAATGCTCTTGCATTTCTAAGCCTTAGGTAGAACTAGACAAGACAAAGGAAGATAATCATACAGCATGCATTTGCTGTCAAGGGTGTCTAACTCATTCTTCCTCGGTGGCTTGTAGGCAGCTGAGGGCAGCCTATGGATGTGTTAATCTCAAATAGCCAGGGACAGAATGAAATTGATATCTCCCATAAGTTGTGCATTATTTATTGTGTCTGATAAAGCAGCAACATATGTTTAGTGCTTTTACCTCGGCCTACATAATACTCTGTATGCTAGGAGTTATACAGGTCCTATGCCAACTCTTCTAAGGTAAGAGCTTTGATATTCTATGTGAATTACCATTCAGAAACCTAAACTCGAGAGGAAGGAAGACCAGTGAGAGAGAAGTTCAAGACCAGAGATAAACACTGCGCCACTGTGGGGAATGGAATTTCCCCACTATAGTTAAACACTAGAAGTGATTCTGACAAAATCAGATACAAATTTTTAGTTTTTAATAACAAAAAAAATCAAAGTATGAGGAATAGAAATGGTGGCTGGAGATGCAGCTCTGTGGGAGGGGCTTCCTGCCCAAACGTGAGATCCTGAGTTCTGTCCTCAGCACCTGAGTAAAAAGCTGAAGGGGAAGAGGGGGAGGGCCCCCTCCCCACCCCGGAGCTCATTAGCCATCCAGAAGAATCGGGTTTGGTTAAGAGAGCCCACCTTGAAAAAATAGTGATGGAGGAAGACATCCGACAGTGACCACTGGTCTTCACATACATGTGTACATGCCTCTTGCATTTACACACACACACACACACACACACACACACACAAGTAGGAATAAAAATGGAAGCTTAAAGTGCCTGTGCATTGCGTTTTCATTGTGGAAACGATTTCTAGACGCACGTGTGGCTTGGACCAGGCCATCCTGTCGCCCTTTCCATATGGGCATCTGGCACACATGCAGTGTTTGAAGTTAGGACATGTTGAAGCATGTTTACGCTTGATCTGTTGTCCTTCACAGGACAGCCCGTGCCGCTGGCAGTGATTTCTAGCTCATTAGCTTTATTCCTAAGCCCTTCTCTGTAGTATTTTGTTTTGTTTTTTATCATGTTTCAGACTTCTTGACCTTCATATTTAATCTGTTTATTCTTTGACCTTTTCATAAAAGTATTCGGCAGTCTTGTTTCTGGAGGGATTCCGTGCTGTAAGCCAGGTGTGGTGGAGGAGGTGGAGACACACAGACCTTTGACTCTGAGGGTGAGCTGTTCTAAACAGTTCCAGGACAGCCAGAGTTAGGTAGAGAGACTGTGTTTCAAAACAACAACAACAACAACAAAATTAAAAAACAAAAACTTCTGTGGCTTTCATTTCTAGTCTTAATCATTTAAAATAGTATTTTAAAAGAATGTCTTATTCTAATTTTTAGTTTTATTACATTTTGGTCATAAACTTGTATGATTTTTGCCTTTGGGAATTCTGAGATTTGTTTTCTATACATAATCATTTCTGAGGAATGTACCCCCCCCCCCGCGCGCCCCCAAATTCTTAGAAAATAGTATTTATCCTGTGTAGTCTCTTCATTCCAGTTCAGTTTAATTCTTCAGTGCTTTGTCTGTTTCTCGAGCTCTTGCTCTACTTTACTTCTCATATGACTGAAGTACATTCTCTGTCCTTCCTGTACTGGCCTTCCTCTTGCCTTTCATTTGCATCACATTTGATCTCTTGGTCCCTGGGTTGCGTTACACTGAATGTCTGTTCAGTGCTAGCATTGATTCTGGCACCTCTAAGGGGCCCACGACCCTGCTTGGCTTTACACCAAGGCTGTAATTGGTTTGGTGAAGGCATACATTGTGTTTGCTTTGACCATGGACCCAGATCTGTTGGCCCATTTTATTTGTGTTTACTATGTTTACTTGCAGCCGTAAAGTTGAGCATCCTTACCCAGACTGAAGACTAAAAGCTCCGCATGCTAACAGAGGAGGACTTGGGCAGTTGCAGGAGCTTATTATTATGTGAACCCCAACATCCAGCACCCTCTTCACAATGGATAGAATAGAAATTTGAAATGACGTCATCTAGATTGCTTTTAGAATGGATGGCGAGGGCGGGAGATATCCCCAAATTAATGGACATAGATGGCTTGAATTAACAAGGTCTGGGGTATTTGATGATATAGCTGGGCATTGTCTTCTGTGCCACAGTACAGCTGCTTCCATCATCACCACCTTCGTCCCAGCTACCCATGAAACTATTTATTTTCCCTCCTTACACATAGCTCATCTGAGAAGTGACTCAGACACACATGCTTGAGGCAGAGAGAGGTCTTGGTAAGACACTGGGGATGCACACAAGATAACTGTTTTGTTATTGTTCTTTGTCAGCCAAGTGTTTCCCATCTATACTTCCTTTTTCTTAGAAAGGCCCTGAAGTTAAAGTTTCAGTGATGCACACAGTTCTAAAAGAATTGTATATGGGAAAGGTTTAAGAATTTCTGGGCATAACCTTGTTTTACAAGGTGAATGGGTGTAGAGGGTAAAAGGTCCTTGTGCTCAGAGATAACCATTTGGGGAACCAGGAATGTTAAACAAGAAGGGTTGTTTCTTCCAAGGGAGAGATGTATAATCTGCCTTCTGCCTAGAAGGCTGGGAATGGACCTGGTTAATAGCCTGGTGACTTTTGCACTATCTGTATGACAGAGACCTCACTGACTTCTTTCCCAGACTTTTAAGATGTCACATGTAGTCAATCCACAGAGCCCATCTTTATGGAAGAGATCCCATGAATTTTACAAAGAGTTTTGATGTAGTCATGCCTTAAGCTTTATTGTATACATGGGATTGAGTTGATTATACCAGGAAACTTTTTTCCAGATTGTGCTGTTCTTAAATATGTCTAACATAAACTGCCCAGTGTCAGACTCTGGAAGTTTGAGCCAGCCCCGGCTACTGGGTTATGGTGAAACAGACTTCCTTCTTGTTTCTTGCTGATGACACTCTGCTGGCCTCCGTAGTTGCAGAGACCCCCACAGATGGTTTTAAGATCCCATCACAGATGTGTGAAAACATAGAAAACCAGAGTGCAGACGGGGTAACTGGACCACAGGAGCTAGCTCTTTGTCTAGTTACAGCCATTCATAAATCTTTACCTTTGGCTGTTCCATGCTCCAGAGGTATCCAGAGTGACACAGACAAGTTGTGCCTTAGGATACACATTCAGTAACAGAGATGCTTTTTAAACTGTACATAACCTAACATTTATCATCTGAACCATTAATGCATTGTCTACATCTGTATTTTTTTTTAGGGGAGGGGAGGAGCAGAGATCACATAATCCAAGGTGGCCTCCAATTTACCAAGCAACCTAAGAGATCTTAATTCTTGATCCTCCTGAGTGCTGGGATTAAATGTATAAGTCACCATACCTTTAATACCCTGGTACAGGGCTATATGCATGCTAGGCAAGTTCTGTACCAGTCAGGCTACTTCCCTAGCCCAGCTCATGTGTGTTTGTGTGTGTGTGTTGTACATGCTGGGCAAGTACTCTTTCACTGAGCTTCATCCCAACCTTTAGCAAGTCTTTAAAGTCCATAAGACCCTGGAACTCTTAAAGTTGCAGGTGGACTGTATTTTCATGCTTCCAGACTGTCAAGAATCTGTTACTTTAGTAAATGAGGGTTGCATTTTCTCATAGAGATAATAAATCTCTGATAGACTCTGTTATGTATTAGTATTAGTTTTATACTTCTGGTTATGAGAATCACTCTGTATTAATAGTACATGTATTTTCTAAACCAGTTATTGACCATCTTTAGACTTTAGATTCTTTAAAATTTTTGTACTTATATTTTATATGTATGGGTGTTTTACATGCATGTATGCCTGGGCACCACTTTCATGCCTGGTACTGGAGGGTATTGGGTGCCCTTGAAACTTGAGTTACAGATGTTTCTGAGCCACCTTGTGAGTGCTAGGAATTGTGTGTGCTGGGAAAACTATCCATATCTCCTGGGCTTCATATTGTTTGAACAGACTCACTCTGTGCTCTTCCCCTCAGAATTGTCCACACAGGCGATTGTAACTATCATGTATAAGAAAGGATACACTCTTTCAGATGTTGGGCAGATGTAATTTTGTCAAAGAAGGTTAGGTAGGTAGTCTTTTCTGTGATGATCAGATGGTGTTGCTACTGTACAGTGATGTTTGGCCAAGGCCTTGCTGCATTGTAATGTTGCAGGACATGAGTAGGTGAGGGGCCCAGAGGAGCAAACATTCCCTTTCATTAAGGCACCAGTCCCACTGTGAAAACGTGGCATTCATGGTCAACCGCCTTTAAGGTCTCACAATTAAATCAGTGGGTTTTGGAGAAAGCAGGCATTCAATCTGTAGCAGTTTCCCTTGGCTTGTAGGGATTTAAAAAGAAGTCATAGAGATATCTCTGGGAAGGTTTTAAAGAAGTAGAAGTTGTTCCTCCTGTAAGCCCCCAGAGAAATTTTTAGTGACATTATTTAGACATTTAAGACATATTCTCACTCTAGAACTTTAATACTTATCCTTTGTCTGGAATGTTCTATCCCCTGAGTGTCATCTAACTTGACTTTTGCATCTCTTGGTTTTCAGTTTAGGCACTCCCTTTTGAGAATGGCCTCCCCGACCATCCTGATTATGGTTTCTGATTATGGTGTAACTCTTTCTCTGTGCTTGGTTGCGGATGCCGGGAAGTGCTTGCTGACAGTAGCCTGATATGGCTGTCTCCTGAGAGGCTCTGCCAGAGCCTGACAAATACAGAGGCAGATGCTCACAGCCAACTTCGCAGGGTCCCTGATGGAGGAGTTGGAGAAGGGACTGAAGGAGCTGAGGGTGTTTGCAGCCCCATGTTGGGGAGCTACAGTGTCAACTGGCCAGAGCCCTGGAGCTTCTGGGGACTGAACCACCAACCAAAGAGTACACATGGAGGGACGGGCACCATATGTGACAGATGATGGCCTTATTGGACATCAGTGGGAGGAGCAGCCCTTGAACCTGAGGGGGTTCGATGCCCCAGTATAGGGGAATGCCAGGGCAGGAAGGCTGGAGTGGGTGGGTGGGGGAGTACCCTATAGAGGCAGGGGTAGGGGGGATGGAATGGGGGGGTATCCTGAGGGAAGACCTGAAAAGGGGATAACATTTAAAATGTAAATAAAGAAAATATCCAATTAAAAAAAAGAAATGTTTTTTACCAATCAGCCATAGCTCTACATCTTTACATTTCTCCCATGAATGACCATTAGGATTATGTAGCTACCTACCTCTTAGACATTTATACATTGATTTTCTTTCTTTAATTTTTTCTTTTATGAGTGCTTTTCCTGTCTGTTCACCATGTGTGGTCAGAAGACGATGCTGGGGCACCTGGAACTTGAGGTACAGATGATTGTGAGGGTGCTAGGAACTGGAGCAGGGTCCTCTGAAAGACTCGGCTCTCTCAATTGCCATCTTTCCAGCCTCGTGTTTACTCTTTTGACTGTCTCTACTTTCGCCATATGCTAGAGTACAGACAGTCCTGGCCTGTTCCCTTGACCTCGTGGGTTTATAATTTTAAAACAAACAGTGTTAGTCAAATACAGTCAGTCCTCATTATTCCCAGCTGAGTTACAGCAGGAAAGCAAACATGCTGCTTCTTGCTTTGGTTCTCACATTATATGCAAGTATAATTTTGTGCTCTACGTTCTCCCATGATTTTTACTTTGTTTTGTTTTGTTTTGTTTTCTTTTGTTTTGTTTGTTTCCTCTGTGTAGACCAGGCTGGCATGGAACTCAGAGATCCTCTACCTCTGCCTCCCGAGTGCTGGGATTAAAGGCCTGTGCCACCATCCCTTGCTGATTTTGACATTTTTGTACTTTGTGTGTTTGTTGTTACTCTTCACACTGGCTGCAAGTGTATGCTAAAGTGTTGTCGTGGTCCCAGACAGAATCAGCTATGATGTACCTTACATGCTTGGTAAGCTTTGTCCTGCCATTGTTTAAAGTGCTTGCCCAGAGATTACTGCTTATGAATGAACAGAGTCTATATATGATGTGTTTGAAGCAAAGGTTATGTACTGATTGTTTGGCAAAAACTAATGAGCATATGCTAGTAGGAGCATCAGTACTTCCTCTAGAGCAGTGGAAGATACTGGTCTAGTATCTCAAAGGACTGGTCAAATACAGTCAGTCCTCATGACTGTATTCATAAGCTGCTCATGAAGTGTCTTCTTTAGCAGTAAGCTAGGCGCAGTGACTTTCTAGGACATAGCTGCCACAGGGATGAAAACCATTTGCATAGTTTAAATGTAAAGAAAAACAGGAGGCTGCGACAGGAAGTAATTGTGGAGGACAGGCCTCTTTGGTTAGTTTAGAGGACCAGACTCTTGGGAGTCACATTTTAAGTTGAGATCTGTGGAAAGCACAATAAAGCATTTTAGTCAGGAGCCATCCCCCTCCTGTAAGTGCGGGGAGCAAACCCTGTTCTCCCCAAGCATCCCCACTGAGCCACAGTTCCAGCCCTAGCTTTGTGTGTGATCTTGCTGCTGCTGTTGTTCTCTCTGTTGTTGGTTGGAGGATAGCAAATGATGAAACTGGGAGAGAAAGCAGAAACTTGATTATGACTCTTAGAGGTGATGCTCAGGAGCTTGGAACGTGTAGTGGGAATGCACTGGAAAGTTTTAAACTGGGAGTTGCCATGGTCCACCCCAGCTGGGTATGGGGGTCACTGGGATGAGGGTCCTCAAAGTCCAGGTGGGTAAGGATTCAGCGGTCACAAACAGAAACAAACACAGAAGCAGTCTGAACCAGAGTGTATTTTGCAGCTCTCAAGCAGGGGACTTTATACATTAAACCAAATATAACAACTCTTAGAAGCTGTATCCAGTGAAACAATCACAAAAACCAACAAGAATCATTTGGCACAGTAAAATACAAAAATCATCTGAGCATTATGACTCTGAAACTACAGGTTCAGTGAATCACAAACAGACCAGGTAACATCACCATCAAAATATAAAAATTCTAAAAGAATATATTCAATAGGGCAGTCGTCCAAGGCTAGTGGAATATTCCCAAGAACAGGTTAATACTTCTTTATGGTCAGTGCTCTTAACCGCTGAGCTAACTTCCAGCCCCTATGGTTAATTATTGGTTAACTTGTAATGCCTGATTTTTTACAAATCTTCAAAGCATAAATTTAAACTATTTTAATACTTTCTTTTTTGTTGTATTTTTTTCTTATATCTTTATTTATGAACAGGTTATCAGTCTACCTCCCTGACCCCAAATATGTGGGTTTTTTGTTTTGTTTTGTTTTGAATAATATATATTTTTATCTTCTATATTCTTTGTTTACATTCCAAATGATTTCCCCTTTCCTGATTCCCCCCTCCCCATAAGTCCCATAAGCCCTCTCCCCTCCGCCCATTCCCCGATCAACCCCCTCCCACTTCTCTGTTCTGATAATCCCCTACATTGTTGCATCAAGCCTTTCCAGGACCAGGGCCCTCTCCTTCCTTCTTCTTGGGAATCATTTGATATGTTAATTGTGTCTTGGGTATTCAGAGCTTCTGGGCTAATATCCATTTATCAGTGACTGCTTTTGTGATTGGGTTACCTCACTTATGATGATATTTTCCAGTTCCAACCATTTGCCTAAGAATTTCATGAATTCATTGTTTTTAATTGCTGAGTAGTATTCCATTGTATAAATATACCACATTTTCTGTATCCATTCCTCCATTGAGGGACATCTGGGTTCTTTCCAGCTTCTGGCTATCATAAATAGGCCTGTATGAACATAGTGGAGCATGTGTCCCTATTGCATGCTGGGGAATCCTCTGGTTATATGCCCAGGAGTGGTATAGCGGGGTCCTCCAGAAGTGTCATGCCCAGTTTTCTGAGGAACTGCCAGACTGATTTCCAGAGTGGTTGTACCAGCTTACAATCCCACCAGCAGTGGAGGAGTGTTCCTCTTTCTCCATATCCTCTCCAACATCTGCTGTCTCTTGAGATTTTAATCTTAGCCATTGTGACTGGTGTGTGACTGGTGTGAGGTGAAATCTCAAGGTTGTTTTGATTTGCATTTCCCTAATGACTAATGATGTTGAACATTTCTTAAGGTGCTTCTCAGCCGTTCGAAATTCTTCAGGTGAACATTTTTTGTTTAGCTCTGTACCCCATTTTTTTTTAAAGATTTATTTATTATAAGTACACTGTAGCTGTCTTCAGACACACCAGAAGAGGGCATCAGATCTCATTACAGATGGTTATGAGCCACCATGTGGTTGCCGGGATTTGAACTCAGGACCTTTGGAAGAGCAGTCAGTGCTCTTAACCACGGAGCCATCTCTCCAGCCCTGTACCCCATTTTTTAATAAGGTTATTTGGCTCTCTGGAGTCTAACTTCTTGAGTTCTTTGTATATATTGGATATTAGCCCTCTCTCGGATGTAGGTTTGGTGAAGATCTTTCCCCAATTTGTTGGTTGCTGTTTTCTCCTTTTGACAGTGTCCTTTGCCTTACAGAAACTTTGTAATTTTATGAGGTCCCATTTGTCAATTCTTGATCTTAGAGCATAAGCTATTAGTGTTCTGTTCAGGAAATTGTCTTTCTAATTAAGGCTTTCTTTATCATATACCAAACCCCACCTCTGATAACACATGTGTAGCCATATGAAATTTTATTGCTGGGAAAGTTTTTAGCTATCATAATAATTTTGTAAGCGACTTGAAAAGTAAAGCGTTTGTTTCCCTGGAGATAAGGTCATGTAAGTGACCCATCTCAAGGGGTGGTTTCCTACCCATTATTCTTGCTTTAGATCATAGTTTAGGCTACCAGGAACCTGTAACTAAGAAAAGGAATGAAAGAGAACAAAACAAAACAAAAAAATTGCCTCAAGAACTACAGCTCAATATGTCTTCTCTGGCTGAGTGTTCCACAAGCGGTTCCAGGAGCCCTCCTTCCTTTTGAAGTCTAATGCCTCAGTCTGTGGAACTTTCACACAGACTACTGTGCTACTGGGGTCGTCATCGTGGCAGGGAGTAAAGCGATCTGCTTTACACTTTTGAAAGATAATCCGTCTTCTGTGAGGGGAGTGGTTTGAAGAAGACAGGGGTGATAATGAATTGGAAGTTAATGAATGTTCTAATTTATTAACGCTTACTCTGCCTGTATTTGCTCACTGTTGCAGCTTGCCATCCTTTCCCTCTACTTCTGTAAGGTCATATGGGTCATTCTGCCTTGTCCTTGCCCCACTAAGTCCAGAGGGCTACTATCTGGTGATGTCACCACCTTACTATTCCACTGCCCTCTTTAAGCCCCACTCTTGACTCCCCAGACCTCTTGAAGACCTGCTGTCTGCCTCCATTTCAGTCAGTGCCCACCACTGTGTTTTGCTTAGCATTTAATTTCCCATGTGACAGAAACAGCCACACTGTACACCCCAAACTTTACCTCTTTGGTGCCTGTTTACCCTGCTTTGCTTGTGAATTCTTTGTATTTGCCATCCTGGGGTGTTGGTGTGCAGGTGCTCCTGACATGCTGTCCTATGGTACCCAAAGCAAGAACTTACACTCACCTAATGTTCTGCATTCTGTATTGATTCCCATTTGTAGATCACTGTCTTGAGGTGGCAGCATCTAGATAAATCTTCTGTACAATAGTTATCCTTTTCCCACAAATAAAGTAAGCATTTATTTCTGTCAACATGGATATGTGGTGATGTATAGCTGTTACCTCTAAATTGAAACAGTCCCTAGAGGTGAGGTTGGGGCTCAGCAGACTGTATATTAGTTACTTTCCTGTTGCTGTGATAAAATACCGTGGCCAAAAGCCATTTACTGGAGAAAGAGGCTTTGTTGTTGTTGATTTGTTTACTGTTGCAGAGGTAACTGGGAAAACACTATAGCCACACATCAGAAGCAGAGAGAGAGAGAGAGAGAGAGAGAGAGAGAGAGAGAGAGAGAGAGAGAGGAGAGAGAGAGAGAGAGAGAGAAATGGAGAAAGGGAGAAAGGGAGAAAGAAAGGGAGAGAGAAAGAGAGAGAGGGAGGAGGTGAGAGGAGAGAGGGAGAGAGAAAAGAGAGGGAGGGGGAGGGAAAGAGGGAGAGAGGAGGGGAGAGGGAAGGAGAGGGGGAGAGAGAGAGAGAAGGGAGAGAGAAAAGGGAGAGAATTGGAAATGGGGAGACTATAAACTTTCTAAGCTGAACTCCAGTGATCCACTAACTCCAGCAAGGTTCCAGGCCCTAAATGTTTCATATCTTAGTTACTTTTCTGTGTCTGTGACAAAACACAATGACCAAGGCAACTTACAAAACTAAGTGTTTAGTTGGACTTCCTGTTACAGAGGGTTAGAGTCCATGATGGGAGAACAAAGAAATAGTATCAGGAAGGGCTGAGAACTCACATTGCATTAATTGTTAAGCAGCAGCAGCAGCAGCAGAGAGAGAGAGAGAGAGAGAGAGAGAGAGAGAGAGAGAGAGAGAGAGAGAGAGAGAACTAGTGTGAACAAGCATATTGAGCATGAGCCGAGACTTTGAAACCTGAAAACCTGCCCCCAGTGATACACCTTCTCCAACAAGGCCATACCTCCACATCCTTCCCAAATAGTTCTACTAACTGGGGACCAAGTGTTCAAATAGCCAAGCTGTGGAGGCTATTTCTCATTCAAAGAATTGTACTCGGGAAGTTCACAAAGCAATTAAGACTTGGGAGACTTGCTTGAAGGTGACAAGCAGTAAACAATTGCTGGGGGAAGGAGAGAGACTTCAGCAGGGCTGCCTGCAAGTTGCTTAGAGAACTGTAATGATGCTGGGTTGGGCTTTTGAGTAATTTTGTTGCTTTTGAGTCATCCATGCTCCTATAATTAGCCCTGGTAAACTCATTGGTTCAGTTATCAATACTGGAATAGAATCATTTATTTTGTCTGTGTATTTTCTGTTGGGTGTGAAGTGAGGTTCATTCACGTCTCTAGGAAAAGTCACATGACACATACTCTGGATTAAAGCCCAGTATCTATTTTCTTGCTCAGATTGTCCCAGCTTTGTCGGCCTTTGGGAGCTCTTTGAGTTGACTCCTCAGTCCTTTCTTACAGTCTGCTCTTTTGACCATTTTTAAAATTCTCTGGTACCGGTCCCTGGTTCTGGAAAGACTCAGTGAAACAGTATTTGGCAAAACCAGAACGGGGAACTGGGAAGGGGTGGGAGGGAGGACAGGGGAAGAGAAGGGGGCTTACGGGACTTTCGGGGAGTGGGGGGGGGGATAGAAAAGGGGAAATCATTTGAAATGTAAATAAATTATATCGAATAAAAAAAAAAAAAGAAAAAAAATTCTCTGGTACCACAAGGTTCTCAGCTGTTAGTTTGGAAAATTTAAATAATCTCAATGATCCTGTGGGATATGTGGATTTGCATGAATGAACCAGGATGTAAAAAGATCAGAATATTTTCAATATTCTTGGATATAATAGAGTATTCCCTTAATCCAAAACTTGGGAGGCAGAAGCAGGTAGACCTTTGAGTTTGAGGCCAGCCTGGTCTACAGAGTGAGTTCCAGGACAGCTAGGACAAAAGCCTTGTCTTGAAAAACAAAAAATTAATTTCTTTTTCAATATTGAATTTGTGTGATTATTTATATAGATAAATACTGTGTGTATGGCCACAGGTTTTATTTTAGAAAATTTTTCAGCTTTTATTGGTTTTTTTGTGAATGTCACCTTATGCACCCCAGTCCCACTCATCTCCCACCCTCTACTTTTGCAGTCTCCCCTGAAACAGATAAAACAGTAATCTCATAGAAACTGTAGTGTCACAGTATACCCACAGTATTTCCTTTTGTCCACACTTCTTTGCTTGCAAATCTTCACTTCAATGATTCAAGGCCTCTGGTTTCTGCTACTTTATCAATACTGGAACCTCACTGGGATATCCTGTTGTTGCCCGTATCACGGAGATCCTGTAGTTTTGGACCAGCCCCTTCATACACTCCAGCACTTCATCAATGGGGTAGATGTTGGGGTACGCCAATTCAAAGCCCTGGATCTGGGCCTGAGAGGTATCTGAGCTGGTCAGTCCATTGGCTCTCCCACCACTGGAATGCCTTCTGTGTCAGCTCCCCCAAACCCCTGCAAACCAGGGCTGGCTCTACCTGCTGCTCAGGCGAGGTTCAGGCCATGTTCTCTGCAGTGAGACTACAGCCAGTGAGGAACATGGCCAGTTCTCCCACTCATAATCCTGGGGCCAGCTTTCTCACGTGCCGCAGATGGTGAGTGATGAGGGAGGGGAGGAGGGGATCTCTCCCTTGTCCTTGCTACTGTCCAGCAGACAAGACATTGGGCCGGCTCTCCTGTGCTCACACGCTTGGTGCCAGCTCACCCGCAACTCCCACATCCAGGGCCAGCTCTACTGTGCTGGCCAGGCAAGGTGCAGGGCCTGCTCTGTGCTGCAGCAGGTGGGGGAGGGCCAGTTCTTCTGCTCTCATGACCCCTGGGCCAGCTCCTGCTGCACGTAGACGGCCACAGTTTTGTGCTTTCTCAGTTTGTTGAGATACAAGTTTCGTATTCTAGGTCACATTAGAGAAGCTCGATGTGTCTCCTGCTTTCAGCAGCTGAGCAGATAACATTCTTCCAGAAGTGCACCAGTGATTGCGTGTGCTGAGTGGGAAGACTGCTTCATCTAAAAACGGACTCCACAATATTTGGCTTTTGGTTTTAATTACCAGTCATGCTTGCCAGAAATTAAGTTTAGCTTTCAAAGGCCTAGAATTCTTAATATGTTTTTTCTCTAGCTAAATATCACCGAGTCTGTTATGAAACTCAGTAATTCTATTATATACCCAGACTCTGCTTCTCCTAACACACGCTGGTAGAATGACATGCAGTGTAATACAGGCTTGACCACAGCCTTCCTTCAAGGAAACTGACCCCAAGAACAAGTGAAGGGCTAGAAGAAGAAAACAAGGTTTTAATAGTGAGTCCTTTTAATAGATAGTGTGATGCCTCTCTTCTGTTTTTAAAGTAGAAATGAATTGTCATGTATTTACTATGTAAGGATTTTTTTTTTTTTTAGCAAGAGTTATGGGATAGAGCAGTCTGTTGGTTTCTCTTTGAGTTTATCTCAGATACTAAATGTTAAGAGGCCTTTTGAAAATAGTCCTACTTGGTTTACTCAGTTTTGTAATATGTTAATCTTTTCAGATTTCTCTGCGTCTTATTTATTAAAATTAATACTGAATGAGTCCCCTCTTCACAAGGCAGTGATCAGGTAGAAAGGCTAGTGTCCAGTGTCCATGTACCCCATGGCGCCGGTGTCTGCTTCCCTGGAACAGAGGTAAAGAACCCCAGGGTTAGGGTTACAGCCTGTCACCACTGCAGTGCTGTCGGACACAGCGATAATCTCGCATTCCTCTCTGAGGGGCCTGGTGGCCTCGGAGATATTCTAGGAACCTTAGGAGTAAAAATATCCCACATTGTCTAGCTGCCTCTAGGTTTTCAGCTTCTGGTGGTGTGGGAGGGGAATAAAGTTCAGGGCTCGGGCTTGGAATTTGCAGAGCAGCCTTTTCAGGCTGTTAATCCTTGGGACGTGTGTGCGTGCGTGTGTGTGTGTGTGTGTGTGTGTACACATGTATGTGGTTTAAGTAGTTATGTTCTAGTCTTCAAATATGTTCAAATAAGGACAATTAAAGATGGATTTTAAATTTCCTAGTAAATTAAACTTCTTCTCTCTCCATGCACTTTTGTTTCTTTTTCTCTTAATGAACAATACTTTTTGACTTAACATTTAGAAACATATTTAAAGACACACCTCATAAAAATGACCCTTGACACTAATGACCAGCACCCTGTCTATTCCTCTTTCTAACTGGGAAATACGTGTCAGAGAGTAGTGGCAGGGCGGTCATTTCCCTGGGTGTGTACTGGTGTGGAATGGCTTACCGTGTGTAAAACAGTGGAGGGATTATCAGAGCATCTGGTAGCCCCAGCTGGAGTTAGGACTGTCACACTAAACCCTGGGTCAGCATTTGAGCAGGCTTGTTTCACCCACGGTGTTCGTGGGAGTAGGTCCTGTGGACTAGAGTGTCACAGTGCAGTGCAGCTGCAGTGGGTGAGTGCTCCCGCCAGAGGATGCCTGTGCCTGCACTTTTGAGAGTGGGACTTGTCAGTACACTAGCATGCTAACCAACACCTGTACAAAGTACCTCTTTCCTTTGAAGCTACCAAGGTAGCTTTAAAAGCAATTATATATAGCCACTTGTCTATCTATCTACAACACTGTCCCAAAGTTGAAAATAGCATATTATATATAATAAAACAATATCTAAGCAAATTTTTTTAGTAGTGTGTTTTTATGTGTGCACACATGGGCCCCTACAGAATGCATATGTAACGTCTGTGTGGCTCCTCAGCTTCTGACTTGTTTGAGGCCAGGTCTAGATGTTTGCCAATGCCCTGTGTGAGCCAGGTTTGTGAGTTGGGGGCGGAGCAGGGGTCTCCTGTCTCTGCCGAGAGCACCAAGGCTGGAAGGGTGCTAGGTATTGATCTCAGCCTTGAACAGTTTCTAGATGTTTGAACTAAGGTCCTCATACTGCTTCACCCACTGAGCAGTCTCTCAGCCCTAAGTGAAAGTTTTCTAGTACTCATTTTTTAACATGCAGATAGTATAACAAAATTAAAACATGAAGATAGTATAACAAAAATAAAATCCCCCTAAATAATCTCCACAATTAAATATATTCTTCCAGATTTATGAAATAATGCTTTTATATATATATATATATATGTATGTATGTATGTATGTATGTATGTATATAACCTGCATTTCTACCAAATAGGTAATTGTAAAATAGCTCCTATTCTCTCGTGGATTTTAGTCTGTGGGGTGGGTCATGCTTGGTCTCAGAGCTTGTACTGGGAAAGAGAACAAATCTTTCCACCATGTAGGGTCCAAGGATCAAACTCAAGTTTTCAGGCTCAGTGGCAAGCATCTTCCACTGCTCTTGTTTTTGAAGACAGCATCTCACCATGTCACTCAAGCTGACTTTGAACTTGCTATGAAGCCCACCCAGGCTGACACTAAACTCTTGTCTTTCCTTCCTCTCCCTCCCAAGTACTAGCTTTCCAGGCATGTACTATCATGGTTAGCTTCTCTTTGAGTAAGGTTAGCAAATATATATAGTTAGTCACTGTTGTTTTTGTTTAGGGTAACTTGCTAAAAGAAGATATTCTGGGTGAGCGTAGCTCTTAGTCACATTATTAAACTGTATCTCAAGATTACTTTTCATGAAGCTGTATGTTCAGGGGTGTTCTCACCATTTGATTATAGCGTATTATATGCCTCAGGAGAGGCATGCTGGACAACACGGAAGGGCAGCAGTAAACACAAGGCCTCTAGTTTCCCTTCTGTTCTCAGCACTATTATCTCATTTAACATTTGGTATGACATTTACTAATTTGTGCATATGCATGCATGCATGCATGTGCACGTGTCATGATGCATATGTGGAGGTCAGAGGACAATTTGCAAGAGCCGATCTCTCTAACTACTATGTGGTTTCCTATGTGAGTTCAGGATCAAACTCAGATTGTCAGGCTTAGTGGCAAGTGCCTTTACCCACTGGGACATCCTGGCAACTCAAAGTAAGTACTCTTCCTTCTCTTCTTTCCCCCCTCCTCCCTCTCTTTCTCCCACCCCCACTTCCTCCTCTTCCTCTACTTCCCTGTCTCTTATTCAGTGTGTGTAGGAAGTGAGCCTGTGGAGATCAGAATAGTTGTTCTCTCTTCCATTATGTCGATTCTGAGGATCTAACTCAGGTTGTCAGGCTTGGGGGCAAACACCTTTACCCATTGAGCTATGTTGTCAGCCCACACTTAATTTGAAAAAAAAAAGCTATGCATATGTTTTTTAGTTGTAATGTCATATGCCCTTAATCTTAACACTCAACAGATCTCTCTGAGTTTCAGGTAAGCTTGGTCTACATAGTAAGTTCAAGCCCAACCAAGCTACATCTCTAAAAGTACACACACAGATAGATAGATAGATAGATAGATAGATAGACAGACAGACAGACAGAGTGTATGGCTTTGTATGGGAGACAGACAGACAGGCAGTGCATGACTATGTATGGGTGTCAGAGCCCAGAAGTAGCAGATCTCTTGGAGCTAGAGTTATAGAGGATTGTGAGCCACCTGATATGGGTGCTGGCATCCAGACAGGAGAGGATTTGTGAACATACTGAACATAAAGGGATTTGGCTGCTTTCCTTTCCTCCCATTTCCATTCTATCTGCAAGTTAACTGCTCTTTTCCGTGAGTAGCTGGATGTAACAGAAGCCTTTGGCTCCATCACAAGTGAATATAAGAGAAACTGGCTTTCTTCCATGAATATTTTGGATCAGGAAATAGGGGATCTTGTATGGACTAAGTTTCAGATTTAGAGACAGACTCTCTCAGATTTCAACTGATAACTAGTTTATCCTAATTAATTTAAAAAGTGTGTGTGTGTGTGAGAGGGGGGAAGAGACCAGTGAGTTTATGATAAAAATTATACAGCTGTACAAATGACCAAAAGCAGTGCAGGATGAAGCACAAAGTTGTAGGACCAATGATTCAGTCAGTAGCAGGGTCACTGTACTTTCCTCTAATGAGCAAGAGAACTGTAGTTTAGATTTTACAGACACATATTTCCACCTTATAAGATTACTTCTGCTCTGCAGGATATCAAGACTTGTAAAATTGTATAATCAAGGTAAATGCCAACAATGGATAAGCAAGCCACTGGGAAACCATAAACAACCCAAATGTTTGTGATACCATCAATGAATTGTGCAGGTCAGTTAGATATTCATATGGAATAGTATTAGCACTAAACTTATACATTAGAATTCTAAGTGAGATTTTGGATCTAAGTGTTTAGTGTAAAAGCAGCTAAATACCCACAGAGCAGACATACCTACTTTATGAGATAGGCACAAGTATCTGAAACAGTAACAAGAAGCCACAATCATCAAGGAAACATAAAGAGAACCACTTTGGTGTTAAAACTACCTTGTTGCTAGACAGTCAGCCACACAGTGGGGCAGGTCACTTCAGCACTAGTAACTGACAATGGGATTCATATGCAGAACCTTAGTGGAGTGAGTTTCTGCAGCCAGATAAGATAGTCAGTGCTATAGAAAGTGCCCTCAGCAACTGCGACTGTACGATCCAGGACTGGTGAACAAGAACATGACAGGGAAGCCCTACAGGTGGGTAGGAGAACCTGTTACAGTCTTTTGGGAAAACTCTAATCACTGAGTGTGTATAGAAGATAATGCCACAGGTGGATAAATGGAAATTTTGTCTCGAAATAACACCCAGAGCAAGAAAATGAAAGAAGTTGTCTTTCAAACAGAAATGTAATAAAAACTTCTATAATAACAAAAAATCATGGCAACAAGTGTAAGCAACTTAACAAAATAGAGAGAAAGGGAAACGGGGAAATACTGCAATCATAAATATGAAGTAAAAGAAATTGGACTGTGTGCTAATTATTGGACTAAATGTGAATAGATTAAATTCTCCTGTTAAAAGGCAAATCACTGTGGTTGCAGACTTTACTCCAACACTGAGCAGGCAGATCTGGGGAGACAGAGGGAGGTGTGTCTCTGAGTTTGAGGCCAGACCCATTTCAAAGAGGTGACAAGGAGGGAGAAGTGTTAAAGTACTGGAACCTAAATGAGTAGGAGAAATAAAGAAGAAATTTTACTTTTCTGTAAAAAGTACAGAAAAACACACTAAGTCCCCAAACAAAAAGCAAACAATAAATTGTAGGTTCATGACGTGAGATAGACAGTTCAATCGTAATCATATATGAAACGAGCAACATGGTAGACAAAAACCAGACAGCTGAAGGGAAGCTGGGTAACATTCCGGTATTGCACTCTGCTTTAGTGCTCTTTCCGTATGGGATTCAGATACTAAGTAAATCATGATCAGATACTTTAGCTGGATAGTATTTGGTGCCCACTCTCTTACTTTTGCTTTACACTGTTAAATAATGGTTGATCTTTGTAAAACTTACTAGACTTAACAATCATTTTTCCAGAGAGGATAAACAATAAGCGTGTAATCTTCAGCCGCTTTTGTGTCAAGGAAGTGCAAACCAAAGCAGGAGCTGCTGCTTCCTAGACACAGGGTGTGTAGTGAAGAACTATGGGGTAGTGAGATATGAAATATTACTCTTAGAATTGTCAGATAATGCAACTGCTTCAGAAACAGTCTGGCCCTTTCTTAGAGGGTTATAATTCAAGTTCCACTCCTAGACTATTATTTTCTAAGAGTATTAAAAGCAACTGTGGAGGTGAGGTGTGAGTAAAATGGCACAAGGTGCCAAGTCTTACATGAGCTCAGTCCCCATAACCTACGTAATGAAGGAAGACAACTGACTCCTGCAAACGTGTGTGTGTGTGTGTGTGTGTGTGTGTGTGTGTGTGTGTATGTGCGCACGCGCGCGCATGCATAAAAACTTATATGTGGCTAAGAGTATAGTCATAGAGCACTTGCCTAGCCTGTTCAAGGCCCTGGATTTGATCCTTAGCATTACATAAAACATACTTACACATGCATGTTTATAATCATGTTATTTATAAAGTAGAACAGCCAGAGCTGAAGAGATGGCTGTGATTAAGAACATCGGTTTGTCTTCCAGAGAACCCAGGTTTAGTTCCCAGCACCCAAATGGTGGCTCACAGCCGTCTGTAACTTGAGTTCCAGGGGGATCTGACATCCTCTTCTGGCTTCAGGAATGACAGGGACATATGGCACGCACATACATTCATGCAGCTAAAACACTTGTACACATAAAATAAACTAAATAAATCTTGGGGAGGAAAAAAGAAAGCCCAAACAGTCTAATGCCTGTCAGTAAAATGTGGCATCTCTGTATAGTGGGGCATTGTTTGCTTATATGAACTGTAATATAGATGCATCTTGAAGATATGTCAAACAAAAGACTGAAGTAATAAAGAATCACACATTTCATTTACACGAGCAGGTAAACAAGTCTGTAGGCATTACAGTGATAAGTGGTGGGGTAGAAGTACATGCTACTACGTAGAGGAGCTTTCTTCTAAGGGAGGTAAAAATACTCTTAGCTTTATTTACTTATTTGTTTAGAGATGGTCAAATGATGTAGCTCAGGCTGGCCTGAAACCTAGGGTTCTCCTGCCTCAGTTTCCTGAGTGAGTGCTGTAGTTAGAGGTGTGGACTGCTACTAGCTAACACTATTCCAAAATTGATTATGGTGATTGTTTTGCAAACACACACAATAACTATTGAATTATATGCTTGAAATTGATGTATTTATAGTATGTGGAATATGGTATATAAAATATATCCTGATACAGTTGCTCTCAACAATAAAATAACATTAATTAGTTATACTTGTTGACTTTAAATGAGCTCACCACTGTGTGTTTGAGCGAGGACAGTAAGGGCGGTGTGGGGTGATGGTGTAGTGAGCAAAGAGCTCGCTCGGATCCTGAGCACTCACTGAGAAGTCACCAGCAGTGTGGCCCAAGTGCTAGTGAGGAGGAGCCAGTTTGACAGGCAGATCCCTGGGCCTTACTGGGCCAGCTAGTCTAGCTAAAACTGTGAGCTCCAGGTTCAGTGAGCCACCTGTCTCAGAAATCAAGGTGGAAAAGGGATTAAGACACCCAGAGTTAACCTCTAGCCTTCACTCGTTCCCACAGAAGAAAGAGCACAGCTGTGCTTACATGTGCACAGAGTGCGTACAGATTATTAAAGATTGTGTTTGTAAGATGACAATACTATATAGACTATGTGTGGATGTAATTTTGTGAACATGTATTACATATATGTAGATACATAAACTAGGCTGGGTCACCCAGAAAGGGAAGTCTGTTAGGGCTCTCTGGAGAGAGATATATGGTGACATTTTAGGGGTTGGTGCACATGATTATGGAAGCTAGAAGTCTCATGACCAATATTCAAGCTGGGAATCTTGAGATGCCAGTAGTATGACTGCATCCAACCTGAAGGCCTTAGAACCAGAGGAACTGGTGGGATTACCACTTCAAGACCGAGAACTGGAGAATCCAGGGGCTGCTGTTCAAGTCGTAGGTTCAAAGGCCATAGAGCTTCTGTGTCTGTGTCCAAAGGCAGGAGAGGAAGAGACCAAATTGCCTTCTGTATCTGCTTTCTCCAGGTCTGGCTGATATGTCGCTGGAGAAATCCATCTGTATAGAAGGAAATCAGTTTACCAGATAGAAGCAAATGATGCTCATAGCGCTTTACAGTGTTCATTTTGTCAATTAAATGTCTTAGTTGACTTGCGAGAATACTGTTCTTAAATAGATTCAGCAGCTATGACTGCATTCTTATGGATATATTCCTAATGAATCTATTAATATTTATCAGATTTTAAACTGAGTTCTAAGCTTTTCCAATATGGTCAAGAATACAGGCTATGAATATGAATATATGCTGATGAAAACATGAATATATTCTTGGTGAATATATTGATATTCATTAAAATTTAAACTAGGTTTTAAAATGTCCCAATATGGTCAAGAACATAGTTCATGAATATGAATATAAACTTATAAAAATGTTCATGAATATATTCATGTTCATTAATTTTAAAGTGTATTAAAAAAGTTTTCCCAACAGGGCAAGGAAGAATGTATTCATGAATATATTCATAAGGAGGATATATTCATGAATATAATCATTATAGAGAATATATTCACATTTATTGAATATATTCACAAAGAATATATTCGCAGGAATGCTGGCTTATCCTAAAACCCTTTGCTTTTTTGCAATCCAGAGTTCCTCAAAGCTGCTGCAAAGCAGAGTGAAAAATCAGTGCACTGAAATCTCACTGAAGTCTTCAAAAGGAAGGAGGTTAAATTTGATACATTCAGCAAATTGGTCTGCTGATAAATTGGCTCCTAGCAAATGATTCTTGCAAATTAATTTAGAGCCCCCTTTCTCAGCATAAAATGAATCATCATTTATTATCTCATGTACTCTAGGAAAACAAAGAGAAAAGGAAAGGAGTTTTATAAACAACTGGATTGTGTGAGTGCCACATGATGAGGTCATGAGGAAGGGGGGGTAGGGTGGTTGTGTGGCCTCTAGGTGTGAAGTGCTGCAAGGGCAGCGGTGTCCTCTTCACTCTGTTACAGCCATGATAGACAGGGGCTTCTAGTGCTAGAAACCTGCATTTGGGAGCAGACTCCACTCACTGACCCTTTGGCTGACTCCCCCTGTCCCCAGTGAGGTCTGATTTACATGCGGTAAAACACAGAACTCTGTAAGTTGCTACATATGTATGAAGGCACACATACCACGCCAGTAATGCACAAAGTGCACTTCGCCCTCCTAGTGATAACAGAACTCTTGAGTTCTGTCACATGGAGTTTTCTGCCTGTTCTTGAAAAGTCATATAAATGGATTATGCAATATTTATTCTGAAATGTATTAGCAGTATATTATATTTGTAATGCTAGTGTGTGAACATATAGCACAGTTTAGTTTGTTCTCATAATGTGGATTGTTTGTACAGTGTTTTGCACAGATTGTCAAAAGGAAGACTACTATTTATGTTTTCGTGGGCTTGGGGATACTTACACATTTCTTAGTGCACACACACCAAACAATCTCACTTAGGACACAGATCTGCTCTGCCTTAAGACAGAAGTAGTCAAACGGGAAATTTAAAAAATATATATTTTGTTTTTATTGTAATTTATTTTACATCTCTAGCTCTTGATCTTCTGTAATTTACTGTCTTGTTGATGGTGTTTGGTTGTACTTAGGGGCTGAGGACTTCATTGTCGTTACCATCTGCACGATGATATGAATTAATCTTACTCTAAATAGAAGCAAGCTGGGAAGTCACATAGCTGGCTGTGTGTTCTCACTTCATCTTAGTGTCTCAGAAATTCACAAAAAGAAACCTCAAGGCTTTAGACAGTTTGCTGTCCTGAGACTGAGTGCGAAGTGTTTTGCACAGCTTGTTTCTGCCCCAGGTGAAGCTCTGAGCAGCTGGAACACCGTCGCCAGCAGCATCCTAGATCTCCCTGCCCATTTAAGGACCTAAATATTAGTGAATTTTATAGGTCCCAAAAGTAACCATCTATTTCACTAAGCAAAAAATTGATGATTACATATAAGTGGATATTGAGTTTATTAGAGCCCATGCCTTTGTTATAGACTTTGTGTATAATATTAATTGTCTAATGTTTATACAAAGAATGAGAAACTCGCTTATCCTCATTATGGACTTTACTATAAAACTACGATCTTCAGTCTGATTTATATTGTCTGTGTGGTAAGAATTACCATTTCCGATTAAACGTACTTTATTGTATGTAACAGATGCTAAATGTTTACATTTTAATGACTACATATTAGATTTTTAGATTAACCTCTTTATAAATAATTAGTACTTACAAGAAAATTTAGCTTAGGGATAAGAATCATTTGAACATAGGTTTTTTTAAAGTAATAATTTATCTTTCTTTATGATGTTTATAATACTGTCCTTTCTGTTCACTAACAAAGGGTAGGACACTAAGCCTTTTGTGTGTCTATTGTTGTGATAAAGATGCCTTCTTTTCTTCTGTGTGCCTAAAGACTTCTTAGACTTTGCTCCCATTTTCAGACATTTTCCTTTTTAGTTGATGTTTTCAGTTAGTGCACATGCTAGTGGGTTTTTTGGGATAGTTCATCTGTATTATTTTTCTTTGCTTGTGTTTGTTCTCCCACTGTCCTTCCCATTCTCCACTCCCACCATTCAGTTTGTCCGAGCTCTCATCATAGATGTATATATCTGTATATATGTGTGTGTTTGCGCGCGCGCGTGCGCGCGCATACACACACACACACACACACACACACACTCTGCAGTTTAATTTAGATTCTGCATATGAGGGGAAACATTCGGTGTCAGTTTTTCTGAGTCTGGTTTATTTTGATTAATATGATGACTTCCCGTTCTGTGTGCTTCTCTCAAATACCATGATTCCATTGTCTCTACGGCTTCTTAATGAGACCCCACTGTGTGTAGGTATCACATTCTTTCCTATTTCTTGGCTTCTGTGAGTTAATTCTATAAATATGGATATGTGAGTAAGGGTTGGCTGGCTATGTCTCTCTGTCAGGGCCTCAGGCAACCTGCACAGCCTATGCCATCATCTGACCAGAGCATTAGGGAGGGACGAGAAGGTTCCTTGTTTTTAAAATGGTGAAAACAAATGTCCTTAGGCCAGGGATTTTTTTTTCCCCAACATATCTGAATGTCTCACTAGGATGGGAGAGAAACGTTCACCATTTTATATATTCTTTAACCTCTCCACTAAATAGTGATTGGAGCTGCAAAATGGGTTCCCAAACTCTGGCACTCCATCTTTCTACGTATATTAAACACTAAGTCTCTGCACACTGGGTAGGTTGTTTTCAACAGTGTAAGCTGATTTAGCTTTGGAAATGAGGATTATAAAGACTTAAAGCCAAAGATCCGTAGTTGCCTGAGTCATTATGGGGCTGTGTGCCCTTGGAGCCGCTCCCTCCCGTCTGGTGGGGCTCAGGTTGGGATGTCGGGGATGGGGGCAACTGACAGGGTTCAGGATGCCATCACTGTGTCGGCTAGCTTTGGAATAAATCTTCTTGTTTCTGTGTGTTTTTTGAGACACAGTTTTTCTGTGTGGCCCTGGCTGCCCTGGAACTCACTTTGTAGAGCATGCTGGCCCCCAACTCTGAGATCTGCCTGCCACTCCCTCCTCTCACTGCCTCCACTGCTCAGTGAGCTTTGAATGGATCTTAGCTTCCTTATACACTGGGTGTGTGACAGAACACAATTTTATTAAGCATCCTGACTTTGTTCTCCCCTTTAAAATGAAAATGATACCTCCCTGTAAAGGTCAGTGTACCACTACGTCTCCTGTGTGTAGAGTAGTGCTTGCTCGCCAAGACATGCCAGTGTGCGCCATTACTTTATGTTCACTGAAGCTCTTGGGACCTTCTTCATCTCACAGTTGCTTAGAGAAGATGGACTGGCATAACCACCACAGTACTGATGAGAAGGACTCTCACTAGGTTTGTGTGTCTGATTATTGGATCAGTGTTGCTTTCTACAAAAGAGAGAGAGAGAACAGCCCTTTTGGACTTTGCTCACATTATTCACAAGTCATTGTAAGTGTTACTTATAGAATTCCTTATAGAATGAGAATTTCTACATTTATAAAATAACTCAATCAGATGTCATTATACTTCTAAAGCTAGCAGAAGTTTTTAAAATAAGGCAGTTGCGTAGAGAAATCAGGTAGATCTGTTCTACCTCAGTTTGACAAAAAGAACCTAAGAATTCTATTTTTATTCTATGTCTTGGCATTTATCACAAAACAGAAGTCTATTAAAAAGATGATCTGGAGCTGGAGAGACAGGTCAGTGATGCTCTTGAATTTGAGATCAATTCCTAGCTCCAGAAGATCCAACACCTTCTGGTTTTCTTGGGCACAAGAATATGTACATACACACATAACATACTCACATACATATACATATATACATTCACACACAAATACATACATATATACACACATTCATATATATACTCACATATGCACACACATGAAAATGAAATATTTTTCTTAAGAAAGCTACATTATTAATCAATAAGCAAAATCAAGCTAAGCAAAAATAATTAAAATTCAAGGCCTGATTAATTATAGTTACTGTATTGTTAAAAATTTTATTGGATTGGGCTGGAGAGATAGCCCAGCAGTTAAGAGCCTTTGCTGCTCTTAGAGAGGACCAGAGTTTTCAGTTCCTGGTATCCATGCAACGGAGCTGACTGCCACTTCTGTTACTACAATCTTCAGAGAATTTGACACCTGCTCTGGCCTCTGGGCACTTGTACACGTGTGCATACACAGACACAAATCTTTTTTTAAAAAAATCATAAAGAGTCATGGTGTTCTAATGCTAACTCCTAATATCGGCTAAAAAGTTGGTATGAGAACATCTTCCCAAGCCCAGCCTCCTAGTCAGTGCCTAGTAAGTGCCTAGGGTTGTCCCAGTAAGAGGTCATGGACTCTAACAACCCTAGGTGGTGTCAGCTGGCAGGATTCGAGAAGTATTGCTGTCTGCTTCCCAGTTGTCTACAGTCAGCCAAGCCAAACATTTTACTGTCTCTTAAAGCCAAGTGGAGGGTTCACCAAGAAAAAAGAATTAAAATCTGTAGAAAATCTGGAAACTAAGAAAGGAAGACTTCACACACACACAGATGTACATAGACTGGAAGATGACCCAGAAAGCTAATTAGCCCTGAGCCAAAGAAAAGTCTTTCTCCCTCCCACCCCCCATTTCCCAGACAAATTAGAGGTAAAGTTTCAAAAAAAAGAACACTGGCTGTCCCATAAATCATAGCCACAGGGCCTGGTTTGGAGTTGTTGCTGCAGCTCCTTGTACTGACCCTTGGGTTTAGAGCTACCCTCCAGGCACCATTTTGAAATGGTATTAAGAATACGTGAACTTCGGCTGGAGAGATGGCTCAGGGGTTGAGAGCACTGGCTGCTCTTTCAGGGGACCTGGGTTTGATTCCTAGCACTCACATGGCAGCTCACAAACATTGTAACTCTAGTTCCAAGGATCCAGTGTCTCTTCTGGCCTCTGCGGCACACAAATGATACACAGACATACCTGCAGGCGAAACACTCATATACATAAAAATACAATTAATAAAAACCATATAGGGGGTGGTGGCACATACCTCTAATTGTTGCACGCAGGAGGCAGGTGGATCTCTGAGTTCAAGGACAGCCAGGGCTACACGGAGAAACCCTGTCTTAAAACCAACCAAACAAAAAGTTCACAAAAGAGAAGAAATGAACTAGTTTGTAGCTTTAGCCACCAGAGACATTCCTGAGATTGAGCAGACTAGGAAAGTTGGGGTGGGGGTGGGGCAAACTAAACTTTGTGTCACACTGTGAGTGATCATAGCATTTACCCTCTGGCTTTATTAGATACCTCTTAGTGCCAAGTACTGGAGTTGTTTACTCTGCTGTAACCAAACACACGAGACTGTTTGGCTTACAAAGACCAGAAATGTATTCTTACAGTGTAAAGGCGGGGAAGGTAAAGATGAAAGATGCTGTCAGAGTTGGTGTCTGGAAAGGAGGGCTGGCTTCACTGAGAGTCTTCCTCTAGCAGATTCTCACAGGGCAGAAGATGCAAGAGAAAAGAGGCAAGCAGGTGCCTCAGTGTCCTCACACGACACCAAAGCAGAAATGCAGGAACCGCCTAAGTTCCTGTCTACAGGATACTATTCCTGTGGCAGAACCATGGTTCGGCCATTTTTTTCAGGGTTCTCTCTTAATACTATTACAGTGGAGATTAAGCTTCAGGGTGGTTTTGGAGAGGATCAAACTATGCCGCTACCTGAACTTCATAAGCTACACAGAAAGCTGCTGTGTTCTTGTACCTGGGTGTTCAGTACCCAGGAGTGAACAGCAAGAGGAAGAAGGCCAGCCTTGGCTACACAGCAGGAGAGGCCCTGTCTAAACCGCTCGCGCACACGCGCCTGCGCGCGCGCACACACACACACACACACACACACACACACAGAAGACAGAAGGGGTGTGGTGTGGTAAATACTATTTGGATATAATATTTAATATTATAATATTTATTATGTAAATATATAACTACCCCACCATAGATCATTTAGATGCCAAATAAAAGATACAAACCTTTATATTTATAGTAAGCCTTAAAGCACTAGAGCTGGCAGCTGTCAACCTCCTGTGTCATTTTGTCTGCTTCCCTGTCAGTAACCACAAGGTATCACTTGCCATGCCCTGCCTGGGCTGCTCCTACTCCAACAGCAGGCCCTGTGGCCATGTGCTCACGATCCTCCTACCCCATGGTGGTGACTTCTTTCTTCCTCCCCTCCCTTGTCATCTCTGCCTCTAATCCCAGGCCCGGGAACCTTCTTTCTACCCCCCTCTCTTCTGTCCAACCCAGACTATAGGCGTCTATTAACCAGTCGTGGATAACTTGGGGGCAAGGTTTGCACAATAAAAGCTGGTGTACATGAGGATCGGCTTGTCTTTGGAGCAACCAGATCTTGGGGTTCAGAGTTTAGCATTTGAATACAAGCAGCACTAGACCAACCCCTACATTTCCCCCCTTTCTGTCTAAATAGAAAGGCACATTCTCTTATAGAAATAAACAAATATACAGTAAGAAAGCTATGGTATAATAGTTACATTCATAATGACCAGTCCATTTGTATTTAGCAATTTAGGAGAAAATATTCTATCATTTATCCTACCTTGGTGAGTTTAGAGTTTTGTATTTAAATCATTTTTATTCCCATCTCAATTTCATTACCTCTAATTTTCGTAACTTGCAATTACAAACCTTACATTTCTGTTCTTGTCCATACTGCTCAGACTGCAGATGTGTGTGCCACCATATCCTGCTTCTTATGTGGATTCTGTGGATTGGACTTAGGTCTTGAAATATGCATGGCTAGTTTGCATCTTTAACCTCCGAGCCATTCTCTCTGCTCCCAGTTTCTGAATCTTAAACAAATTTAAAAAATCTTAGCCCTGGGTCCCAGCTGACCAGCTCCACAGAGGAACTAGTGAGGCAGGAGCAGGAGACAGGAACGCCAGGACCTGTTTGTGAATAATGGAGACTCGGGGACACTAGCAGTGGCAGTGAGAAATCTCTAAGTGTAATAATGTAGGTCTCACACCCTGGACAGGGGGCTAGCTTGGGTGCCTGTTAACATGTTAAAGCAGACTCTGGCTCTGGTGCTAGGGTTAGGACTCAGAATCTTGTGTTTGAGCAGCTGGCCTTCACAAAGTCCTCCCTAGCCCAAATGATGGACAATAGAGAAATAGATCAGAATATAAAATCTAGAGGTAAATGAGAGCGTGAAGTTTTGTGCTTTTATGAAGGGACCATAATATTCAAACAATTGATCTTTAATTTTTTTTTTACATGTTAGAAAAATGGTCTTCCTCCAATATTTTCTAGATGAATGCTACAGTCCCACGTCACTGGGATTTGTCTCATTAACAGTATATTGAGAGACAAACCACCTTGATGTTTATTGAACTTATTTCAGAGTTTGTTATGAGTAAGTGGGTTACCCACACCCCAGTGTTGCTGTTGTCTACCCTTCTCTTCTGTAACAACTAACATCGTGTTCAGCACTTGTCAGATTGTTCCTGAAATGAGTCAGAAGAGAGGAGTTATTAGAACGAGATATGAGTAGCTTCAGGTCTCACTCCCAAGGGCAAATATGTCACGGTAATGAGGCAGGTACATCCTCCCTTCCTGAGAGCCAGTGATGATCAGGAGTTAATTGATATAAGACTCTGTGGGCAGAGTGTTACCACATTTTTAAAAGGTCAGCAACTGCGTAAGAAAGAAAACACCGCTCTGTCTGACTGCTTCATCAATTTCTGTGAGTTTCAGAAGGGTTGCAGTGCTACAAAGCACAAGCTCTTTTAACACTTAGTTTTGAAAGCCAGTGGCTGGAATGAGTTTCCAGAATTGAACCAGGCCTGCTGGATCCTTTGGACGAATAGCAGCATATGTTGGAGTCAGGGAGGGGTCTAGAGTTTGAACTTCAGCAGCTAAGAGGAAAACATCAATTATTAAGACACAGTGGCTTTGGATGTTAAGTGTCCAGAGTCTGTACCTGATATCCAGCTCTCCATGGGTGGAGAACGCTATCTAGAGAAAGTGTAATCTGGGAAGAGAACACTGCTAACTATAAGCAGGAAAGAAACGAGGAGCAAACCGAGCAAGAAGGGTAGAGGCAGTACCCCGAGTCAGAAAAAGGAGGGTAGACAGTAGAGAGCAGCTCAGGGCTGGGGAGGCCAGTGGCCTGGGGACTGGCACTGGGCTTTTTTCATGCGGAGTGAAGTTGACCAAAGCCTTTGGGGTGGAAAGGGGGCCTCCTCATGCTGTTCTCAGAAATCTAGAACCAGACACCTTTAGCTCACTTACAAGGTGGGTCTTTAGCATCTAGGACAGATTCTTTGTTTGAAAGATATCATTGCTCTCTTAGTCTTGAACATTTGGGAAATGAAGTTGTGTAAATTCAGAGGCCGTTTAAGAATACATGTATTATTTACAGTGAGAAAGGATTTTCAGATTTTCTGTTCACCGTACTTCTTCGCACGGGCTATAAACTCATGAAGCATCATGTCAGATCATACCTATTGATAAGAACACCACCCTTTAAATTTCATAGATTTTGCCCCTTCTCCCTTCATCCTTTCCCTTCATCCTCCCCTTCTCAAGTTCATGGCCTCCTTTTCTTTAACTTTTATTGTTACATACGTATAAACACAATACCTGCTGCATCTGTTTTCTGTCACTTGTGAGTGTATGTTTTTAGGGCCCGACAACTTGACTGATATTGGATAAGACTGAGAGTTCAACCCTGGGGAAGCCTAATTCCTCCCTTCTCGGCAGTGATGAATTGAAGTTCTTCATGTAGTGCGGGCTTTGTGAGAGTCCTCCTGTTGTTAGCTTTTCACCTGCTGTTGCTTAAGTAGCTCTATTGTTGAGACATGAGTGTAGTTTCCCTGTCATCTAGAAGACTCCATCTTGCAGCAGACTGCCTAGCCCTCTAGCTCTTTAGACTCTTTCCTCCCCTCCCCCTGTTCCTCCATCTTCCCTGAGCCTGAGGTGTAGAGGTAGTGCTGGAGATACAGCAGAGATGTTTCAGGCACCCAGTAAGTTGTTCTCTATCTTTTTGACCAATTGTGACTTTCTGTAATGGATTCTATTGCTGCAAAAATAATCTTCTTTGGTGAGGGGTGAGAGTGTCACTATCTGTGCCTATAAGGATGGGTATTTAGAATGCAGTGGGATTATACGGGTTTGGAAAGGTAGTAGCTTCCATGACCTCACAGGACCAGACATTCCTTCTGAATGGGGGCCCTAAGTTCAGTTAGACAGCGGTTGGTTACCCCAAGTTGAACCTTTGGAGCTATCTTACTGTGCTGGCCAATGTGTGTCCCCTTTAGGGACAGGAGGACTGTCACAAAGGCCCACCCCTACATGAAGAACCTCTCTGTCACGGTGGGTAGGACCTTTGGTTCTTTCCTCCCTGCAGTGTGGATAGCACCTCTGACTAGGTGAAAGCTCTTCCTCAGCGGGGAGGCCTTTGGGTCAGACTTTTTTCTTCCTGTCCTGTGTCAGAGAGTGTAGAATAGCACATATTATGTGGTCTGGTGATGCCACTAGTGGAAAGGCTGGTGTGATGCGGTACCCTTCTTGTAACTGCTCTTTACCCTTCTCTGATGCTACAGAATGAAGACATCTATTCAGTGTAAACTGTGAAAACTTAAGACCATAAATAATTACACTTGAATTTTGAAATATTGGAAATTAAAAAAAATATTTTTATTTATTTTATGTGTATAAGTGTATTACCTATACGAATGTATATGTATATAATTGCACTGCATGCTTGCCTGATGCCAGAAGGAAGGCATTGGATCCTCTGGAACTGTAGTTAAGGACTGTTGTAAGGCACCTGTTTCAGGAATCCAATCCTGATCCTCTCTGGAGCTGTGACCCAGCCTGGGTTGTTTTTTTTTGAGGCATAACTAGTTAACAAGGTGTGAATGTTATCTCAGTGAGCCACACCAGAGCTGTTGCCCCCACCCCACCCACCCCCTTTTATCTTCCTTTTACTTGGTGTTCAGATCTGTTCTCTTCCCCTCGCCCATCCATTTGCCACTCTTCAAGGCTGGTTAGTCTCAAAACTCGCTTGAATTCCAGTTTCTATAATCAGAATGGCTCTGAAGTCACTCTCTTGCTTACAAACAAACAATGCTTTGCTGTTATCTCTACAACAAAGTCCAAAAAATATTTCCATGACCTGCAATGCCTTTGTGGCTGGAATTACATTGGATCTACAGATGGATTAGGAGACAGTCTAAATGTGCTGACTTTTGAAATACACTAATATGGTTTACCTACTTATTTATGACCTGCTTATTTTTTCTTATGTCTTTGTACTTTAATTTTTCCTTCTCTGGGTAGCCTTGGCTGTCCTGAAACTTGCTCTATAAACTGGGCTGGCCGTGAACTTAGGGAACCAAGCACCTGCCTCTGCCTCCCAAGAGCTGGGATTAAAGGTGTGTTCTGTCACACCCAGCTTGCTTTGTATTTTTGAGTATAGGAGTCCAGCATCTTTTATTATACTTATTGCTGTTGATTTTGCAAAGTTTAGTTTTCCAGCAGTGTGTTGTAAATTCTCTTGGTCTTTAAACCTAAACAGCCCTGCCTGCCCTTTACCAATAGGAAGGGTCTGGTCTCCTCCCCTCTCTTGTGAGGACTTCTCTGTCACCTCCTCCATTTCGACCTCTCAGTGGCTAGGTCTTCAGGGCAGTGTTGAGTAGAAGTGATAATAGGTGGACATTCATGCCACATTCACACAGAGGAAAGGATCTATTCTTCTACACTAAATGTAAATATTAGCCATGTATGTTCATAGCTGTCCTTTGTCCATTTGGGAGAGTTTTTCCAACTATTATTAGTTTGTTAAGAGGATTTTTTTCTGCATTTGTTAAGTGATCTTTTGGATTTTCTCTATAGACTGTTAATACATCGAATTATGTTTGTTTGTTTGCTTATGTATCTATTTTAATGTTCTACCTTGCACTCCTGGAGTATTTCTTTTTTTTCTATATTCTTTTTTTTTTTTTAAGATTTATTTATTTATTTATTATATGTAAGTACACTGTAACTGTCTTCAGACACACCAGAAGTGGGTGCCAGATTTCATTTTGGATGGTTGTGAGCCACCATGTGGTTGCTGGGATTTGAACTCAGGACCTCTGGAAGAGCAGTCAGTGCTCTTAACCTCTGAGCCATCTCTCCAGCCCTTTTTCTATATTCTTTGTTTACATTCCAAATGATTTTCCCTTTCCCAGTTTCCCCCTCCCCATAAGTCCCATAAGCCCTCTTCCTTCTGCCCATTCCCCAATCACCCCCCTCCCATTTCTCTGCCCTGGTAATCCCCTACAATACTGCATCAAGCCTTTCCAGGACCAGGGCCCTCTCTTTCCTTCTTGTTGGGAATCATTTGATATGTTAATTGTGTCTTGGGTATTCAGAGCTTCTGGGCTAATATCCACTTATCAGTGACTGCATTCCATGTGTGTTCTTTTGTGATTGGGTTACCTCACAGTGATATTTTCCAGTTCCAACTATTTGCCTAAGAATTTCATGAATTCATTGTTTTTAATTGCTGAGTAGTATTCCATTGTATAAATATACCACATTTTCTGTATCCATTCCTCCATTGAGGGACATCTGGGTTCTTTCCAGCTTCTGGCTATTATAAATAGGCCTGCTATGAACATAGTGGAGCACGTGTCCTTATTGCATGCTGGGGAATCCTCTGGGTATATGCCCAGGAGTGGTATAGCGGGGTCCTCCAGAAGTGTCATGCCCAGTTTTCTGAGGAACTGCCAGACTGATTTCCAGAGTGGTTGTACCAGCTTGCAATCCCACCAGCAGTGGAGGAGTGTTCCTCTTTCTCCACATCCTCGCCAACACCTCCTGTCTCCTGAGTTTTTAATCTTAACCATTGTGACTGGTGTGAGGTGAAATTTCAGGGTTGTTTTGATTTGCATTTCCCTAATGACTAATAATGTTGAACATTTCTTAAGGTGCTTCTCAGCCGTTTGAAATTCTTCAGCAGGTGAAAATTCTTTGTTTAGCTCTGTACCCCATTTTTAATAGGGTTATTTGGCTCTCTGGAGTCTAACTTCTTGAATTATTTATATATATTAGATATTAGCCCTCTGTTGAATGTAGGGTTTGGTGAAGATCTTTTCCCAATTTGTTGGTTGCTGTTTTGTCCTTTCTACAGTGTCCTTTGCCTTACAGAAACTTTGTAATTTTATGAGATCCCATTTGTCAATTCTTGATCTTAGAGCATAAGCTATTGGTGTTCTATTCAGGAATTTTTTTCCCCTGTGCCCATGTCCTCAAGGATCTTCCCCAGTTTCTTTTCTGTTAGTTTCAGTGTGTCTGGTTTTATGTGGAGGTCCTTGATCCACTTGGAGTTGAGCTTAGTACAAGGAGATAAGAATGGATCCATTTGCATTCTTCTGCATGCTGACCTCCAGTTGAACCAGCACCATTTGTTGAAAAGGCTATCTTTTTTCCACTTGATGGTTTTAGCTCCTTTGTCAAAGATCAAGTGACCATAGGTATGTGGGTTCATTTCTGGGTCTTCAATGGATTTCTTTTTGTTAATGCTTTGTGAGGGATTTTAACATAAACATTTGGAAGTAGTTATAATTTATAACTTTATTACAATAACCTCATCCATAAGGGTAAGGCTGTCATCCTTAAAGCTAGTGAGTACTCCCCCCACCCCTCTTATTTTACTTTGGTTTTTCAAGACAAGGTTTCTCTGTGTAGCCCTGGCTGCCCTGTAATTCACTCTGTAGACCATGCTGGCCTTGAACTCAGAGATCCTCCTACCTCTGCCTCCTAAATTCTGGGATTAAAGGCATGTGCCACTGCCTTCCCCCACCCCCTTGTTTATTTACTTAGAAATAAGATTTTGCTATGCAGCTCAGGCTAGCCTCAAATTATAACCTCCATTCTTCAGCCTCCTGACACTGCTGGTATCGCAAGCATGGCTTCAGTGCCCAGCCTCCTGGGGCTTTGTTGTTGTTGTTTTTTCCCCAAATACTTGCATATTTTTAAATGACTTTTCCCTAGCTTAACTGAATTTACCAGTAAAACCATCAGAGCTTTTACTAAAGAACATTTAAAAAATAAGTTGTTACAGAAATCTTATATGTAAGCAACTGAGATCTGGTAGTTTTAAAACAAGTAATAGAAAAGGCTTTGAAGAGTTAGAACTCGTAAAGATTGTCCAGCTGGTGAAGCATCTGATGCCAACTGGAAGCCAGCTAGGTTTTCACTCCAGGCTGACTACTAGGTAACTTTCTTGGGTTTGGGGAAAGTGGCATAATGCTTTTAGATCTGAATATTATTTTCTTTAAAACAATTTTCCTCAAACTATTGAAAAACTTACTCCTGTGTTCTGCCCTCCCTCTTTAATTCAAGGTTGATGAGTTTGCTTATCTTGCTGTTTGCAGG
Source organism: Apodemus sylvaticus (assembly GCF_947179515.1). Lineage (NCBI taxonomy): Eukaryota > Metazoa > Chordata > Mammalia > Rodentia > Muridae > Apodemus > Apodemus sylvaticus. The sequence goes on from NC_067474.1 coordinate 73,421,907, forward strand.
GCTGGGGCAGGGGCTCAGTGTGAACACAAGGCCCTCAGTTGTGGGTCCTCAGCGCCCAGCTCTGCTGACACACACCTGTAATCCCAGTGCTGCAGACAGGATGGTGCCTGTAGTACATAGGCTAGAGAGCCAAGCCAAATCAGTGAGCTGCTTCAGTGAGAGACAAGTCTCAAGGGGCGGGGTGGGGGTGGGGGAGCAGGCTCTGGAGTAATAGATAGCTCAGCAGTTAAGAGCACTGGCTGCTCATTCAGGGGACTTAGGTTCGATGGTGGTACACAGATATACATTCAGACAAAATGACAGTATACATAAATAGAGAAGCAATTGAGGAAGACCCTCAGTGTCGATCTTTGTCACCACAGTCATGCATTACATCCATGTCCATATAAACACATACACTACACATGTACATGCAAAAACATGCTTACACACAAAATGAAGATGAGCTTTCCATGTATCTGCTTGCCGTGTACAGACAGAGCTGGATGCAGAGGCCGAGGAGAGCAAAAGGAGCCAGAGACTACAAGAAGCGGGTAGTGCTGGGCAGTGTGTAGTGGGTCTCAGTGATCCACAATGCCTGTGGCTCAGGACTGCGTTGTGGAAAGAAGGGATCCAAATATAGTAAGGACTGTGCAGAAGGCTGGGTGGTATTCAGGACAAGTGCATAGTGCATAGCCAAGCAAGGAGCAACCAGGCTCCAGACGTATCCTTGGGCTCTTAAGGCACAGTCAGTCTCCTTCATATAACCCACGGATCCCCCAGCAGTTACACCACTTTACTTGGTTCTATTTCAGAGAACACTTTGCTTTTTAGTGGAGGTCACCCAAGCAAAAGGGAGAGACTGAGGTCCGTCTTCAGAGAACAATGCCAGTGGGGATCCTTGCAGCTAATGCTCCCAGGTGGCATCCCAGCAGGGGCTGAAGTTCCAGAAGGCAGCTCAGGCTGAAGGATGGGAACAAGTCCTGGCTATTGCCTGAGTGCCCTGGCTACTGTCTGTGAGCTCTGGCTACTGCCTGAGAGCCCTGGCTACTACCTGAGGGTGGACTCTGCTCCAACAGAGGATTCCTTGCCAGGATCTTTGGACCCCCCTACAGAGAACAAGCAGTAATCCTAACTAGTCATGGTCTCCCTATAGAAAAAGAAGCTCCTTGTGCCTACAAGCCTTGCCCTCTTCGCATCTGCCTCCCGTGGAGTAACTGACTATCCAGGCTGATGTTTTCTCTGTTCCTCAGACCTGGAGTCCTGTGAAAGTCTTTGGAAGTTTTCCAGGCCTCCTTTACCCAGCTTCACCAAATCCTGTGAGTGCCCTTACACTGAGAATGAGGACGACTGCAAATACCTGTTGACTCTTGTTTGACCTCTGGTTGCCTGCCTCTTTCCCAGCCAGTGTGCTCCTAACAGAAATTTCTAGGTCAGGTCTGGTACTGTTTTTCACGAGAGAAGCAGTGGTGAGCCCACTTGGTCAGTGGTGAGCCCTCTATGGTGAGAGCAGAATTAATGGCCCAGACTGGTTCAAATGCTTCAAAATATATTTATTGAAAAGAATATATTGAAAATGATAGACAAATAAATCTAACTGTGGGAGCTTATAGTTCTGATTTAGATATAAACCTAAGGAAATGTAAAATTCAACCTAAGTAAATCTGTAAAGCAAACAAATTCAAATCAACATTAATGTGACAGTGACCTAGACTTGAGGTAAAATCCTTCTGCTGTTATGCTGGTTGGTTATGTTGGTACACACTGGTAGATACACTGAAACGGTGGCAGCAAGGGGATCGTAGTTTGAAGCCAGTCAGGTTTTACCTTTGAGGCTGGAGAGATGGCTTAGGGATTAAGAGTCTGCACTACTCTCAGAGAAAGCAGATTTGGTTCCCAGTCTCCGAATTGGGTGACTCAGGCACCTATAACTCCAGCTTTGGGAGAATGTGATGCCTTTGGCCTCCAAGGCACCCTCACTCAACACACACACACACACACACACACACACACACACACACACACACACACACATCATTTTAAAAAATGTTTTTAAAATGCCAGAGATAGAACATTATAAAGAGCATAGACTCTAGAGTACAGCATAAAGTCAAACACTAGGTCTGGTACTTTGAGTACCATAATTTCTTCTCATTTATAAAATTAAGGTACTAATCGAAATCACGGAATTAAATTATAATTATTTAAATAATTAGGTTGTTTATATGTCAAGTCCTACAATAGTGCCTGACAATAATTATTGACTAATAATTATTAATGAGTGGTTTTACATTGTTGATGTACAAACCTGTAGATGGAAGCTGGTGGCAGTAGCCGTGCACACCTTTAGTTCACACTCAGGAAGCAGAAGCAGGGAGATCTCTTTGAGTTCCAGTGCATCTTGCTCTACAGAGTGAGTTCCAGACTTTGAGGGCTATACAAAGAGATCCTGTCTCAAAGAAAACCAGAAAAAAGAAATAGTATTTTCAGTGGTAGTGGCCCACACCTTTAACCTCAGCACTCTGAGGGAGGCAGAGGCAGGTGAATTTCTGAGTTTGAGGCCAGGCTGGTCTACAAAGTGAATCCCAGGACAGCCAGGGCTACACGGAGAAAAAAAATAAGACCCTGTCTTGAAAAAACAAACAAAACAAAACAAAACAAAAAGCCAAGCCTATAGATGGTGTTGGTGTTGGGCTTATTGTTAGAACATCTGCTTCTTTCTATATTTCACATTTTGAGTTTAATAGTACATGTCTCTTGCTTACCATATAGGATGATGTTAAAATGTCAGAGGCTTGTTGACTAGTTTAGGGTAATCATATCATATCTCACACATAAATGGACTCTTACAGCCAGGAATCCTTTTGTTTTAATCATTAGTGGTGTGACACTTAGTAACTGTACAGTGTTGAGTATTTTATCAGCCATGTGAGGTATGGAAAAATACCTCATGTGTGAAGACAGTTTCAGTTTTTGAGAGTGACCAGGGCCGATAAAGCACTCATGAAGGCCTTTGTGTCTCCCTGTCTAGCTCGCCTCTCATCTGAAGACTCCACACGACCTTTACACTTTCCCTCCCTATCCTTCTGTCCCTGCTTAGAACCCAGCCAGGACTTACAGTCACTGCTTCTGACTCCTACCTTTAAGGAATGATTTAATCCTGTTTCAGTTGTTTATCCGTGGGGCCCTCAGAAGGCCTTTTTATCTTTAACTGGAATGAATGGTGTCCTTTCAGGAATGTGGGAAGGCTGTGATATGCGGCTGCCTGTTCCTGCTGCTTTGCGCACTGCCTGCTCTCAGCATTTTCCCCCTATTCTGTCCTTCCTTTTCCTCAGACTTTCTTCTTAGCTTGTTAAGTCTAATGCCTCAGTCTCTCCGTGGACCTCAACTGCCTTGTTCTCTATAGAGTCCAGCAGATTTGCCCTCCCACCCTGACATTTGCCCTGCAGTGGATCCACATTGTTTTCAGCTCTGCCTCCAGTAATGTTTACTAGATGATGACGTGGAAGAGCAGTCCTCTTGGCTAATGCAAACAGTGCACAGGTTTTCTGAAGGATTGAGCAGATGCGCCTCCTGTCATGATGGGAAGAGCATACACTGTGAAGAAACGCCCCCGGCACTGCCCCACTTTTCTCTCTTCATTCTTTCTTCTTCCTTCCTCCCTCCCTCCCTCCCTCCCTCCCTCCCTCCCTCCCTTTCCCCCTCCCCCCCTCTTTCTTTCTTTCCAGGAATTGTAGCGATAAAGGAAGCTAACAACATTCTCTTGAAACTCCATCCTGTGCGAACAGCTGTCTGTCTTACCTTCGCCATCCCTGTTCCTATGCAGTGATGATATCTACATGCAGCTTACACGCACATTTCCTTTTTTATTCCGAATGATTATAGTTGGAAAAGAATGAACTCTGATGTGGGAATGTCTTGGGTAATAACAGTTTCTCATTTGATTATTTCCCTTTAGGAAAGACACTGCTGATCCTGTATCATGGAGGATTGTCTTCATACCTCATCTGAGAATCTCTCCAAATTGGTCAGCTGGGCCCACAGCCATGGGACCATTTGCAGTCTCATTCCAAACCTGAAACATTTGCTTTCTGAAGGTTCCCATGGGAACCTGACTGCAATGTGGGGCTGTAGTGCTGGCCATGCGTATCACTGGCCACTAACAGCTACTTGCAGAGCTGGGTCCCAAGAGAGGGTTTGTTTCCAGGACAACCGAAGTTTTAATTCTGATAGTCCCAGTATAATTGGGGTGCCTTCTGAGACACAGACTAGCCCTGTGGAAAGGTACCCTGGGAGACCTGTGAAGGGAAAGCTGGACTGTAACCGGACCAGAGACTCTTGTGACTTCTCTTACTGCAGTGAGCCCTCTGAACTGGGTGAAGCTGTTGAGGAGTATGAAGATGAAAACACGCTGTTTGACATGGTTTGCGAGTCTTCTGTTACAGATGAGGACAGTGACTTTGAACCCCAAACCCAGAGGCCTCAAAGCATTGCTCGCAAAAGGCCAGGAATAGTCCCATCTTCCATCCATTCAAGTTCCCAGGGACAGATGGTCGATGAATGCAGTAATGATGTCATCATCAAGAAAATCAAGCAAGAGATTCCAGAAGATTATTACATTGTGGCAAATGCAGAGCTGACTGGAGGAGTGGATGGACCAGCCCTTTCATTGACACAGATGGCAAAACCCAAGGCCCAGACTCATGCTGGTCCCTCCTGTATAGGGTCTGCTAAACTGATTCCCCATGTAACATCTGCCATCAACACGGAATTAGACCCACACATTATGTCAGCGTCCCCCTCTGTGATCTCCAGACCGATCATCCCAAAGACTGCTAGGGTATCTCTGGCTTCACCAAACAGAGGACCTCCTGGTGTCCATGGCACTGCCCACCAGGTGACCATGCAGATGCCTGTGAGCACCTCACATCCCAACAAACAGATCAGTATCCCTTTGTCTGCCCTGCAGCTGCCTGGACAGGATGAGCAAGTTGCTTCGGAGGAGTTCCTGCCCCATTTGCCTAGCCAGGTCTCATCTTGTGAGGTAGCCCTTTCTCCCTCTGTTAACACAGAGCCTGAAGTGAGCTCCAGTCAACAGCAGCCCCCCGTTGCTCCAACCATAACTACTGAAGCCACTGCGCAGTGCATTCCAGGTATGGAACTCGAGGTGACTGTAAGTCCCTCATCTGCGTGCCTAAGAGTTCTGCGCCGTCAACGTTGTAAGACCGTTGGTTTAGTTTACTAGGGTGTAGTCATTTTCATTCTCAGGAAGATAGAAATAATGAAATAAATTACATGTAAGGAGTACTAGGAAGGAATGCCATCTGAAGAAGACTGTCCACTCAGCAGATGCACCTTAGGGCTGAGGTGGCAAATAGAAGATTGTGCTGTTGATGGCTAGACTTAAGGATCATATCCAACCTTAGCTGAACTTTTTATAGTAAATTTACTTTTGAAATGAAAAAAAATTCTTTCACCTATTGGTATCAAGGTAGTTAGGCCAACTAAGGTATATGATAATAGATTTTTTTTTTTTTTGGTTATTTATTTGAACCAATTTCCCATTGCCATTCATTTTAGTGTGATGACTTAAACTGATTTTTTAAAAAGCAACAGGTAACTTCTTAAACAAGCATTTGATCCTGTCTTAAAACTTAAGAGAATCAGATAACACACATTTCTGAGGTAGACCAGCATAGCTCAGTGCATTCTCCTTGACAAGAGTGTGGGTCAGCATTTATGGCTGCTACCTCTACAATTCTAATTCTAATGCTCTTCAGTTTAAATATCCATCACTTGTCTGAGCTAGGATATAAAGGGGTTTGATGCCCATACTTGGGGTCCACAATTCAAATCTAAAAGGACAGACACAAGTCCTTTTATGGACAAAGGGTGAACAGGCGCAGAGAATACAGAAAGCAGAACACTGGAGCACATTTAATCCTTTTCAAAAGAATCATGTGCTTGGAAGAAACATCCTTCAAAGACTGATGTGCTAGTGCCTTTGGCCTGAAACTTTTTAGAATTAAGTTGCTTTTACAAATACACATTTACAGTTTCAGTGTCAGTCCCCAGGGCTCCAGAGGGAACTTAGCACCTTTCTATTACAGTTCTGCAGGCAGTGATGACTCCTGGGGAGAGTGTCATCAAGTTGCTTTGAAAAGTATGCTAGTTGAAAAATCATAGATTTTCCCTTTTTTGGTGTTTTTTTCTTAGCAATTTTATTGAAATGTGATTCACATTTTATAAAAGACACCTTTTTTTAAAAAATGTATTTTATGAGTGTTTCTGTGCATGTATATATGTGTACCACATGTATATTTGTGTGCCACATGCTTGCTCCATGCCCAAGGAGGTCAGAAATGAACGTTGGTTGGTGAATCATCATGTGGGTACTGGAAACTGAACCTTTGCAAGAGCAGTAAGTACTGTAACCTCTGAGCCACCTCTGGCCACTAGAAGCACTCTTTAAAGTGCGCGCACCCCAACAGAAGCAGTTCTTAAGTTCTCCTCTCAGTTCTTAAGAGCAGCAACTAATGTGTTTCCTATGAATTTACTTATTCTATGTATTTCATATAAACTATACTCTTTTGTGATTACTTTCTTTGATTTAATGTAGTATTTTCAGGATTAGTCCATATTAGAGAATTTTTATTGCCAAATGACATTTTACTATAAATATGCCATACTTTAATTTTCTTCAATCGATGGTCAGACATTTGGGCTATTTCCACCTTTGATCTGTTTGTTACTATGAACAGTTATATACAGTTATTATGTGACGTATACTGTGATTTTTGTGGGGTGTGGCAATGCCTGTGGTTAGACCTCAGGTAGGACTGTGGGCATCTGCTCACTGTGTTTTCAGTTTTCCAGAAGCCACTAACCTGCTTTCTAAAATTTGATTTAAAGTCTTAGCACGAATGCACAAAGGTTCCTGTTTCTATGAGTGCCACCAACATGTTATTTTCTGTGTTTTAAAAATTGCTCCTATACTCCCAGCACACAGGAGGCAGAGGTAGACACAACTTTGTGAATTTGAGGCTGACCCTGGTCTACAAAGCAGATCCTAAGCCATCCAGAGCTACACAAGAGGACCCTGCCTAAAAACATACAAACAAAACTGCTGTGTTATTGTGCCTGTATCACTCTGATAACTAATGATATTGAACATTTTTGTGTTTTTATTGGTCATATATACACACATTACATATATATGTATATGTATATACACATATATATTTTTGAAAGTTTTTAGATTTTTTTTTGTTCATTTTAAAGTTAGGTTCTCTTTCCTACTTTGAGTTGTAAGAGTTCTGGAGTTGTCTGTATTCTGATGTCGGCCCTTTACGTGGTTTGTGAGTGTTTTCTCCTATTCCCTAGACTCATATGCGCACCCATTGGTCCATTCATTATGTATTCATTCATATACTCTTCCTCCCTCTCCCCTCTTGTCCCACCACTTCTCATAGGAAAGTCTTGAACTTCTGATCTTTCCTCCACCTCCCAGGGCTAGAATTACAGGCTTGACCATGCCCAATTATGCTTTCTTTCTTTAAAGTACTTTATACTTTATTTATTGTATAATCCTGTAGACGTAGGCCGGTCTTCACACTGCAGAACACATGTTTATCAGGTAGTAAACATCTTTACACTAGGACATACAATTTTTAATATATGGAGGGTATAAGAAGTACTTTTCACTTAAAAGGTTGGTTTATCCTCTCTCTCTTTTTTTTTTTTTTAAATAGGAGACAACCTGGCAGAGTTTTCTCTATTCTCAAATTGTCTTTAATGAAACAGTCTAGAAATACATTTTCTCCACACTTACCTGTGAAGTAAGTTGTGGAACCCAGCTGTAAACCACATTTGAATGTCACTGTATAATGATTTGGAAAAGACATTCAACTTATTCGAAGAAGACGTGGTTTTTGTTTTGTATTGTTTTTCAAAAGGGTTTCTCTGTGTAGCCCTGGCTGTCCTTGAACTCACTCTGTAGACTGTTGGCCTCAAACTCACAGAGATCTACCTGCCTCTGCCTTCCTAGTGCTGGGATTAAAGGCATGGGCCATAGCCAGCACAGCCCAGAGAAATGGTTTTAATTCTTCCTTTAGTGCACATTAGTGCCACATTAGTTCTCTTTTTTATTGCAATCATACCTCTTATATCAGCTATAAAAATTAGGCATAACCAAAGATAGCATATCATTTGTCCAGCCATGAATTGATCTGACATTACTCCCACAAGGGGAGTTTGACAAGGAGAATGTGTTTGGCCTAGAGTAGAATGTTCAAGAAAAGCACTCTGAAGTAATGGCAGGTTTCCAAGGCGGTTCTTGTATTCTGGCCCACCATTCTGAGGAAATTTCAACATGCCGTTAGTTGGCTTCAGAAAAACTGGACTGGAAACAGCAGTGAGATTAATAAAAACCTAATTGACATTTCTGTTTTTGTGAGAGCTACATAAACTTAACATAAATCCTAGAGTCCAACCTAAGTTCTATAGTCTAAATTTTAAATTTTAACTTATTTACTTATCTGTGTTTTTGTATTTATTTATACTTGATCACACACATACAAAAGTATGTGATTACTGTATAAGTGGGCTCTGCACAGTTAATGTATCAAGCAAGCATAATGGAGATTAAACAAAAGAGAAAAGCCCTGGGGGAAAACAGCCAAAATTAATAACAGGCATTTGAACACCCTGGAAGCTTTAGTCTCTTTATCAGATCATTACAATAATACTACATGACTTTACAAATTCTATTTCAATAATAATAAACTTGGAGTCAGCCTGAAACAAAGAGAAGTTATTCCGTTTTTAGTGGTAACGTGTCTGTTGTCCATTTGAATATATTAATAATAAGCTGAGAGTCTCCGTGGTTATGTAGATGTGGCAGTGAGGAACTCAGACCCCCTCCCGTTGGTGCTGGCTCACCAAAGCAAGCCTAGCGTGGTTCTCTACTTCACACTCCACCTCTGCCTGCCTTAGGAGGCCTGCCTGTACCTGCCTGAAGGCGGCCCTGCAAATGTGTCTCTGTGTCTCTCCCTAACAAAGGCCCCCCTCTCAACTTTAGTGAACAGCACAGAAAGCATTACACAGGGAAAAAATGAGGGATAATTTAAAAAAACCTTTAACAGATTTTTACATGGAATTACATCGCTGATCCCAGCTGATCCAGATTACAAATAGTATTATAAATGCCATTGTTTATCAAGCAATATCCACTTGTTACATTCAACATTTATGGTTGATATTCATTTTATAAGATGACTTTCAACTTCTGTTTTTCTGTTTTAAGCAAATGATTATTAAAACACACAGATATTACTCTAGGAGCAAGCAAGGTATGGTAGTGTATGCCTTTTAATTCCAGAAATCCAAGGGGAGGCAGATCTTTTAAATCTGAGGACAGCCTGGTCTACATAATGAGTTCTGGAAGAGAGAGACCCTCTCAAAAAAATTGTTTTTCAACAATGTATTACCTTAAGTCATAAAGGTAAAGGTCGATTAAAGGTAAAGGTCGATTACATAAAAATTCTGAGACAAGTAAGGTTGGTTGTTACATTGTTTTCTTTAAAGGTAGTTAAACAAGCAGGCTGAGTACTCAGTAGGCTAGCAGTGTTAGTGACCTGGAGGTATATTGTCTGTGGAGTTCAGCAACAGTTCCAGTTCCAATCTTTTCCAGTCTTTTAGAGGTGTTGCTTTAACTCGTCGTACTGATATTTCTTAAGTTTTGTTCCCTGGTAGGAGATCATCCTTGTTTCAGTTCAAAACTGAATTCTTAAAGTTGTGAAATGCTAAGGTATAAAGCATTGACTTTCACATCCTTTCTGCTGTTTCACTCAACAGACTTTAGCAGTAAGAAAAGTGGTCAGACTATATTAGAATTACTAGTAGTAGCTTTTATTCCATTAACTTTCAATGTTTCTATAAGTATAGCTCATTTGGATGAAATTTAAAATCCTATTGTGTCCTGAGTTACATTTTTGTTTGTTTCTTGAATAAACTCTTGTGTAACCTTCTGTGGGGTTGTACTGGCTGTGCAACTTGACACAAGCTAGAGTAATCCTAGAGAAGGGAGCCTCAGTTGAGAAAAGTTTTCTATAAGATTGGGCTGCCAGCGAGCCTGTACGACATTTTCTTTATTAGTGATGGATGGGGGGGGGGGGGCTAGTCCTTGTGGGTGAGGCCACCCCTGGGCTGTTTGGTGGTCCTCTGTTTGGGTTCTGTAAGAAGACAGGCTGCACGCCTCCATGGCCTCTCCCTCAGCTCCTGCCTCCAGGTGCCTGCCCTGTTTGGTTCCTCCGGCTTCCCTCAGTGATGGACTATGTTGTAGAAATATAAGCCAAATAAAGCCTTTCTTCCCCAACTTGCTTTTGGTCATGGTATTTCACCATAGAAACAGTAACCCTAACTAGAACAAAAAGCAATATTATCTGTCTGACAGGATTTAGAATCACCTAGGAGACACACTTTGCCAGAGAGGATTAACTAAGGAAGAAAGACCTACCCTGAGGTGGGGGTACCATCCATTGACTGTGGCTTGGGGCTGACTTAAGAAGAGAGCGTCAGGTGCACAGCAGCACCCGTGTCCACTCCGTGTTCTGGCAGTTGCCACAGCTCCTGTTGCCAAGAAGCCACCACGACCATAATGGACAGGACCCCAGACCCAAGCCAAAGGAAACCTCTTCTACGACACTGGTTTTTGCCATGTATTTGGTCACAACAGTAAGAAAAGTAACGTTTTCTTTAAGCTTCCCATTTTTATTTACAAAATAATTCTTCTGAGTGTGTGTGCTCCAAGACTGCAAACTTGTATGACATGCTACTATAATGAAGAATGGAGATAATTGGCAGTGGCAGGTGCTTCTGAGTCTAAATATAGCTAAAAGTAAAAAAGTACTATGAAAATATAATAGATAAACAATAAATAGTGTGTCTCTTCACATCACACACCATGCATGGGGTTTGTAGGACCAAAGCTGCTTTGGTGAGTGTGTGGGTCCAAGCATTAACCACTCTTTTGGGGGAAAGTGCATCTCAGATACGTTTATTGAGGCCATATTGTAAATGGTACTTAGATATGTATACCGCGATGTTCTGTGTTCCCATCTATCACAGTTTTCTTAAGCTTAGCCTACTGACTTCATTTTGAGTGACCTCGGGAGCTGTTAATGATGGCCACAGGCAGGTGCAGGATGGGTTAGTGTGGGTCTTTATTTCTTGGGTTTTAACTAATCTGAACTTAGTTAACAGTTTATATCTTTTATCAGCACTCCTGATTTTATGAAGGTCATTAACCCAGTTCCTATGGAAATTTTCTGGTAAACCTGGGCCTAGCATGTTTCACAGGGACCCAGGCGTTCTTTGTAAGGCTCTGAAGCGTGTCAGCAGGATCCAGGCTGCAGGCCACAACAGATGACTGTACTCTGCTGCAGGCTGTAAGCTGTACTCCAGCCATGTTCAACTCACTTTAAAACTGTCTTCTTAAGTGAAAACTTAGTCTTAGCTTACAGTGTTAAACCTAAGAGCCTTGAGAAAAGACTGAGTCCACTATTCAGTTAAAGCAAGCTGCATCCTGAGGTGCACCTGGAGCTAGCCAGCGCGCTGCTAGCTAAGGTTTGAGAGAGCAGCCCCTGCTGGCTCTTGAAGTCCCTTTTATAGAAGAGATGAGGTGTTCACAGTGGAGAGTTGGCTGTTATCCATTGTTAGAAAGATACAGTGGAAAGAGAAGGAACAAAGTATATGTACGCATCATGTGAATGGACCCCAAACACTTCACACCACATGTAAGAGTCAGGAACACGTCATTACAAATGGAAACCCTTGCTTGCGAGGACAAACAGGAACTTATTGTCAACCTTCTTAACTGCACACTGAGCCCTTAACCGACAAGGTCTATTTTTCTCTTCTGGTTTCCCATTACCTTGCAAGGATTATTGTTCCTGTTTTGTTCTCAGAACTGTTAAGGTTTTTTCTTTTTTTTACTTCAAATTTTAGAAAAATTTTAAGCTTTTTGACTCTTGTAATAACATTTACCTTAAGAAACAATTCATTATTTATCATTAAATTTTACTATCTTTAGTCTGATGTGGGTGTTTGTTTGTTTGTTTTCCTCTCTCTTTTCTCTTTTAGGCATTTTAAGCTAGTTTAGTTAAAAACCAAGAAATAAACACCCACATCAGCAGAGGTTTTCACGATCAGAATCATTAATTTTACTGTCTTCTTCCTCCTCTACATCTTGTCTCTTTGGAAGATCTTCAGGGGGCCAAAAAGGTGGAGCTGCTGTCTCCTTTAGCTTCCTCCTTAGTACCTACCTGTTAAAGGACCGGCCTAAGGCTGTTTTCTTCATCTTATTGTGTGTCTGTGTAGGCGCACATTAAACTGGTTAGAGAGTTTCAGTTAGCATATAAAGGGATGCACACGGCCATCTCCAAGTGCTGTGCTGTGTACAGAGTGTGAGTGTGTGCTGCTCTCTGGGGTCTTCATGCAAACAGCCTCACTTCACAGGCAGCCAGCACATTGCACTGTGGTACCGCGAGGCATGATGACCACTAAGCAAGAGGAAGTTTCCTGTCATGTGATGATCATGAGACTGCTGTTACACACAGCCTGTCATTGGCTGAAGGGTTGACTGTGGAACCTGAATGTATTAGAAATAATACCCCGCTCTGGCATGTCTATTGAAAGTATATTGGGGGCCGGCGGTGGTGGTGCACGCCTTTAATCCCAGCACTTGGGAAACAGAGGCAGGCAGATTTCTGAGTTTAAGGCTAGCCAGGTCTACAAAGTGAGTTCCAGCAGCCAGGGCTACACAGAGAAACCCTGTCTTGAAATTTAAAAAAAAAAAAAAAGAAAGTATATTGGGTCCTAATTTTGTTGGTGATATCTTAGGAAATACAGATTTTCTTAAACTTTCTTGTGATAATAATTCTTTCATTCTTGTCTGTTTAATCTGACATATTTTCTGCCTTTAGTATTTTATTCAGAAAGTCCTTTCCCTATCTTGAGATCAGATAAATAGTTAGGTGATGTGGTATGTCTCAGTGATAGAGCTGACATAGACCCCAGGCATTTGCAATTATAAAACAAAACAAACATTTTAAAAATAGTTATCTGGGGCTGGAGACATGGCTCAGTTAAGAGCAATTGTTGCTCTTGCAGAATAGGATGCACTTCTTAGCACCCACATGGTGGCTCACAACCAGTCATAACTCAGCCTTCAGAGGAGCCTGTGCCGCCTTCTGCATACGTGCAGCCAAAACACACACTTAAAAAATAGAAGTAATTTTTAGCTATCTGTTTGTTCCTCTGCTTCTTCTATGTCCCCCTTTCCTTCACTCCTTTTTGACATTTAAAACTCTAAAATAGAATATATTAGGGGTGGGGATTTGATGTCATTTTCTGCAAGGTTCTAGAATAATTTTTTGAATAGTTCCTATGTCCAGTGATTTCATGTATCACATTTTTGTTTACAATTGGGTCTACTTCTAGTTTTTACTTTCATTGTTCTCTGTGTACTTTTTTCTTACATTTTTACCTTATGGTTTTGTTATGAAACAAAATATATTCAGAAGGAAGTGCTATAGTCTCAATTGTTCACTGTCCTTTTTGAAAAATTACTAATGTAAAATTGAGTTTAATGAGCTTCTAAAAATTAATAAAGGTATATGTTGCTTCCTGTTATTTGGTTCATGATGACACAATAATTAATGGTTTCTTTTGTTAGAAATAGAAACTGAGTTAGACCGGAGGAAAAAATTAATTGCCTTCAGGCAAGCATTTCTCCAGAGGGAGAGGCCATCTCATTTCTGCCGTCTTCAACCTGGGCTTCCTTGGTACATTTGTTTATCTCCACCTCCTCATTTAAGTGTGGAGTGAAGTTAGTTGTGCTGGCTGCTGTCGTGTCTGTCAGTTGATAGAACCCATGTCACGGCATATGTACTAACCACTGATCCAATCTTAGGAGCTTCAGGCCTCTACCCTAGAAATAATAGTAAGTTCAGTCCTTGGTTAGCCACATATCTAGAGAGAGGCGTTAGGACAAAGTTTCCAGGACAAGAATGTTCTTGGAAGTTCTATACTTGAGATGGGGACAGACAGAGCTACCTACTGCCATTATGTGCAGCGTTCATTCATATGGGCAGAAAAGGTTAATCCTTTAGAGACATACTGGCATGGACTTGAACAGTCTGTTAAAGGGTAGTAATATGTAAAATGTGTACACTTGCGTGTGCATAAACTTACATGTACTTATAAATGTACTCAGCTTCTGTGTGGCCATATTCCTCTAAAATGTGTGTGTGTCTTCTTCCAAGAAGGTTCTGTTTACCCTTTCTCATATTTATTACAGGAAATCGTGAGACAGAAGTATTGAAAGATAGGAGAGATCGTCAACAAATTCAAGTCTTTTTACCATCCTTTTCCCTGTGAAAACGTTCTTGTCTTGAGAACTGTGTGGCAGGCAGCCTGGTTGTACCAATTTAGGATAAAATATTTTTAAATCGATGCCTCCTGCTGGCTAGCAACCGCATTTACAAATTAACAACAATGCTTTTATAAAAACCAAACACAGAATTGTAAGGCGAGGCACTGAGGGGAGGCCTGAGCTCACCAGTACACTGCGTGAGTCACCCTGTGCTTCCTGCCAGCATTGGCAGGTCTCGTGTCTTTAGTGCACTCTGCTCGCTCGCTTGCTTGCCTGTTGGGGCACTCCTTAGGAAGTGAAGCTGATTCTGACTGTATCCTGAACTGTCACTTTCTCACCCCTTTATCTCCAGGTCCACAGGTTAGGTGTTAGATTGTATCCCCAAAAGATGTAAAGAAATTGCTTATTTTTCTGAGAAGCCTTTTTAGAAAGAGCTAGACTTTGACATAAAGATTACCTTGAATATCAGGACAAGAAAATCCTGTGTCTTAGTTTCCCCCACCCCACCCCCACTACACCTCTAGACAAGTCATTTGGCATTTAACAATTTTCAAGGTCAGCTAGCTATGTGATCTGACAGACACTTGAATCAAAGATGAATGTCAAATTCCCTGTCCGTGGGGATACCATTATTTAAAAGGGGCAGACAGACCACCTATTTCCAGTGCATAAGTTGTAGTGAAATACATATGTGGAACAGTTGATTTGGCCTTCAAGAACACATGGAAGAGCATTGCAAAGAGACCATGAACAAAGATGGTGTCCACAGTCCCTGTGGACCCATGAAGAAGGCAAGGAGCTGAGTATGGCTTGAGAACAGATTCAAGGGAGATGGCAGGCTTGCTGCAAGACAAGCTGGGGTCAGATGTGCATGCTGTGCATATGATGCTATGGTGCCCAAAGAGCTCACAGCCTTAGAAGAACATGTTTAGTAGGTGTTAGCGACCCAGGAAAGAGTGACTGCTCACATACCGCAGGCTGAAGGCATTTGGAGAAGAGGGGACAGATCATTTCAAGGGCAGAAAGGCACATCTCCAGGACCCAGAAATCTTCAGTAAAGCCGTGTGTGCAGTTCCCTATGTGGATGAGGTTCTGAGGCCTGCTACAACCATTCATTCACCTACTAGTTAAGCAAATGCCCACTGTGAGGCTCAGAGGCCTCGATCAGGTGACACCAGCAGCAGTGAGAAAAACCTCTCCAGTACTGCCGTCTCAGAATAACCTGGGTTGTCTAGAGCTGGCTCGTGGCTCTGCCTGTGATCCCACTATGTAGCTCTCACTTCAGCACAGTGTGGCCTACTTGTCAAACCCCAGTCTCAAAAACAATGTTTTTAAAGAACAAACTTGGTTCCAAATAATTGCTAAAGCATGATATTGTTAATTGAATTGAATGACTTTGTAAGACTAAATTGGTTGCCTTTAGATAACACGTTTATTAGGACTGTTTTAGGGTGATTTATGATTAAGAGGGAGTGGCTAGATGAGCAATTAAGCTGCAGTGATAAATGAAAGCCCCGACTTTCTTAGCCAGTCCTCATAATTTATTCAGGACACTTTCTCCTTGGCTACAAATGAGCCTGGTTGTGTTAAAATTGTAAATTTATTTTTGCAGACAACTGGTAACCTGGCTCTAAGATTTAAAAATACTATCATTTACTGTGTAGCCCTGGTTGGCCTGGAACTCAAGAAATCCTCCTGCCTTTGCCTCCAAGTGCTGGGATTAAACTTGCAACACCATGCTTCACAGGGGCTAAAATTCTTAAGTCAAAGCACCATGGGGTGAAATGAGTCTTTCTGGTGTTTGAAGCTGTATTGTCAATGCAGTAGAAAGCAATTTCAGTTGTTTTTGATTATTTTATTTCACGCATATGAGTGTTTTGCCCAGATATATGTCTGTGTACTACATGTGTACCTGGTGCCCAGGGAGGCCAGAATAGGGTATCAGTGCTCATGGAACTGGAGTTACATGGAGTCACCATGTGGGTGTTAGGAATCCAATCCAAGTCCTTTGCAAGAGTGGCCACTGCTTTTAACCACTGAGCCATCTCTCTAGCTCTTAAAAAGCAACTTTTAATATTGCAATTTACAGGCTATATCTAACATTTTATAGCTTTAAAGCTTTCTTTTACAGGACCTCACTATGTAGCTCTTGGCTGTTCTGCAACTTACCATGTAGATCAGGATGCAGAGATTTGCCTGCCCGGCCTCCTGAGCGAGTGCTGAGACTGAGGGGCATTCTTTACCTCACTCAGCTTTTAACTGCCTTATTTATGGTGGGTACTTCTGGAAAATGAGAACTAAGGACAGACTTTTGAGCAAAATCAGATAGAAACATTTTTCTTCTCATTTTTTTACAGTTTCTTCTTAAATTTAAAGAGGGTTTTTATTGTTTGTTTGTTTTGTTTTGTTTTGTCTTTTTGAGACAGGGTTTCTCTGTATAGCCCTGGCTGTCCTGGAACTCACTCTATAGACCAGGCTGGCCTCGAACTCAGAAATCTGCCTGCCTCTGCCTCCCAAGTGCTGGGATTACAGGTATGCCCCACTACTACCGGCCTAAAATAAGAGTATTTAAATGACAATAAAACAAAAACTGACAAGCTTAGCCCACACATAATAAGCTCAGGGACACAAATTCAAAGGCTGAGGAAAAATCAACACAGCTATAAATGATTTTTATACAGAATGATTGATTCAGCGATAGCCGGAAGCCCACCCTTTCTTCATTTAAATTATTAGTTTCAGACCTGACAGAATTTGAAAATAATGAAAGGAAATTGTTTGACTGGACCTTGTGAATCTGCAGGTTAGACAGGATTCTCTACTCTAGAGAGGTAACAAGTCAAATGAGTTGTCACGACCAGAGCCAAGTGCAAATGGACTCTGATGACATTGGAGGGAGAGAACCACTCTCAAGCCCCACTGTAAAAGACTCAGACATGCATAACGGGCAAGTTCTGGAAGTGAGGACAATGGATTTGGTGAATAGCCTTGCAGCCTTTGCCATCAATTCGTGTACATAAAATTGACCCACCTAGGTCCACAGATGGTTTCTAATACAGTCCTAGAATTGTGCTCTCACCACTGGCTAGTGTTTGTGATCTCCATTCCTCTTACCCCCCCAACCCCCACCCCGCATCTTTACCGCCAATCCCTAATTTTTATTTAGGCTCTTTTGATTTTTTAAAAAATGTTATTCTTTAAGAATTTCATCCATGATTATGAACTGTATTTTTTTTATTTTAAATATATGGGTATTTGAATATATATGTCTTTGTATCCATAGAGGCCAGAGGAGTGTATCAGATCTCCTGGAACAGGATTTATGACTGGTTATGAGCCACCACGGGGATGCTGGGAATCGAACCTGGGTGGGTGCTCCGGAAGGTCAGCCAGTACTTTTAACACTGAGCCATCTTTCCAGCCCTACAATGTATATTTTACTCACCCCCAACTTTCCCCTCTGATCCCTCTTGGACTCTTCCCCATGTCTACCTCCCAACTTCGTAGCCTCCTTTTGCCATCAGTAACTCATCAGTTCAGTTAGTGATCTGCGCGCACGCGCGCGTGCACACACACACGCACACGAGAGCATTTGGGGCAATTCACTACTTGTTTCTGCCTTTTATCTCTTAATGGAAACATCTCAGTTGTGGACTCAGCCTCAGGTTTTCTTGCGGCCAGATGTTATCAGCTCTGTCTCAGTGTAGACCTGAGGGATGAGTGTGGCAGATCACACAGTTCCTCTGTTGCCACCGTGAGCACTGCTGAACGGTTTCTGTAAACGCTTGTGCCATTGCATTTCAGCATCTGTGGCTCTAACTTCTAGATCCTTGCCAACATGTGTTGTTTGCCTTTAATTATAACTAAATCACTTCTGTAATGAATGATGGTCATGAACATATTTTCATTGTGTGGCCATATTTAGTACGATAATTCTAAAACATTCGAAGCATCCACGTGTTTCTCACTCAGTTCAGCGGTGACTAGTAAATCTTGCTGCTTGGGTATTGAGTATGTACGTGCAGGTCAGTAAGCCATTATTCACCTCTTTCTTCATCTAAAGTGATTCATAGGAACCAAGTTGCTAATTTCGCTATAGAAGTGCATGTAGCTCATAATAATTGAAGAATAGTAAAATGTAAGTACAAAATAATACTGAAGTAGCAAATCAGTGTCTTTGAGCATACAGCTCAGTGGTCATAACATAGTCACACAGTGATCTGCTGCAGTGCCCCAAGAAAACATTAGAGTTCCCGCTTTCTATTTATACTAAGAATTCAACTTCATTGGTTCTTAATATATTGAATGACAGCAGAGTGGGTAGAAAGGCAGTGGGGTGGGCGGTCCACCACTCTTGGAGGAGTTAAAATAATTTTTACCAATGGTCTGTGTTTTTGAAATGTCATGATGAAACCCATTATTTTGCATGCCAACTAGAAAAGATAATTTAAAATATCAGCTTTTCCATAGAGATGTATAATCAAGAAGGTTTGCAGGGCTCTAACGTAGTAAATAAAGTAGTTAAGTGAAGCTGAGAGTTAAAGTAAACTTACAGAACTCACCTTAATGACTAAATTTCATTCAAGAAGAAAAAATGACTATATAAGAATTATGATAGCTGTTGTTTCTGTGAATCTGACTGAGATTTGATTCAAAGCACACAGTTATGTCTTTTTTGAAAACAATGTCTGGAATCTTTAACTTCCAGATCATTGTAGTCTTGAGTATATAGTTGTTTACTATTATGGGAAGGTGTCATGTCATTGGCAAAGGCTTTAATTTTCTCTTTTACTCATGTGTATAACTGGGTGGTAGAATGCTGATCTACATAAGAAAACACTTTTTATTTTTTTTACAGTGAGGTTTTCTAGAATGTGCTGTGTTGTAGTCATTGACCTACTTAGAGAAATTAGCATCTTCCTTCTGTCCATTAGGTTATTGCTTCTTGGGTGGAATTTAATGAATATTAATAACTCAGTTCAGAAGGAGGTAATTTATTAGAGTTTTACACATTTCCATTTTTATGTTATTTGTTTTCCTTGTGCTTTATGTACCATACGTCCTTTACTTCAGGTTGATTAATAGCTGCTTTTTGTTTTTTGCATTATTATGCATTTTCTATATAAGATGTCTTCATATTTTTATTTGTACTGACTAAAATATGCAGTCATAAAATGGGGTGTAAATAGAAGAGAAGAAGTGGTTTCTACTCAGAAGTTTCTGGTAACTTGTGTAGTGGATATCATGATTCAGTTCATGCCCATCGTATGGTGCCTCGTGTTATGTTTGTTCTCGGTTGTTGAAGTCGGAGAAATTGGACAAGCTCATGCCAAGCGCTGTCACATTCTTCACTTCTATCGTACTAATGAACTGAAGACAGGGCTGACTCTTGGATGTTTTGAGATGGGTTGCCCCATATAGGCCTAGCTATCCTGGAACTTACTATGTAGACTAGGCCAGCATTGAACTTAAGGAAATCCTCCTGCCTTTGCCTCCCAGTGTCATGCATCTGACGGAGCAATGCTTACCCAACCCCTTTTCAGGATGTGGATCATTGCTGGTTAGCTCGCTAACCAGGGAGTGCAAGATAGCCTAGCCACAGTAGCAGCAAGCACTGCAGTCTGGTGCCTAAGGGGATGCTTCTCTTGCATCTCAGCAGCCTCCTTACCTGCAAGCGGTATTCTACACCTAGACTAGCATCTTCTCTGCTTGAGTCCTCCAAACACCTCACTGCCAAAGTTCTTCTTTCCTACTTCTAGTCTCCAACTACTCTGGTTGTCCTCACAGAAGGGATGAAATCAGGGTCTGACAGCTGCAGTGCACAGGCACAGAGCACTTGAAGCTGTGCCTCTCGTGTTGCACCACTGAATGTATTTTGTTGAAAGTTGAATCTGACATACAAATAGTAAGATTTCTAGAAAGGAAAAGGACATATGACCTTCAAGGTGGCTCAGCAGGTGAAATCACTTAGTTAACAGTCCAGATGACCTGAGTCCAATCGCCAATGCTCACACACTGTAAGGAGAGAACTGACTCCCAAACATTGTCCTCTGACCTCCACACATACCATGGCACACACTTTCACCAAAAGTAATAGCAAATCACTTTTTTTCATAAATTTTTAAAAAAATGTTTATTTGTTTTACGTATATGAGTATACTGTAGCTGTCTTCAGACATACCAGAAAAGGTTATCAGATCCCAGTACAGATGGTTGTGAGCTACCATGTGGTTACTACCATGTGGCAATTGAACTCTGGACCTCTGGAAGAGCATCAGTGAGTGCTTTTACCCGCTGAGCCATCTCTCAAGCCCAGTAAATCACTTTAAAAAAATAGGACATAACTTTCTGTTTCTTTGTGGCTTTATATTTTTTTAACAGTTTTATTGTCTTATGTTTTGATACTCACTTACATGTTTATCAGTTCCTCTTCTTCACTTCTTCAGTCATGGATGCATCCATGTGAAAATACAATGCCCCTTACTTCATGACGCTTACACTCTAAGGTTCTTTCACAGATACTAGGTGATATTAGGTATCTTCTTTCATAGATATTAGGTATGTCACACACATTGTTAGAGATGCTGCGGTGGGAAAGATGTGAGGATCAGCTGGGGTCAGGGAAAGCTTTGGGAGATCCCCATGGAATGGCCTTTTGGCTGTGAACAGAAGTAGAAACCACGGGAAATGGAGGGCAGAGGTGTATTCCTGAAAGAGGACTCGTGTTGTACAAACTCCTTAAATAGAGACACTCCTAAATTACTGAAAGAAGAGGATGTTTGAAAACTTGAACAGATGCCACTGTGGGTGGGAGTGAAGACTGGAACTGGTGTGGTAGATCAGGGTTTGTGAGAGGACTCTGAGGCTGAGCAGGAGAGCAGCCTGAACATGTGTGGAATTTAAAAGGCTTTTCTGTTTTCACCTTTCCCACATCTTTGTGAATTTCATACTGTGCACTCTAATCCCTCACCTCCCTGTCCCTCACACAGCATACCCTTGTGCCCAAACAGCTTTGCTTACAGATGTTCACTGCAGTGAGTCATGGGTCTGCTTCGAGGCCTCTGGCTTCTGCTGCACTGTCAGTACTGGGTCCTCACCTGGAGTCCTCTGGGGTATCCTGTGGTTGCCCTGTGTTTTAGAGATTGTGAGGCTTTGGATCTGTAGGACCAGCCCCTTCATGTTCTCTAGCAGTTCATAGTGGGGTAGGTGGTGGGGCGGGCCAACTGACGCCCTAGATCTGGGCCTGCGTGGTAGCTGAGTCGGTCAGCCTGCAGGCTCTCCCGCACCCACACCACCAGGGCGAACACTCCAGCACTGCTCAGTGCTGCAACCTTCGACAGGCAGGACCTGCTCTCCTGCCCTTGGTGTCCACTCTCCTGCACCCTCGCCACCAGAGCCAGCTCTACCACTCTGCCCAGTAGAGGTGTGGGCTGCTCTCCCAAGTGATCTCTCCCTCACCCATGCCACCGCACAGTATGAGGGACCAGCTCACCTAGACCCTGGCCACCAGGACCTGCTCTCCCAAGTGCACGGCTCTTAGACATTAACATGGTGCCAGGTGGCAGCCCAGACCAGGAACTTCTGAATGACCTTTGGTGGTAAAAAGGAGTTAGAGACATTGACACAGACCCCTGCTGCTGTGTGGCCAACAACCCAGACGTAGTCTTCAGTGGCAGCATGGCCAGGTCCTCAGGTGGCAGGCAGGCTGATCACATGAGGCTGGCTATTCCTGTCCACTCTCACATGTCCAGTTCCACCTGTCTTCACGGTGCTCAAACTGTTGTGCTTCTCTCTCTCTCTCTCTCTCTCTCTCTCTCTCTCTCTCTCTCTCTCTCTCTCTCTCTCTCTCTCATCTGCCCAGTACTTCCTGACTCATCATAGTGGCTGCCTCTGTGTCTTCCCTAGAAGTCTTGTTCTTGCTGCAGTGTGAACAGTTGAACCAGTGTGGTAGTGGGCATAACGAGTGCTCTAGAGTTAAGTGAGGAAGAGATTTCTCAGTCAACTGTGGATAGTAAGTTCAATTCCAAATCCTGAGTGACAGATGGGAAGGAATGTATCAGGAATAGTATCTTAGCCAGGTTGTGTTAGCAGTGGATTTCCTCTTGAGTATATGAGAAAGCAGCATTTCCAGAGAAAAAACAAAAAAGGATACAAAAAGAAACCAAGGACTGCAATTAGAACAGAGTGGACTCTATTCTTGGTAATTAAGGGGTAGTATTTGTAATTAAATTTTAAATTGAGGTGTGAGGTGTGGGTCAAGCCGTAGAACATTTTGCTAGTTATATGCAGCACCTTGGGTTCTTCCTCAGCACTAAAGTGTTGGCTTAGATTTTTAAAACCTCGGGCAGTGGTGGCGCACACCTTTAATCCCAGCACTTGGGAGGCAGAGGCAGAGGCAGGCGGATTTCTGAATTGAGGCCAGCCAGGGCTACACAGAGAAACCCTGTCTCGGAAAACAAAAAACAAAACAAAACAAAACAAAAAAACAAAAAAGAGATTTTTAAAACCTACTTTTAATAAGGGTTCTTAAATGCTTTAGCCTCCCTTCACCAGAGGTAGTGGAAAAGAAAGGCTATTAGCATATAGGGGAATTGGACCTGTTTAGAAATAGTTCTTTAGAGCAAATCCAATCCACTTTATTAGGATATCAGCAGTTCAGTTTACACAAGTCAGCAGCGAAAGCTTGTTCTGCTCACACCATTCACAAATCAGCAACGGCAGGTCAATCCGGAAGAAGCCTCTAGGCTCTGCTGTATGCCGTTTAGGAGTTCCTTTGGGGATTTTAATCTCCAGTTGTCAGGACACCAGCAGTGTAGTTCAGGATAGTAAACATGACCCAGTAGTGTTGGCATGACCCAGGAGAAATAGCCAGGTCTCTGCCAAATGGGCACGAGTCAGCAAGAGCAACCAGGACCAGCAGGGACGCCAGGAGAAGCTCTCTGTCCTGCCTCTCTCAACAAAGTGAAGATCAGCAAAGACCTGAGACCAACGAAGCATTGCACAGCGCCATGTAAGCCCACCGTAACTGCCTGTGGAGTCTTATTTATACCCCCTCCCGCACGCCTTGCCTCAGCAAACGCCACATGAGTCTGTATCAGCTGACATACCCAGAAACTTCCACTTCACTCTGCCCGTCCTCCCACGTCCACAGAAGGGGCAAGAAGCTGCCAGAACACCAGAACACCACCACAAGTTTTTTGGTGCATTTCTTTCTATGAAGTCATGACAAACAATGACCTGTAAGGAATGGCAAGGTGTACAAATACCATCTAGTGTCGTCCACCAAGTGCTGAGTTACATTCCTTCTTAACATCATATGACCTGTGTCTGCTTCAGCGAAACATTGCTTCATGTGTCTGCTTTAGCAAAACATCCTTTCACCTGTGTGCCCCAGCAAAACATCATCTAGCATTACTGCCTTTAAAAAACAAATCAGAAGTTTCCACTTCACTAAAGGAAAATCAAAATGTATCCAATGACAATCTCTTGGGGAGGGATTTATGGGTAGGGTTTTTGTTTGGGGAGAGGTTGTTTTGTTTTGATTTTGTTGTTGTTTTAATCTTTGCTATGTTTTTTTTTTTTTTTATTTCCTGGGGTGGGTTTATATTATCCTAAAATCCCTTTTTCATATATGAATAATTGCTCTTTTTTTTAAAGATTTATTTATTTTATTTATATGAGTACACTGTAACTGTCTTCAGACACACCAGAAGAAGGACTCGGATCCCATCACAGATGGTTGTGAACCACCAGGTGGTTACTGAGCAGGACCTCTGAAGATCAGTCAGTGCTCTTAATCACTGAGCCATCTCTCCAGCCTCATAAAACATCAATTTCTTTAAAGCTGAGCTGCTTAGAAACTAAAAGTTAGGTATGCACAGCAAAGTCAAGGATGTGACAGCTCACTGAGGTGCGGTGCTGTCAAGGCTGAATTCCTGGACTCTGAAGAGACTAATTTTTACTCTGGGAAATGATTTACTATTGAATCTTTCAATGTTTCTTTTAGGGATCGTGTTAAAAGCACTGGAAAAACATGTATGGGTTGATTGAAAATGCTTGTGTAAGAAACTCTGTGCTGTATAGTTAAATCAGTAAAGAAGGGACTGTAGAAGGACTGGCGGTGTGAGGGGACAGCTGCGGCTTCATTACTGAATCTGTGGAAGATGTAAATGTTGTCTCTCTAATGAGTTTATGTGGAGCCCTGCCTCCAGTCTAGGAAAGTGAGAGTGACAAGCAAGATTGTTTCTGGGAATTGTATATGCTATACCGATTTCAGTCTACTGGCATCAGCGCACTGTATAGTTTATGTATTACACCAGTGGCAGATATTCATACACATCAGAAGGTACTCTTGATTCAGTGCCTAGCAGTGTAATAAAAAGGGGGTGATGGTAGGGGTGTTCTGTGGTCTCTAATAAGCAATATCTCAACGGGCCCTGTCAGATTCTATGAAAAGTCCACAAGATGATGTATTATGTTAATTACCGTCCTGTGGCTTTCATGCTGTTAAGCCTACAAATGCAGCTACATTTTGAAGTTGATTTAAGAATATATTTCAGCCAGGATGAAAGCACTCCTTATTGTGATTAATGTCATACAATATTTATTCTCTTGTTCTCCTTTTGCCTTTGCTTTGGAATGCTTAATTTCTCTCCATAAAGTAGGAATTAGCCTTGAGATTTAAGCTTTTTCTAGTTTATTTTTAAACCTATTAGATGATCCCGCTTTTGGCTTTTAGTGTCTTATAATTTTAAAGACCAGCATTTTCAAGAGAGAATTCCACGATTGTATCGTTGTTTAATTCCATACTGAACAGGTTCAGTCACCAACCGATTCTCATAGTGACACCATAGACCTGGAATGGATATGGTCTCCAAAAAGCAAGCTGAGTTTACAGCTGCCTGTAACAAAGTATTTTCTTACACATGAAGAGCTTATAGAGGTTTGGGAAACTGTTTTCTGTGAACAAGCATCAAGAAAGACTGTTGGTTTTTTTGGCAGGTGATTCCTGCTTGGCAAGTGCTCACTCCATCGTTGCACTCATTGCCGGCCGGGGTAGGGAGATGTGGGCTCAGGGGGCTGGAACACATTTTCTAAGCAGTGATGCTTTAAAGGACAGAAGATACATGTGTGCCCAGTACTGAGCTACTTTGCTGCCTTACTCCATTTCCATACAACTCTTTTAAGAGATACAATTATAACCACTTAGGTTTAAAGCAGACATGATTTTATGAAGCTGAGCTCAAGCATTGCTTCTAAGATTTGAAAAGGATGTTATGTTAGCAAAGATCAGTTAACCATTGGCCACACTACCTATGTCAGATCAGCTGGGCCAAGTAGATGAAGATTTTAAAATGGTCTTGCAATTAGGTGGGCAGTGTTAATAACTTAATGATTCCAGGGGCTGGAGAGATGACTCAGTGGCTAAGGGTGTTTACTGTTTATGCAGGGTTCAGTTCCCAGCACCCATATTATGGTTCACAACTGCCTTTAACTCCAATTCTGAAGGACCCAACCCCCTCTTCTGTCCTCTACAGTCACAGTCACTGCCATTTCTCCCTCTTCTGCATTTCTCTCTCCTGGCCACTCCTCTGCCTGGAAGATCTGCCCCTACTTCCTGCCCAGCTATTGGCCATCAGCTCTTTTTTTTTTATAACCAACCAGCAGCAACATTATCTTTAGGCAGATGAGAAAGGAAGAACATTTACAAAATAGAAAACGCAGTGACTGGCCACAGAAATAACAAGACCAGAATTCTGCCTGCACTTGGCTCTCTGCCAGTACAGAATTAACTATTGAAAATACAGAGACGTGCCTTCATACAAGGTTTTTTTGTTTTTTAAAGTCACTCCAACAAAACCTCCCTAGTGGTTAGCAAGTATCTTGCCTAGGAAGTGAAAATCTCAGACTATAAACCCTGCTCTGCAGGTAATGAACTCAGACAGAGATTGGGCATGCACTTCCTAGGAAGAGGAGAGACCT
The DNA here is from genome assembly GCF_947179515.1 of Apodemus sylvaticus. Lineage (NCBI taxonomy): Eukaryota > Metazoa > Chordata > Mammalia > Rodentia > Muridae > Apodemus > Apodemus sylvaticus. Next base: position 73,448,302 of record NC_067474.1, read on the forward strand.
TTCCAGGCACTCAGACTGTGTACTAATGGGCCACACTAGGGTTAGAACCATCTCAGGACTTGTTTAAAAGGCAGACTCCTGTACCCTGACAGCCTTAAATTAATTCCATGCTGTGGTCTCACCCCCACCTCTCAAAATACAGCTTTGCGGTCTGATTTAGTTTACAGAGAGATAGCTAGTGGCACAGATAGGAAAGAAACAGGCCTTTCTTTTGCTCTTGACACCCCTTGTGTTGATTTAATAGATAGTATGACATTTTGTGGTCTATTTGTGTTTCTAAATTTCTGCTGAGGAAATTCTCCAGAGGCTGTGTAGTCACATAGTGTACCCATCATGATTATAAACAGGTGATTGATACCATTGAGTGAGTTTTGCTTCAGTAAAAGAAACTAGCAAAAATCACACTAGATGAACTGCACTATTCCTGGTCTTATGTTCTTGGAGAGAGAGAGTGTGAGTGTGTGTGTGAGTGTGTGTGTGTGTGTATGTGTGTGTGTGTGTGTGTGTGTGCGTGCGCACACTCTCATATGAACTGTGGAACTGTGCTTTACTACAATCGGAAATAACTGGTCAGATGACTGCAGTAGCAGAGATACCTGGCTTCACTTAATGACGTTAACAGTCCTAGAAAGTAGCCTAGGTTTAAAGTCCTAGCAAAGGCAGAAAGCGAGTGAGGAACAGGCTTAAGAGAGAAGAAAGGCAGTGACTTTTTAATGTATTTCATGGCAGTTGTAAAATTTTCACAATTTATTTTCTGTATTTTAGGCAAGCATAGCTTACTGTTGTAGATATTAAGAGCTGTTGCTACTTTCAAAAATGATGCATAAATGTTGCCAAGTAAGTTTGTATGACTACTAGCAAAATTTAGGTTGTCTGTTTCCTAAGATTATCAAACAGGAATCTTACTTCTCCAACATAGAAGTCATAAGAAATTTGTTTCTCTCAAACAAGATACATTATCAGCCAGTATATTATCTTAGTAAAGATCAGAAAAGGAAGAGGGAGCTGTTGTCTACCTTTATAGATAATTATATTCTGATACAGACTTTTGTTAAAGCATTATTTGTTTTCTTATCCTAGTAAGATGAAGATGCTATCTTTTTTTTAAAGAGATTTATTTATTTATTTTCTGTATATGAGTACACTGTAGCTGTACTGATGGCTGTGAGCCATCATGTGGTTGCTGGAAATTTGAATTCAGGACCTCTACTGGCTCTGGTTGGCTCCGGTCCACCCCGCTCACTCTGGCCCTGCTTGCTCCCGCCTAAAGATTGATTTATTATTATATCTAAGTACACTGTAGCTGTCTTCAGTCACACCAGAAGAGGGCATTGAGTCCAACTACAGATGTTTGTGAGCCACCATGTGGTTGCTGGAATTTGAACTCAGGACCTTTGGAAGAGCAGTCTTAACCACTGAGCCATCTCTCCAGCCCGAAGATATTATCTTGTAGCAGTTTGTGTTGTTTTGAGTTGGGTTTGCTTTGTGTTTTTGTTTGAGATGGTTTTACTATGAAGCCTAGGCTAGCCTTAAACTCACACTACTGGCCTCAGGTTCTGAAGGGCTAGGTGTACAGGTTTGTTCCACCATACCCAGCAAGCAGGTTGTTGTGATGGCCAGTAATTCTAATTTCCTAGGGAAATATCCCTGAGGAAAGCCACTAGGGCCTCTTAGGCCATTTCATACCATCATTATGGATAGTCAATCACACCAACCCTGACCCCCGCTGACTGTTAACAGTCTTAAAAATGGATCAAGTGAGGCTTTGAAATCTGATTGTGATACCACAAATTAAATTCCTGGCCCTTGCTTTATTCTTAATGCTTTCTAAATGCAGTCAGCACAGTTTCTGAAGTGAACTAAGTAACCACCCAGTTATGTTAGCAACTGCCCTTTGACCTTAGTGCTGACTCAGCAGCCAGTGCTTACTGACCACCTTCGCCTGCATTTCCAGACTTGGGCTAACACATTGAAGTCAAATGGGTCCACTGCACAGAGAGAGACAGATATAGAATAACCAACATGTGCCAGGTGATGATAGGTGCTGGAGGCAGCAGTGGCAGAGAAGGAAGGAGTGAAGGATGGCAGGGGCAGGGGATGGCTGTCAGTTTGTTGGTTGATTGGTTTAGAAAGTAACCTATATTAGATTTTTGACATTTGGGGGTTCTTTGCATTTGGTGCTGTCTCTCTGGTCCCAGCCCCACTGGTCTAGCTTTCTCCTCTTCTGACTGTCCCCTAAACAGGAGTCAGTGCTTTACCCCCAGGAGCTCACAGTTTCTTCAGGGATACACCGCTGTCCTTTGTTGCTTAATCAAATGGCACCTGACCTTCCAGAACATCTCTCACTCCCTCCTAGGTTAGACACAGATGAAGCTCCCTTACGGCCCAAGCTTGAAGATCTCAACTCCCATAGAATCTGCAGCACTGCAGAGTCATGCCTGGCCTATTGAACTAATTTTCTGTGCATTGCTGATCTCCCTAACTGTGACATCATCTTCACAGTGGTTATCCACAGAAGTTCTTCAAATGCTCAAAGCTAATGGTACCCATGAGTATGGAGTCATTACTGATTCCAACCTCAGCCTCCTGTATATAAATCTGCTCACCAGATATTTTCTTTTTCAAATGTAAAATGCATTCTTACTTCATGCTTACTTCTTAACCATGGGCTTATTGTTCACTAGTTTATAGAGAATTAAGTGAAAGATAAGACAGAAATACTCCTTGTTATACATGAAAGCAATAAAGAAGTTAAACATTGGGAATTGTTTGATATTACTGCAGATGTATGACTTTAATAACAGCACACGGGGATGCCATAGCTAAGTTTGTGCCTGTTTTAAACTGAATGCAGCAGCAACAGAAGCAAATGTGTCTGGGTTTAAATCTGACATAGATCTCCTCAAATTAAATGAGAACATAAGATACTGCACTAATTATGTGTGTTTCCATGTCATCTCCTAACAAGGAAGGGAATAATTGGATTAATGGAGCATGGAGACAGTGAGCCGTGGGGAGCTGGGAAGTGATCTGGGCGGCTGGCTACATTTGCTGAAAATGCTGCTTTTCTTCACAGCACTTGGAAGAGCGTACTGAAGATTGACTTCTGTGACTGTCCCCACACTTGGATAAATCCCCCCAAGCTTGTCATCTAGCCTCTTTCTGTCCTGGGCTATTGCTTGGTGTGTAGGTGAGGCCCATCTCTGAGTTGAAAATGGAAGAGTTCTTAGGTTTCAGGCAGCTGCCCAGTGGGTAGGCAGACACTGAGTGGGAAGTGAAGCCTTGTGGGAAAGCTCCTTAGACCCTAAGTTACACGAGGTCTGTCTACATACAGCAGTTAGGCTGTTAGGCGTACAGGCTGGTGGAAGCAGGAGACATTCTTTTCATCCCTGCATGTTTACATGATTCAAATACTTGAATACTAGGAATATGGCTCAGTTGGCAAAGTGCTTTCCATGCAAACACAAGGACCTGATCAGATCCCTAGTACCAGTGTAAAAGGTCGTATTGTGTGTTCAGAATTCCATTCCTGGGGAGGCAGCCAGGCTAGCAAATTGGTGAGTTCTAAGTTCAGTGAGGGACTCTCAAAAAATTAAGTGGAAGGGCCGAAGAGATGGGTGAATGATAAAGGGTTGACCATGCAAGAATGAATTTGAATCTGCAGAGCTAAATCTAGGTCTGATGATCTAGAATGCTGGGCCTTTTGCAGTTAAATGGAAGAATTCCAGATGCTTGCAGGCTAGCTAACAGGTATATGCAGTGGTGAATTGCCTCAAGGTAGAAGGAACACTGAAGATTGTCCTCTGACCTCTGCATGTGCACCCACACTCGTGCAAGTGAGTACACATGCACACGCATCACAATCAATTGTAAGGTGGGGAACAGTTGAAGATAACCGTGGACAGCCTCTGACACAGCTACACATACACAAAAACCAAACACTTGCTTTGATTGGAAGACAATGACTTATATCTGCATGTCCTTGGCTGCCCAACCCTGCTTTGCTAACTTTTCTTGGCCTTTGGGGTTTACTGAGATGTTGGATTTATATGTAGTGGAATGTCACCCTCAGAGAGGATGCAGCACCTGCCAATGCACAGCCATGGGTGAGAGAGAGAAAAAGAAGCCCAAGGTTCCTTCCATTCCTAGGCATTACAGCAGTAGGCCCGCCAGCCAAACTCTGACATTTCACTAGAGAATGATGGAAGAAGGATTTCTTCTAATATGGCTCACAGGTTCGCTAGGTTCACAGATATTCTGTGTATGTTATACCTAGTTTAAAAAACAAAAACAAACAAAAAACTTTAAAAAGGAATGGGGTGGAAACTTCCAAAACTGGAGACAAATGCTCGATAGTTGCAGTTGCTTTGTTTTACTGCTGGTTTTCTCTGGCCTTACTTGATTTTGTTATCATCTGAGAACGTGTCACTTGTACAGGGTTTGAAAACTATGTCCTTGCTCTCTCCATGCAAGTGCTGGAGAGTGCCTTCCCTTCCTCCTGCCTCCTGGGGTGCATTCCAAGCTGCTTGAAAAGAGAGGCTACCACAGCTCCCTTGGGCTGGTCTCCTGCATGTGCACATCTGTTTGTTAAGGACACTTGAGACCTAGCAGAATGGAGGGAAAGCATTTCAAGCCATGCCAGGCTGAGGGTGTCTGGAGGAGGTCAGCTCAGAGTGCAGTGGGTTGGAGTTGAAGTGTGGCCCAGGCAGATGGAGGAGAGCTGGCCTCCTGGTTGGGGACTGTGACCCGTGCCAACTCCTGCAACACATCAGCCCAGTTCAGGTTCACAGCCATCCTCAGCTGCCCTGCAGCAACTGCTGGGGCTTCTCTGAGTGCGGAGCACCTGGGTGTATGCTCACACGTCCTGAAATCAAATTTCAACTTCTCTCTCCCTCTCTCCCTTGCTTCCTCTCTCCCTCTCTCCCTCTGCCCACCCCCGTCTCTCATAAAATTATTAAATACTTTACAAACTAAAAATGAGCACTGGCCAAGTAGAGTTGGTCCCTCAGAGTGGGATTTTGATGGTAGCTACTGAGTACCTGTGGATATACACACCCAGTACAGGTATATATCAGGTGTGATGGATTCACACACCCGGAACAGGTATATATCGGGTGTGATGGATTCAGGTGGCAGGGTACACGGACAGTCTCAGACCCCATATGAACGTTGAGGGGCTGCAAGTTATTTCCCTGAAGTTGCCTGTGAATGTTTATTTCCTAGAAATCCTTTGAAGTTTGAAAACTGCTTTTAGATATTTGCATAGCAGCCAAAGTCAACACGTGCTGGCCTCTGGCTTTCCTTGTCAATAGTCCAGGAAACCAGCTGGTGAAAGGTTACACTCAACCCCTGCCTCTTTGTTTTTAATGAAAAGGAAGCTGGCCGGCTTTGTTAATATATAAGCAATTTCAACTACAGAGAGAGACTGAAAGTTCAGCTGTTGAGGCATGAATTCTGTTTTTGTGCTTCCATTTTAGAAATGTCATGTCTCAGGTGTGCCTATGTACATAAGGAATTCGGAAATCTGTCCTAGAATTTGTCATTTAAGAGAAACACAGTAATATATGATAATGTTTTACAAAAAGTAGTTTATTCTGTGAAAAAAAATCCAGCATATTAAAAACTCTATTGTGGGGTATAATAATTACAAACACTATCACTGATAAGTCTTGCAAATTAACCTAAAGTTTTCCTTTATAAATATTTTCAATAAACAAAATGCTATTGCCTTATACACAAGAGTCCTGAGTTGTATTTTTTGTTTTAAATTAAGTTCCATGCTTCTCTCTTAAAATCAATAGGAAAACCAGTTTCATTGCATATCAGTAGATAGGCTGGTTTTCTACTGTGTGATTCTGAGTTTTGTCCAGACCATGTCTGATACACAGAACAGGGGGTTTTTAGCCAAGTTGTCTTGGTTTTTGTTTTGTTTTGTTTTGTTTTGTTTTTAGTTAGTTCGTTTTGCTGTCACTGGGTTTCTCTGTGGAGCTGGCCTCAAACTCACAGAGATCCACTTACCTCTGCCTCCCAAATGCGAGGATTAAAGGCGTGTGCTACCACCACCTGGCTAAGCCAAGTATTTTTATTAGTAAAGTTAAGGTCTCAAGTTTCATGTCACTGAAATGAAATCACTTAGTGTTTCTTAGACTTTTTTTTTAAATGGGCAAAATAGAGTTTCTTACACAGGATACTGGCATAGAGCTTGTTTCTGAGCCTGGGTGGGCTTTAAACTTGAGAGACCTGCCTCCTGAAGAACTTCTTAGGGAGCAGGGATTATAGGTTGAGCCTGGGATACTGGTTAGAATGCAGATGCCTAGGCCTGCAGCAGGTGGCCCACGTTTACTGAAGCATGGTCAAGAGTGAGGCCTCCACCTTGGACAGGGCTACTTAATGGGGATCATAGCTTGTGCCGCAGTCCTTCCGGCAGAGAGGAGATAATAAATCAAGAAAACGAACCACTGAACCAAGAGAGACCTTTCTCTCGCCTCACATTTAAGTTTTTCTTGTAACCATGAAGTTTGCTCCCAGTTGTCCTTTAAAAGAGCAGATAGATTCGGATCACTTCCTTACAAACTTTTGCTCTCCATAAGGAATATTTATAAATTGTGTTCTAAATTCCTACAGAAGAGCAGGTATCAAGCACACTGCCATCTAGTGCACCTAGCCCTTTCTGAATAGACTTCCATGATGTGTTACCGTAACAGAGCAGCCGGTGGAGCCAGCACTACCTCCGTTTTTACAGATGAAGTGATTGTACCAGCTTGGGGAGGGGTGCCTCACATGCACATAGGACAGAATGCACATCTCCGCCCACGGTTTTCCTCAGACAGAGACTACCTTCATTTTCACCCTTACAAAAGCCTTCACTCACTACGCTATGTGACTCAGGGCTAGCAAGCTGGCCGTGCAAGCCTGGGGACCGAGGTCAGTCCCTGGAGCTGTATGAAAATGGAAGGATTCGCACCTAGACCCACTCAGATGCATCGTGCATGCACACCACACAGTGACAACAAAGCATTTTTAGGGAGAAGTTCTCTCTCGTTGTCAGGATGGGCCATATCTTGTCCAGTACATTTATGAATCTGAATTTGGCTTCAATAGTGCGATAAGCACAGCCTATCAATACCATTTATATCACTGTTCTCTGAAAAAAAAAGATCCTTCTTCCCCTTTTTCATTATAAAAGGAAACTTGATTTCAGAGTAGCAAGTGCATTGTCTGAACTCATCCACACCCTCTTTGTCCCTCCCCTCCCCCGTTTGTTGCAGACCAGGATGAAAGAGCAGCTGAGCTCAGCAGAGAGCAGAATGAGAAAACCATCCGGAGCACGCAGACCGCGCTCCGCAATTTCCGGGAGTTCCTCATCTCCAAGTACCCTTCCGAAACCAGAGAGATCTATGTCATCCCTTGCAAGGAGCTAGATGCCTACCTTGCCTCCTTCTTCGTGGATGCCAGGCAGAAGGATGGGTCTGAGTACGAACCCAACAGCTTGGCGAATTACCAGTGTGGGCTGGAACGGTACCTGAAGGAACACAGGTATGGCTACAGCATCACCAGGGACAAGGAGTTCAAGCGGTCCCAGGAGGCCCTGAAGCAGAAGCAGATTGAGCTTCGCTGCAAAGGCAAGGGGAACAAGCCACACAAGTCCATGAAGCTCACCTTTGCCGATGAGCTCATCCTGCGCAAGAGGGGCCTGCTGAGCAGGTACAACCCCGAGGGTCTGCTCAACCTCGTCTGGCTCAACAACACCAAAGCTTTTGGGCACTGCACAGGCTTCCATGGATCCACCTTGAAGTGGGGTGATATCCGGCTCCGAGTCACAGAGACTGGGCTCGAGTACTTGGAGTGGATGGGTCAGGACACCGGTGATCTGAATGCCAAAACCAAGAGAGGAGGAACAGACTCGAGAGTCTATGCCACCCAGCATGCCCCACAGACCTGCCCAGTGCAGGACTATAAGGAGTATGCCCAGCGGAGGCCTCCTGCCATGCGCTATGAGGACGCCCCCTTCTACCTGTCCATCAAGCCCGTTGTGAACTTGGCAGCTCTACACTGGTACAACTGCCAGGCCCTTGGCAAGAACAAGCTAGCCAAGATGGTGAAGACCATGTGTGAGAAGGGCAACATCCCCGGCAGGAAAACCAACTTCAGTGTCTATCAGAGCTGTAGCACCCTGTCCGAGGCCCAGAGCAATCAGCTGGTGCTCATCTGCAACAACCTGAGCCAGCAGGCTGCCCAGTCCATGGCCGGCCACTCTGGCAGCGGCAATTTCATTGTCTCCTCCTATGACTCCTCCTCAGACACGGCCTGACCAGGTGGCTCGCTCAAGCCCTCACTTTGGTTTCTGTGTCCCAGGAAACCGTCATGTGTACTGCGTTGTCCCTTCCGCCTGACCTCACTGCTAACTTTATAAAATGCAGATCTCTATTTTTCTTTTTACAGATAAGCCAATGACAATAGTTTAGTATTACTAACCCAGTATTTGTAGGCTTGAGGCAGACAAGTGTGCTTGTGGGTCATGACATAGAATTGCTGTTACAGACTTGGAAAAAACGATAGCGGTTCTCAGGCAACTGTAGAGAAAGAATTCCGTTTAAAAACAAACAAGTCAGAAAGGAAACCGAGAGTCATTCAAGACACTGTGCCCTCAGCGTCTCCTCCTGCCTCACCTCCCGCTTTTAGTCTCCTTCATAGATGGATTTATTTTTTTAATTTTTGAAGATTACATATGAGTCAGGAGGCAGCTTTACTGCCCGTGCAGTATTGTTGAGCCAGATCAGAAAGTAGCGTCATAAGTTCAACATGAAGTTATTTGCATATATTTTTAGTATAGAGTTTTAGCCATGCCTCATTTTCACCGGATATGGAGATCCCAGCATGTAAAGGACTTTCCTTTGGGGAGGTGGGGTGTAGAAGAGGAATAAAGGTGCCATTCTTTTTTTGGAGATGTCTCATTTAAAAATAATATGCAAGGTCTGCTCTGGGTGGGAGGGTGGGTAATAAAAGACTGTTCCCTAGCTCATTTTTAGTGCGGTACTTGGACCTGAATAGAATGTTCTTTGTCTCTAAGTCAGTGGAAATGAGTTTGGTCATCAGATTTACAAGAAATTTAAAACTACCAAAAAATTTGAGAATATTTGAGTATTAGATTGTTATGTCAGGCATGAGAGAGCAGGTAGAGAATTAAGGCCCCACTAAAATGTCTGCGGCATTGGTAGAGCCAAGCTGCAGTATCCCGTTACTGTGTCTAAGCATTTAATGCGGCTCTCTTCCCTAGGGGTTACTTGACTCTGAGCTTAAGATCAAAAGAACATTGACACCCATTTTAAATCACAATATTTAGTTACCAGGCTTAGCAGAATTCAAAGCATGCTTCAGTTTCTTCTCAGTAAATAGAAATGCATTTATCTGTGATTCTCTGTAGTTTGAATAATTTTGGTTAAACATTTGTCATGGTTTTTTAAGTCTTGTTTTCAAGTCTTGAAGACTATAGTACACAATTAGTTAACTATAGTTTCATTTCAAATCTCAAGTACCTGTAGTTTTTAGAGCTACAGTGAGCCTGAGCTGGGGTCGTCCCCATCCTGTGCACTCAGTAATGGGTAAGAACTGCAAACCATCGTCGGTTTGCCACATCTGAGAGCCCTGTTGGGGCAGGCGTTTATTCTTCAAGTCAACCTTGTAACTCACATTAGCTTGGAAGGTAGGTGGTATTTTATATTATGGCAAAAAGACAAATATTTTTATTTGCTTTACTAAGCTGTCACAGAGCCGAGCTCTCCCGTGGCTAGGTGGCTCTTTGCATCAATAAGTAATAAGCACACAAGGACTTCTAGGCTGTGGTCTTCTAGTGCAGAAGTGGCAGGTCTGTGTGGGGCATTGTTGGGTAGAATATCCCCAGGAACTTGTCCTTCCAAGAGAAGTATTGGTAAGAAAAGGTGCATATGTTTCTATGCAAGTATTATCTAAATCTTTTGAACAACCTTAAAGAGAAAGTAAGTTGTTTTTATTTTAGGATGAAATTACAATAAGTCAGCTAGATGAAGAAGGAATAGTCGGCTTCCTCCCTCCCAAGCCTTTTCTGTTCACCCTTTTCAGTATGACCAAGGTGTTGGTTTGAGCCAGAAATGAGAGCAGTGTCTTTGCAGCGCTGAAGGCTGTCTGCTCTAAAGGAGCGCTGGGCAGTTCGTCATGGCTGCACACTGGCCTCCCGCCCCGCTCCCCGTTGCCTCCACTTTTAAACACACAGGGCTTTCTCCCAGTTCCTCTGCAGAACTTCCAACTCTCCTTCTCTAGAGCTGGCCTGTGAGCTTGCGGCAAGCCCAGTAGAAGGGAGCTCTTTAAAAGGCCTTTTTTATGTGGTGTACCTGCCATTTTTAAGGTTTCTATAAACTCTTATCTGAGACATAGTTTGTAAATCCTGATTGTGTTGACAGCAGACTGTTTAAGAAGGCCTGTCCCAGCACTGAACTGAGAGAGCAGACTAGCAGTGTGGAGTCCCTGCTGGTGTGTGCTGCGTACTGCCAGACAAACCCCGCCCTGCTTCATCCTCTGTACTACATCGAGACAATATCACATCAGTAATGTGAACTTTTTTGTTTATTTATGTTTTGCTGTGAGAACTAACCAAATAGGAACACTGTGATATTTAGATTAAAACAACCTTTTGAAAATGGCTTAATAGAAGAAGTATGGCCAGTTTAGAACTTCTTTAAATTATAAGAGTCTGTGACTACCTCTAAATTCTGTGTCTTTATCTCAACAACACCGAGGACATACCACTGCGAACGCCTTTTTTATTATTTGGAATTTTAACTTACAAAAATTATTCTACTCTGGCAGAGGCACATGCCAACATTTATTGTGGTTATTAGGGCTAACATGGAATGTTTCATACATAATATATGTCAACTATTAAATATTTATTTCATAATTTTAACTATGTTAAATGTGCCCTGTTAATTCATTTCCTCTTGAGTTTTTTGTTGTGTTTAGTTCTGTTTGATACAGGGTTTCACCACATAGGCCGAAATGGCTTTAAACTCCTAATCCTCATCCCTCTGCGTGAGTGCTAGAGTTGCAGTAACACTATATACAGCTTTTTCCCTAAATTAAGGTATTACCTGGTCTATAATATAATGTCTGCATTTTTCAGTTAGAGTCTTATTAGTGGAAACGCTGGCATTAACTAACATCCAGAGCTGTGATACCAATGAGTTTATTAACATGAAAATTTATGGCCATATAGGCGAATATTTAATGAAAATTTAGTTGGTGAGAAGTCTGTAAAGATGTACACAGAATTCTTCCTGTTCTCAAAGAAAATGTAAAGATGATATAATGAAAGTTTCATTTTTGGGAACCCAGCACCCCCAAAAAAGTCTCTGTACTGATCCCTTCTGTCTTATCTTGTGAACTTTCTGCTTCTGCAATTACATAAGTCCTTGAGTATTCCTCTTTGCTGCAGTGTACCCTACTTCTTTGAGTATTTAATGAAGACTTTTCATTAGAGCTTGTCTTAAAATTAGTATGGTGAGGGTATTTGTGTGGTGGTCCCTGTGTTCACACAAGTGTACACACGGGAGAGAAAGGATCTGTTGTGGCGGTCCTTTGTTAGAACATACAGTGTTCCCTTCAGCAGGTGCTTCTCGTTGTCGTTATTAATAATCACCTTAAGTTATTATTCTCCCTCTTCATGAAGGAGAAAATCAAGTTGCCCGTGTCACAGAACAAATGGGTAAGAGCAGCTGTCCTGTCCCTGAAGTACGTCTGGATCTAGTTGTCCCCTTCACTGTGACTGCTGTGGCTGGCGAGTCTTGCTTGTGCCCCTGGTAATTCTGCAGTAGGCTCTCTGCAGGAACAGGCAGAAGATAAACTCCCAGGTGTAAGACAGTGTTTTTGAGAAGGGGTCCAACAGGTATACTAGGCTGCCGTTTCCTAAGGTAGAGATAGGGCTGCCATGAGATCTTCAGCAGTCCTCACCACTAAAGGGGCTGGGAACCCAGACACACTGCAGATGCTGTCTGCCCATCACTGCTGGGTTCCGACATATAAAGGGGAACGTGTCGTTAGCTTACCAACAACTCTGAACTTACCATTCGTTCTAAGCAGAGAAAAGGAAGGGGGATCTTAAAGGGTCCCGAATAACTTAAAAATTGACCAGCTGGGTTTGCTGGAACTAAGTGAAAGATCCTATTTAGTATTGAAAAAGTGGTTTCTTAAAAATATGCCATTTGGGGGCTGGAGAGATGGCTCAGCACTTAAGAGCACTGACTGTTCTTCCAAAGGGCCTGAGTTCAAATCCCAGCAACCACATGGTGACTCACAATCATCTGTAATGAGATATGATGTCCTCTTTTGATGTGTCTAAAGACAGCTACAGTGTACTTATATATAATGATAAATAAATCTTTTTAAAAAATGCCATTTCTATATACTAAGTTGAGATTTAGTATAAACCATGGTGAATTATTACAATATTAACAATATTAGTTAGGTCTTGTGAATAAAACCATTGTCTGTGTTGAATTGTGATCTCAGAGGCTACCCGTAGAAAGGACCTAGGAAGGTGTCCAGTGGCTGTTGGGATTTAGACTAGGAAACCCTCCTGTATGGAGGTGGTAAGAAAGAGCATATGCACACACACACACTCACTGGGCACCTCAGAACACACACACACACACACATGCACACGCACACGCACATTCACTCTCACTCACTGGAGACTACCAGTCCTTAGGCCTTTTTTCCTTTGAGATGCTGTATTAAGTGGGTCCATGTTTCTTCTGTTAGACACCCTTCACATGGTCTTCATCACAACAGGAAACAACCCCCTTGAGAAACGAGATCAGTACCTGAGTCCTACCATTTTGTTGGGACTAGAGCTGGTGAACCCTGGCACCCAGAGTCCCTGTCCATTTATAAAAATGATAGAGTTTAGAGAATTATTCCTACCTACATGGACAGATGTTAACCCCAATTAAAGTGTGTTTTTCTTCTTTTCCAAGCTGTATTTTAAAATCTCATGTGTTTTCGCCTTGTTTTTTTTTTTTAAGATTTATTTATTTATTATATGTAAGTACACTATAGCTGTCTTCAGAGATATCAGAAGAGGGCATTAGATCTCATTACAGATGGTTGTGAGCCACCATGTGGTTGCTGGGATTTGAACTCAGGACCTTTGGAAGAACAGTCAGTGCTCTTAACTGCTGAGCCATCTCGCCAGCCCCTTCGCCTTGTTTTTTAAAGATTGGATCTCACTGTGTAACAGAGATCTGACTGCCACTGCCTCTGCCTCTAGAGTGCTCAAATTAAAGGTGTGTGTACCACCAAGCCCAGAATTAGCCCCCACATTTTTTATAGGCTGTTTGGATGTAAAACTTAACTTTTCATTGTATCGGATTATGTATTGACTTTAACCCTGCTTCATTGTGAGATTAGAATAACCTCTAGTGTAAATGGTTCTTAATAAATGTCACTCAGTTTGTTCCACTTACATTTAGTTTCCAGTTACACATGGGGAGGCAGACTACCTGCATCGTACCCAGTTGTAGATCATGGACCAAAAGGCAATTTCTGTTCATTGGCATTCTCTGGAGCTCAAACTGTTCAGTATCCATATTGTTGGTCTGAGACATAGTTTGTATGATCTGACTATTTGGGACAGACCTTCAGTCAAAAGGAATACATTTTTATCAACATAATTAAGATTTTCTAAAGTGTATTTGTTTAGTGAGAAGGGGAAAATAGTAGCCGATGATACAGGTCTCTAGCAGGGAGATTAGAAATGCGAAGCATGGTACTTGTATTAGCTTGACTTTTTTCTGTAAAGAAATTCAAGCATAAGAAATTTCCCAGATATAATTAAAAACTTATCAGAATTGGTGGAAACAATATCAAATTTTATGATTTTTTTAAAAGTACAGTGTAATTGTCTTTTTACAGATTGTTTGTCTTGGTATGACACTGGAATTAGCTTTTCTACCATTCTGCATTTGTTTCAGTGGGAGCTTTAAGAGTGCTGTGGCCTAGTTTTCTTGTTTGTGGTAGGTAGAATAGGCATTGGTGATCTAGAATCCTAACAATTATTGTGCTTACAGTGTTTCTAGTGGCTGTTTGTTTTCTGTGTTACAACATTTTATAAACCACATATCTTAGAATACTTCACTATTGATTTATAATTGATTATTTATACTGGGTGTCCATATTTAGTATTAGACCAGCAATATTAACTTTATCTAACTGAACTTTTATACCTATAATCCATATGTTACAACTTTTAAAATAGCATTTATAATTTTAAAAACTGCTTTATAAAGCATTTGTTACAAAAATAACTTGCCAAAAACCATTACAATTTCTATGCATTGTGTGATAACTGAGTGGCTCCAAGGCTTTGCATGTTGTTCTAGGTGCTTGTTCACAGTGTTTATAATGTTGTGGGATTGTTAGGCATTGCTGCTATCACTTACTGTAGTTAGGCTGTGCTGCCCACGTGTTTGTGTGACCTGAGAAAGTAGTGCTGTGTCTAGTATGTTGAGCCTGCACTTAGTGGCTTCTTCGGAAGGAAATGTAGTTGTCATGCAGTGCTAACCTACTTTTGTGTGTGTGTGTCATTCCATTCCAGAGGAGGATGGGAGACTTTCTTGCCACACACCTGCAAAAAAAGAAAACAATTCTGTTTTGTTTTAAAGTTTTCTGTCACTGAGAAGTTTCTTCTTTTAAACTTGAGCATATTTATGACAAAGTCCAGCAGAAGACAGTGGGGCAGCACAGCCTTCCTGGTCAGGTATTTTTAGGTTGAAGGGTGTAGCAGCAGAAGCCTGCAAGGTGCACACACCTGTCTTAGATGTCAGCATGGCTCACTGCTAGAACTGCCTCTGTAAGCGTAACTAGTACTTTAGGGGCTGGAGAGATGGCTCCGTGCTTAAGAACACGTACTGTTCCTCTGGAGCTAACACATCAGGTATCTGTAATTCTAGCTCCAGACCAAAAACCTCTACACATACTTACACATAATTAAAGATAATAAAAACGAATCTAAGAAATTTAAATTTAATTTATACCTTATAGTTCCTATTATCAGCTTTTATGTCAAGTGTTTACTTAGGGCTGAGGTGTTTCATGGCCTGATGTCCATCAGGTCTTTTTACCTGTCCATCCATAGTGTTTCCTTCTCTACTTGGTGATACCACACATACTCTAAAAATGCAGCACAGAGGAAAATATCGTTACACTCTTACTTAGTCTCTTACAGCAGAGGTTAAACTATCACAAAATATTAAGCAAAGAAGGCTGCTTCTAAAAGAGCCTTTCACACCAACATGCCAAAATCCCTTACTTACTGCAGGGTTTCCCCACCAGTTCAATAGGTAATAATTGCAAGATTCCTTTCATGAAGGAATAATCTCTTTAGTTACACAGAGGCTTTTTGTGTGGCTGTCAGGGGCATAGTGACAACCAATGCTGTGTTTGGACACATTGGTGCTAGAATTACTGATTTAATTCTAAGATTAAAACTAATTCGTCAGGGCCCCTGCCACATCTTTGTGTAGAGCAGCAGTTCTCAACCTGTGGGTTGTGACCCTTCTGAGGGCGTTGAATGACCCTTTCACACGGTTCACTTATCAGATATCCTACATGCCAGGTATTTATATTACAGTTCATAACAGTAGCAAAATTATAGTTGAGAAGTAGCAATAAAAATAATTCTATGGTTGGGGGTCATCATTATATGAGGAACTGTATTAAAGGGTCACAGCATTAGGAAGGTTGAGAGCCACTGACTTAGAAAGAAAGGCAGGTTTACCTGAGCATGCCTACCAGAATATGCTTTAAATGCCCACCCGTTCATGAGGTGGGGAAGCGAGAAAAAGGAACTGAGGTCTGTGTGGTGCTCACCTAGCCCTAGAGCCATGCCACAGCATTTCTTGATTCTGGTGTTGGGAGATTTCAGACAGAAGAGACTGACATGGTGGTCCCAGTGATGAAATCTCTGAGTTCACAATGGGCATGTGTTGGAATCCTGCTTTCGGCCGTTCTTTTTCACCCCCAGATCTTCTGTTTTGAATATCTCTCTCTATCCTAAGGGCTTTATGTCTACAGTAGCTTTTTGAACAAACCGTATATGTATTTGGTTTGTTTTTAATTTATTGTTTCCATTTGCCCCATGACTGTAAACATATTTGTTGCTAAAGTTGGAGTTGCCAGATCCACCTTGTGCTAAGGGCTTGTTTCCCTCTCCTATGCAGTAATAAAAATTTTCAACTAAAATCCCGTAGGTCTGGTGAGGAGACTGGATGGGTGACCATGCTTACATGCTTACATATACCAGAATCAGCATGTGATGCAAGTGTCAGCCACAAGGAAGACGCTTATGCCCTGGTGGAGGGAGGTGTGTTCAGCTCCGGTGAGGTCCTCCATGCTGGTTATAAATTGTAGAAATGTGTTTGCAGCTCCTTTTCCATCCCCGAGGACTTAGGGAATAAAAAGACAGACTTGTAGTTTGGTTAAGACCAGGCATCTGTTTGGAAATACTATAACCACAATTTTTGTTTAGGGAATATCATGAAACCACAGAGGGCTGTGCCGTGCTTTTTTTTGGGGGGGGGGGCCTTGCCCAGGTTGGTCAATTGGCATCTTTCTGTGTATTTTTTAGCCCCTGGCTTCTATATGGTTTATGTGGGAACATGTGTCTCTCTGTCACTTATGCCGTATTTTAAATTTTCTTTAAGCTGTTGCAGTTATAACTTGTGGCGGAACGCAGAGAGGGGTGAGTCCAAGTGGAAGGAGCTTGTGTTAACTTGTCAGATGACACTCCTCATGACACTCCTCTGTCGGCACCTGCTCCCTGTTGGTGTTTGTAACAATGCAGAACTTTTGTGACTAAGAGTGTATATGGTATCACTTTCATTTTTGTTTCACTGCTCACTGACCTTTCACACTAAGGTGTTTCGTTTTTCTCAGCTCATGTTCTGCCTTCATTACTGTCCGTGTACTTGTGCTTTAAATAAAACTCTAGTGTTGTGTCCCAGTGCTCAGTTCCATCATGTTTATAACATTTGCCTCTAATGTAGTAAGATTTTTCTGTTGTTGTTTTTTTATATATATATATTTGTTGGTACAGCCTAAAAATTTATGGAAATAAGCAACCCAATAAATTCAGCCAATGCGTGTTGATGGTGTCTCCAGTGAGGGCCTGTTCAGTCACACTGTCTTTTCTGTATTTGGACATGACAACCAGTTTTCAGTTAATAAACTATTTTATGCAAAGTAACTGTTTTTGTAACTTTACCAATTTAAAAAGCAGGTCTCAATTTGAAAACAAAATCAAATTGTTGGCCTGGTGTACCGCAGTGGTCCTGGGATGTCGTCACGATGTACAGAGCCAGGTACTACATATACGTGTATCTCACCATGAAGGGACAGCCCTGAAAGGGGAAGCATTTATGTGCACAACTATTTACACAGACATAAATAAATAAAATTCTGTAGTAGTGGCTCTGTAGCTGGCTTATTCATGGGCATTCTGTGGTTCCAGGCCGATTTATGGACCAAAATGTTCCACAGCAGATCTTTAACTGTTTATTTGTATATTTATTGTGGGAGGGTATGCAGATACGTGAGTGTGTGTGTGAGAGAGAGAGAGAGAGTTTGCACATACACCAACAGTCAAAAGCCAAGTTCTTGTCAATTGCTTCACCACTTAACTTTTGAGACAGGATCCCTCAATGAGCCAGGATCTCAACATTTTAGCTCAATGTCCTGGCCACTGAGCCCTCAGGATCCTTTTGTCTCTGTCCTCCAGCACTACATGTGAGCACTGAGCCAGGTTTCTACATGACCTTGTTTGTATGGAACCCCCTTTTATTTTATTTTATTTTATTTTATTTTATTTTATTTTATTTTATTCCATATTTGAGACAATATGTATCTCAGGCTACCCTCAAATTTGTTACATAGCAGAAGGTGGACTTGAACACTGATCCTCTACAACCCACCTCTCATGTCCTGGGGAGGGGGGAGGGAGAGACAGAGAAGGAATGTGCGCACACACATGCAAACACCAGGTCTGTTTTCTCTCCGTATGTAGACGTCTGCTGCCCCCTTACCTCCACAAAAGGATTCCATGCTTTTTAAATATATACAGAGTTGTACAGATGTAAATACAGAGATTTGTATTTAGATTGAAGAGATGGTTCAGAGGTTATTAAAGCACACGATTCCAGAGGACCTGAGTTTGTTTCCCAGCAGCCACGCAGCAGCTCACAGCTGCCTTCAACTCCAGTCCCAGAGCATCTAACACTCCTTCTGGTCTCTGCAGGTACCAGGTACATACGTGGTGCAGGCATACATGCAGGTAAAACCCTGATACACATTAAACATATGTATGCTGTAAAGCTGGGTGTCGTCACACCTGTCATTCCAGAATTTAGGAGTCAGAGGCAGGTGGATCTCTGAATTTGAGGCCAGCCTGCTCTACAAAGTGAGTCTAGGACAACAAGGGCTGTTATACTGAGGAAGCCTGTCTCAGAAAACAAAAACAAAAGAAATATATACATCAGGTCCTAGGTTTCCTTATTTTCAGGAAAATGTTTTTCGTCAGATAGGGTTCTCCATGTGTTGTTTATTACATTTAGTTTTACATTCTTCTTTAAGCAAAATAGAAATGGTTCCTTGTGCTTAATCCCAGACATCTTTGTCAGGTCACTAAAATTATTTGATGATGATGATGATAGGAGCTAGGGAGATAGCTTAATAGTTACGTGTATATTCTGCTCTTCCAGAGGACCTGAATTCAGGTCCCAGCATCCAGGTCGAGCAGCTTATAACTTAGTTGTTGGGGATCTGATACCTCTAGCTTCAGCGTGCACTTGTGAGCGTGCACTCGCAAACACACACACGATTAACAATAAATCTTTTTTAAAAAACATTGGAAAATAGAATGAATATTCACAACCACTTTGCTAAGATAAAATGTAAACCTATTGCATATCTGAGTAATTCACCAGTCTTCTCAGCTGAATATTCCAAATAGAAATGGCTGTATCATTGTAACAGCAATGTGGATGGTCTAACTAGAGGTTATGCCTGTTTTCATAGTACTTCAAGAAACAAGAGGCCTGTCTTTGAATAAGTTTGCAATTTGTAGATTTATGATGAATCTTATTTTGCTTATTGGGAAAGAACATTAAAACTCAAGTTGACTTAAGTACAAGACTTTGTTTCTATTTTTAAATTTTAAAATTTAAAAGTGATTTTATTTGACTAATATGGTTAATGCATATAAAATACACATTAGTTAAAAGATAAGAAAATATTGGAAATAGCAAATACTCAGAATAAACTTGTTTTTAAATGGGAGTAAAACCAGCATTTGCTTTATTTAGCATTCTAGTGCTTTTCAACTGGTATAGCAATAAACAGTCATCGCAAGTAAGGAACCGATAGTGTTAGGATACTGGGACGTGACTCTTGGATACTGCCACACAGATAAGACTTTCTCTAGTCTTTATCTGGGATGTGGCTGTTCAATCAGTGAACTCTTGAGGGCCAGGAAGTGTAGAACAGTGAGAAAGCGCCTGCTTTAACAGGCAGAGCCCACTGTTTGATCCCCAGAAGGTTGGCAGCAAATGGAGCGAGATAGTTTGAGATTGCAGCCTCACGAGTGCCCAGGCAGACCTGGAATTTGCTATGTGGATCAGACTGGCCTTGAACTCGGAGCACTGCCTTCCTCTGCTAAAGGTGTGTAGCACCATACCTGGGTGCACCTTAGTATTTTAAAGTATGTTGTTATTGTCTTGCACAAATGTGCCAAAGTCTATTTTAAAATACCTTAACTCAATGATATTCTAATTTTTTTTTTACTTTTATAAATTCACGTTAACTCATGCATATACTTTTGTATCTCTGATAAAATCCCTTAGACATTTTGAAAAGTCTTAGATCATATAAGAAGTTTTTGTTTTATCCTACATAGTTCCGAAGTCCTAGTGATTTTTACAATGTACAAAAGTAATATATTCATACTTAAAGGACTGAAAATACTATACAACCAGTAGCTAACATGATATGCATACTTCAGGACTTTTATAATGAAAGTATTAATAGACAATTTTATTTTCTTGTTAAAATGGCATTGTACTGCACATGTTACCTGAAAGTAAAGTTTACTTGTTTACTTTGTATCCTGCGGCTTGTTTTCGTAAGCATGTACAAGGGCAGCCCAGCTTTTAATGACAGCCTATAAACATGCGTTCTTCAGTTATTTCTCCATTAATAAGTTCTTGGTTGACATCTTTATTTTTGCATACTTATTTCTACACTTAGCTAGGAAAGGCTCCATGCAAGTTTAGATGTTGACATCTCAGAACGTTGGCCAAAGATGCAGCTGCTTCTTCATCTTCTGCCCAGAAGCAGGGTTGGCTGGTTGTTTGCTTAAGTCTTTGCCAGTTTGCTAAGGAAATCCGTCTTGTTTCGACTGTTACTAATGTGTTTCAATACTGGCGTTTCCTCAGAGCCCATTTCCTAGTGAGTCTCCCTCATTGGTCTCTAGAAGCTTGTCCTGTGTCCTTTGCTGCATATTTTTTGAACATTTTCTCCGGTTTGAATTCCTTCAGCACCAACGTCTGGCCTGCTTACCTGCCTTTGTGCCTTGTGGGTTGGATCATGGAAAGGCTTTATATCTCTGCACTCCCAATTTCTGCAAATCATTGCCTTTGTGAAAACAGCTTTTTAAAAAAGAACCACTTAGAAATGTGTGTGCATGTTGGGGGGGGGTGTTAAAATATGAATCAATTTGGTTTCTTTCTGACTTGACAGTCAATTATTTTTTTAAAAAAATTTTGTTTGCTTGCTTTTAAAACAGGGTTTCTCTGTGTAGCCCTCGCTATCCTGGAACTCACTCTGTAGACCAGGCTGTCCTCAAACTCAGAAATCCCCCTGCCTCTGCCTCCCCAGTGCTGGGATTACAGGCGTGCGCCACCACTCCTTGCTTGTTTATCACATTCTTGTAACACATTTTATCTTAGGATTAGGCCTCCCAATTATTATGTTTATGACTGTCTTCCCCCTTAAAATTCATTTATAAAACATTACTATGTTCTCTACTAAGCTTTAAAAATAGCTATCCAGGGCTAGAGAGATGACTCAGTGGGTTAAGAGCACTGCTGCTCTTCCAGAAGACCTGAGTTCAATTCTCAGCAACCACATGGTGGCTCACAACATCTGTAATGAGATCTGATGCCCTCTTCTGGTGTGTCTGAGGACTGAGCACTCACATACATAAAATAAATATTTCCCTAAAATGTATATTAAAGATTATCCTATCACAAAGGGAGTAAATAAATTAAATACCTTGTTGACCCATTCCACATTATATAGCCATATATAATACTATCCAGAAAGTGTTTTTTAAAGATTTATTTATTTGTTTTTTATGTATACGAATACATTATAGCTGTCTTCAGATACATCATAAGAGAACCTCGAGGGGGCTGGAGAGATGGCTCAGTGGTTAAGAGCACCAACTGCACTTCCAGAGGTCCTGAGTTCAATTCCCAGCAACCATCTGTAATGAGATTTTATGCCTGCCCTGCTGGCATAAGTAAAAATACTCCAGAAAGTATTTTTAAATTTTAAGAAGTTTTGGATTGTTTTCTTAATTGGATTACCCAGAAAAAACACACAGATCTTTAATTGATTTTTTTTTCCTGACATAAACATGTTCACAGCCCCCACCTGGAGGAATAAGAACCGTACTGAGCCTGGAAGTCTGTTCTCTTCCTGGTGTTATCGGCAAGGGCACTACCTAAGGCCAGCGGCTTGCTTCGTGCTTTGAGTTACACAGCAGTCTTTTCAGTCTACTTCGCCGGCTGGCTCTTTCTTGTACTATTACGCTGGTGGGATGCCCTCGTGCCCTTGCACAGTTTGTTTCAGTAGTTCATCGCTCACCAGTGCTCCGGGAGAATGTGCTGTTAAGTGTTCTATAATTTCAATGCAGTTGGTGACTTATTGGACAAAAGACAGTCTTCAGTTTGGGGCTATTATGCTGTTAGATTTTTATGAACATTCATATGTACCTGTCGATACACAGGTATACACTTTTGTTGGGTGTCTTGGGATGTTACAGATACATGTTCAACATTGGCAGATACTGCCAGTTAGTTTCAAAAGTGGCCATGGCTGTATTCTTGCCCCAGCAAAGTGTTCATTTTTAACATCTGGTATTTCTTCTTCATTGAAGATGCCTTGCTCATTGTGAATTCATGTATGATTCCTGGATCATTACTAGTTTTATATGAAGTTCATTAAAGTCTTATCCTTATGTGTATATGTGTGCGGGGAAGGGGGTGCCTGAGTATATGTGCATGCATGTAGTTCCCTCAGAGGCCCAAAGTGGGCATTAGCTTCCCTGGAACTGGAGTTACAGGTGGTTGTGAGGGACCTGAAGGGTGCTAAGGTAGAACCCGGGTCCTCTGCAGGAGCAGCGAATGAAGCTTGGATGATTCTTCTCTCTAGCCCTAAGTTTTCCAGATGAACTGTCTGCTTTCTCATTGACTGGTCAGATAAACTCTAGAGTTTAGAGTTCCAGATGGTTGTGAGTGACAATGTGAATATTAAGAGTTGAATCCTGTGCCCACTGCAAAAACAAATGCTCTTAACTACTGATCCATCTCTTCCGCCCTCCTCATGTTGTTTTAAAGATCTTTGTGTCTGTTTAGTTGCTGAGTTGGCTTGTAGGTTTCTTTATTTGGTTCTGTTTTTATGGGAAAGTGAGACTGTCTTATAGAGTTATAGGTAGGCTGCAGGGATTGCTCTGTGGGTAAGAGCACTTTCCACCTTTACAAAGGGCCTGCGTTTGGTTCTTAGCCCCCACATCTGGTGACTGAGAACCTCCTGTAACTCCAGTTCTTGGGGAGCTGACACCCTCTTCTGGTGTCTGCACTATATACAACCACAAACATAAACATAGTTTAAAACTAAAAATAAATCTTGCAGAAGATGTCTGGGTGTGCTGGTGGTGAATGTACTTGGGAGGCAGAGGAGGGCAGGGAAAAAAAAAAAAAGAAAAGAGAGTAGTTAAAATATTTTGTCCCCTAAAGGTAGGATAATTTGCTAGTAAAATCCTTCTGATCCTGATGCTAGCTTTCAGAGTATTTTCCTATAGATCCACTTTCTGTAAGCTGTGGAAGACTGTTCTAACTTTATAAATTTTTCATAGATCCTAGCATGTTGTGTCTTCTTGGCATTTGTGCTTTCTACTTAAGTTTTAGGTCTGCTGGCCTCACGTTGTTCATGATCTTTCTTTGTAAGCTTTAGTGATAATTTTCATTTCTGGTGTAAACCCGTCTCTCTCCACTTTCCCTTGCTAGTATTTAAAATCCTGTCTTTTCTAGTTCATCTTGGCATTTCTTCTTTACTGTAGGTTTGCTGTTCCACTGCTTTCTGGTTTTGTCCTTCTGTCAACTTCTCTTAGTATAGTTCTGTGTTTCCTTTTTGGAATAGTTGGTAGTGTTTCTTCTCAGGTCTACACAGCCAGTGTTTATCAGTGTCTCTGACACACAGTAGCTGTGTCCTAGACCTGGGTCGAGCTGTACTGTCCTCCTCGTGGAGTCTGAAATGCCTTCTTGCCCCAGGAACTCTGTCTGTCCTCAGAAAGAAGATGGTATTTGTCATATGTGTATATATGGTGCTTATATATCTGTGTGTGGTTTTGAATATGTTCCCATTTCTTCCTGTGGCTCATCTTTGTGAAAGGATGTTCTGTGCTCTCAGTTATCTACATTTGTTGGGTTTTGTTTTTTTTTTGTTTTTTTAATTTTTTAACCTGTTTTGTGCTTTCATTGTGTTTGGGAGATCAGTAGGAGTGTAGGCCCTCTGCTGTTCATATGTATCTTGTCAAACACCAGTTTTATTTGTGTGCTCATGTGTTCAGATTCAAGACTAGGTTATTAGTAGTCACTGGTAGGAATTCAGGTTTTTTGTTTTTTTTTGAGGGTTCCCATTTGATACATTTGGACAGAACTCACTTTTGCTGATCTTTTGGAGGATCCAGGTTTGGTTCCCAGCACCCAGATAGTGACTGTTGTCCCTACTAAGTTATTGTCAATGAGATTGTGTCCCTACAATACCCAATACCATTGTTATCATGGCCAGTGTGTGCCATCAAACTCCAGTCTGGAGCCTGGATCTGCCAGTGGCTAGCTCCTGGCTTCAGCAGCACACTTCGTGCATAGTGACGGCTCTGTGCTATGCATCTGATGAGTGTATGAAGCTACTAAGATATCTGGTGCTATTTCTTGTCTGTAAACAGGTATAATTGTGTACTTGTTCACAAATTATACACCAGCTTTAAAAATCGGCACATAGTAGGCTTCCTTTGATGTTAATCTTATTAAAGTCCAGAATGTCCTGCAAGTTTTTAGCTCCATGGTGCTTCAGACAGCGCTGGTGCGTGCTCAGTGTTGTGCGTTCCTCTCAATACATGGACAGTAAAGCAGTTTGTGAGTTCCATGGTTGTGGGCAGGATCAAGTTGTCAAAAGTGACGTCAGGTTTTTAAGGAGCATAGAGACCATCACCATCAGAACACACACCTGAGGAAGAGAAGGCAGATGTGGAAACATGGAAAAGGGAGGGTCTCATGTGCAGACAGCTTCTAGAAGAAAGTCTGAAATCGCTGAGTGTGTTGAGGGGCTGGAGAGATGGCTCAGTGGTTAGAAGCACTGGCTGCTCTTCTAGAGGACCCGGTTCGATTCCCAGCATCCACATGATAGCTTATGTAGCTGCAGTCCTAGGGAATCTGATGCCCTTTTGTGGCCTCTATGGACAGCAGGCATGCATGCAGTGCAAAGAAACACCCATACACATTAAAATAATGAAGAGTGTTGATTGTGTGGCATACACACACAGAGATGAGAGCATGCATGTGTGCATGTGTGATGCTCCTGGGTGCCAGAGGATTCTGGGTCCCCAGGACAAGGGAGTTCGGTACAGAGAAGATCCTCTACGGGAGCCTTGAAAACCAAGGTGGGTGGGGTAGAGTGAACCAGCTCAGAGACTGCACTGGCTTTATCATTCTGCTGTCTGTCCAGGACCAAGCCAGACTGTTTGAATATACATTCCTCAGAGGGATGCTTGGTTTTACCAAGTATAATATAAGGAAAGGCCAGCTAGTGGTTATGGGTTTGGTTTTCTTTTTGGCACTTTAATCTGTCTTCCTTCTCATCTGAAGGTGAGCTTACAGAACTCTCTGTTCCGTAGCAGTGCTTCCATTTCACCTTCTACTTGGATTTGAAACTGGTCAGTGGTTTGTGTAAGCAAGGCTTACATCAGTCTACCCTCCCATGCATGCCTGTGTGCATGGCTTTAGGGTGTCAGTGTGTATATATCATTACTTGGGGGAAGAGACTGATAGGAATAAGCTAACTCCACTTAGTTCAGGGCCGCCCCTGGTGGCACCAAGTAACTTGAAGCTGTGTTAACAAAGAACAAGTATTCTTTGTGCACTGAAGGTGTCACAGAAGTCACTCTGTCTTCCTCCCTCCCATCTTTTTTTTAAAATCTCCCCTACTTCCTTTCTTCTCATCTTTTGCTACTGTTAGAAGAGATGCTAATTTTTTCTAGTAATAAGTTTAGAATTTTTTAGTATTAATTCCATCCTATTATTGAAATGTTTAGAACTGCATTAGCCAGGGCAGAATGATCAGGGTTAGATGCAAGGCATAGATTCTCATACGTGTAATCAGGAGGCAGGGTCTCATTGTATAGCCCTGTTTGTCCTGGAACTCACTATGTAGAGCAGGCTGGCCTTGTGGCCATAGAGATCTGCCTACCTCCTGAGCGCTGGAATTAGAGGTGTGCCCTACCACTGGAAATGGCTAGAAATTTCACGTCTTTACTGTCGTTTTGGAGTTCTGTGTTACTGAATATCACCCCAGCTGAAACTCACTAAAGAAGGGGGTGGGACATTAATGTCTCTGTTGTTTTTATTTCTAGCTTATTCTACTAAACTCAACAAATTTCCTGTGTTTAATATCAATGATGACTTGAATGGTCTATGTACCAGTGCAGTGAGCCCAAACACCACCAAAGCCACGAGGTACGCCCTAAACGTGTGGCGCTACTGGTGCATGACCAACGGGCTTAAAGACCACACGGACATCACCAAGGTAAGGGACGCTTGAGTTTGCTAATTCTTTTGGCTGGCTACACTGAGCTTCCGGGAGCCAGCCACTGTGCTAACTACTGTGGGGACCGTAGGTAAGGGGACATGAAATACAAAGAAAATTATCTACAGAACCAAGTAGAATTTAGAGAGTTTTAATGACTTGCATCTATTAAGATATTCAGGAGAATAAATCCAGCTGAGATTCCAGAAGAAGGTTGGAGCTGGTAGAATTAGAAGGCGGGAGGTCAGAAGAACAGATGCTGTGAGGAGGAATGTAGCAGCGACACGTGCTGCAGTCCGGCTATACCAAAGCACAGGGTATCGAGGACTCTCAAGTGACAAGCTAAGGGTCTTGGTTTTGGTTTGTTTTAGTTTATTTTGGATTTTTTGAGACAAGGTTTCTCTGTGTATCCCTGGCTATCCTGGAACTCACTCTGTAGACCAGGCTGACCTAAAACTCACAGAGATCTGCCTGACTCTACCTCCCAAGTGCTGGGATTAAAGGCGTGTGTCACCACTGCTACCGCCAAGCTCAGGGTCTTGTAAACACCGGGAAATCACTGAAGTCTCTAGGTTTTCCATACTACAGGATTCGGATTGTAAGAGCTATAAGTCTCTGGGGTCAGGCAGAAGGGACTTCACTAGAGTTTTTCAAGCAGGAAGGAACATAATTAAAATATTTTAGAGAGAATAATTGGAAGTTTTAGACAAAATAGTTATCTAGTGTCCTTGGTCCCCAATTCCTCTGTAAAATGAGCTCTGATAAACTCTTCCAATTTCAAGTATTTGAGATTTGTGAATAGCAGGGGAAGATTTAAACCATGGGGAGGTTGAATAGAAAAGACACTGTTCTGCCTCGAATGCAGTTCCTTTAAGCCAGGGTCCAGATGGATCTAGCCATTAAGTAGTTGGGATTGTGAGGTTTAAAATCGTGGAAATGATGAGCTGGAAGCAGAGATCTAAAGGTCTCACAGCTAGAGGCCATTAGTTGAAGCCTGGCGGCATGGAAGGAAGCTTTCCGAGTTTGGGCCATGTACTTAGAGAATCAATACAGTTGACTGGAAAACCTGGGTTGCTCCTTTTGGCAGCATGGTGCATTAGGTGGTGTGAGAGGCTTCTCTCTTACACATGAAGAAGTTAGGAAGCACCCAGGGGTGGGGGCAAAAGAAGGAAGGGAGGTGAAACTGGTAATGTCAAGGAGGGACAACAGGCGACTACAGGACCTTTAGCTAGGGGAAGAACCTCTGAGTTCCTAAAACGTTCTAGGCCAGGGGGCTGGTGAGATGGCTCGTTTGATAAGAGTGTCCGCCATGAGAGCATGAAGACCTGAGATCCCAGCATGCACACAGAGCCAGCCCGGCGGGTGCCCAGAGCCCAGTGGCCACTCACTGAGCTAATCTGGGAGATCCAAGTTCAGTGCGAGACCCTGCTTCAGAAAGTAAGATGGAGACACAATTCAGGAAGATGTCTACTTGCTACCTGTGGCCTCCACATGCATGCTGTACCTCATGTTTATGTACACACACAAACGCACACACGTCAGAGATGGGATTGATTGGCTGCATGGTAAACAGCAAGCTCTGGCTGCCACCAGAGTCATATGTTAATGAGCCTTTCAGGGAAACATCCAGAATGTAGGCACCAAGGGGTTTTGGCAAATTAAGATCAACTGAGTAGGCGCTTGCTCTAAGAACCAATGCCAAGGTCAGAGGGTGGCATTCCAGTAAGAGTGTCTGCCGCTCTTGCTGAGGACCCGAGTTCAGTTCCCAGCATGACAAAAGCCATCTGTAACCATCTGTTGCAGAGAATCTGGCACCTTTTTCTGACTCCCACAGGTAACCCATGCATCAGGTGGTGTACAGACATACATGTAGGCAAAACATCTATTCACATAAAATAAATGCCAAAGTTCATAGTGTCTGGCATTTAATGAAAAACCACCAAATATGCAAAAAACTAGAAACTATATCCCTTAAAGAATTAATCAAGTCTGTGTGGGTGGCAGTCACATCTAATCCTATCACCCATTGAGTCAGGCTAAGCTACATTTCAAGACTCTGTTTCCAAAAACAAAAAAATAAAAATAAACAAGAGGGAGAGGGGCTGTAGAGATGGCTCAGTGATTAAGAGCAGGCTCTGCACTTACAAAGGACCTGAGTTAAATTCCCGGCACATATAATTGGTTAACCCACTTGTAACTTGTTATTCCAGTTCTAGGGGCCAATGCTCTCCTCTAGACTCTGCAGACAGCTCCACTCACATGACTATATCCACACAGAGACACATATTGAAAATAAAATAAATATTTAAAGGACTCTCAAAAATAAGTAGAAGAAGCTGTACAACTATATCATAACCATGTTCTTACCCAGCGATAAAAAGAAACTTAAGAACAGCTAGAAGAAAAGGAAAGATTACAGAGAGTCAAAAGTAAGGCTGAATGATTGATTATTAGAAACTAGGCAGGGGCTGGTGAGATGGCTCAGTGGTTAAGAGCACTGACTGCTCTTCCAAAGGTCCTGAGTTCAAATCTCAGCAACCACATGATAGCTCACAACCATCCATAAAGAGGGCTGACGCCCTCTTCTGGTGTGTCTGAAGACAGCTATAGTGTACTTGCATATAATAAGAAATAAATCTTTAAAAAGGAAAAAAAGAAAGAAACCAGGCAGCTGGAAAGATATTGGGACAAACATCTTCATTATTGAAAGGAAAGTAATTTCAGTATCCACAGTGAAGATACATTGCAGAAGATGCAGTAATGACTGTTGAGATGAGGGAATTCAGCAGCAGTAGACACACACATGGCCTCCATCCAAAAGGGAGAGGCTACCATCTGGAAATGTGGTCCTTCACATAGGGGAGGGAAGTACCGGGGGAAGGCTACTGGGTAAACACATGGGTGCTTTAAATCTTCCCAAGGAATCTCATTGACTTTCTAAACAAAACAGTAACAAGATCAAATGGAACAATAAATAGGGAATTGATCCAGAAAAGAAGAAACTGGGCAAAACCAGTTCTGTATTAGCAGTCTGCAAGGCAGACAAGGGATGGTAACATTCATAACTAGCTGAAAGAAAACCTGCCCACCTAAAATTTTACACTGCCTCTCCTCCCTGCTGTCCTCCTGTCTTGTTCTTCCTCCCCACCCTCCTTTCTTCCTCCCCTCTCTTTCTCCCTGCCTCCCCCTCTTTCTCTGAAAAAAAAAAAAAAAAACTAGCCAGGTGGTGCACACCTTTAATCCCAGCACTTGGGCAGTAGAGGTAGGTATATCTCCAGCCTGGTCTACGGAATGAATCCCAGGACAGCCACTGTTGTTAGACAGAGAAATCCTGTCTCAAAAACCAAAAGAGAGAAGTAGAGACTGACAGAGACAGAGATACAGAGACTATATTTTATAACTGCAAAGACATCAGCAGACATGACAGTAGAAGAAGTCCCATCAACCAAGAAAGAAGTTCTCAGTGACAGAGTCTTGATTAGTATATTGACTTTTTAGTGTGTCCCTATCTGTGACGGAATTAAAGTACATTAGTTATAGATCACTAACTAAAGAGATCCTGATTCTGGGGAGTTATTAAATGACTTACAGATCAAGAAGAAACCACAAAGTATATTATAACATACCACGAACCAAATGAAAATTACATCACAGCTTAGAGTTTATAGAACGTGACTCCTGCTGGGGAATCAGGTAGGCTGCCTGCAGATCTTCACCTCTCCTGTTCCTTCAAGTGCAGTCTCCAGTCTCATCCCCAGGCCTGCAGCAGACCACCTGTTGTAGCCTCCCTTCCCCGTCTGCCCCCATCTCCAGTAGATCACACAGATCTTCCCCCCAACCTCTCTCACTCCCCCATTGCTTTATCCCAGCCCTCAATTCAGCAGACACTCAGGGAAGCTCTCTGAGAAGGTTAGCAGGTAGACTGGCTGTAGAGCTGCCCTCTCCCTCCACTCCTCCAAGTCTGCGTCTTGAGTTACAGCCCCAGCTCTGTAGCAGTGGCCTGCCTCATCTCTGCCCCCATCCCCAAGGGACTAAGCAGCTCCTGATTACCCCCTGGTTTCCTCCCTCCTGTGGACCCTTTTCCCCAGGCCATCTCCATTCCTAAGTGTCAGCTCCCAATACCCAGAAACATCTTACCTGGAAAACCAGTGGCCACACCTATCAGGACCCCAGAAGGATTTCCTCCCAGGCAACACACAGCCACCACACTCTCTTGAGAACCATCTTAGGGCAACAGAAACCAAGGAACAAAACAACCACCCCACACAAAGACAAGACCAGATATCAGCACCTAGAATTATAATCTTCCTCAAATGCCTAGACACCAGGGTAAAAACACAGACGATCTGCGACAGTATGTCTCTACTAGAGCCCAGCACCCTACCTATCACAGCATGCCCCAGAGTGTTTCAGCATAGCACAAGAAAAAGAGTATAAAATAGCCTTAAAACCATGATCGAGCTCCTTAAAGAGGAATTAATAATCCCCTTAAAGAAATCAACGAAAGCACAAACCATGGAAGGAAATGAATAAAACAGTTCTGACCTGAAAGTGGAAATAAAATCAATAAAGAAAGCCCAAACTGAGGGAAGTCTGTAAGTGAAAAATTCAGGGACTAGAACAGTAACATCAGAGACAAGCCTCAGCAACAGAATACAAGAGATGGAAGAGAGAATCTCGGGCATTGAAGACAAAATAGGAGAAATGGATATCCCACCCCATCCTCAAAAAAGATACATCTAGCCGGGCGGTGGTGGCGCACGCCTGTAATCCCAGCACTCTGGGAGGCAGAGGCAGGCGGATTTCTGAGTTCGAGGCCAGCCTGGTCTACAGAGTGAGTTCCAGGACAGCCAGGGCTACACAGAGAAACCCTGTCTCGAAAAAACCAAATCAAAAAAAAAAAAAAAAAAAATCTAAAAACTGGCACAAAACATCCAGGAAACTCTGGGACACTATTGAAAAGACCAAGTCTAAGAATAATAGGAATAAAGGAAGGAGAAAATTCCCAGGTTAAAGGCACAGAAAGTATTTTCAACAAAATCATAGAAGAAAGTTTGCCTAGCCTAAAGAAGGAGATGCCTATCATAGTACAAGAAGCATAGAGAACACCAGATAGATCAGACCAGAGAAGAGAATCCTGTCAGCACATAACAATCAAAACACCAAAGGTACAGGGCAAAGAGCAGGAGACACTGCAAGGGAGAAGCGAGAAGGACTATCTAAAGGCAGACTCTTAGAGTTACACCCGACTTCTTGATGTTCCGCAGACTCTAAGAGACCATAGCAAATGAACCTAAGGAGCAATCTGACGTAGCCATTTTACCATACAGAATAGATTTCAAACCAATACTAATCAGCAGAGATAGGGAAGGACCTACATACTCATCAAAGAAAAAATCCACCAAGAGACACCAAGACATTACAATTCTTAACATCTATGCTCCAAACAGAAGGGCAATCAAGTTTGAACAAGAAATGCTGCTACAGCTTAAATCACATATTGACTCTCATACACTGATAGTGGGAGACGTTGGTACTCCAGTCTAACCAATATATATGTCATCCAGACAAACACAAAGAAATGCTTACAGAGCATTTCACCCAAACACAAAATAATATATCTTCTTTTCAACACCGCACATAACTTTCTCCAAAACTGATCACATACTCGGGCACAAAGCAATTCTCAACAAATACAAAATAATGGAAACAACACCCTGCAGCCTATCTGACCACCACTTACTAAAGCTGGGTATCAACAACAGCAGAGACAACAGAAAGCTTACAAACTCAGAGGAACTGAACAACTTGCTACTGAATGGAAACTGGGCCAAGACAGAAATCAAGGAAGAAACAAAAGAATTTCTAGAACTGAATGAAAATGAATACACACCATGCCCAAACTTATGAGACACAGTGATCTCCACATTGGTTCCAAGAGGCAAGTTCATGGCTCTAAGTGCCTACAGTAAAGAGAGCTCATACTAGTAACTTGACAGCACAACTAACGCTCTAGAACAAAAAGGAGAAATCACACCCAAAAATAGTAGATGGCAAGAAATCATGAAACCCAGGGCTGAAATCAATAAAAGTGAAATGATCAAACAAAAACAATCAATGAGGCAAATTGGTCATTTGAGGAAATAAGGTTGGCAAACTTTTATCCAAATTAATTGAAAGATGGAAAGGGAATATCCAAATAAAATTAGAAATGAAAAGAGGGACATAACAGTAGATACCATGGAAATCCAGAAAATCCATGAGGACATACATTAAAAATGTGTATGCTGCTAAATTGGAAAATCTAAGAGAAATGGATGAGGGAGGGAATACAGGGAGAGACAACTAAAATTAAGGATCATTCAAGGGATGGTATGGAAATCTAATACAGTAGAAACTTCTTAAAATTTATACATATATGAAGGCAATCTGAATGAAATTGCCAAATAATGAGGGGGTCAGGGCCACAGTTGGACATTTCTTTTCACCAAATGAAGCCTCTAGTACTGAGACTGGCTTACATCTAATTGAGTTTTTTGTCCCTAGACAACCCAAGCTGTTGCCAAGACTATAGGTTGTTTTCCACAAACTGTCAGCAAAACCTCATTGCTGAAAACAACACCTATACAACTCATTGAACATGGAGAAGTTGACCTAGTACCTATATATAGACTTTTACCCCTACATTCTAACTCCTTCAGGATAGGAAGTTACTCTGCAAGACACACACTCACACACACACACACACACACACCAAGTCAGTCACAAGCCCTTTAATTCACAATGCTATCCTGCCTGCATGCTAATACAATGGTAGCTCAAAGTTTGTGGGAGTGACCGTCCAATATCTGATTTGACATAAGGCCTACTCCACAAGATGGAACCTTTACTGACATCACTTAGATGGCCAAGAATCAGAGACTAGACAGCTCAGGGACCTAGGGTAAGACCAAATACTCCCATTCTGAAAACAACAATAATAACAACAACAAAGGTAACACTAAAATGACTCCTAATGATATTCTGCTGTACACAGAGCTAAGTGCTTTGCTCAGCCATCTGCCGAGATGCTGAATGGAAAGTCCTGCAGCAGGCGGGAATACATACAGAGCTACACCCAGGCATTACACAGAGAGGGAGAGACCTTGGAACACTCCATCCTAAATAGGTACCCCTCAGATCCTCCCCTCAGAGGTCGGGGAACCCCACCGAAGAGGCAGAAAGGGCGTAAGAGCCAGAGAGGGTGGATACCAAAGAGCCAGGTCCTCTAACTCAACATGAGCAAAGCTCGCTCAGAGACAGCGGCATGCGCAGTCAGAGCCAGGTCCCACATTTAGGCCTGGCTTCCAGTTCAGTGTTTGTATGGAATTCCTGAGTGTGTGAATGAGTGAGTCTGTGATTCTTGGTCTTCCTGTGGGCGTTTCCTTCTGTTTGTCTTGTCCAACTCCGATGTGTTATTTTTTGTTTTATTATATTTTATTATTAACCCTTGTTAATAATAAGGGTTTATTTCCTAAAGAGACAGAAGCGGGTAGATCTGGAGAGGAGGGGAGGTAGGGAAGGACTGAGAGGACTGGAAAGGGGAGCCATAACCAGATACGTTTTGTGAGAAAACACCCATCTTAAAGCAAAGGAATCAGCTTAAGGTATGTAAATAGTTTAATTGCATCTCTCAAGTATGTGGCTAATGTTTGATGGGGTGAGTCTGTGGCTATAGACCATTAAGAGAGCTGAGTGTGGTCACTTGCTCTCACAGCATTTTCTGAGTCCTTCGCCCCATAGGCTCATTGAGAAAGAATATAAATCAGTTAAGCATCAACTTTAATTTTCAGCACTCTGAACTCTGAGGGTTATTCCTGGTTTACATATGAAAAGAATTAGTCTTGAGAAGACTTAATTTTGAGAAGAGTTCATTCTTTTACCTAATCTGGAAGTTTCTTTTTAAAAATAATTTATATTATTTGAGGCTTTTATACCTAAGACCACTGCCTTTCCTCCCTCGGTAGGCTGTATACAATCTTCTGGCACTATGGAGACTAGCCAGTGGGCAAGAGGTTTTCTGGTCAGTCTTAAACGTATTTCTTTATGTCTGGCAACTAAGGTGTGTGGTGACTTCAGCTGTGTGTCCTTATCACATTATAATGGGCACCAAAGGATGTGGACTGTAGCCATGTTGCCTCTGGACCTGGGACTGTGCTGACCAGTAACTCATAGATGCACTATTCGTGGGCCTGCCCCCCAGATTTTTTATAATAAGCCAGGTATTCTTAAATAATAAGCCAGGTAGTGGTGGCACACACCTTTGATCCCACCACTCAGGAGGCAGAGGCAGATGGAACCCTGAGTTTGAGACCAGCCTGGTCTGCCAAGGAATTTCAAGATGGCCAGGACAACACAGAGAAACCATGTGTCAACCCCCACCCCCACAAACAAACAAATTTAAATAATAGAAGGTATGTGTGTGTGTGTGTGTACATATATGTATATATAATCAAATATGGAGGGGTTAAAAAATGCCACAAAAGCAGTATTTATAGGAAAAATATAGGTTAACTCTAAATGTTTATGTTATGGAATATAATACAAATATAAAAGCTGTAAATCAATCAATAAATATGATATTGAAATAACTTAAAAAGCAGTTCTATGTTGGGCCTGGAGGCACCCGTGTAGTTTCAGCACTCCGGGAGACAGAGACAGGGGGATTGCAGCAAGCTCAGGGTCAGCCTCAGCCGCATAGTGGGCTCCAGCCTTCCCAGGCCTCCTTCACCCTGCTCCCCCCCCCAACAAAACAAAACAAATTAAAAAAAAAAAAAAAAAAAAAAAAACAGTTTTAGACTCAGATGACAAGACCGGAAGACTTTCTGGAACAGTAAGGTTTGTGGTGACCCATGCCTTTGCTGCCACATAGTGGAGACAGAGGCAGGATGATTGTGAGTTCAAGAACAGCCTGGAGTTTATAGTGAGACACTGTCTCTTTTTTTTTTTTTTTTTAAGAAGAAAAGGAGTTAAGATTAAAGACTATAAAAGAATATAAAATGCCAAACGCAGTAATAAGGGGCATATTACTACCAACCTTATGAAAAAACAGAAAGGATTCTGTGAACAACCATGTGCCAGACAGCGGAACATAGATAAGAAGAACCAATTCCTAGAAGGATTTGAAAGAAACAACAGCAAGAAAAACTACCTTCTATAGCTTCCTTTGCCCCGAGTCAGTTCCCCGTCTTAACCTCGTAGGTTGACTCCCCGTGCTGCACTGCTCAGTGTCACGGACAGGGACACAGCTGCAGCCCTTTCCTGTGCCATCTCCCACCAGCAAACTTGCTGCTCTTCTGCCTAAAATGCCTTTTCTTCTGTGCGCATATTCGGAAACCTTCTATGTGGTCTCACACAGAGAGCCCAGACCTAAACTCTGTCCTCCCATCACCTGGGTCCAGTGGCCTTTGCATTTGTATTACGGTTCTGTGTTAGTTATTTCGCTGTGACCAATCCCACACAAGAAGCTACTTGATGGAGGAAATGGTGAGAGGCTTCTCATTTACAACTGAGTGACTCCACCCCCTTTTTCCCCCTATTTCCCCTGCCTTCACTTCCTGAGTGCTGACACCACAACAATGTGCCACTACTTCTGGTATATGTGGTGCTGTGTTGCAGGAAATACTAAAATAAAGCCACCAAGTCCCTATGCTCCCTCCACGTACTCTCTGTCCGCCAACTCTCCAGTGGGGCCACAGCGCCCGAGTTCCCTGCACTGCCACGCCAGCCCCAAGCAACTTCGTGGTCATGCGGTCAGCGGCCAACAGCCAGCAACCCGGTAGAAACAAACGCTAGAAGTTTATAATTAACAAGTCAGATTTATGTATCAATACATTGTCAATTCACAAGATGCCCACACAGTAACTTCAGAGCCAGTTGATAATAATACAAGTTGCCCACCCATATCAGACAAGTTATCCCAATATTCTATTCCTATAAGATATTCATAACTACCTGTGGCTATTTAAAACCACGCGTGATTGGGATCTTCCTGTCCATCTGTTTCCATCTTGGCTTTTCTCCTCTCCTCTGAGTCACTCTCTGTTCCTACAACTCTTTGCTCCGCCTTCTTTTTCCCTGTCCAATCACAGGCCTCCTGCTGCACTAATATTTTAATGTAAATGGACAGGGGAAATCCTACCACCTTGCTGGGGACAGAACCCAGAGCTTCTGCATGCTAGGCAAATAATAGACCTATTAGTAATAGATCAATTGATTGCCTGCATGCTAGGCAAATAATCAACCTATTCCATTCCCAGTCCTCCTGTCCCCCTTTTGACTCAGTCCTGGCCCCCAAGATTGGTGCTGTCTACAAAGACCTAGGAGCACCTACACTAGTGCCCCGGAGTGTCTTACTCCAGCTGAGGAAGAAGGTTAGCCCCTGTGCTCTCCAGTGAGTGAGCTTCTGAAGGCCTGCCTGCTGCCTCACGTGGTCCGGAAGCTCCTTAAGGCGGGAGCTGGGCCCAGCACCGACAAGAAGCCTGAGTGGATGGTGGCCGCCTGTGAGCTGTCCATGACTTAATCTACGTATCAGGAGCACCCCACACACGTAGATACACAAGATTTCTCTCAGTTTCCACAACATACTACATGCTTCTAAATAAAATCACAGTAAGGCAGGTCCAGAAACATCTACCCACAGAGTGTATTGCTCGCAACAGAAGAAGCAGTTCATTCTGGCCTGTGCCCAGACTGGTTTGCTTGTCAAATATTTCACATTACTAAGTTGTCTAGTCTCTTTAAAAAACATTGCAAAAGTAATTTTACTTCCACTATTGAGAGTCAACTCACCGTGTCATATGGGTAAAGGCTGGCAGTACCTTATAAACTTGGCTTCTGTCATGTAAGGATGGCTGTGACTAACAGCTGTTAGCTAGCAAGGCATGGTGACACACGTAAGCTCAGCATTCTGAACCACAGAACCACCTGGAGGAAGTATTTGCTTCTTTTTTCTTTTTTTTAACACGGCCTTACCGTGTAGCCCTCACTGACCTGTGCTACCTGCTGTGTACACCAGGCTGGCCTTGAATTCAAAGGGGGCTGCCTCCACAGTGTTGGGATTAAGGGCATGTGTCACCACGTCCAGTCATTTATTTGAGTTTTTTAAATTGTAGTAAAGTATACATAATATAAAAGCGAACGCCGGGCAGTGGTGACACACGCCTGTAATCCCAGCACTCTGGGAGGCAGAGGCAGATGGATTTCTGAGTTCGAGGCCAGCCTGGTCTACAGAGTGAGTTGCAGGACAGCCAGGGCTATACAGAGAAACCCTGTCTCAGAGGGAAAAAAAAAAAAAAACAAATCCAAAAATAAAAAAAAAAAGTCAACACTTGAACTATTTTTAGTGTAATTTTTTCTACTTTTTTGAGATTTCACTCTCATCCCCCTGCAACTCCTGTCGTGTTCCAACTCCATCTCAAATTCATGACCTCTTCTCTAATTATTGTTTTATTTGTGTGTGTGTGTGATGTGTTTATATTAGGAAACTCTATGTGGTCTCACTAAATTGACTCAGATTTTGCACCTTTCTTTCACACACACACATACACGTGCATGTATATTGCACACACATACATGACTTGCTGAGTCCATTTAGTGTGGCATCTATGTGCATGTGTTTAGGACTGACACATGGACCTAGCTTGGAGCTCATCCAGAGCAGACTGATTGTCCCTCTCTCTGCAGCCATTAGTTGCCTGTAGCTCTTCTTCTGGGGGTGGGACCTTGTAGGATTTCTCCCATCCACATTGGCAAGACATCTGGCATCACTATGGAGGACTCCTTTAGATGACCATTCATGTGAGATTTCCTGAGTACAGCTTCATGGTCCTATACAGAAGATACTACTTCTCTCACAACAGGCGTCCTGGCCTCCGGCTCTAGAATCCTCCCCTCGCCCTCTTCCGTGATGTTCCCAGAGCCTAAAGGGTAGAGATCACAGTGTAGATGTGTCACCTGGGGCTGGCAACCCCACAGGCAGCTCTCACATTTTATTTGTGGGTTTCTGTGACAGTCTTCATCTGCTGCAAAGAGAAGCTGTTTTGATAAAGGATGAGAGATACGCTTGCTTAGCTGTGGCTATAAGGATAAGTATGCAGACTGGTTAGAAATTGCACTGGTTTAGGAAAGTCACAGTAGTAGGTTCTCTGTGGGGTCCATGACCTCACCAGCCATGGGTCCTCAGCTAGGTTTACAACAGTAGGCATAGCCTCTCCATTGAGCTGCCATTAACTCCAGTCAGAGGCTCTTGATTCTTCAGCAGATAGGAGTGCCAGTGCTGCACCCTTCAGATGCTTTGCCTTGATGGTTGGTGTTTAGGGCGCCCCTTCGCGGCACTTCTTATGCTCATAGTGTTCTGCAGACCATCACTTTTATTCATTCCCGGGATGTTTTTTCATCCTTCCAAATGGAAACTTTATACTCACTAAATAATATAATACAGCTCTCCTTTCCTCTTTGCCCAGCCCTGGCAACTGCTGTCCTGCCATCTGCCTGTAGGTTCTGCAGATTAGGAGACTCTTCACTGTCCCTTGTTCTCTGTGTCTGAAGTGGGGAAGGTGACTTTTGTTTAGCATAACATTTCAAGATTTCTTTTTATTGCTGAAGAAAGTATCATACAGATATATGTGCCTCATTTTGTTTGTTTACTTACCTATTGGTGGACATTTAGGTTTTTCCACACTTTGGTCATTATGGAAAACACTACAGTAAAACTTTACACGTCATTTTGTTGTTTGGGCATCCGCTGTCAATCCTTGGGGGTATATGGCTTAGATTGAGGGAACGGCGGTTTCCAACGCAACTGCATCATTTTCCATTCCCATAAAGGCGTATGAGTGTTCCCGGTCCCTTACAGCCCAACCCACATTTGTTGTCATCTCTTTTCTTTTTCCTAACTCGAGTCATCCTACCTGGACAGAGGACAGTTCCATTCGGTTTTCATTCCCCTGTGCCAGAGAAAAAGCATGCACACTAAACAAAATAAAATCATTCAGACTATGTAGATTTTCAGACTAATACCCAAGAAGCATGCAGTGTTCTTTCCTGGTCTTTCTTTCCTTCATTTTATGTTGGCCTTCTTGTTTCTAATGTTCTGAAGCCCCTCTGTGCTTTTCTCTTCCTCTCTGACTTGACAGGACATTGTTAACTTGAAAGGTCTTTTCAAAGGTTTCCCCTTCGTCCTTTATTAATTTAGACTTATATTTTTATTGGCTCATTTTACTATTTCTGAATTTGATTTACTTTTCTAGCTTTTTGGGCATATAATCAGTTTGCTTATTGAGAATTTGTTTTCTAACAAATTATTCTAGTTTATGTTATTAGAGAATATTTAATGATAATATTAAAATAATAGAATATATTTATATCTAATTGTAGTTTAGTCAAATTTTGTTTTAAATTGAATTTTTCATGGATAATACTTTTGCAATGATTTATTTTTGCCAGTTGGGGGTGACACACCTTTAATCCCAGCACAGGAAGGCAGAGCAGGCAGATCTCTGAGTTCAAGGACGACCTGGTCTACAGAACAAGTTCTGATACAGCCAGAGCTACACAGAGAAACCTCGTATGTGTGTGTGTGTGTGTGTGTGTGTGTGTGTGTGTGCGCGCACGCGCGCGATGTCTGTCTGTACATATGTGTGTATGTGTGCATGTATGTATGTATGTGTGTGTGTGTGCGTGTATGTATGTATGTACTTGAGACAGGTTAGTAAGGGTGTGTATTCATTGCTGTTTACAAACCCTTGGAAGCTCTGGTCCACGTCCACCATAAGCATTTCTTGTGCACTTTGAGACAGTGACTACCTACATACTGTATTTTACAGATGAAACCTAGATCTTCCAGTTTGAAATTTTCACTGCTTCTCTACTATACTTCATGAAGGGTTTGGTCCTCTAGAGGTCAAGAAACCATCCTCTCCATAGTTGAGCCCTGAGTGAGGATTGGGGGAGGGGCAGCTGTCCGGGTGTCCTCCGATGTATAACCTCAGTGTTTGTCTCACTTGAGATCCCTGCAGTGAAGCTGAACGAGCTGCTTGAGAACTTCTACGTCACTGTCAAGAAGAGTGACGGCTCAGACTTCCTGGCTACCTCACTCCATGCCATCCGCCGCGGCCTGGACCGCATCCTGAAGAACGCAGGTGTGGGCTTCTCCATCACCAGCAGCACCTTCAGCTCTTCCACCAAGAAACTCAAGGAGAAGCTGTGGGTCCTGAGCAAGGCAGGGATGTCAGGGGCCCGTTCTCGCAATATCGTCTACTTCTCCCTTTCTGATGAGGAAGAGATGTGGCAGGCAGGGTGCCTGGGGGATGACAGCCCAATTACTCTCCTGTCCACGGTGGTCAAGTACAACAGCCAGTATCTGAACATGCGGACACTGCAGGAGCATGCGGATCTGATGTACGGTGACATCGAGCTGCTCAAAGATCCACAAAACCAGCCCTACTTTGCTAGGACAGACAGCGTGAAGCGGGAGAGCCGGAGCGGCTCAAGCAGAGTGTGCCATGGGAAGATCTACCACGAGCACTCCAGGGGGCACAAGCAGTGTCCCTACTGCCTCCTCTACAAGTACATGTACATTCACCGGCCTCCCACGCAAATGGAGGCCAAGTCTCCCTTCTACCTTACAGCACGGAAGGAGGCCACGGACATGGGCAGTGTGTGGTATGAAGAGCAGAGAATGGGCTTACGGTCTCTCCGGGGAATTGTCCCCAATTTAGCCAGGAAGGTCAAGCTGGAAAACTGTGAGAACTTCACCTTTGTCTCCTTCACTCAGGTCTCCAGGCGACTTGGCTCCTACAGCTGCTGCCAGTGAGCCTTCAGGGCCAGCCTCGGTCCTGCTTACCTACATGGCCGAGGCCAGGCGGCAGCAGGGGGCCTGACGCCACCGCCACCGCCACCATCACCGAGGCTGATGTCTTCGCTCTGTGATCCAGCCGGCCTCCACTACTACAGCAGGCCATTCCTCAGACTCGAGATTCACTTTTACATGAAAGTAGATGACAGAATAATTTGGATGTTTTATCTAAATGTGTGACACCTTGTTAAATCATAGACTATAACACAATATAAAATTACTATATACAAGAGTGAAGAAATTCATTTTATCTAGTGCCTTTTTAGCACAGGTTTTCTTGAAAAAGAAAAAAAAGGAAAAAAATGTTTTGAGTAGTTACTTAAAAAATATCCCAGTAGCCCGGTAGCTTTAGAATGGTATAGAATTATATACACTTTGTTGGGTTTTGGTTTTTTTAATTTTTATTTTTCTCTACATAGGGACCTAGAGCAGGAGAGGCGGACATAGAGCAAACTTGCACTCAGCGCCCTTTGTGGTTTGTTGGTGGAGACTCTGCCAGGGCAGCGGTCTAGGCTGCTCGCTGGGACAAAAGATACATTTTTGCTGTGCTGTCCACAGAGGCAGTGTGGTGACAGGAAGATCAGTTCTCTGGAAGGGTGTGTAGGAGACACCGTGTGCAGTGGACTCAGCGGTGTCACGGTGAGGAGTTCTAGTTAGCGGAGGGTGGACTTGGAAAGCCCCTGCGACCCAGATGTGAAAACCTCCTGAAGCAGAAGTGCCTGCGTCTGTCCGTTCTCCTTTGAGAACGATTGCTGTTTGAACTTTCTTTTGTTTGTTTTGTTGGTTAATCTGCTTTTTACATCTCGGATTTACATCTCACAGTTGTGTTGGCAGGAGTCCCTGGGCCTGCGAGGCTAGCAGCATGCTTAACTAGGAGAATCAACAGAGTAAGCCGCAAGGAAAACACTCCCAGGGCGCTTTAAGGACCCTAGGTTGGCACTGTGCTAGGGACACTGACTTAGGCAGCCTGCCAGGAAAGCACGCCCAGCACAGGGACATGTTACTGGCTTGGAGTGTCACAGCAGGTCATCCATGCATTCAAAAGTCATTTCACATTAATAAAAGTCAACCTGACCATGTGTTACTTAAAAAGCAGACTTTTCTAGCAACTACTGTGAATTCATGTTTTTAAAAAGGAGCCCAAAGAGTGCTAATGGATAGTAGTAATTTCTACTCTATTTTCTATCCCAGGAAAGACTGCGTTAATTGTACCATTATGTTGTTGTGTATGCTTTCTAATCACAAATTAAAATCCCAATGCACATTCATATTGCACAAGTCTTTAAATTAGTTATTTCTTTTTCAAAGCATTGTTTTAGTACTTACTTAAAACCATTGTTTTAAAGTCTCTCACTAGTCACTGAAGTATGTGACTCTGCCAGAGAAGACTCAGCCAGTGCTGCCTTAAGGTCTCATGTTGTTCCCTTTCTAGTGACTACATGCCTATAGTTCTGTGTACTAGGTACTTCCCTGGGTGGTGATGAGCTTCAGTATCTCCCTCTGTGTGTAAATACCAGGTAATTGATATCCAGCATTCTTACTCAACTCCGTGTCTTGGTCTGCAGTGGTTTCCAATTGTGATTTTAGATTTCTCTTTAGAAGAGATAGACGAGCCAGGTGGGGTGGCACACACCTTTAATCCCAGTACTTGGGATGCTGAGGCAGGTGGATCTCTATTAAGGCCAGCCTTGTCTACAGAGCTAGTGCTCAGACAGCCAGGGCTACACAGAGAAATCCTGACTGGGTGAGGGGTGAGGGGGTTGTTGGGAAGAAGAAGAGAGAGACATGACAGCAGGTCAGTCTTCTTTAGTTTGCTAAACACCCAGAGGGTATTTTGTCTGTGGAAAGCAGAGTCATTTTGTCAGTTCTGCGTGGAAGATGGAGACATGACTTGTGCGGCCAAGCTGCAGAGCCTGAGTCTCAAGTAACGACCACTCCAGTTTTATTTTAAATAGCTTCAACATGCTGCCATTAGGTATGCTGGGATTGTTGTGATGTTTCCAGAAGTAGCAATAACCAAGCTATTCATCTTCCTGTTAACTGTAACTTAACGTATCACCTATTTGATACATTGTAAATTCTCAGAATTCAGAAGTGAACAATTATACTAGAAACTCAGGGGTCAGATCTTCACTTACACCTGGTGGGATGAGGTTCTGAGTTAGGCCCTCTCAGCTCCTGGGAGTAACACACGTGCTTCAAGGACTATCACACACTGTGTATAGCTTTGTTACTTGTGCAGATGTGTGCATGTGAAACACACTTTCAATCAATGTGGGTTAGCTGGGCGAGCCCGCTGGCACGGCAGAGTAACTGTCTGTGTGGGAGGCCGTGCTGTGGAGGCCAGAGAGCTTGTGGCTGAGGTTCAAGTGAGGCAGTGAGTCTGTCTTCCCAGTCAGCTCTACCGGCTCCACAGAAGGGATGCAGCAAGCGACAGCTGTGTCCGCTCCCCTCGGGCTTCCGTGCTCCACAACTGGCATGGTTATCAAGCTCTTTAAGCTTGAGCTGGGGCAGCAGCTCAGTGGCAGAATGTTTGCCTCGCATGTGTGGGGCCAGGGTTCCATTCCCAGCACTAAAGAAAGAAAGAATTCCCCTAGTTAACCTAGACGCACGCTGCCTCGGAGCCCTGCGTCTGTGTTCTGAGAGGACCCCTACTCCTTGGGTGAGACCCTTCCACAACACCTTTTGTATTGCTCTAAAAGGAGGTGAGTTAGGTATGTTGGCACACACCTGCAATCTCAGCACTCAGGAGACTGAGGCAGGGGATTGACTACGAGTCCAGGGCCAACCTAGGCTACCCAGTAAGTTTTAAGCCATCTTGGGCTACAGAATGAGACTCTATCCCAAAACAGTTGAATTAATTAATTAGCGGGCTAGAGACGGCTCAGCCATTAAGAGCATTGGCTGTTCTTCAGAGGACTTAGGTTCCATTCTTGACGCCCACATGGCAGTCAGGCTGGTGCAGGAGATCCCACTGGACACAAAGAGGCTGGCATCCAGCTGTATCTTAGCCATGCAATGAGCTTTCTGTCTTTTGAATTAAAAATGTTAGTGACGTGTCACATGTTTCCTCCATGCCGAGACTCTGTTCCTTACATTTGTAAACTTGAAGAGGAAACCAAACCTCATAATGTGGTCTGGTGAGCACACCCATGCCTGTGAATTCTACCTCCAACACAACCAAGCCCAATACCTCACTCAAGCAAAAAACGAAAGAAGGAAGACCAGAGGAGTCCTCGGAGGCTAAAGTTTTTCCATTGTTTTCTGTGTTTTAAAACATACTGTATCTAACCAAAGCTGTAAAAGAAATGTTCTCTCTGGTCGAGTGGCATGGGCCCCTTCCCTTGGATTCTGTTCTCCTTTGTCAGCTCAGACCCATAAACGGTGTTTGAAAAAATGTGAAACTCTATTACTTTTTATATTAATTCATCTTATTAAAAGCATAAAGCATCTCAGC
The DNA here is from genome assembly GCF_947179515.1 of Apodemus sylvaticus. Lineage (NCBI taxonomy): Eukaryota > Metazoa > Chordata > Mammalia > Rodentia > Muridae > Apodemus > Apodemus sylvaticus. The sequence goes on from NC_067474.1 coordinate 73,492,824, forward strand.
ATGTTCATAGACACGCTCATTAAGATCTGAACAAGATGGTATTTATGTGGAACCTGAGATGTCCTGACAGACCCTGGGCGCTCCTTCACGTTCTCTTGGCAACTCCTGCTGGCACCACCCTCGGCCCCGCTGGGGGATCACGAGTCACACTGCTGGTCTAGAATTTCTCAGTATACTGGCATGCCTTCTTGAGAGATATTTTTTTTCTAATTTTCAAGTTTCACAGTTTCTAAAGTTAATTTGTTATCTTTAGACAGCAATGCTATTTTTGTTGGTTGAAGCTGACGGTGGCCATGTTGTTACCTCTCAAATGAACAAAATGGTTGCATCTCACCCTATCAGGTATCCATGACTTCATTGCTTTTATGAGGCATTGTTTACTCTTTAAAAAAAGAGAGGGTGAGCTTCCTTTATGCATGGATAGATGCAAACTAGTAAGACCTCAAGGAAGCTGGCCGATTTGCCCTAGACCTCTGCTGTAGTCTGAACTAAGGCTGAATCTGTTATGTCCGGTTTAAGTAATTTCACGTCTAAACAAAAATTTAATTCTTTGTCAAAAGGAAAAAACATTGTGTTGCTTAAGCTATGTTCCTAAGGTGACCCTTGTGTTTGTCTATATAAGTGAGTCCATTCAAGCCGACCGAGGCTGTGCACACCTGGAACCTCTTAGGATCTGAGTTGGGGGATTGCAAGTTCAAGGCTAGACTGAGCTACGCAGCTAGCGCTTGTCTCAAGTAAATAAATAAAACATAAACTGAAGCAGAATGGCGGTGACTAGCTACCCCTCCTCTCTGAGAGGCCCGGAGGAGGAGCATGAGGACTAGCCTTGAAATCCCTAGGCATGATTCAAGCCATGTTTGACGGCTACCCACAGTAGTGTGAGTGCGTCTGGTCTGTGCCTGCCGTCCTGGAGGTTTTCCTCCAGTCGCTCTTCACAGTCACGTTGTTCCATTTAACCCAAGTTCCTCCTCATTCAGCTAGCGCAGCTTATATGGAGATACTTAGGAGCACCCCGCCCCCAAGGAGAAAGTGTCTAATGTGTTGGTAAGTACACACCTTCGGTACTCACACTGACTACAGAGCTGCCTCCTCCCCCACTGTAAGGGGAAATAACTCCTAAGCCTCATTGGATGAGGCTGATAGCTACTTACTACTGCATCCACTCAGTTTCCACATGAAGACCCCAGCCTGACCAGCACTTGGAAGGACGGCCCTGGCTGCCTTGTTCCCTTAACCCTCACAACAGCTCTGCAGAGTGTGTCGAAGTAATCCCATGTCAAGCAACCAAGACTCACTTACTTCCCAAGTTCTTACAGAGAAAGCAAACCAACACCACAGCTTGATTCCAAATCTCACGCTCAGTTCATTAGGGAAACAAAACCTGCCTCCTTTAGGCTCGCTGAAGCCCATTTGACGTTGAAAAAGTTTGTTTTACAAGTTTTAGCCAGACGTGGTGGCACTCGCATGTGATCCCAGCAGCTGGGGGCAGAGGCAGGAGGATCAGGTGTTTGACATCCTTGACTACATAAACTAGCTTGGGCTACTTAAGATCCTGCCTGAAGAAATAATTTAAGAACTAACGAGCCAGGGTCCGGTTGCAGAATCAGGCCTGAGAAATGAGTCCGCCAGAGCATAGCTGGGAAGATTGGGACTTACACATTTATAGCACATTAGCTGACTGTGGGGAAACCGTGAACACTGCTTGATCGCTGCCCCGCCCCAGATGTCTCCTGATGCAGACTAGCTCCCAAGCCAGAGGTGCTGTAGTCATCTACCTGATGCTACACCGTGAAGGGAGGATTCTAGAGCTCACCTCTGCCAATCTACATCCCCATCCAGCCCAAGACCCCTGCTAACTAGGAAGTGGAAGGGACACACAGACACTGGTGCACTACTAGAATGAACAGTCATGGCTGGACAGCAGTAAGGCAAATTTTAAGACTTCCTGGATGATGTTGGTTTAGAGAGTGGGAACGCCAGGAAGTAGGAGGGTGCATCAGTCAAGCGCCCCGGGATTTCATGTAGTCACTGGCTAGAACTTACACAGTCCTCTTGCCTCAGATTCCATGTCTAACCAAGAGCATGGAATAATTGTCATAATTGTAAGAACACAGTCTGCTTCTATGTGATGCTATCTTGCTTGCTAATCATGCTAATGTTATCTTAAAGGGTTGGGAGAGAAAGGCGGCAGAGTGGGATGGAAACTGGGATGGATCAGGAAAAAGGGCTCTAAAGAAAGTGACAACAGTAGTAGGTTGAAACCTGTATGGGTTTCAGAAAAGAACAATACTGAGCCTTAGAAGCAGCAATTATGTGATGGACAAATGAGTTTTTTCTACTTAAAAAGTTTTTAATGAAGATAATTGGACATGAAAAACAACAGTAGCTTGAGTTTCCTTTTCATGGAAAGACTATATAGAGAAACAAGACTTTCCTGAACGAGTGAGTATCTGTGTTTATAACGTTTGAAAAGGCTTGGTATATTCCAGTTTCTCCCCCCGCCACCCCTTCTCTCTCTCACACACACACACTAAAATAAAATAAAATAAAAATAAAATGTGATTGAAACAAGTACCTAACACTTCTGGCAAAAATATCAAAGCATTTCAGAGAGTGAAAGATCCTTGGGATCCTTCAGACATCCAACGGAGGCAGCAAGCTGTCCCTAAGGAGACAGCAGTGACTGCTTCCGCTCCTCTGCAGCACCAAGTGCTGAGAAACAGTAGGATTTTAAAGAAAGTTATTTGTTATGATGAAGTCCAGCTACCCTGCAGCTTACAAAACCTCATCTAAAATAAATAAGTCTAATTTCAGTGTCTGTGGAGTGATAAACGTTAGGTTTATCCACTAGAGGAGAGAGGATGAGGGCATGCATCTGAAAACGCCCGAGTCCTCTCCACTGTGCTGCTGTGTAAGGTGTGTCTAAAGGTAAATACGGTGCTACCGGAGTGAGCTTTTATTACTGAAATAACCCATGGCAATTAGAAATAATAAAAAAAAAACCCAGATACAATTTTTCAAATAAAATCTAAATTATTTTAGACTTTTCCGACTGACAGTTAAAGCACGCTTGTGGAAGAGACCATTGTTTTCAAGTGGCCAAAGCCAGGGATTCCCGTCCAACTCTGTTCTGGAGTCACAGAGCCTGAGCTGGGCCTGCTCCACTCTCCCCAAGTCAGCGACAACAGGTACAATGTTTGACAGTTACAGGATGGGGACATGTCCCTTTTAACTGAATACATGGGGAGCTGGAGGTGGCCCAGGGGTGAAGCACTTCTGCTCTTGTAGGGGATCTGGGTTCGATTCCCAACACCCACTTAGGAGCTCACAATTGTCTGTAACTCCAATTCCTGGGCATCTAATGCCCTCTTCTGGCCCCGACAGGCGCCAGGCATGCCCATGTGCACAGATATTCATGCACACGAAACATCTGTAAAATAAATTTCAAAAAACTATGTCAGTAAAAATGGTATGTTCTGGAGTGGAAGCGTAAATTGGATTTTAATTTCAGGAAGCTGGCCAAGGTGGTGCTTTTCTAAATAATACACGAAATTCTAGACATCTGTCCAAGTTCAAGTCTTATGAGCTTGTGGGTGTAGCTCAGTGGAGGAGCACTGGCCCTAGTTTTTTTGTTGTTTGATGCCGGGTTTCACCATGTAGTCTTGGATAACCTGGAACTCATGTAGACCAGGCTGGTGCCAAACTCATAGACATTGACCGTGTGCCCCCTCCGGGTGCTGGGACTAAGTGCATGTGCCACCATGCCCAGCCAGGACGTAGTTTTGACACCCAGCTTGAAGTGGCAGGGGGAGCACAGTAAGAACAGAGACATGGAAGACACATTCCTTCTGGACCCTAAGCCTTAGTGTCGGCACTAAAGCCGGGTTCTCCCCTTTTCGTTGCCTTGCCCTGCACACACTTGTGAACAGGAAGGGAGCAAGGGAGCCCTCAGCCTCCTCACCCAGTTGCAGCAGCAGTGTGTGCTCCTAGCTGTGTGGCCGCTGTGAGCTCTCAACTAGATTTTCAGTGACCCAGATGCTTACTTTAAATTAGCAATACAGGAGCTCACAGATCGCTTTGTGTTTGCTGAGTCTTTCATTCTGGAACACTGTAAACCCTCTCCTCAGAGACCCGCACTCTCTTCTGGGAGGAGACCAGGTGTAAGCTTGCCAGGGTTTTCTTGCTTAGCTGTGATCGACTGAGTCTGACTTTACCATACATATGTAATCTCTTGTCTTAAAATGTTAGTGTTTTCTATGTGACAGTTTTTTCTTTTGTTTCCTTTTTTTGTAACAAAAATGTGTTTGTAATGTTTGTATTCTCCTGGGTGTTTTTAAACACACCAGAAAGCTCTTTCTGGCTAGTGTTCATTCACTCAAGACTGATTTTATTGTACCCTTCCCAACTTTTTCTCCCCTGGTGGCCACACCTGGGAACACACCGATGTGCCCAGGGAGCCCATGAGCTGCAGGCTGTGCAGCCAGCTTGCCCACCCACCCACCCGTGTTCCCCTCTGGTTGACGGGTCTGGTAGAATCTGTTGATATCGTGGAATGTCTGGACTTGGTTGGTTTGTTTGTGTTTTAATTTGTTGGTTGGTTTTATCATGGATATGCAGCTTTATTCTTTAACCCAGATTTTAAAAAAAAATAAAAAAAAATAATGTACATTTTATGTCTGTTTTCTTAAAGTAACCTAGTTACTCAAACCCTCAGCTTGAGGATTCTGACATCCTGTCACGTCCCTGTAATTGGTGTTTCACAGGTTGACACGTCAGGAGTGGTTCCATGCCCCCGTCTGACAGTGCAGTCATGTTATGTCAGCTGCCTCGTCCTCTGGTCCTCTGAAAAATCTGCTGACTGATTCCCATGGGATGGTCTCACAATCACATACCAGCCACTGTTCATGCTTTAATTTATGTCTAATTAATTATATTTAAAGCTCTTTGAGTTTTGTTACTTTGAAGACATTTAGTCCTCAGAACTTCCAAGTAAAAATCTATTGCTGTCTGTTTTACAACAGCTAAACTCATTTCTAAGAAACAAAATTTCACAAATGTTTCCAGTAGACTAGAATTTGGCTTCTTATTTAGGTTTCTGTCACTATGGTAAATGTCATGACCAGAAGCAATTTCCGGAGGATTACAGCTGTAGCACATCGTGAAGAGAGACCAGGACAGCAAGTCAGAGACAGGGACTGGTGCAGAGGCCACGGAAGAGCACGGCTTACCGACTCGCTCAGTCTGCTTCTTCATAATACCGAGGGCCATCAGCCCAGAGATGGCATCTCCCAGGGTGTGCAGGACCCTCTCACATCAAGAAAAGGGACCACAAGCTTGCTCAAAGGACGATCTGATGGGAGCATGTTCTTAATTAGCTTTCCTCTTCCCAAAAGGTTCTAGCTTGTCACAGTGACATAAAACCAGCCAGCACATGTAACGGTAAAAAGATTAAGGTCTTTTGTTAAGAATTATTGATCCTCCCCAGGCGGTGGTGGCGCACGCCTGTAATCCCAGCACTCTGGGAGGCAGAGGCAGGCGGATTTCTGAGTTCGAGGCCAGCCTGGTCTACAGAGTGAGTTCCAGGACAGCCAGAGCTGTACAGAGAAACCCTGTCTCGAAAAAACAAAAAACAAAAAACAAAAAAAACAAAAAAAGAATTATTGATCCTCAAACAAATTAACTCTTCTCAGTGTCCCTGTGATGGTTTGAAGGAGCTGTTCCTCACTTGCTCAGGCATCCGAATACTTGGTCCCCAGTTGGTGATACCAGGTAGGCTTAGGAGATATAGCCTTACTGCGGAAGAGTATGTCCCTTGCAGCAGCCTTTGAAGTTTCATAGGCCACACACCATTCTCAGTGTACCATTTTGGCTTTCTGTTTGCAGATGAGGTATGAACTCCCAGCTGCTGCTCCAGCCAACAGGCCTGCTGCTCGCAGCCACACTTTCCCACGGTGACAGACAGCACCCCTCTGGAACCACAGGCCAATTAAGCCTGTCCTTCTAAGAGTTGCCCCTGTTGAAGTGTCTTATCACAACAAGAGAAAAGTAACTGAAATTCTACTACTGCAGTAATCATTGATCTCTCCTAAGAGTGGCTTCAGGTAGCTTGGCTGCCACTCATGAGTCTGATGGCTGCTCTTTCTTTGGGAAGAAGCAGGGAAGACTACTGAAATGGTAGTCTTTTTGACTGTGCTGGTTGCTTTTTGACAACCTGACACAAACATAGAGACATTTGGGAAGATTAGGAAAATTAGGAAAATGTCCTACAAACATGCCTACAGGCAGTATGGTGGGAACATTATCTCAATTAATGACTGACTTGGGTGGGTCCCGCCTGGATGGTACCACCCCAGGCACAAGAAATGTCTTAAGAAAGCAGGCAAGCCAAGCAGTAAGCAGCTCTTCCGTGGCTTCTGCTTCAGTTCCTGTCTCATTTCCTGCACTAAGTTCCTGCCCTTACTTCCCTCAGTGATGGAATAGGAGACAGGAATTATGAGACGAAATAAAGCCTTTCCTACCCAAGTTGCTTTTGGTCATGATGTTTTACCACAGCAACAGAAACCCTAAGACTGTTTCTTTCTGTCCCTTAAAAAAAAAATAAGGAAGGAAGGAAGGAAGGAAGGAAGGAAGGAAGGAAGGAAGGAAGGAAGGAAGGAAGAAAGAAAGAAAAAGAAAGAAAGAAAGAAAGAAAGAAAGAAAGAAAGAAAGAAAGAAAGAAAGAAAGAAAGAAAGAAAGAAAGAAAGAAAGAAAGAAAGAAAAAGAAAGAGAACAGAAAGTAGTTGGGGCCGGAGGATTCGGTAGTGAGAAGACCTTGTTGCTTGTTCCCATCTGGCTCCCAAAAGTCCACCAGCCCAGCTTCAGGGAATCTGACTCTGCCAGCCCTGAGGAGCCCCACATACACAGGTACAGAAACACACCAGACACATCACACACAGGTACAGAACCACACAGAACACACACATCATCACACACACAGTGTGTGGTTTTGTGTGTGTGTCAACTTGACACAGGAAATGTCACAGAGAAAGGAGCTTCATTTGGGAAGTGCCTCCATGAGATCCAACTATGGGGCATTTTCTCAATTAGTGATCAAGTGGGGAGGGCCCCTTGTGGGTGGTGCCATCCCTGGGCTGGTATTCTTGGGTTCTATAAGAGAGCAGGCTGAGCAAGCCAGGGGAAGCAAGCCAGTAAGAAATATCCCTCCATGGCCTCTGCATCAGCTCCTGCTTCCTGACCTGCTTGAGTTCCAGTCCTGACTTCCTTTAGTGACTTCCTTTAGCAGCATGGAAGTGTAAGCTCAATAAACCCTTTCCTCCCCAACTTGCTTCTTGGTCATGATGTTTGTGCAGGAATAGAAACTCTGACTAAGACACACAGGTATGGAACCACACCAGACACACACACCATCACACACAGGTATAGAACCACCAGACACACACACCATCTTTTAGGTTTGAACTACCTGGGTGGAAAGAGGGTGTCGCTCAGTGTTAGAATGCTTGCCTCGAATGCACCAGGCCTGGGGCTCAATCCTCAGAACCACAAATCAAAACAAAATTAAAAGCACTTTTTTTGTGTGTGTGTGTAAGTTCTGGACTTTTTTTTTTTTTCAGGAAAATACATATATGCCTATTTTACACACAAAAATGTTTGTTTGTTTTTTTTACAAAATCTCTCCTCCAGGACTGGGGTGGGGGATGGGAGAGTTGATTAGGTGTCTCCATAGCGTGCCCAAAGACCTGGTCTGATGCCCAGCATCGCTTATACCAAGTACATTGGCACGTGCCTGTAATCCCAGCACACAGAATGTGGAGTCAGAATTTCAAGATTATCCTCAAGTATATAAGTTTGAAGCCAGCCTGGGAAGAAAATGAGAGTATGAGACCAAGTCTCAAAAAAGGAAGGAAGGAAGGAAGGAAGGAAGGAAGGAAGGAAGGAAGGAAGGAAGGAAGGAAGGACAAAAGAAAGGAAGAAAGGACTCTTGCACTAGATATATTTTCAAAGAGAGTTGCTTTATGAGACATCATCTAAAATTCTTAATGAAGGGTAGAATAACTGAAAGCACAGAGTAATTGTCAGAGCAGAGTGGTGTAGGTATGTGAAATTCATTATATGTCTCTGTCCTGTATGTGCGTGGCATTTTCCACAAGAACAATTATAAGCAAACAAACACAGAAGACTGAAAGGCTGAACCAGAGACGGTCTGTCTTCAGAGGTGAGTAATTCAGCTGAGGCCTAGAGACATGGGAGCAGTGCTGTTAACAACAGGGATGAAAACGGAGGCAGTTTCAGCTGGATTGTGATGGAAACATCCAGTGAGGAGAGTCACAGCGGGTCAGCCCTATTGGTGCCCTCTAACATGGCTCCTTTAATGTAGCTCTGTGGAGCTCTGTGCTGCTACACAGATGTGTGGTACACTGTGCCAATGTTCTTTACAGATTGGCAAGCTAGGCAAGAGGGTGAAGGAGAGCCCAGCCCCGAGGTGCTGCTGAATCAGGTGCCCTCTCTGAGAGCACAAGCCAGATGTGGGGTCCGGGGTGCAGGCATGAGGCCTGGGCTGTCTGCTGCCCACCATGCCCCTATCGGATCCTCCCAATGCCTACAGCCTCTCCTGACCAGAACGTCTGGGCTTCCCTCAGGTGTGTGGCCCCGGTACACTTCCCGTTTGGACCTCCTCTTCCTGTGGATTCTGATTCCTTCTTCTCCTTAGTGGCGTTCCCTCTTACTGTTTTTGCTGGTAAAGACACCAGGGACAGATGTGAGCGACATTAAACAAGAAGTATCTCAACAATAAACAAGATTCTTATATTTCTCAGGGGATCCCAAAGAAATAAAGATGAGAAACAAACTTTCCTGCTGGAGTATTTACAGTGTACTCAGCTGCTAAACCGCTCAGCATGCAATCAAAGAAGCAATTTAACATGTTTCTAACACACTTGGCTGTTGTAATCATCGTTAAAGAGTTTGGCCAAATTTAAAGGTCCCAGTCAATTTTTATGAGAGCATTAGAGAATCTAATGCAGCAGTAACAAATGTACGTTTGACAGTTAATAGAAATGCTGTGTTTGTCACTGCTTAGCTACAGCCGTTCGTTCCTTGGCTAATAGCCCAGAAATGAAAGCATGAGATCTGACCTCTCTCAGGCAGGAAGCGTGATCCTGCCTTTCCCTTTGCGCTGTGCGCAGTCCTAGGTGGACCTCGGATAATTCAGCTCCACAGCACTTGATTGCTCTCTTGTTTTTTCAGTGCAACTGCCAGCCAGCTCGCCGTCCCCGGGACTCAGACTACCACCACTTTCCAAGGTCACTTACTGTGCTTTTTATTTACATTGATCTTGTTTTAAAACGTGAATTTAGTGCCAAGTCTGGTGGCGCCTGCCTTTAATCTCAGTCCTTGGGAGGTGGAAGTGGTCAGATCTCTGTGACTTCAAGGCCCTAAGTTCCAGGCCAGCCAGCGCTATAAAGAGGGACCCTGTCTCAGATGGGTGGATGGCTGGATGGCTGGATGGGTGGGTGGGTAGATAGATCAGTCTGTCTTAAATTTATATTAAAGTCAAAAGTAAATGCCTTAAACAAAAAGTGTCCTCTATGATTAATTTCAACTTGACACTCAGATCCAAATGCATATTCTGCTTCTTCCTAGCTCTGAGATCCTGAGCAAGGACCTTCTATACCTCAATTTCTTTTTAAAAAAACTTTAAAGATTAATTTATATGTATGACCATTTTGCCTGTATGTATATATGTATGTATATATTACAAGTTCCTAGTGTTGTTGACAGTAAAAAGAGAGCATTGGATCCCTTAGAACCAGAGTTACAGACAGTTGAGATCTGCCCTGTGGGTGCTGAGAAATGAACCTGGGTCCTCTATAAGAGCAGTGAGTGCTTTTAACTATTGATAGCCATCTCTCCAGCTCCAAAATTCTTTTCTTCATCTTTAAAATGAGGGTAATATCACACACATCTTACCTTATAGGACTGTGAGGATTACAATATATATTATACATATTATATAGAGATGATCTAGCTATCTATTATCACATAGGACAATGCCTCATATGCAATAACTATCTAGATCTATATTAAAAACATATAAGGTTCCCTGCCTTATATACCCTTCCTAGTAGCACCGTAGTCACACTTTGGGCAATAGCTTTATATGTCCCTTCTCCTTCCCCTCCCAAAATGCTTGTGGTGACTGAATGAGAATGGTCCCCATAAACTCAGATATCTGAATACTTGGACCCCAGGGAGTGGCACTATTTGAAAGGATTAGGAGGTGTGGCCTTGTTGGGAGAAGTATGTCACTTAGGGTAGAATTTGAGATTTCAAATAATCCATTCCAAGCAGTGGTGGTGCAGGCCTTTAATCCCAGCACTTGGGAGGCAGAGGCAGGAGGATTTCTGAGTTCAAGGCCAGCCTGGTCTACAGAGTGAGTTCCAGGACATCCAGTGCTACACAGAGAAACCGTGTCTAAAAAAACAAAAAAACAACAACAAAATATCCATTCCACATTCCAAGCCCAGAATCTCTCTTCCTGAGCCTGTGGATCCAGATGTGGGGCTCCTGCACCTGTGGATCCAGATGTGGTGCTCCTGCGCCTGTGGATCCAGATGTGGTGCTCCTCCAGCAGCATGTCACCTATGTGCCACCATGCTTCCCACCATAACAACAATGGACTAAACCTCTGAACCCTAAGCCCGCTCCAATAAAATCGCTTCCTTGAATAAGAGCTGCCATGGCCAGGGTCTCTTCACAGCTGGGACGCCAGGACAGTGCTCTTGTGGGTTTCGGGTGCATCTCTAGATTCCATCAGGCATCTCATCCTCGAAAATTCATTTACACAGGTCAGCCTTACATAATTTTTCCCATGGTGTTAGCACACAGACTCCTAAATTATCTAAATACTTCTCAATTGCAGTCTTTATGTGAAGCCCAGAAAATTACTCAGGGCCTGTTTTCTTGGTTCCTCAAGATTGGCTGAGGTGCATAATGCTAACACAAGAGGTCGACACATCCAGATAGGAGGGCCTTGTGGCTGTAGGGCTTGCTTCTCTAGCAGAAAGCGTAAGGCTTCGGTCTCCCTCTCCCTCCCCCGCTCTCATATGGCCATTAACTGAGCAGGAGAACCTGCAGCAGAGTGTGCTGGGAAGAAGACATGTGCCATCAGATTTGGAGATGTTGTTTGGGGACAGAAAAGATACTCCACCTTCTCATAAGAACAGAGGCATATGAATTTAGATCTCAGGATGTACATTTATCTAGAAATGAGCTCAAACTGGACTACAGAAAGATGTAGATTAGGTGAAAGCCAGCATTCCGAGGGAACTTTTGAAACTGTTTTCTGTCCCCAGGAGTCCCTCCTCTGATACTTCTAAGCAACATGGCCTGCCCACCCCCTGCCCTGTGCTCTCTCACCTCCTGCAGACAGCTCTGGCCCTGTCCATGCTTCTTTTTGCATGTTCTGCTCTGGACTCTCCCAGATGCCCCTGGATATTTTCTCTTATTCACAATAAAAACCTTCCCCCTAATAACAGCACAGTGGTGCTGGCAGTTTCTTTCCTGCACCCCTTTGCATGCGTGCATACAGACTGAGACTCACTTTAGAGACTAACCACCATGAGGGGAGATGTCAGGAACAGTGGTATAAATGGGGAAGTAATCAAATGCTATCACTCAAAGCCATGCTACTGGATAGACTGACACAGGGTTGACTAAGCAAGGGGGTTTTTTAAAGTCCATCTTTAAGGGCTTTCCAATATTCTGTACTTGGAAAGAAAAGCTGGCCAGTGGGACAGAGGCCACGGCCCAGGCAGGAGGAACCCTGAGAGTGGAGCCGGGCTCCAGATGGTCAGTAGTGTAAAGACGCTACAGAGAGCACAGGTGAAACAAACTCCACTGCTCGGCTTAAGGGTGTAGAACTTAAAAAATTTTGGTGGATTTGTGTTATTGTAAGTCTGACCTGGGTGGGCTCAAGGAGAGAACTGGAGTCTGCCAGCACTGAGCACTCCTGGAATGTTAGGAGAGGAGGCAGAAGGACGGGGGTCAGGGGGCAAACATAGAGAGCCTTTACACTGCATTACAGTCGGAAAGCCAGGGAGTGGGAGGGACCAGGAGAGGGAGGGAGGAGAGTTGGGTGGGAAGGAAATAAATAACTTATTAAAAAGGAAAAAGAAAATACAAATACCTAGAAAAAACAAACAAAAAGAAAGCAAGCCAGGGAGTAGGGAAAAAAGAGAAAATGAGAAGAGAATCAAAATAGTATGAAAAATCAGAGAATATAGCCACCCAGGGCAAGTGGTTAGACATGTGTTGTGGGAAGCTGCTGTAGAAATTGTCAAAACAGTCTCCTGGGGAAGGGACAGTTAACCCAGGCTTGAGAGGACTGGTCATACCGGAAGGTCTTTAACAATGTACACATACACATGGTCCGGTAACGACAAAGGTAGGAAGGTGGTAACTACAATCCCAGGGTAAGTGGCCTTGGAACACACTGCAGGTGGCGGGGGTGAGGACAGGGACACGCATTTCCAGGCGTTTTCGTCTCCCAGGACAGCCTTGGAAGCAAACGATGTTAAGTATCTGGAGTCAAGGACTAGGTATCTACTGGGTCCAACTCAAGTGGCCATGGACTACTGAGGGCTCCACAACAGCAGCAGTAGTCACAGGCTCAGGAAGAGGCAGTCAAAGTCCTTCTAAGATGTAAAGGACCACACAGCATTTGACACACAACGGGCCTTGTACAAATAGTTATGGTGGTCAAACAGTGTTCTGGGAATTCTACATTCTCATAGTGGCAACAGTGGTGAGAATCTAACTGAATTTACAGACCGGATGTAGACTCAGTCATTATCTGTGTTCTTTTGAGAAGTCCAACCTTGCCACCCCCAAAGAGAGAGGAACACACATAAAAATGGGGGTGTAGAACACTTGGGGGGGTAGTTGTGTTGCATATGTGTATTGTGACTGAACCAGAAGTTACACGTCACAGTGGAAATGATCAGGAAAGGGTGTCATGGACGGCCAGCAGGTACTGTGGAGGCTGAGCTGCAGGGGAAATCGGAATAAGCAAATAATTTCTGTGGCTAAGAAAGATACCATACCAATGTAGGCTGAGGCAGCACTGTGTGGTAAAAGAAAAGAAAACAAAAACAAACAAAAAACTAGAGTTCCACGCCTACCCCATATGGTAAATTAATACTCTGAATTACGATCTTTGTAAGACAAGTTAGAGAGATAAACTAGACCCCAACCTAAATACAACTTAATGAGGATTTATCACATCTCAAATAGAACGTTTAGAAGGGAGGCCAGAATCTTGGAGTTATTTAAGTCATGGCAGTCGCAGGCCCATGAAAGCCACTGACAAGATTATCCTCTTGGCTCTGCCATTTAGGGTGCTGCTTTATTCCTCAGCTTGGCTCTACACCACGGCCACCTGGCTGCTGACAGCAATACTTCTTATCCATCCCTTTGGAAATTTTCTCAGATTGGAAACTGCAACTTTTCTAAAACCCCAGCAAACTCTCCAGAGTCTCATCTGAACCAGTTCTGGGTTCCAGGAACCTGAGAACTGGCTCAGGCAGGACTTACCTAAGTGACACTTTGCAATGGGGATTACACTGGTTTGTGTAACACGTAAATCAGGCCCACGTCTGCAGGCGTGGCTGAGTCAGCTTCCATACAAGGAAATGTGGCCAATAAAAATATGAGTGTTAGAACAGGAAGAAGAGCTAGGTGAACATTAAATCAACACCCTCTGACCATATCTGGTCTTTTCTTAAGTTCTTGGAAACAGATCTGAAGAAGAAACCAGAAGAGAATATAGGTAGAGGGGAGGAGAGCTAAGAGCAATCTGGGGAAAGGATCCAAAGTGAAATGGGAAAAACAGCAAGACCCATGCTTAGAAGAGAGTCAAATTATTCATGTTCTGTGTCTCCCAAACTTACCTTTTCTAAGAACAGATGAGGGCCAAATTTATTCATCTGTTTACCTGACATACATGCCCCTAAATGTTCAGCCTCCCAGCTTATACCAAGGGACTCACCCCCAGAATTCAAGTATGAATCCATACTAAACTCAGGTTCATTTTGTAAGTTTCGGTGTTGGGGATGGAATTTTAGACTTCATGTGTAATACACTCTCCCGATGAACTACAGTCCCAGTCCACCTAAGAATCGTTTCTAAAATATTAGAATCCGTTTTCCAGGAAGTCTTATTTTGGTTGATCCATGATGGCCCCTACGTAGTGACATCCTCCTGCCTCCATGGAGACATTGCCTTTGCTTTGAATACTGTTTTTCCTGTGTGACCATGCTCCATCTGTGAAGATGCTGTTCTCTGAAACAGCCTTCACCTGTCCTGCCACACTCAGGCCCTCAGCTCTCACCAGACTAGGGTACCAGACCCAGGGTATCCGGATCCACCCGACATGGTCAGATGTAATTGCACAATGACTATGTCCCCCCACCCTTTACAGCCCATGTCCATTCTTTGTGAAAAAAAGAATGAAGTTAGGGAGTTAAACAACCTCCAAGGGCGTGCACTGTGCACTGTGCAGCACCTCGATGCAGAGGTGAATAGGAAAGGTTCTTCCTAACAGTCGCAGTAGGACCTGTGTTCACTGGTGAGAATCTGATGGTGGGGTTGAATCAAATTATCAATTCTGTTCATCTTTTGTTCTCAGAACTGTATCATGCCAAAGCCTTTGCCTAACGAGGCTTTGAACTCATGAGGCTGACTCTTTGCTGCCCAAGCAAAGAACTGAGATGATTTAATGAAATCACTCACTGATTCCACGGCAGGAGGAATAAAACGACCATATGTGCCTCTAAAACTACTGAGTCATTTTGGTTTTATTCTGGCATCATAAAAGTGCTCATTTCAATTATTTGGTGGCTGTCAAATTTATCTTCCGTGTCTCATGTTAAAGGCAAAAGAAATACACAAACACCTTTTGGGAAGGTAGAGAGAAAGCTCAAATTGTAAAACTACAAGCAATGTGGACCTAAATTCGACCTCCAGCACCCAGGTCAAAGCCTGGCTCATGCCTGTGACCCCAGCACTGAAGAGGAGGCGCATCTCCAGGACTTGCTGGCCAGTCAGCCTAGCAACACCAGCAGGCCTCAGGTCCAGGGGAGACTCTATTTAAAACGTAAGTCGGAGAGAAACTCTTCCATGGCAAGCAAGGTTGGGTGTGTTCTTACATTCACTCCAACAGTAGGTATAATTACCTAACATACCAGGTATTCTAGATGGGGCACATAGATGGAGAAGGACCAGAGGGAGAAAACCAAACTCTTTGCTCTTGAAGATATATAAGCTAGAGTAGAACGTAAACTAAATACAGTCACAGAACATTTTTGAAACGTGCCTATTAACATATGCAGTACACTGTTTTATTTTTCTATTATTTTTTTATTTAATGCTGATACAATGCATTAAACCATTCAGCTGCCTTCTCAGCTCATAAACAGGCTGAGTCTAGTACTTTAAAACTTCTGGCCTAAATAAGTACGGTAATAGTCAGTTGTATACTGTTCCTACTTTTTGTTTTTGAGATATAAGGTTTCTCTGGATGGCCCTGGCTGTCCTGAAACTCATTCTGTAGACCAGGCTGGCCTCAAAACTCAGAGATCCGCCTGCCTCTGCCACCCTCACCCCACCCCCACCATGCCGCCGAGCTCTGAAATCACAGGTGTGCACCACCACTGCTTGGTGCTGTTCCCACGTCACAGATGGCAAGGCATGCACCACCCACCCGTGACTCACACTAGAGCCTCACTCAGGGCGCCAAGCGAGTCCAGTGCTATCTTTTAACACTGCACTTTCATCCCTGAAACTCACTCTTTTTTCATACTTCTTTGGGGTGGGGATGTTGGGCTCTCACTCTGTAGCCCAGGCTGGCCTTGAACTCAAAGTGATTCTCCTGCCTTTGCCGAGTGCTAGGATTACAGGCATGACCCACCACACTGGCTTGGCTGGAAATGTGACCTTTGTCTGGTGTACCTTCAGTCCCTTACCAGTTCTATCATCTGCCAACGTCTAAGCCTAGTCAGACAGCAGTGTACTCCAAGATGCTTGTCTTGTGCCAGAACTGCTTACTTTACTGCAACTTGAATGCCAGTGTGATCCTCAACAATGTCACCTCCCCATGTGCAGGTCTCTGTGACCTTTTTGTCCCTCAAACACAGCACACACCAGAGTAGGTATTAGTAGATATTCACAGAAATGAGTGTTACCCAAAGCAGAGGAGCACTGGAAAGGCCTCCTGGTTAGTGGGACAGTACTATCAGCTCGACATCTAGAATCACTGTAAGATGAACCAGCCTCTGCGCGTGCCTTGGGGAATTAGATAGTATTAACTGAGGTAGAAGCTCCACCCACTGCTGAGTGGCACCACTGCCTGGCTAGAATACTGCTTTATATAAAGACAGCACAGTAGTATCCATTTGTTCTTTAATTATTGACCAACTGCTTCAAGCTCCTGCTGCTTTGACATTCCAACCATGATGGACTGTGTCCAAACTGTGAACCTAGATAAGCCCTTTCTCCCATAAGTTGTTTCCATCAGGGTATTTTATCTGATACAGGAAAGGAAAAAAAGCACCTAGATTACAAAGTTACAGAGTAGGCAAAGGCTTCAACAGTGGAAAACTTATACACATGTTTTATCTTCCTAACATCAGCAGATAGATTTAGAACCATGTCAGTATACCAAAGGATCACACTGAACAGAAACTTGGCGAAATTCAAGAAAATGAAGACTCCTAGGAGTTGCAGAGGCTGGTTGGGCTTTTGGAGGGCAGGAGCAAGAAGGTCACTGGGTCAGCAGCAGACACGAGGGAATGCTGTGGTGACTGGGCTGGCTCCACCTTCCTCAATGGAAATCAGGTCATGTTTCTAAGACTGCTGCTTCACTTACACTGAGCAGGCTGGTGCTATGCGGCTGGTGAGAACACCTACAGGAAACTATCAGAAGGGAGTAAAACTGTGACTGAATATTGACCCAACTGAAAAGGTTTCAATTCCCCCAGCAGCAGAGAGAGTGGAGATGCAGTCAATTACACAGGGGATGAGGCTCGGGAAACAACATATCCGTAACTGTTAGTCCTAGGTTCAATCCTTGGAAACAAAACATGACAGGATCCTTACAAAATACCTCCCTTATAAAATATAATTCATATAATTTTAATCATGACATTTTTGTGTAAGGTATTATAGAACTCTCTAGCCATACTTTTCACACTTTAATCAAACTCTAATTTTACAGGGCAACGAGAGGGTAGGAGAGGCACATGTATAAATGAGCACCTCAGTTCTTGGTAAGGTTTGGCCCTGCTGAGCAACTTATCTAACCTTATTTAAAATGATTTAAAAGGCTTTAATTTGCCTAATTTTAAGTCTTCAATTCGATAAAAAATAGAAAATAAAAGCACTCAGGCACAGCAGTCAGGCAGCAACATGCCGTGAGAATACACACACAGTTACAGCTACCGTGTTTCTTGGGCTGCTTTTCAGAACAGTATTTAGTCACATCATTTATTTGCTATCATAGTAGCATTTATTTGAAAAAGATTTAAGATTGGCTGGTAATTTAGTCTGACTTGGAGTTTCCTTTTAAAATCCAGAGTAGGAGAACTAGTTATTGGCTATGAGCCTATGTCTAAATAGCTGGTTTCTTAACACAAGAAACCAAGAAGTATGTAAGCCTAGTCTTCACATTTTTAAAAAGCATCCTCATTTCTTTAAAGTTAGGACTATTAATGGCTCGTCTATTTGTTTAGGTTGTTTTTTTTTTGAGGCACAGTCTCATATACCTTAGACTGGTCTCAAAATCACTACCTACGCAAGGATGGCCTTGAACTTCTGACCTCCTGCTTCTATGCCTCTAGTGCTGAGATCACAGGCGTGTGCCGTCGTCAGAGCTTGTCTGTGCAGTGATGGGTCAGACCCGGGCTTCCCACATGATAATTCAGTCCAACTTGTTGAAGGTGATGCAGATTTCATGAGACTAAGCGATTCTGAGTCTGAGGGAAAGTCAGATGACAACACAAAGAAGTCAGTCTCGGCCAGCACAGCCAGGTCCTCCGCTGCCTCCACCACCTGAGGACTCGGTGCCCCAGCTCCGCTTCTCTTTCCTGTCCCACTTACTTATTCCTTTCTTTAAAGAAACAAAAGCTAAGTTCTCCAAAGTTCTCAAAGTCAGAGTTTGTATAGAGCCGAGGGAGAACTTTGACCTTTGATATTACAAATAAGTGTTCCTTATCGCGGACACTCTCTTCATTCAGGGTCAAGGCGAGGTAAGACAGGGAGAATAAGGTTCCCAAATGCAGAGTCTTGAGTTATGAAATATCCAGATGAATGTGCATGAGCGTGCTGAGAAAGATAAAACAGTACAAAAAAAAAAAAAAAAAGAAAAAAAGAAAGAAAAGCAACAACAAAAACCAATTAAGTTATTAAGAGTCACATTTTTTTAACCAAGGCATTAAAATTCCTTATCCTTTCTGAATTCCTAAGATCTAGTTTGTTTACACAGGCAACAGTAACACAGTTCAGATGAACACAAGTTAGTGCCTCTTTATCTGCCTCTGTGGGGCTCTCTCCAATCAGCAGTCAGGAGGGCTTTGTTCTTTGGCAGGAGGAGAAATAGCAGCAAAGGTCAGGAGACAAAAAGCCTGAGTGGGGCCAGCAGTCTGGGAAGGGACAAGAACAGTGGCACTGATGACCAAAACCCACCAGCACTGCGGCAGTGCTGGGAAGGAACTGATTCGGGAACTATCTGTCATATCCCCCTCGATTAAAAAAAAAAAGACTCTTTCTAGTCATTTGAGGTGAGAGATGATTTTTATAATGTCCTTTCCAATTCTGGGATTCTGCTTAAAAGCAAAGCCAATTTACACTATGCCTTTAAAAAAATTTTTTTTTAAGTTTTATGACATAGGGTTTTGCTACATAGCCTAAGCTGGCCTGGAATGCAAAAAAGACCTCCCGTGTCCCCCCTTGAAGTGCTGATATTACAGGGGTTACACAGGTCACCTATCCAAAAAAGAAAGACCCTCCCGTGTCCCCCCTTGAAGTGCTGATATTACAGGGTTACACAGGTCACCTACCCAAAAAAGAAAGACCCTCCCGTGTCCCCCCTTGAAGTGCTGATGTTAACAGGGTTACACAAGTCACCTATCCAAAAAAGAAAAAAACAAAAAAAAACAAAAAAAAAAAATGGTGTTTCACAGAAGATTTCCGAGAATTATCTAAGATGAACGTAATACTAAAACTTTGTCTCCCAGCTGGACCATCACTTACAGCCTAATAGGAAGAGCTCTGAAATATTTCCCATGTAAACAGTGCAGACATTAAAAAATATCCAAATAGTAACCCAGGAAGACAATCACATAAAGCAATACTGTGACCACTTGAAAATATTTATGGTGCTATTAAACTAACCAGTTCAGTTTTCTAGATCATTCGGTCCGTCCAAATATTTTGTGAACAAGAAATCTTTGGCAAAGTAGAGCAGAGAATCAATCACGCTGACTGACACAATGAAGGATCTCCTCATTGCTGTACTGTCCTTCCACCCCTTTGGGCGTGAGCGCCCATCGGCACACCCCCGCAGTTATCCGTGGGACAAGGTTATTGATAGTGCTCCACTGAGATACAAATTAAGTACTGCGCTGGCTTCCATAATCTGGACGTGGCCGAGGTGACTGACCAGACTGCCGGTTCCCTCCGCTCACCTGCAAAGCAGCCTTCTGTTGGGCCGCTATGTGCTGCTGCTCGGCATGGTCCCGGAAGTCCTTATTAAGAGAGGGTCTGGAGAGGGAGATGCTAAAATGGAAATCTTGGTTACTTGGCTACCAAACATACTCTCTCTTTTAAAAAAAAATTATATAAGGGGATTTATTAGATTGGCACATTTTTATTATAGTAAATTACTTTTAAAATTTGAGGTTCAGCTTACATATAAAATTGCACACATTTATGGTGTGTATGTTTTGATATCTATATACATTAAAATTACAATATCAAACTGAATAACCAATCCATCATACCACATGCCAATATTTTTTTAATTATGAAATAGATACAAGATCTCCATAATTTTCATAATATACATAATCCTTAACCAATCACAATGCTGTATAATCAATCTGAAGAGATCACCTGCTTAGTTTTGTTTTGATCTGTGGTCCTAGAAACCACACTCAGGCCTCAAGCACGCTGAGCACCCTGAGCAGGAGCTCACCCCTAGGTCTCTATGACGTACACGGAATCTTACAGTTTCATTATGTATTCTTTTAAAAAGATTTTTATTTTAACTTGACTTGTGTCAGACACATGGAGATCAGTTCTCTCTATATCAAGTGAGTCCTGAGGGTAGAACGCAGTTGTCAGGCTTGGAGGAAAGAACTCCTTACCCACAGAGCCATCTCTCAGGCCCTGTATAGTCTTTGTAGGGATACAAAGAAATTTCTATGCCAAATCCAGTGGTGCACTCCTGTAATATCAGGACTTCAGGGATGGACACAAAATTCTAAGCCAGCCAAGACTACACAGTAACTCGTCTCACAAAACTTGATAAAAATTTTAAAAGACCTTCTTGAATAAAAGCATCCCACTTCCCATTATCTACATCAACGTATGAAGAAAGCCTATCTGTATGGGATTTCAAGTAATTATGAAACCTATGTTATAGGTTTCATAATTTACAGCCCCTCTACTTTTAGCTCAGTCTGTCATCATCCTTATTATTTTGCTCTTTTTGTTTTAATTTTTTGAGACAGGGTTTCTCTGTGTAGCCCTGGCTGTCCTCAAACTCTAAGAAATCCCAAAGAACCGGACTTATTTATGATAACCATGTTCTACACAGGTGTAACAACTGAATTTTTAGAAAATCTGACAGTTGCTTATCCACAAGATTCTAAGCAGCTACTAGATAGCTGGCTCTGTGCTAAGCACTGGGATCTACAGGTATGCAGAACAAATCTCAGACAACAGCACTCGTGATGTACCATGAATTAGCAGACCTTGAGCACAGCTAGGACTATCTAAGTAAGGGGAAGCTCAGAGTGTAGACCTAATTCTCACAGTATGGGACCTCCAA
The DNA here is from genome assembly GCF_947179515.1 of Apodemus sylvaticus. Lineage (NCBI taxonomy): Eukaryota > Metazoa > Chordata > Mammalia > Rodentia > Muridae > Apodemus > Apodemus sylvaticus. Next base: position 73,513,931 of record NC_067474.1, read on the forward strand.
AGAGCTTGAGGGGCTGCTTTTCCCTGTAGGGATGATTAAGAACGGCACTTCTGAAGAACAGTCAATACCTAGCTCCAGGGTGACTGGTTGAAGATTGGTTCTGCATAAGTAATTTTCTTTTCTCTTTGTCCAGTTCAGCCAAAATTGCAACTCTATTTTTATTTTGAAAACCTAAAGAAGAAAAGGGAGGGAGAATTAGAAGCATTTTAGCGCTAGGCCTAAAAACAAAATTCCTACTCTGTAACAAGGCCGTACACATTCACTAGTGAGCTCTTTCGTCCTACTGGCCATTTCCCAGCAACTTTAAGAGCATAAAGCAACCAAACTTGGTGGCACAAACATATAATCCCAGCTATCAAGAGGTGGAGTTCAAGGCCAGCCTGGGCTACATTAGACCCCATCTCTTAAAACAAACAAAAAACCAATAGGTCAGTAGGTTTTGCTAAACATGCACAAAACCCTGGATTCAGCCTCCAATATATTACAAAGCAGATGTGGTGGTGCATACCTACACCTGACAGAGGCAGAAAGATCAGAAGTTCAAGATCATCATCTTTTACTAAGCAGCACATTCAAGGCCAGCCTGGGCTACATGACCCCTGACTTAAACCCAAAGGCCCAGTAATGGCAGCATATGCTCTCAGGAGGCAGAGACAGGTGGATTGCTGTGAGTTTCAGGCCAACCAGTGCTAGTTCAAACCTAAAAAGCAAAACAACAAAAAGGTGTGTGTGTGTGTGTGTTTGTGCACACGCGTGCACTCATACTCCTGTTTTGATGACTCATCAGTTAGGAGCACTGGCTGCTCTCCAGAGGACCCGGGTTCAATTCTCAGCACCCATGTGTCAGCTTACAACACTCGCTACAGTCCCAGGGCACCTGATGCCATCTTCTAACCTCTGTAGTCACCAGACATGCTTACGGTGCACAGACATACATGTAGTAAGCAAGACATCCACACGTGTTTTAAAAAAACACAAAATAAAAACAAAACCCCCAGAGAACACTGTAAATGGGTACATAAGCAAAATAAAAATGGCTGAGAACTTTTAAGATGTGTTTATTTATTTTGTGGTTGTGGGACTTAGGATATACCCAGCAAGCATTCTACCACTAACTATAATCCCAGCACCAAGATTCTGATCTAAATAATTTTGTTCTCCAAAGTATGGGTTACTACTGCATTTATTTTGGACAAAATTTGGTGGGTCAATATATTGCACAGCCAAATCTCCAGGTGTACAAATTCCTTCATGAAAAAAATTATTATGTATAGTCAAATCAAATTCTCAGCTATTTTCAATCAGAAATGATACTTTTTTTTTTTTCAAGAAACAGCTAAAGAACTGCAAGTGTCCAGACCAGAAAGCAATCCTAAGTAGTAGAGCACAATTTATGGGAGACACCTCCTTTTATCAAGTATCAATACCAATGTCAAGTATTTGACTTGATTCTAAGCTTCAAACTTAGATAAGATCTTAGCAAATGTGGCCAAGTGTCCTGAAGCAGGCAGCAGGCAGCTAAACTTTTAAGAATCCAAATTAAAGCTGGGCAGTGGTGGCTCAAGCCTTTGATCGGAGTATTGAGGAGGCAGAAGCAGGTGGATCTGAAATTCCCCTTTCTCTTTCCCAGAGACTGAAAAGTGACTCAGGTGGGCCAAGAAGGGACTGTCCAGGTAATGTGAGCTTGTCCCAAGGACAGTGGAAACAGGATAGGCTAGTTTTGTATGCAGCAGGCATCTTACTGGTCTCCAGTGTCGGCCATTGCTTGGTCAGACAAGCAAAGCAAGCTAATGATGTCACTGAGTAGGTAGTACAGTGAAGACACACTGCAGAGCTCGGTATGATGACCCAACCTATACTTTGAGGGCACTCTAACTTCGGAGGCAGAAGCAGCAAGATCAGGAGTTCAAGGCTGCATAGTAAGGTTTTGAGGCCAGCCTGGGCTACATCAGATCGTTACCAAAAAAAAAAAAAAAAAAAAAAAAGAGCACAAAGTTGACTTTAAAAAACAAAAAAGCTAACCTGACCGTTGATTAAATATTAAAAAGAGACCAGTCAACCAGGTGTGATGGCTCACACCAATAACCACAGTCTAAGAGCTTAGGAAAATTGCTAGGAACTTAAGGCCAACCTGGAATACCCAGTAATAAATAAATTCTAAGCCAGCAGAAGCTAAAAATAGAAACTGGAGGAAGGAGAAAGACAGGGAGAGGAAGAGAGGCAAGAGGAGATTCCCAGAATTACAGCTTGGTAACTGTTAGGTTACTCAACTATTAGGCAACTATTAGGCTTTTGAAATTCCCACCTGCTTTTATTTATGGAGGGTCTACACTATGGCAACTAGCATTTTAAAAATAAGTTCATATCCAGCAATAAATGTTTGTTCTTAGAAATTTTTTGAAAGGATTTTTGCTTTGCCTTTGTTATTATTGCTTAATAAACACATAATACTGCAGAATGCTTTCAAATAAAAATACTAAGTTTATACATTGTTCAAATGTAGTGAAAATTTAAAGACTATAATAGTTGATACCTTGAACTAACTGGGCATAGTGATAATACTGAAACCCCAGTACTTGAAGGCAGGGCCATGTTGTCAGAACCTGGAGGCCGCCCTGGTCTATATCTTCAGTTTAAAGCCACCCAGCAAGGCATCTCAAAACAAGTAAGAAAAATTAACATTTATGTAATAATTTTTTTCTTTTCTTTTTTGTAGTAGCTGAAGATGATCTTGCATTTTTTGATCTTCCTGTATCTACCTCACAAGTGCTGAGAATACAATTCAAAGCCACCACAGTTGCTTCTAACCCGTAAGCCCCTTGCCTAAGGACAGATGATGGTTCCTGAGAGGCTGGAGGGTGTTGTCCATCTAACAAGCACCCCCACACTTCCTAACTATTCTCACAAATCTACCCATGTGTTTAACTACCTTCTAGGCTTTCCCGATGCAACGAAGCCAGTAGTTAAGTAAATACAATGATATCTGGCCCCTGCACCAGAAAAATTAATGAATTACAAGGCATATACCAACACTAAAAAAAAAAAAAATGTCTCTTCAGATGCAGAGACCCTCAACTAAACATTAGCAGGAGCTTGGGGAATCACAGGAAAACCTACAAAATCAACTAACCTTGGCCTGTAGGGGCCCACAGAATTGAACTGTCAACCAGAGCCTGCATGGGACAAACCTAGGCCTTCTGCACCAATGTAACAGTTGTGTGGCCTTGTCTTCATGTGGGGCTCCTAACAGCAGGAGTGAGCGGGGGCTGTCTCTGATTCTGTTACCTGCCGTTGGACCCTTTCCACTAACTGGGCTGCCTTGTCTAGCCCCAAGATGTGCCTAGTCTTACTGCAACTTAATATGCCAAGGTGGGTTGATATCTGTAAGATTCCTCCCCTGTTCTGTGGAGGGAGGATATGGGGGGAGGGGATATGAGAGAAGAAATGGAAGAGGAGGGAGAGAAAGCTGCAATCTGCATGTAAAGTGGATAAATATTAATTAATAAAAATAAAATGTATACTTTAAAATGTAAAAAATATCGTTTCTTTCTGTTACTATTTAAGAGTAACCGAGGCACCTGACAATGACCCCCATCTAATTTCTATACACATGAACAATAGAGAAGTACAGATGTTATACTAAACATGGTAAAATACAATGAAGATTTACAATTTTTATTGAGGAGCTGCAGAGATGGCTCAGCAATCAAGAGCAGTGGTTGCTATTTCAGAAGACCCAGGTTTGATTTCCAGCACCCACGTGTAACTTTAGTCCCAGGAGAGTTGAGATCCTCTAGCCTCCAAGGACAATGCATGCATGTAGTACACAGACAATACAGGCTAATCATTCAAACATGTAAAGTCAGAGTTCCAAGCCAGCTGGATGGCAGTGGTCCTAGCACTCGGGATGCACAGACGAAGCCACCCTTGTCTACAGAGTGGATTCCAGGACAGCCAGAGCTACCTGGAGAAATCCTGTCTTAAAAATGAAAAACAGCAGCCAGGCGTGGTGGTGGTGGTGGTGGTGGTGGTGGTGGTGGTGGTGGTGGTGCACGCCTTTAATCCAGCACTTGGGAGGCAGAGGCAGGTGGATTTCTGAGTTCGAGGCCAGCCTGGTCTACAGAGTGAGTTCCAGGACAGCCAGGGCTACACAGAGAAACCCTGTCTGGGGGGGGGGGGGGAATAAATAAATAAATTAAAAAAAAAAAAGAAAGAAAGAATAACAACGAAGAAAACAAAAACACCAAGCCAAACAAAAACCCTGGTCCCGCCAGGTCTATACAGTAAGACCCTATCTCAAAACAAATAAATGAACATCAATAAATAATGTTTTTTAACTTTTCACTGAGAATCTGCAAGTCTATAGAACATGGTATAGACGCCCTCTGCTGGTGTCCAATAGCAGCAGCTCCGTGATAACAGTGGAATTCCTAACAGTATCAGAAGTCAAATGACTTCCAACTAATTACTCTTTAGGTTTTGGATGCTTCATGATAGATCTATGAGCCAACCAAAAGCAGCACTACTAGTTGTTCCTAGTGCAACTGCAAAGAGAAAAGTTAACAAAAGCAGATTATATTATTAGAATGAGATAATTTAAAATGTTTTTATTGGGACTACATCGTGTGGCTTTTTTTTAAGCATTGTTTTTCCTTGGACTTCTCTTAGTGGACTTCTCTTAGTTTTCATTTTGGCTCAGTTTTGGCAGAGGTTGGGGAGTACTGAGGACCAAATACAAATTACTTTCATCTGAACCTTTCTAACTTAATTTTTTTTAAAGTTAAAAGACCATAACTACAACATTTGCCAAGACAATGAGTCAAACCTACCCTAAAAGTCAGACAGTTCAGGCCTGATATGGAAAGAGACCTCTTTCAAGTATTAGCATAAAAGTACTTACAAAATGATAGCTAATACTTTATAAAGACTACATTTTATGAGCCAGGTGTGGTGGCACATGCTTTTAATTCCAGCACTAGGGAGACAGGCAGAGCTCTATGTTGGAGGCTAGCCTAGTCTACATAGTATTTTCCAGGCAGCCAAGACTACATATCTTGTCTCAAAAATAAAAATAAAAAAAGAAAAGAATCCGGCACATACTTGTAATCCTAGCAATTAAGAGGCCGGAGCAAGAATACCACAAGGTCAAGACATGCATAGCCCTCAAAAAGCTAAAAACATCAAATAAATTTTTATTCCAACAAAACGTTTTTTAAAAAATTCCTTAACAGCAACTTGTACTTAACTTGATTTGATTAAAGAAGGTAACAGGTAACTGAAATTTTTTACAGCAATGAAGATAAAGGCACGGATATTATCTGACAACAGTTTTAAAACTAAGAAAACAGATGCCAGAGGATACAGTTTATGAAATGGGCTGGGGAGGCGGTTCAGTGGCTAAGCACTTGTTCCCAAAATCATGAGGACCAGGGTTTAGATTCCTAGAACCCACACATATGTTGTGTAATTTCGGCCTTGGAAGGCAGAGAGGGCAAGGAACCCCTAGAGAAAATTGGCTAGCAAGGGTTAGCCAGTGGGCAAGCCCTGGGTTTGACTGAGAGACCCTGCCTCAATGGATCAGGTGCAAAGTGCTGGCAGATGAATCTCCGTGTTAACCTCCAGCCTCCACATGCGCATGCCCACCCCACACACATGCACCCACACACATGCAAACATGCACATACACAGATGGACACTATACAAAAGTAAATGGAAGAAAAAAGTTTACGATGAGACTCACTAATCTTGGCAGGTTAAAATAAGAATTAGTAATATTAAAAAAATATGTTGCTGATACAGTGTTAAACTGATTTTAAATTGGGGGAATTCCACTTTGCTATTCACAATTCTGGATGCAGTAACTGCTCTATGCTAAATTTTCTCTACTTCAAATACATTAACTGTGTGGGAGAACATTCCTAATAATAACAGAAATCCCAGCATGCATTACCTTGTCCTGAAGGATTTGCTGCCATCTTCCTATTCTGTTTCAATTATATTCAGTGGCCACTGATCAGGACTTTACAATCATCTGTAAAAAAATTTTTGTGCACACATAAAATGCACTGGCCTTAAATTACAGTCTCAAAATTGTGAAGAACAGCTAGGCTGAGTTCGGTTTCTTACTCTCTTAAGGAAGATAACAAATAAAAAGTACAGACTTAAATCAGAAATTTAGCTCTGCAAATTCCTCGTGCACTTCATTAAATGACCATTGTTTTAGTCTTGAAGTTGTTAATACCAACATTTAGCATTACTTTTAATTTACATCGTCAAGATGTATTTACCAAATATATTAACCTTTTGAAAGTAAGCACATAATCAGTGCTAGGAAGGAAAATAAAATTCTATAAAAATCACTCTCCGTTCATTTAAGAACAAATTCCAGCATTTGCTGTGCTGGTAAAAGAATTAAGGAAAGAAAGAACCAACCAACCTAACAAGTATCTACTCTGCGCCATATACTGTGTAAGATGTTTCCCAAAAAATGCTTTTAATGAGCATTTTTATATAAGTGGAGGCCAACTGTCACAAAACTAATAAGCAAACTTGGACTCCTGGTTTCTGTGTGTGAGTGTGTGTGTGTGTAGTGTATGCCCAGTGGTGAGCCTGTGTGAGCAGACAGGAAAAGGCACTGGATGCCTTGTGCTTTCACTCTCCACCTTGTTCCTTTGAGAACAGGGTCTCTCACTGAGGCCGGAGCTAGGCTGGCAGCCAGCCATCCTCACCGTTCCTCCGTCTCTGCCTTCCCTCAGCTCTGGGGTGCAGGCGCTACAGCCACACCTTGGGCTTGCGACACGGATGTCGGAGATACCAACACTGACCCTAATGCTTGGGCAGCAAGTGCTCTTACCAGCAGGGCCACCTCTCCAACCTGCTCATCTCTAAGTTTAGAAATTAAGTTTTGCATTTGGCCACGCCGAAATCACAAGACAAACTCCTCGGCCCTAGAGTTTCATTCAAGTAATCACACTGGGTGGGGGAAGCAAACTAATTTAACAAATGCGCTCTTTAAAAACGTGACCGCGCATAGCGGTGATTCCAGCACTCGGAGAAAGAGGCAGAAGAACCGCGAGTACTTGGCCAACAAGGGCTACACAGCCAGACCCCGACTCAAAACAAAATAAGGCGCGAACAGGGTTGCGGAAGTAGAGAACTATTGTTGAACTATTGTTGAGCGAGGACACGAGCTCTGAGCAGATACCGGGTGTAAAGGACTCGCGTCTCCTGCGGCTGGAGCAGAGCGTGAGCGAAGCCGAGCTGATAATAAAGGCGATCAAGGCCACCTGAGAAAGGGTCAGAGCGTCCCAGGAGTCCCTGCCCGCGGGCGAGGTGGGCGAAACCCAACGGGAAGTGAGAAACCCTCGCACGCTATCCCGCGCGAGGCCGCTGCTCCGTGGCCGGCGTTCGGGCCACACTTCTCTTGGCGTCAACAGTCCTTTTGACTCACCCGGAATGCGAGGAGCCTCGAGAAACCTCGCTGTCCGGTGGCCGCAGTGCAGGGGGGCGCGCCCACGCAGAACCCGGCGAGAGTGCAGCAATGCGCCGCGCTACAACATTCCCGCCGGCACCAACTTCCGCCTCCTGACTGACGGATCCCTTGGAAGCGGAAGTCCCGCCTATCGACTGGACGCAACGGACGCTACCCCAAGTGATTCGTAGTTTAATAGCTTCTTCGGCGGGAAAGGGTTTCCCTTCCGAAGAATGACATTCGAAGAGGCTCACGGGAGATGCAGGCCTTGCAGCTGGGGGCGGGGCCAAGCGCTGATTGGCAGGAATGGAGCCGGGTCCCTAGCACCTAAATTGATTTTTTTTTTTTTTTTTTTGTCCTTCAGGTTTGCTGGAGACTAGTTGTCTGTCAGGATTTAACACTGGTGATAATCCACTTCCGTAGAGCTTCAGAGGGAAGTTGAGCACATTTTCAGGTTTTATCAACCATCCCAGAAGTATTTTTGTTGTTTACCATCTGAATAAATAATTATACACAAGGTGAGCGCTAAATAGGTACAAGTTTTGACTACTGTACATAATCTGAATTTTAAAAATGAAGCTGAGAGTAGTGAGGCATGCCTTTGATCCCAGCACTGTCAGGGGCGGAGACGGATCTCTCTAAGTTTGAGGCCATCCTGGTCTGCATAGACAGGTCTGCATAGTCCAGGACAGTCAGGACTAGACAGAGAGACCCTGTCTCAAAAGCAAACACACAAAAAAGTGCATGCCACTGGAAACGATCTGATGCTGAATAGCCTCACGCTAAATCTACATGTTCACCTTCAGAAGTAAACGTGTTTGCCAGGCGGCGGTGGGCCCAGGGAAGCAGAGCCAGGCATGTCTTTACGAATTCAAGGCCAACCTTCTCTAAAGTGAGTTAGGACAGCCAGGGCTACCCAGGGAAACCCTATTTGGAAAAAAGAAAACAAAAAGAAGTCAATCTGTTTTGATGTGTGTTATTTGTTCTGTGATTATTAACCACTTTCCACAATTTGCACCTCTGCTCTTAATATTTGAGATGCTGGAGATGTGGCTAAGCTGGGATAATACTTGTCTAGGACCCAGGAGGCCCTGAATTTGATACCTCACACCACATAAAATTGGGCATGGTAGTGTATACTTTTTTGTTTGTTTGTTTGTTTTCTTTGTTTTTTTGGATTTAGTTTTTTCAAGACAGGGTTTCTCTGTATAGTCCTGGCTGTCCTGGAACTCACTCTATACACCAGGCTGGCCTCGAACTCAGAAATCCACCTGCCTCTGCCTCCCAGAGTTCTGGGATTAAAGGTGTGCACCCCATCGCCCAGCTTAGTGTATACTTCTTAATCCAGCCTTGGGAATTTAGTGGGAAGAGGATCTTTTGCCCAAGGTACCATAGCTTGAACAAGGTATATAACTTCATAGCAGGTTTAAGGCCAGTATTGACTACATAAACCTCATTTCTAAAATAATAATTGATGTTTGCTAATGTCTACAATGCACAATTTTGTTGGACACTGTCCATGACAAACAGCAAGTTCAATACCAAATATTTACTTAGTTCACAGAAAAAAAATTGTTGAGTGTTTTCCACGTGCTAGGTGCTAGCTCTACATCAGCTATGCCTGCCTGTGATTTGTATATGGGAAGCAGAGATGTTACTACATTGTATATAGCAACAAGCTGAGCTAAAACCCCCAAATTCTAGCAGATTCTTAACTTCCAAATTTGCTCTAGAGCAGCAGTTTTTAACCTGTGTACAGGGATTACGTAGGTAGCCTTCATATCAGATATTTACATTAGGATTCATAACAGTAGCAAAATTACAGATATGAAGCAGCAGAGAAGATAATCTTATGTTTGGGGTCACCACAATGTGAGGAACTGTATTAAAGCATTAGGGATTCCTCTGGAAGCAGCTCTTTGTGATTCCCACCCCCCCACCCCCCACTCCCCCCACCCTCCCACCCCCCCCACCCCCGTACCCCCGCTTGAGACGAGGTTTTAGTACTTAGAGGCTGTCCTGGAACTCACCTTTTAGCCCAGGCTGCAGACTGGAAAACTCCTGTCTCAACTTCTTGAGTGCTGGCACTGATAGGCCTGAGCTTTCACACTCAGTTCTATTAACTAATTAAAATATAAAGCATGCCAGTAATAAGAACACTTGAGTCTCTTCTTCTGTGATCTGCTGGGAAAACACAGCCTTATTCAAGCTTAAAAATCCTAACAAATTCTTTCAGTTAAAAGGTCATTGTGAGGCCGAGTGTGACTTAAAAGATAAATAAGATCTATATTCTTAGGAGAATTCTTTTTTTGTCCTGTTGCCTGAGTAGTCAGTATAGGAACTAGGGCACAGTAAGCTCTTTAATTCCCAAAGTGTGTGTGTGTGTGTGGGGGGGGGGCGGGGAGGTTTGACTAGCTAAAAATGTTTACTCCCCTGATCATGACCTGGTGAATACATACATCTTACTATTAACACTGCACTGCTTACATAAGTACAGTTAAAACAATAATGCATTAAAATAATGGACAATTATTCTAAAAGAACAATATTTAAGGAGTGGAAGGAAGTTCCTTCAAAACATTTCATAGTTTCCTGGCCAGTTCAGTATGTCAGGAAAGGGGGGACACGATCAGCAGAAAGATAAATTTTACTCATGACCAATTGTTTTGCCTTTGATTTTTGACTAGTAATCCTTGAAAACATTTTGTTTTCTCCTTGAGAGAGTTCTTGGAACTTCTATAGGCAAGCCACGACTGCATAGGGAGACCCTGTCTCAGAAACAAGGGGAACAAGGTATTGTGAAACTTTTGTAAAACCAAAAAGAGCCTGAACCATAGAACCACCAGATGAACCATATTTGTGCATTCTCTTTTCTTTCTCTTTTTCTCTTATTACATGGCCCAGGCTGTTCTCAACCGTGTGGGCTCAAGTACGACCACGACCTCAGCTGCCAGAGTGGCTGGGCCTGGGATGTGTAGACCATTGATGGCGTGTATTTATCTGTTTGTTTGTTTGTTTTAACTTTATCTAGATGGGTGTTTTGCCTGCATGTGTGTATGTGTACGCATGTGTGTATGTGTACACATGTGTGTATGTGTATGCATGTGTGTATGTGTACACATGTGTGTATGTGTATGCATGTGTGTATGTGTACGCATGTGTGTATGTGTACGCCTGGCACCTGTGGAGGCCTGGTGCTTTTGGAATCCAGAAAAGACTCTTAGGTTCCAGGGACCTGGATGTACAGGTGATGTACAGAAACAGAACCTAAGTCCTCTGGAAGAGCAGCAGTGTTTTGTTGTTTGGTGTCTTCTTGGTTGGTTTTTTGAGATATCATTAGCCTTGGAAGAGGATCATCTAGTTAAGGGAAATGACCTGATTCCTTTAGAATGAATTATATTCGAGATAATTCTCTACCAATATAGCAATTTTGATGGGGGGGGGGGGGAACTTTCATCGGCTTGTCCAGTAGATGGCAGCAAAGAGCAGAGCATGGGACAGAGCTGAAGAACTCTTTTACCAGACAATGGAAGATGAATAGTTTGGAATTGACTGTGAGGTATTGGATGTTGGTCGCCAAAGGATTTTACCTGTAAGTGGGTACTTGTATCTAAACTTTTTACTCTCTCCCTCTGCCCCAATGCCTTGCTGTGTGATACTATGTGGTTGAATTTGAACATTTCCTACTTTGCATGAAGATAAGAAAAACTTATCCTTAAAGTTGGGGATAAGTCCAAATGTACGTGGTTTGATGTTCAGTAAAGCAGAAGGAAAACTTCTGGAAACCATGGGGGAAATCAGTCTCACTTAACGAATCCTCACCGTGTTCTAGAAGCTCCACAAGCATTTTCTCAAGGCCAACCTTTTAGAAGGATATGGTTGTCATCTTCCTATTTCAAAGGTGAAGACACATTGAGACTTGGATAAATAAAGCAACTTTTCCAAGATGCCATAATTGTTTTGTTTGTTTGTGAGACCCAGCAGAACATGCTCCTTGTGTTTATAATCACCAAGAATTGCCAATGCTGCCAAGCAGTGGTGGTACATACGTTTGGTCCCAACAATGGAGGCAGAAGCAGGTGGGTCTTTGTTGACATTTGGTCTGTTGCTATGTATTGTAAAGCTAATACAGGGCCCCTGAAAGACCTGCCTGTCCTTGGGGACAAGACAATCCTCACTTATACCACCAAGTGATGCTATGTGGCCTTGTTCCTTAATTTAAAATTATTGGTTGAATAAAGATACTGACAGCCTATAGCTGGGCAGAGGAGAGGTAGGTGGAGTTTCTGTTCCTGGGCTTCATTGTCTGAGAAGGACCATGAAGGAAGAAGAAGGTGGAGAGAGGAGAGAACACCATGTGGTAGGTGGGTCGTGGAAACATGGCCTCGAGGGCTGGCCACTTGGAGTTAAGAGAAGCCCGGATGGAACATAGCATCTGGTTGTTGATAGGGAAGTGGGTACTTGTAACCAAATTTTCCCTCCATCCCCATGCCTGGCTGTGTGGTAATATGTGGTTGGACTTGAACACTTCCTACTTTGCACAAAGATAAGAAAGATAGATTCATGGCTATACGCTACTGGCCGCTGTGTATGCTCCGTTCTTTAATGGGTGATAATTTGCAATTAGATTGAAGCCTGTCTGGTTATTGGCTATATTGAACCCTGGTGTTTTCTATGGGCTGTTTAGAGGGCTCACTGAATTGCACTAGGTTTCCTGTGGAATGGCTGCATGATGGCCAACGTATATTTCCTAACACCTATTTATAATTTGAGTGCCTCTACAGAACCAAGTTTCCAGTATTCTAGTATTACCCAAGTGTCTAGAAGGATGCCAGGAAGGTGTGGTGTTGACTAATGTTTCATTGAAGTCCAGTTAAAGCTGACACGTGGAGCTGGAGACCTGCACGAGCAGCAGGGCGCTGGCCTAATGCTTGAGGCCCTCAGTTCAAAGCTCCAGAAGAAAAACGCTGAAACTCGCTCATTCATTCAACAAATATCTAATGACTCACATGCTGTGTGAGGCACTAGAAAAACACAAGCAAAATGAGGTGTTCTTGTCTCCATAAGAAACTTTTGCCGGGCGCGGTGGCAGCACACAGCCTCAACCCCAGCAAAGGCAGGGGAATCTCTGTGAGTGTGAGGCCAGCCTGGAACACTTGTCGGCTCTCTCCTATAGCGAACACGAGGGGCCACACACGAGGGCCGACAGAAGATGCTCCAGAGTAGAACCTGCCTTGTATCTTGAGCTTGAATTTTCTAATGCCTGCAGCTGGGAGGCACAGTATCTGCTATTTAAGCAATGGTATTTTATTGTGGCAGCCCCTAGTAAATGCTCTAATATAAGATGTGATGCATACGTCATATTGAACTTCAGTGTAACTCTCTTCCTTCCTCCCTTCCTTCTTTCCTTCCCTCCCTCCTACCTCCCTCCCTTTCCTCCTTCCTTCCTCTTTTCTTCCTTCCCTCCCTCCTCCCTCCCTCCCTCCCTCCCTTTCCTCCTTCCTTCTTTCCTTCCTTCCTTCCTTCCCTTCTCCCTCCCTCTCTCCCTCCATTTCTCCCTTCCTTCCTTCCTTCCTTCCAATGAAGACTGACCTTGGATTCCCTATGTACTAAGAAGGACCTTTAATTTTAGATCCTCCAGATTTTATCTCCCAGGCCCTGGGTTCACAGGTGAGGCCACCATGCTAGATTCATGAGGCACTGGGGTCTCATGCTTGGTAGGTGAGCCGTCTATTAACTAAGCTACATCCCAACCTATCACTAAAAGAATTTATTTGTGTGTGTGTGGGGGGTGTGTTTTGCCTGCATGTCTGCCTGTGTATCACTAGTCTGCAGCGCCTGCAGAGGCCAAAAGAGAACATGGGATGCCTTAGAACTGGCATCACAGACGACTGCTAGCTGACATGTAGGTGCTGGAGCCCCAGCCAAAGTCCTCTGGAGGAACAGACAGTGCTCTTAGCCACCGAGCCATCTCTGCAGCCCCACAGCCTGTCACCTCTGAAACTACATACTGCTTAAAGTTATTTAATTAGAAGTTTCAGTTGTTTCCGTACTGGAGCAAATAGTTTCTCCAAACGAAAATGACTTAAAACTACTTATGTATAGTTGTACAAAAGCTGACCAACTTTCATTATCAATGAAAGAAATCATTCTATTCTTATAATACAGTTAATTTATTGATAAAACTCTGATAATATACACTTAAAATTATAAACTAGTTAAGTATGTGTATTTGTCAGGGTTCTCTAGAGTCACACACAGAATGCATGGGCAGTCTCTATATAGTAAGGGAATTTGTTGATGACTTACAGTCTGTAGTCCAACTCCCAACAATGGTCAGCAGCAGCTGTGAATGGAAGTCCAAGGATCTAGCAGTTGCTCAGTCCCACAAGGCAAGCAGGCAAAGAAGAGATAGAGTGAATCTTCCCTCTTCTAAAGTCCTTATGTAGGCCTCCAGCAGAAGGTGTGGCCCAGATTTCAGGAATGTGCCACCACACCTGGATCTGGAACTTGCTTTGTCCCAGATGACCTTGAACTCAGAGATCTCCCTGTCTTAATCTTCTGGGATTCTAGGCCACTATGACTCAAGATCTCCAAGCCAAGATCTAGGTCAGAGTTCAGATATAGTCAAGTTGACAACCAGGAATAGGCACTACAGTATGTATATATTTATTTTGTTATGAATTAAATATCAAGATTATCCGATATGACTAGTAACAGCTGTCTTTGATATTACATCAGCTTTCAGTCATATCCAAAGCACAGCTTTATATTAGCTTGATTTATAACCTTTAAATATTTATACAGGTGTTGGAGTCACAGCTGAGTGGCAGAGAGCTTACCTAGCAGGCACAAGGCCCTGAGCTTAATCCCCGGTACTGCCGAAAATAAAGTAGAGTAAATATCTAGAAATACAGAGTCTAAGCCTGCATCTGTGTTCTTGCCCTTGGCCCCCAAATATCCATACGAACTTAAAAAAAGCACACATTTCACCTTCTGTCTCTTGTTAATTCCTTATAACATACAGAAGTCTAAGCTGACATATTTGATCATCCTCTCTCCCTCCCTCCCTCCCTCCCTCCCTCCCTCCCTCCCTCCCTCCCTCCCTCCTTCCTTCCCTCCCCCTCCCTCCTTTTCTTTTGATAGTACTTGGCATTGACCCTTTGTAGATGTAAGGCAAATCTTCTACTATATAACTATAGTTGCAGCCAACTAAATGACCTACCTCCTTTTTTTGGGCAAACTATATTATTTTTTTAAATCCTTGCAAATAAATTTAAAAAAAAATTCACACACCAAAATTAACCACACCTAAAGTCTGCGCACCTTTATGTCATTATATGTGTTAGAATCTGCTTTAAAGTGGTGCACACCTTGAATTCCAGCACTTGGGAGGCAGAGGCAGGCAGATTTCTGAGGACAGCCTGGTCTACAGAGTCAATTCCAGGACAGCCAGGGCTACACGGAGAAACCCTGCCTGGGGGGTGGGGGGAGTGGGAGGAATCAGCCCTAGAAATGGAAGCTGCCAAGCTTCATTTAAATTTTCCACTTTCAGTATTGAGTGTGTTTTATGCACTTAACCATCACCAAAATCAAAAAGCCACTGAACTTCCTGGTAGTAATTCTGTCCTGATTTCCTTTACATTTTTGTTACACATTTATTTATGGTGTGTGTGTGTGTGTGTGTGTGTGTGTACACACAGTGAACCATGTAGAGTCAGAGGATGTTATATGTGAGACTTAAAATGAACCATACATCTGCTCACCCCAGTGGAGAACCTATAACACACAGAAATAACAATTCTACCAAAGTTAAACTTGGTGAACCAATGAATCTTTGCTGGGGTTACTTACAGGACTACGGATGACTCAGTGAGGGGTTTTACCAAAAGTCCGTCCCAACGCAGGTGACAGCTCAGGGACACTGCGGCCAGGGAATCCCTTTGCACAGCTTGCACACAGCTTGATAGGTCCAAGAGTCTCCTCTTGGCAGCTTGGCTGACCAGTGTCTCCTCCCCCACAGTTGTTTGCTGCATCTGTAGCCCAATAATTTCTTAACCTTATGTAAATAAAGGACTGATAACCCATTTCATTAGTCAGTAAAATCATGGTCATCTAGACAATTCAGAATATCCTGCTACTCCATATTAAGATTTCCAGAAAGTCATTATCTACAGCAATGACTCTCAGCCTGTGGGTCAAAACTCCTCACCAACCCTGTCACAGAGGTTGCATATCAAATATTCTGCATATCGGATATCTACATTATGATTCCTAACAGCAGCAAAATTACAGTGACAAAGTAATAATAAGATGATCTTATGATTGGGCTCAGTACACTATGAGGAACAGTGCACCGGGGTGCAGCCTCAGGGAGGCTGTGAAGCATTGGTCTAAGTGAAGACACCAAAGGTCCGAAGCAGCTCAGGTATGAATGCGTGGCACTTACACAGGTAACGACAAAATGACAAACAATCCCGAAGTGGAAGGAAGACAAGCACATTCTAGTTGGCAATAATGGTGAAGCGTTCTCCTAAAACTGTAACTCTGTAATGGGCTTCCCATCCTATGACATAACTGTGCCTGTTAACACCGTTTCAGAATGCATCGTTCAAGGTGAGGTTGCAGAAGGGTGTTTGTAGGGGAGAAGGCAGCCACACGGCTGTCAGGTGGGGTTCCGGCTTCTTCATGGAAATGGTCTCTGTAAAGACACAGTAGCAGGGAATCCAAGTTTCTCAAAAGGGCCATGGACACTTCTTCAGGAATTCCCTAACTTTCATAGTGGAGAGGCATAGGCATAGAGTTGGAATCACAGAGGTGCTGCTTGTACTCAAAAGGGAGAGGCAGAATGTTGCAAGTTCAAGGCTAGCCTGGGCTACAGATTCTAGGTTAGTCTAGGTAACGTACTGAAAAGCCAAAAGCTCCAAACAAGTAAAAATAACTTGAAGAGGAGGAGAAGGAGGAAGAGGAGGAGGAGGAGGAAGAGGAGGAGGAGGAGGAAGAGGAGGAAAGGATGGAAGGAAGGAGCAGGAGAGATGGCTCAGCAGTTGGAGTGTTCTGCCCTTAACTCTAAGTTTGGTTCTCCACATTCCCATCAGGCAGCTCACTATCAGCTGTAACTCCACCTCCAGAGGATCTGACACCCTTTCCTGGCTTCCAAGGGCAACTGTACTCACTTGTACAAACCCCTACACAACACACATGCATACACATAACCCGAAATAAAAATAATTACTTTTTTTAAAGTGAAAAAACCAAATATTAATGTATTGCTTAGTTTTGGGAAAGAATAAGGAGCTACTATAGATATCTTTAATTTATAGGTTTCCTACATTTTAATGTTTTAGCTCTCATTCATATTTATGAACTAAAAAAAGACGTAAGTGACCACTGCAATGCCTAGATGTAAGTAATATGAAATTGTAGAAAGGAAACAGTCTACTGTGCCCTACACCTTAACGGTTTGGTGCATGTTGTGACTATGTAAATATCTACACATATATGGGGGGGCAGAGGAGCTGTGGAAGCTGTAGGGAGCAGGCCTGGAGCAAAAGTGGGGCTGAGGTGTCTGCAAACCCTGGAAATCTTATCCTGAGATTGGCAGTAGTGGGATCATTCCCTCCCTCCCCCCATATCCCAGCCTACGCAGTCCTGGGTCCACAACTTTCCCCTCAGAACATCATGTAGACTGGCAACAAGGATGGACTCCCTCTCCTTACAAGTCCAGCAATATCTGAAATTCTTCCCTTTGCATACGAGGTGTCCTCAGCACCCTGACCCTGGCCAATGATTTACACTCTCCCCAAAGACCCCTACCTACTCCCCAAAGGTTCAAATAGCCTTTGCTCTCCCAATTAAAGGAGAGCAATTTGAATCTGAACGATGCATTTTGAAACTGTCTTACTGAATCCTGCCTCCCCCCCTCCCCAGAGGCTATTCTCAGTGTGCTCACTTGCTGCCTGAGGTCTTCATCCCCCTGACCATCCAACCCCAATTTTCCTCTCCTCAGTTGTGATCATGGGCGATTACACCACTATGGATGGGGAAGTGGAGCCTGACAACACATAGACATTTATATGTGTGTGCATGTATCATACATATGTGTGAATATCTATTTCTCTTCTTTTCCAAGTCTGTGTGCATATGCACGTGGCTGTTCACAGAGACCAGAAGACAGCATCAGGTCCCCCTGAGACAAAGCTACATACAAACATTTGTGATCCGCCTGCCAGAACTAAGTTTGGGTCCTCTAGAAGAGCAGCAAGAGCTTTGTGCTGGTTAATTTTGTGTGAACTTGCCATAAGCAAGGCTCATCTGGGAAGAGGGGTGCTTAACTGAGAAAACACTTCCATAAGGATAAGTCTGTATGCAAGTCTGTGGGGGGCAGCTTCTTCCTTTTTCCCATTTCTTTCTTTCTTTAATCCAATGACATCACTTTCCTCTTTACCTTTCCTCCCTCCGACCTCTCCCATGCCCTTCCTTCCCCACCTTCTCTACCCCCCAACTCACTCTCAAATTGATGACCTCTTTCCTCTTTTCCTTTATTTTTCACACACACACACACACACACACAATTATATAAATACAACTTACTGAGTCCATTTGGTGTTACCTATGTCCCAGCACCAGAAGGCAGAGACAAGATCCCTGGGGCTTGGGGACTGGCCAGTTCAGCCCATTGGTGAACTCTACGTTGAGTGAGAGACCTGGTCTCAAAAAATGAGGTGGTAAGCTGAAGAGATGTATCAGCAGTAAAGAGCACTGACTGCTCTTCCAGAGGTCCTGAGTTCAATTGCCAGCAACCACGTGGTGGCTCACAACCATCTGTAATGGGATCCAGTGCCTTTTTCTGGTGTGTCTGAAGACAGCGGCAGTGTACTCGCATACACAAAATAAATAAATATTTTTTAAATAAAACCATGAACAACTCTGTTCTTTTTTTTTAAAGTTAGTTTTTGTTTAAAGATTTATTTATTTATTTATTTATTTATTTATTATATGTAAGTACACTGTAGCTGTCTTCAGACACTCCAGAAGAGGGAGTCAGATCTCATTACTGAACTCAGGACCTTCGGAAGAGCAGTCAATGCTCTTAACCGCTGAGTCATCTCTCCAGCCCCCAAAATAAATAATCTTAATAAATAAATAAATAAATAAATAACTCTTAAAAAAAAAAGAGTTCTGACTGCATCAGGCAGTGCTAGTGCACTTGGGAGGCAGAGGGAGAGGAGGATCTCTGGAGTTCCGAGAGGCCAGACTGGCCTTCAGTACGAGTTCCTGGTCAACCAGGGCTATACAGAGAAAACTGTCTCAAAAAAACAAAACAAAACAAGAGGGTGCTGGCTCCTCTTCAAGAGACCATGCACATAGCTGCCCACAGCATCTGTAGCTCTAGTCTAGGTATACAGTGACGTCCACGGGTACTCAGCCCACACTGTACACAGACATGTATTCAGGCAAGACACCTGTAAGCAAAAAATAAAGATAAATAAGTCTTTTAAAAAACAAACGAGGCGGAGAGCAATAGAGGAAGACACATCTGTGTTAACCTCCAGCCTTCCTCTGTGCAAGTATGTGAAGTGGAAACAGCAGTTCTTTGAAAAGTTGTTTGGATGGTGTTTTGCTGGGAAACAGTTGAAAGAACATTTCGTTAAAGTGGACACGCAGACTTGTGAAGGAAGGTTTCGCTGAAGCAGACACAGGAGGGAGGATGTGTTGCTAAAGCAAGCACATGAAAGGACATGCGATGGAGGATTCTTTGCTAACCACACAAATGTATTGGTCTGCCTTACATTGTGTAGTTGGGCTGCATTTGTTGGGACTCCATAGAGAGAAACGCACCAAAAACCTTCTGGTGGTGTGCTGCAAGGACTCGGGCTGATTGGATGCACATGCATGTGGAGGACACGTGATGTTTGGAGGGTAGAAATAGGACTCCATGGAGACAGAGCGTGGCTTGCTGGTACAGGGGGCTGTGCAATGCTTGTGGGTCTCTGGTCTTCCCTAAACTGTGAACTAAACTGCTGATTTCCTGACAACACAGACAGAAGTTGCTCCAAAGTACCTTTCTAAACAGGTCCACCCCGCCCCCCCCACCCCATCCTTTTTTTTCTACTATCTTTTGTGGGTTG
The DNA here is from genome assembly GCF_947179515.1 of Apodemus sylvaticus. Taxonomy (NCBI): domain Eukaryota; kingdom Metazoa; phylum Chordata; class Mammalia; order Rodentia; family Muridae; genus Apodemus; species Apodemus sylvaticus. The sequence goes on from NC_067474.1 coordinate 73,533,533, forward strand.
TGGGTTACAAGGAAGGTAAAGCATTTAAGAACCATCATTAAAAATAGGATTTGAAAAAATTAAAGTTATGGGCACACATATGCATATAACATATCACACACACACACACACACACACACACACACACACACACACACACTATAATGGGGTGTCCTAGATGCGATACTGACCTGGGAAAAGAACATTAAAGAAACACTAGTGAAATCTGAATGGAGAATCCAGTCCAGCTAATGGCAGAGTTAGCTCCTTAGCTGTGACAAATGGGCCATATTGATGACAGGAGATGTTGACCATGGGAGAAGACATGGAGTGGGGCACATGCCAAACCTCTCTGCACCAGCTTTGCATCTTTTCTAGATGTCAAAAAAGCATTCTCAAATAAAAAGCTTAAATGAGAAGGAGGAGGGGTGCAGTTCCTATGGCCAGCCACACCCTTCCTCAGGGAGCCTAGCTTAGCCTAAAGCCTGGCCTTCAGAAACAGGCGATGTGCCTCTAGCCTAGTGCTTAATTTGAACAAATTATATGGATGGTCAGAAAGGAATTTGGAGGAGTCATTTCTCAACACCTACTGCTAGCTCACCACCACCACAGCTAGCTCAGAGACACTCCCTGTGACTGTGGATTCTAATTGTTCTGATCTCACCATGTGTCTGGTGACTCAGTGGTCACCAGGCCACACCATGTGCCCGTCCCAGCACTCGGTGGTCCCAGTGCCCTTCTCGGTGCTAGTGCTCCTGATTTTTGAACCCTGGCTCTGTCCTTCCTTTCTAACATTTTTGCTGTTCTTTCTACTCTTCCTATTTTGACTCCCTAAGTTCTGGTTCCTCACTTTCCTCAGCTTTCCACAGCTTTGGTCTCAGTACCACTCGGAGCTGCAGACGGATAACATTTCTTTACACTTCACTTTGCTTGTCCTAGCCCACGCCCTGCTGAAACTTAACTGGAAAAAGTGGACTTGGGAAGCTTCTCCATATACTATCAACAGCTGTGTTAGCAACGATCAAGACATCCTCTCTACAACTGGAAGGATGCTGGAGTTGTAAGATGAGTAGCTGGGCTTTGGGCCAGGGAGATACCTCGGTAGGTGTGATGGCTATTCTAGTTTGTCAGCTTCATACATCTAAAGTGGACCACATTTCAGAAATGGAAGACACAAGCTTTTGATCCAGATCTTGAGGTGGCAGGACACACACTCTTAATGTGGATAAACACATGCTTTTAATCCAGATCTTGAGGCACACTTTTAATCTGGGCCACACCTTCTGCTGGAGAGAGACCTGTATCCCGACAATAGAGAGAGGAAGGGTTTCTTCCTTCTTGTACTTACTCTGCCAGCACTTCTATTGGCTCCTCCCTCTCCAAGAGTCCAGCTTATACAGAAGACCAGCTGAAACAGCCAGCCGGGTGGGGCTGAGCGAGTGCTAGCTTCTTAGACTTTCTACTCACAGCTGATCATTGTTCAGTTAGTTGGACTGCAGCCTATAAGTCATTCCAATAAATTCCCCATATGTATGTATGTATGCATGTATGTATGTATGTATGTATGTATGTGTATATGTGTATAGATGTAGATATATATAATATATATGATAGATATGGACAGATTCTATATCTAGAAATTCATTTCATAAGTGCTCTGACTCTAGAGATCCCTGGGTAATAGTGCTTGTGGCTGAATTTGGAATTGGACCTGAGTTTGATCCCAAGAGGTGGGAGTGAGAACTTCTTTCCTTCAGCAAGTCTGTACTATCTCCAAAAACAGCACCACCAACTAGGGACCAAGTGTTCAAATATTTGAGCCCGTGGGGTACATTCCTCATTCAAACCACCATACCATGTATCAATACTCCCAAAGAATTCTGGGTAGCAAGGGTGCTGCTGCCCGAGACTGCAGAAATCCTCTGGTCAGGATTAAATTGTTAGCATCGAAGCCTCCAGGATATGTGGTGTTTCCTGAGAACTTCAGCCTGCCTTGACCTGATGCCCAGAATTTGCCGAATGAGGACATTTGGGAGATGACAACCTTACTACGATGCTAACCTGGAGGATCCAAGGTATGCAGCAGGCCCTTAAAATTGGGAGCAGAGTGCACATTCTAGCACAGGACTGGGTAGTTAGTTTACAACATCTTGAAGAGGCCTGGGTTTGATTTTGAAGATATGAACATGTCATCAGATTAAACTTCCGAGAAGTTTCCATTTATTAGCCTAAGTTCAAGGCTGCTGTTTCAGCAAGCAGAGGCAGTCAGAAAAGTGACTGCAAGTTAAGGCAGCTTCCTGATCCTCTTTTGCTCTGCAAGTGTGATGGCGACAGTTTTTGTCACAAAATAGGACACCCTCAGTGGAGGAGACAGGGCAAAGCAAGCTTCCCACCAAGTCAAAGATTCTTAAAACTCCTGCATAATTAATGACCTCATATGTGTAGGTAGGAAGCCCTGGGAATCTATAATCAGGCAACTATTTTTGAGCTGGGGTCTCTAGCCCAGGCTGGCCTCATTCTTAAGTAGTTAAGGATGACCTTGAACTCATGATCCGCTCACCTCCACGCTCTGAGTGCTGCAATTACAGATGTACACCACCTGTATGGTTTAAGTGTTAGGAACGGTACCAAAGGTCTTGGGCATCCTAGGTAAGCAGTCTACCAACTGAGCTCCATGTCCAGCCCCTGACTCTAGTTTTCTATAGTGGCCTACAGCCCTTGCTCCACTGTTTAGAGTTATACAGAGAGAGGACTTGTGTCCTGCTTAGACTCCTGGTCTGGGTAGTGAGGGCTCATCTGTGGACCTGCAGAACCTTTTGTCACCTGTGTTAGAACCCTCAGGAGGGAGTGAGCAGAGCACACGGGACAGGCACGGTGGCTCTGAGAATGAGGAACTCAGAGGCTTGGGGAAGAAGCCAGAACTCTGCCTCAGAACCCAGAGACGCCATTCCTCTTGTTTTAGAACTTTTCCTGTTTTAGACAGTGTTTCCTTATTACTATCTGTGGTAGTTTGAATAAGAATGGCCGCTATAGGCTCATATGTTTGAATGCTAAGCCATCAGAGAATTGGTTCTATTTGAGAAGGATCGGGAGCTGTGGTCTTGTTGGAGGATGTGTGTTCCTTGGGGTGGGATTTAGCTTTCAACCCCTTCCCCAGCTCTCTCCCCACCAATGCCTCTGCCTACAGATCAAGATGTAGCTCAAAACTATAGATCTGGTGCCATGCTCTCTGCCGTGATGATAATTGACTCCGCCTCTGAAACTACAAGCAGTTAAGAAGTCTGGTGTGAGCAGGGGAGATGATGGCTCAGTGAATAAAAGTACCTCCTGCTAAATCTGACACACACACACACACACACACACACACACACACACGACTAATAATAAGCCTGTTTGGCATTAGCTACACTGGTACAATGGGGTTGTCTGTGCTGCTTAGTGTTTATTGTCAATGTAACACAACCTTGTATCACATGGGAAGAGGAAACTTTAATTGAGGAATTTGCCAGATCAAAGTGATATGAGGCCATAACTGTGAGATCATGTCTTCACAGATGAGTGACATGGGAGGATCTAGTGTATTGTGGGAGACATTATCACTAGGTGGATGGGCCTGGACAGTATAAGAAAACTAGCTGAGAGCAAGCTAAAAGCTAAACAGTGAACGTTATTCCTCCATGGCTTCTGTTTGAGTTCCTTGCCCTGACTTCCCACAATGGGGGATTGTGACCTAGAAGACTAAGGTGAAATGTAACCCTTCTTCCCCAATTTACTTTTGACCGGATGTTTTTGCTACAGCAATAGAAAGCAAACTAGATATCATTGAAGACTTAACTTTTCCACTCAGGGTCCTCAGGGTACCAGGGGATTAGGACTCCAGGCTGACTGTGGTAGCTTCAGGCACCAGTTTACACAGGACGCATTTGAAAGGAAGAGACCTGGCAGGATACAAGCAAGAAGGCAATGAAACATTGTAGAAGACTGAGAGCAGCTTTAGGTTTTAGCAGGGAATGGCACCCAGGCTCATGTGTGCTAAGAACACATTTTTTTAAAAACTGTTGGAGGATTTCCTTTATGCTTGTGCTGTGTTTTGATCAAGTCCATCCCCCACTCACTCCCTTCCCCCACTCACTCCTCTCCCCCACTTATTCCCCTCCCCTCTATCACTCTTCACACTACTCCCTCCCAAGGTTGTTTGTGTGTTTCTTTTGAAAGCCACCGAATCCACTCACTGCTGCCGGTGTGCATGGTGTGCACGGGTAGCCTCTTGGGGGGCTACATCACTGAAGAGCAAGCACGTACTCTAACCGCTGAGCCCCAGCTCCCTAACTTTACCTAAAGTAGCCTCCTCCTAAACTCAGGTGTACACCAACATGAAACCAAGCAGAGAAGTGTACTGGCTGATTGACATTCTGCAAGTGGCTCAGTACCTCTGGTGTGGCCTCACCTTCTCAGTCCTAAATCAAGGAACACAGAGAAGATGCCTCCTAGAAACGTGAACTTTAGCCGGGCGGTGGTGGCGCACGCCTGACACACTGGATTAATCCCAGCACTTGGGAGGTAGAGGCAGGCAGATTTCTGAGCTCAAGGCTAGCCTGATCTACAAAGTGAGTTCCAGGACAGCCAGGGCTACACAGAGAAACCCTGTCTGGAAAAAACAAAACAACAACAAAAACCCATGAACTTTTCCATTGCATGTATTTACTGTGCATCTCGTGCCACGGCATGTATAATGGCAATTGTAAGAAAGCTTGCAGGAGTCAGTTCTCTCCTTGTTCTTTTTTGGTTTTTTGAGACAGGGTTTCTCTGTGTAGCCCTGGCTGTCCTGAAACTTACTTTGTAGACCAGGATGGCCTTGAACTCAGAAATGCCTCCCAAATGCTGGGATTAAAGGCATGCACTACCTCTGCCTGGCTTTTTTTTTTTCCTGTCCTTGTTTCATGTGGATCCCTGGTATTGAACTCAGGTAATCAGTTTTGGCAGCAAGTGTCTTTACCCCCCCTGAGACTCTTGCTGGGCCTAAAATATAAAATTAATACAATAGACCATCAAGGTTTGCAAATCATAAATGGTCTACTTGAAGTCTTACAAATAACAACCTGATGGCTCAGGAACTGAATGTTAAATCACCTCCAGAATTCCCTATAGGTGTAAAAAATACTCTCTTAGCACTATATGTCAATTTTGCCTGGTTTGAATTTTATGTAAGTAGAATCATGTGGTAGATATTCTTTTGTGCCTGGTTTCTTTCATTCACCATTATGTTTCTGGGACTTACTCATCATGTGTTCCTATATTGTTATGGATGTGTAATATTCTATTATTCAAATACACCACATTTACTTTTGCATTACAGTGTTGGTAAGTCGTGTGAGTTTTTTTCTAGTTTTAGCTGCCCCCTTTATGTGTGTGTGTATGTGTGTGTGTGTATGTGTGTGTATGTGTGTGTGTGTGTATGTGTGTGTGTGTATGTGTGTGTGTATGTGGTATATGAGAGCAACGTATGTGATGTGTGGATGGAGTTCACAGGGAGACATCAGGTGTCCCTATTGTATCGCTCTCCTTTGATTCTCTTGACAAGGTCTCTCACTGAACCTTGAGCTAGGCTGGCAGCCAGCCACAGCCAGCTTGTTTCACTCTTGTGCCTATAGTGTAGGGTTGTAGGCAGCACACAACTATGCCCAGCTTTTTATGTGGGTCCTAACTCAGGCCCTCACGTGTGTGCAGCAAACACTTTGATTGGCTGAGCCATGACTCTACCACGGTTACCTAGAGCTGTACTTCACCTTCTGGTGGGTATATCTATGCCTCCGACCCACCCTCAAACACACACATGCACACATGCATGGAAAGAGGAACAGCTAAAAATAGAAAAAAAGAAAACCAGGACTCATGTCCGATTCTTGGCTAAATAGAAGTTTGAGTCATAGACTATGTCGTCATGAGGTGTATCCATCCTAACCAGAGAATCACTGCTAATACAACTCGATGTCAGTCTTTCCAAATGCTTGTTAGCTCCACAACTTCTCCAGCCTGGTCTGTGCTGGGCAGTCACAACCAAGGCACACATCCTTACCTACCTCACTCCAGCCAACACTTGCTTGAGAAGAAAGCTGGAGGGGGGTAGAGATCCTTAGGTGATGGCAGCAAATAGCCATTCTAGGGCCAGCTGAGGCCCCCAGCCACCAGGAGTCTACAGCAGAGTTCTAGAAAATATCCTTCCCTTCGTGATACATTCCTAAAATGTGGGATGAATTGACTCACAGTCTAATTCATCTGAACGTTCCCACCTGCTCTCTCTCTCTTTGAGACAGGGTTTCTCTGTATAACCGCCCTGGCTATCCTGGAATTTGCCCTGTAGACCAGGCTGGCTTTGAACTCATGGAGATCTACCTGCCTTTGTCTCTGGAGTGCTGGGATTGAAGGCATGTGCCACTACCACCTGACTTCTTCTGAAATTTAAACCTGATAAATGTTCAAACAAAACAAACCACCACCAAAACAAGCTGTGATGGCTTGAGGGTGGGTTGGAGATGCAGCTCAGGAGGCAGAAGCTTGATAGCATGTAGGAAGCCGTTTTCTGTTCTATCTTCAGCTCCTCTTAAACCACATATGTTTTATGTAATCCAGCACTAGGGCGGGTGAGGCATGAGGATCAGAAGTTCTTGGCTAAATAGAAGTTTGAGTCCATCCTGGAACACTTGAGATCCTATCTCAAAAGAGGGGGAGTTGGAGGGGTGGATGGGGAAGAATACTTGCTGTGCAAGCTGGAAGACCTGAGTTCAAAGCCCCAGCACCCATATTAAAGGTGGACTGAGTGCCTGTGACCCCAGTGCTGGGGGTGGGCAGGGTAGGTGGATCCTAGCAGCATGCTACTAGCCAGCCTGACTGGCATGGCTCAATAGAGTATGGAGGAAGATACCTGATGCCCTCTTCTGGTTTCCATGTTTATGCACACAGATACATGTAAACCTGCACGCATATACCTAAAGGAAGGGGGACTTCTAGCCTCCCCCACCCTACCCTGTGTTCCTGTGTGTGTGAGTATGTGTGGAAGCAGGAGGTGGATGTTGGGTGTTATCTACAAGTAATTATCATCAGATTCTTCCTCTTCTTCTTCCTCTTCCTCCTCCTCCTTCTCCTCTTCCTCCTCCTTCTTCTTCCTTCTCCTTCTTCTTTTTTGACAGGATCTCTGCTTTGTTTTGGAGCTCAGGGATTTGGTTACCCTGGATGGCCAGTGAGCCTCTAGGATCCCCTTGTTTCCCCCTCTCTGGGGTTGCCTCTGATTTTTTTCCCAGGATTTATTTATGTTTGTATGTGTGTGAGTACCTGGCACTGATTGAGACTAGAGGAGATCCCTTAGAACCAGAGCTATAGGCAGTTTTGAGCTGCCACATGAGTATGCAAATCAAACCAGGGTCCTTTGCAAGAGCAGCACGTGCTCTTAACTACTGAGCCATCTCCCCAGCTCCTACATCTGGGGTTGTGGGATCTGAACTCATGATGGGGTCTTCATGATTGTACTGCATGCACCGTGACCCACCTGCCTTGCCACAGAACGTTTAGATATGGACAGGTAAAATGATCTTGTCATTTACCCCGAAACTCATCTGCTGCCTCTGAAGCACAATCTAATTTCTTGTTTGCAAAACTCTTCAGATTCTGGCTTCAAGCAGATTTGCTTCTTTCTGGGGACGTTACCAGCTGAATTAAACTGTCCACACAAATTTCTCTCTGTTGGGGTTGCGCCTTCTCAGCTGGGTACTCCCCATTCCGTTGTTTGAGACAGCTCTCTGTGGTTTGTTACATGTCACTCTGAATGTCCTCTGAAAACCTCCTTTGTACTCACCAGCCATCCACTTTAGAAGTGGTGGCGTTATTCTGAGGCGGGGTTTGGAACACCATATAGAATAAAGCTATGATTGTATTAAAAGCCAGCGGGGGATAAGCAGCTAACACAAACACCAAGTGTCTAAGCACCTGCTGTACCAAGGGAGAAAATGGGACAATGCCCATTGGCACTGGACATTCACATGCAGTCCTGACAGAGTTGCTAGTAAGGGTGACAGGGCTCCTCTTTGGCAAAATACTAAATTGTGGGGCCCAGGGCCCTATCTCCTGATAAGTCCCAGGCTAAGTGCTGTCCATTCCCTGTGGATGGGAAGGGGCCCAAGCAGCTGGGTCTTGCTTCAAAGGTAGATAGTTTATTCTGCGCCAAGTATGTTTGGCCATGTCCCAAGGAACAAAATGGGTTGAGGGTACTCTGAATGACATGTTCTACGGTGGAAGTTAAATATATATAATTGAGACAGGGACTCACTATGTAGCCCCGGCTGTCCTGTAATTTACTTAGGTAGGCCGAGCTGGTGGTGATATCAGCTAGGCAGGCTATAGCAAAAATAGGGACATCTCGCCAGGTGGTGGTGGCGCACACCTGTAATCCCAGCACTTGGGAGGCAGAGGCAGGCAGATTTCTGAGTTCGAGGCCAGCCTGGTCTACAGAGTGAGTTCCAGGACAGCTAGGGCTATACAGAGAAACCCTGTCTTGAAAAAACCAAATCCAACCCCCCTCCCCCAAAAAAGGGACATTTCTGCTCTAGGCCTCAGATGCTCTCTGATGACTGTTTTTTTCAGCTTTTGGGTTGATGAGTCTAGTGGTTTGGTGAGCTAACACATCCTAAAGATTTTATTTGATAGTCAAAAGGATGTTAGGTCAAATACAGAGGTTAATAATTCATGCCCCCCACCCCTTTTTTAAAAGAGAGAAACAGGGTTTCTCTGTGTAGCCCTGGCTGCTCTGGAACTCTGTTGGTAGACCAGGCTGGCCTTGAACTCAGAGATCCACCTGCCTCTTCTGGGACTAAAGGCACGTGCCACCACACTCAGCAATAAGTGACTAAGGGAACTAAAGATAGACAAAGATGATCTGCAACATTCCAACACCACAAAGTTGTAAAAATTTACTCTGTGGAATTTTCAACAGAGATAGGCTTTTCTGGGGAAGTGCAGTTCCCAAGATATTTGGGGATTGTCATGACACTGGGGACATCCCACAAACTCCTGTGTCTTTCACAGAATTCAGCCTTAGAAACACAAATTTCCCTCCATAAATCCCAACCCACACCACAGCTTTTGCTCTGAGAACCTGGCCACACTTCCTCTTCACCACCATGTTGTGCCAGACACAGAGTCATGTGCTCTGGGACTTAGGTTAGTTCAGGAACTATTCCTCACCACCGCAAGGAGCACTGAAAGGAATCAGAAAATGGTGGACGGGACAGGCAGGCCTCAGCTGAAAATGAACGCTGGAACTTTCCACCAAAATATTCCCCATAGTTCACTTTCTTTAGTTTTGATGACTACCTCTTCTTGGATCTTGTGGTCAGATGCCTCTGACAGACCAGGAAAGTAAATAAAGAAACTTTCATATGGCCGTTTAGGAGGCCTGGTTCTTTACTTCCTCCCTCCCTCCTTCCCTCCTTCCCTCCCTCCCTCCCTCCTTCCCTCCTTCCCTCCCTCCCTCCTTCCCTCCCTCCCTCTTCCCTCCCTCCTTCCCTCTTCCTTCCCTCCCTCCCTCCCTCCCTCCTTCCTTCCCTCCCTCCCTCCCTCCCTCCTTCCTTCCCTCCCTCCTTCCCTCTTCCTTCCCTCCCTCCCTCCCTCCTTCTCTCCCTCCCTCCTTCCCTCTTCCTTCCCTCCCTCCCTCCCTCTTCCCTCCCTCTCTCTCTCCCTCTCTCCCTTCCCCCTTTCTTCCTTTCTTCCTTCTCCTCTCTCCTCCTCATTCTCCCCTTCCTCTGTGGGGAGACATAAAAACAGTGTCAGTTCTGACTCAAACTAAGGAAATGGAGTTTGGAATGCATCATATAATTATGGATATTCTGTGGTTGTTGTCTCATAAGAATAGTAGAGAAAAACCTGAGGGAAAAGGAAGGGGGTGAACACTTCAGGAACTCCTAACGCTCAGTCAAGGCAGTCATCCTGGGAGTACCACAAATGTCTCACGTATGACCCTCGGCATCCCTCTCCCTACTTGGCAGGCTGGGACACAGTTTTATTTCATTGCATGCACAATGTGGGGTCAGAGGGGACAACTTTTGGGGAGTTGGTTCTTTCACCCTCATTGTCAAATCTAGGTCCTCTATAAGAGCAGTGGGACTTTTTGTTTGTTTGTTTTAAAGATTTTATTTATATAAGTACACTGTAGCTGTCTGCAAACACACCAGAAGAGGGCATCAGATGCCATTACAGATGGTTGTGAGCGACTGTATGGTTGCTAGGACTTGAACTCAGGACCTCTATAAGAGCAGTCAATACCACTGAGCCATCTCTTCAGCCCCACTTCTGTAAAAATCTTAAGAACACCATTATGTTGAGGTGGCCTAATTGTTTAAATAAATAGTAATATTCAAGAAGTTCTGTCAAATATCTATAGATCAGTCATTCCTAGATATATTTGTATTGTCTGTTTTAATGAAGATAATAGGGTATGTAATAGTTTTAGGCAGCTCCTAAGTATAAATGAAGTGACACTTTTGCTCAACTCAGAGGATCAGATCCTAGCATTCCCATGAGACAGATACAACATTTAAAATTGCCGTTTAGTGTCCTTTCAATATTTTCCTAACCAAGGTAGACTGCTCTGAAGGAGATAAAAGACAATAGCTACTGTAGTAAGGGCTTAAGTCTTTGGACTATGTCAGAAGGGGGCCACCAAAGTTAAATGAGACTCTGGTAGTTATTTTGGGTTGGTTTCAATTCTGCATTCTACACATTTTGTTTCTAGAGAAAGTGTGACAGATAGAGCCCTTTGTGAATCCCAATGTTAAAACCTGTCACCATTTTTTAATAGGCAAACTGGACAAACCTAAGAAGTTCAAGGATTGGAAAAAATGTGTTTCTTCACAATGAGCTACATGCAGAGTTTGCTATATTGGCAGATGACCAACCCTCTAAGTTGGTCTTCGAGACAGAAGCGCCAGTGACAGGTAAGTGAAAAAAGGGACAAATATATACTTTAAAGATCTGGAAGTAAAGCTGTGCTTATCTCCACCATAGCGGCAAATAAAAGCTCGGGAGAATTCAGCTCGGCCTGAGGCCAGTATAGGAACCATCAATGCAATGAAAAACAGCTAGAATCTCACGGTTCTTGCCGAAGACTGGATGGCTAAGTGTGCACGTAAGGACCATAAATCATTTGTAGCACACGCTATTTACGGATGCTCACGCTTCTGAGGTTTCGCCTCGCATAAACCCAGCTTGGCTGCAGAAGCCAGTCGGTATGGGGACTTCAGTGTGGATTTGAAGACATACCACTCTACTTCTTTAAATGTCCTTCCAGTTTTTCTATTCGATGTTCTCTAGTTCCTCTGAGCCACGTAACCTTTTACGTTACTAAGATATGATCCACATTTTTATTTCTTTCTGCGTTTGCAGTGTGGCTGAAAGACCGTAACTCAGAAGGACGGATGCCTTCTGAGGCTCCCAGCGAAGCTGCCAGTGGGTGCACTTCCTGCCGGGAGGTGGGCGGGATGGACCTCCTCTCTCAAGCCCCGCCCCACCCCGCGTCCCGCCCTCCCTCCCGGCGGGCTGAGGCTCCGCGGGGGCGGGGCAGCGAGCCGTGGGCGGCGTGGCGCTGCAAGCAGGGCGCAGGGCCGGAGGTGCTGGGGATCGGCGGGGCTTAGCCCACCGAGCTGCGGCGTATCGCTCGGGAAAGCTCAGCCTCACACGCAGGAGAAGCATCAGGCAGAGGCGGCCCCCACTGACTAGTGCTGGGCCTTGGGCCGAGTGGGGCCGAGAGCTGCGGGAGTAAGCGGCGGCGGGTCCCGAGCGCTGCGCGCCATGGCGGGCGGGCCCCCCAAGGCCCTGCCGTCCACGGGGCCCCAGTCCTTGCGCGATATGCCGCACCCGCTAGCCGGCTCCAGCAGCGAGGAGGCCGTAGGAGGCGACAGCACGCCCAGCCCGGACCTACTGATGGCCCGCAGCTTCGGTGACAAGGTGGGGCGCTCGGGGCTGGGGGACTCCTGGGGCGGAGCGGGAGAGGAGGATGGATCCAGGACCACCCCTGACACTGGGCCGCGCGCATCCTGGCGCCCCTTTCCCAGAGGTTAGGCTTGTTTTGGCCCCAACAGCCCTTGGCTAAAGGATGTCCCCTCACTGCCCCCGCGGGGTCGCAGCTGCAGGCTGAGCGGCCAGAGGGCATGTGTTTCCCCGGCTGATAGTGGCCCCGAGTGGCCGGTGACAGCTGGTGGGGAGGGGTTCGGGTTGCAGCAAGCATGTGGGGACCCGGGGCGTGTGCTGCGGTACTTCGCCTCTGTGTCCCGGGAAGGAGGTCCCTCACCCCTCTAGGTGCATTCCTTGAAGAGGAACTGCAGAATAGGAATAACTTGTTGGCGCCTCCTGTTTCTCCGGACTGCAAAAAAGCAAGAGTTAATGGCTAATGGCTTTCCGGGGTGGGTCTGAGCAGCCTTGCTCTTCTTTTACCCAGTCGGTCATGTGGGGAGTGATCTTTGTTTAGGTTTGCTGTTTGCCCCAGGAGTCACCTGACTCCGACCTCAGCAGCCGCTGGAGGTGAGTCTCTGGTTTTCTGTCTCGGCTTCATTCACCTCCTATAGCGGACCACATTGATTAGGTTTGGCAGTGGCTGGTTTTGTGGTTGACAGAAAGCAATCTCGCCCTTTGACCTTCTTTGTGCAGAGGGAGGTTCTTGGTGGTTGAGCTATATACTACTCTCCTGCTGCTTTGAGAGACAGCAAAGTCCAGTGAGAGGAAGAAGAGACAGCGTCTACCCACCCCCCACCCCCGCCCCCATCGCCATTTCAGCTGTGACCAGGATTTTGAGCAGCGATTGTATCTGCGCTCCTGCTGCCACTTAGTCATGAGTTGCAGACATTCCAATTGTTCTTAGCACTTGAGATCAGGGTTTCTTCCTCCTCCTAAAATAGTAAATGAATTCTTCCTTTCCCTAGTATTAATGGAATTAATGGAATCGGGAGACTTAACTTTTCTTCTTCTCTTAGGTGGGAGGGCATATGGGAGGTAACATTTCCTATGGGAGAGTATGCCTTGCTGGTCCTGAGCCCTCAGAATGACCAGGGAGTGATAGGGATTGATAAAGCATAAGCTAATGAGATGGATAGATTGAACAGCTCAGAATATGTTCTTGAATTCACACCCATACTTCTGTGGTCATTGCTTTTTATAGACTTTAGATTGTGTGAACACATAAGCAGCTTGCAAACCCTTCCTCATGTTTGACATTCAAAGAGTCATCGTTGAATGCTTGAATGATAATTTTTTTCTTATTAGCAGAGAAATTGATTTTGAATGGATGTACAATGGGCACGAAGGTTAAATCTCAGTTCTCCGTAGGAAATTGAATTATTTCCTTACTGCTGTGTAAGAAATTACTTCAGAATTTAGCACCTGAAAATGCTGGCTATGAGTCAGGAACCTGGGTGGTTCTGAGTCAGAGCTTCAGGATGCTGCCATCCTCTGCAGGCTGAATTGGGAGTACTCTAACGTCAGTTCTAGGCTTACTCATGTGGTTCTTCACGGGCCACAACATAGTAACTGCTTTCTGCTAGTGAAGGTGATCCGAGACGGCCCAAGACTCCAGCCATCCCTGTATATTGACATACCTTTGCTGTATTCTATGCTTATAGAGGGGACATGGGCACAGGGTGGGAAGAGGGTGTGAATCCTAGGAAGTGGAGAGCATTGTGACCATATTGGAGCCTGGCTTCTATTCTACACTGTGTGTGTGTGTGTGTGTGTGTTGCTAGGAATTGAACCCATGGCATGTGTTCTACCACTAGGATATATCCCTTGCCACACATATAGTTGTTTTGAATATTTCCTTGTGATCCAGTCGTGGATAGTTAATTCAGAAGTGCAGCCATTTTACTAATAAGTTCTTGGGAAGGTAAATGCTCTGTCCCCACTAAGATCTGGATGGATGGCAGTAATTGTGGATGCTTTCCTCACAGGATCTATTCTTTGAGAGTCTTGAAGGCACTATTATTAATTATTTAACATTTAATAAATATCCTAACAACTGTGGCGAGCTTCTAAATGACACAAGTCTCCAGGGCCCAATTTACAACCTGCCACTTTTCCTTAGAGGCTAAGCATTATAGTTTCTCTCTGATTTCTAGTGTTATTCTCTTATTTTGGCATACATGTATCCTCATACTTTTTTTTTTTTTTTTAAAGAGACTTATTTTGTATGTGTGTTTGAGTGTGTGCAGGTCCCTCAGAGGCCAGAAGAGGGTGTTGGTTTGCCTGGAGTTGGAGTTACAGGCTCTGTGAGCCTCCTGACCTGGGTGCTGGTAGCTGAACTCAGTTCCTCTGGATGGGTGGGAAGTACTCAAACTGCTGAGCTGTCTCTCCAACCCCTTCCAAATATTTGTAAAGAGAGGCTAGCAAGCTGCAGAAAGGGGAGCAGTTGAGGGGAGCCCTGGCCCAGTGAAGATCACCTTGCTTAGGTAGTGTAAGTGCCCTTGGGGGGCGGGAGGTAGAGTCAGGTGCTGTGAGAAGTCTTGTGAGAAGAGGCCTTTCCCCCTGCCTCCTTAGACTTTGGGGTTTGATCCTAGACAAAGATTTGGGGTTGGTTCTGGGTGAGGGGCACTAAGGCACTGGCAGGCTGAAAACAGTGTCAGGTTATCGCACGGAGGGAATTGCTTTCTCTGGCTTCAGATGGTGTTGCCAGCGGTGTAGCTGACACTTCCGAATGGCCTGTTTGGCTCATGGCGTAGGAAGGTGCTGTGGATGCTCCTTCCATCCGCCGTCTCCTCACGCCGTCTAAGCCATGGTCCAGTGGGAAGGATTCTTGTCTACTGAGGCTGGTGGGGAGGGGGTGCATTCTTTTGTAGCTATCCAAACCCACCAGGCCTTGTATCCCTTCATTTTTAACTCTCCAGCTAAAAGGTAAATAAAACCACTTGACCTATTTCTCGGCTGGTTTACTTTTGTCCACATCTCCTGAGCAGTTTCTCTGTGATCCAGCCTCCTGCCTGGTTGTTCTTTCTGAAACAGAATACTTGATCCCCCTCAGCCTGCAGGCCTTGGTTAGAGCTTCTTCACACACCTCCACCTCTTCACTACCTATTTCCTGACCCTTCCTGCCACTGAGGTGTCTCTTCTACATTTCAGTCATTGGGTATGGGAATCCAGATCTTCCCCTGTCATCTTTCATAGCTTTTCTTTAAACATTTAACTTTCTAAAAAATTACATACTTTATGTGCATTGGAGTTTTTCCTGCATGTATATCTGTGTGAGGGTGTCAGATTCCCTGGATCTGGGGTTACAAACAGTTGTGAGCTGCCATGTGGGTGCTGGGAATTGAACCCAGGTCCTGTGGAAGAGCAGCCAGTGCTCTTAACTGCTGAGCCATCTCTTCTAGCCCCCTAAACCTTTAATCTTTAAACCCAATGCTATACCGTGAATTCAAGACTGAACAGCCAGGAGAGCCTGTATTAAAAAAAACCACCACTACCAAAACCCCAATCAATAATAATAATAAATACATATTTTAAATAAATTGAGCTAATATAGTAGATCACATAACCAATTCTCAGCCAGCAGCCTGGGGGTACAGCCTTGACCTCTTCCTGCTCAAGACCTTGGAATATCCCCATGGTAATCAGAGTGGAGGCCAGTGTTCTCCAGGGTCCTTCCAGGCCCACATAGTCAGGCTATTCCCCCGCTCACTTTGCCTTCCTCAGGCCATGGTTCCATTGTGCCCTCCACCTGACATTTGCCACTTCCCTCATTTCCTTAAGTCTATTCAAGTCTCACCTTCTCGGGAAGGCCTACCCAAGTCTGGTTCCCAACAGCCAGTGGTCCTGAAGTCCCCTTCCCGCCCTGCTGTCTTCCTTCCATAGCACCTGCTGCATAGTCATGCGGATTCTGAGAACGGGGATTTTGCCGCTTTAGTAAATAACCTTGGTTCCTAGAACAGGGCCCGACTCCCTGAACTGTTTCCTGGATGAACAGAAAGAGTGAAGTGTGTCTCCAAGGGCAGCGTGGGGCCGCGCCGCTCAGGTGGTCGAGAACTTGCCTTGCTTGACCTAGGAAGTTCAGTTCCCACCAGAGCCGGAGCAGAGCACAGTGGCGGCAAACACCTGCAGGACCCACACTGCGTAACACAGGGAGGGAGGCTGGAGCTGAGTCCAAGGTCATCCTCTGAGTTCAAGGCCAGCCTGAACTACAGCAACAAAGCAAGCATGAGGACTTGAACTCAGGTCTCTGCATCCGTATCAAGGACAGGGACATTCCATCAGTGACTCCGGGAACAGGACAGGAGGATCTTTAGGACTTGCAGCCAGTCTAACTGAGCTGGTGAACTCCAGGTTCAGCAAAAGGCTGTCTTAAAAAACAAGTTGGAGCTTGCTGGATGGACTGGTGCACACCTGTAATCCCAGCGCCCTGCAGGCAGAGACTGGTGGATCTCTGTGAGCTGGAAGCCAGAAACAAACACGGTGGGGGCCGTGGTTGGGGACACCCGCTGGTTGTTAACCTCTGGCCCACACTGCACACACATGGTCATGTAAACTGCAAACAGACATGGACATGCACCAGTTTATTTTTTATTTTGAGACAGGTTCTTGCTATGTAGATCTGCCTGGCTGGTCTTGAACTGCCTGTCTCTGCCTCCTAGGGTTAGGGATTGAGGGTGTGGTAACCACGCCTAGCTATTATTATTAGCCTCGTTTCCTCTGGTGTATGTGGCTGTGCTTGTGTATGTGAGATCAAAGAACAACTTTTTGAGTCCCTTCTCCCTTGCCTCTTTGAGGCAGGGTGTCTTGTTTCTGTGGTGCTACTTAATCCAGGCTGGCTGGGCTGTGAACTTCAGGGGCCATTCTCCTGTCTCCACCTCCCCTCCCCTCATCTGGAAGTGCTGGGATGGTAGTGAAAGACACCAGGCTTTCTTAAGTGGGCTCCTGAGGATCAAATTCGGGTTGTTGGCTAGAGCAAGTGCTTTTTACCTGCTGAGCCATCTTGTTAGCCCCTAGTTATGATTCTTTTAAAAGGGCATAAAACCAAAAAAGCAAGCTGGCCATAGAAAAATGTAAAAGCTTTGCTATTGAAAGGGCCCAGATATTTTTGGCTTTAGGTATGGCTAGAATAGGTGCTGATGGTGTTGGGAAGCTGTCACTTGCAACAGGCAGGAAGGGTCCCTCTTCCTGATAGTTTCGGCAAAGCTCTGTCTTGTCTGGAATTGGGTCAGACACCCACACCCGAGTTTGTGACTGATCAGGCAGAGCTAGCTAGCATACAGTTACCTTCCGCTTGAGGGACTTCTAAAAGCGAAGTATACAAATTAAGTGTATCTAGAAATGTGCCTGTGGAATGTCAGAGGTAGACATTACTTTTGTCAGTGAAAGGATGAGATCAACATTCATGCTCCTAACCCTGCACGCTGAGACGTAGGACACTACTACTGTTTTAGAAGCACCTCCATGCTCAGCCAGGTAGAGAATGACTTCCAAAGTCAACTGGGAGGGGAGAAGAGCTCAGTGGAGCCCTTACTGCTGTGCACGAGACCCTGTGTGTGAATTCCCAGTGAGACAGAGAGAGAAAGAAAGGGAGAAAACGTTAAAGCAGAGTCTCTCTTGTACCAGAGAAGAGTGTGTTGGGCAAGCAGTGAGAATTCATTGGAGATATTCCACTACTTTGTCATCTGGTGTGTGTGTGTGTGTGTGTATGTCTGTGTGTCTGTCTGTCTCTGTGTGTGTGTGTCTGTCTGTCTGTCTCTCTCTCTGTGTGTGTGTGTGTATCTGTATGTGTGGTTAACCTTGGTCTTCTTCAGTAACACTCTACCTTTTTTTGTTTGTTTGTTTGTTTGTTTTTTGTTTTTTGGATTTGGTTTTTTTTGAGACAGGGTTTCTCTGTATATTCCAGGCTGTCCTGGAACTCACTCTGTAGACCAGGCTGGCCTCGAACTCGGAAATCCGCCTGCTTCTGCCTCCCAGAGTGCTGGGATTACAGACCACCACTGCCCGGCTCCTTTTTTTCTTTTTTATAAAAATTTATTTATTTTTATTTATGTGAGTACACTGTAGCTATCTTCAGACACACCAGAAGAGGGCATTGGATCCCATTACAGAGATGGTTGTGATACCCCATGTGGTTGCTGGGAATTGAACTCAGGACCCCTGGAAGAGCAGTCAGTGCTCTTAACCACTGATCCATCTTCTCTCTAGTCCACACTCCACCTTTTTTTTTTTTGGTGTTTTTCTATACAGGGTTTCTCTGTGTAGCCCTTGAACTCAGAAATCCACCTGCCTCTGCCTCCCAAGCGCTGGGATTAAAGGCGTGCGCCACCACCGCCTGGCAATAATTTTTTTAAAATTATTTTATGTAGAAGTATTAAGATAAATTTTTTAATTATTAATTTATTTTATGTATATGAGTATGTAAGTATGTTGCTGGGATTTGAACTCAGGACCTCTGGAAGAGCTGTCAGTGCTCTTAACCGCCGAGCCATCTCTCCAACCCTTAGTTTTGTTTTTGTCAGATGGTGGTGACACACCTTTAATCCCAGGACAGCCAGGGCTACACAGAGTAAAACCCTGCCTTGAAAAACCAGAAGAAAAAGAAAAGTAGGGAAAAAAAAGAGAGAAAGAGACAGGGTCTCACTAGGTAGGTCTGGTTATTCTGTAACTTACTATGTAAACCAGCCTGGCCTTGAACTCACAGAGATCCACCGCCTCTACCCATCAAGTGCAGGAATTAAAGGCCTGTGCCATTACCCCTGGCCTCTACTTGTTTAATAATGAAATTTTATTTTATTTTTTTATGTATTTTTTTTTCCTGCTTGTATTTCTGCGTTTCGTGTGTGCCTGGTACCCAAGGACATCAGCGGAGGGTATTGTTAGCCCTGAGACTGCACTTACAGATGGTTGTGGTCTGTCATGTGGGTGCTGGAAATTGAACCCTGGGTCCTCTGGAAGAGCAGCCAGTACTTTTAACCACTGAGCTATCTCTCATGTCTCTTAACAATTTTTAATTATTATTTCATCTCTTATTTTCCTATTATTTACCTTATGATCCTGGACTTAACTGGTTTAGCTAGAATGGCTGGCCAGTGAGATCCCCCCCATTCCCAGTTACGCTTGGATCACTAGCTTTGAGATAATGCCAGTTCAGTTATGTGTTAGGTAAACACACAACAATCAAGTTGGGGTACATTCGTGTACTAGAACGTCTGTCACAGCAAAGCGGACTAACTTAGACTGAGGCGGTGTTGTGCCTGTAGTGAACGGTGCTGCAGCGAAGAGGGAGACGGTGAGTGAGTACAGGAATCTTTTTTTAATGTTTCTTTCTTCTTTCTTCTTTTTGGTGGGGGGGGGGAGCGGTGGTGACAGGTGTTCACTATATAACCCTGACTGTCCTGGAATTTGCTACGTAGACCAGGCTGGCCTCAAACTCACCAAGATCTACTGCTTATCTCCCAAGTGCTGGTATGAAAGTCATTGATACCATATCTGATTCAGTTTTTAGTGATGATGGCATCAGAGGTATGTGTCACCGTGCCTGGCTTTGTCTTGAAATCTTACAAATTGTAGTGGCTAACTTTTCAGGTTTGGGATCATTTCCCATCACTTTTAATTTAGACTTTCATAGCTTCAGGTTAGGGACGATCAAGCTGTAGCGGCCGACAGTGTCTTAGGGAATGCTGAGCACCCCGTTTAAAGCGAGACGACTGGGGTGAGGTGTCTGTAGTCCCAGCAGCCCTACAGCAGGCGGGGAGGCAGAGAAGACAGGAGAATCGCCTGGAAGCTGGGGACTCAGCTCGTCAGGAGTGCAAAGAGTGGCAGAAGCAATGGAAGGCGAGAAACTGCTCCTGAAAGCTGCCTGTCCTCTGACCTCCACACATGTGGCGTGGAGCACACACGGGCATTCACACACACTAACAACAATGACGTTAAGTGCAAGAGCATTCTTATATAACATAACCAAAATTTAGTTGGCGAAATGGAGGCATTCTAACATTAACTTTGTCCAGGCCACAGAATTAAGTACTCATCACACCCACTGTAACCATCTGTTGGCGTGTCTCTCACCGGACAGCAAACACTTAACAGGCAGACCCCTGTTTACCTTCACCTGCAGCCGCAGCATCCAGCACAGAGCCTACACCAATGGGCCGGCCGCATGCTTTCTGGGCTGTCAGTTCTCAAACTGAACTCCTGAGACCTTCTTCCCTCATAGCCCTGGCTCCCCCGCCCGGCCCTCTGCACATGCAGGAGAATGCATACAAATGACACCGAGTTTCATTGGCTGCTCAGGTGGTCAAAAGACAGCACTCAGAGCCTATCGAGTGTTCACAGATCGCAGGAGTTCCTTGGCCAAGCTGATGTCTGGGTACTCCTTATGCTCTGAGAAGCTCTTGTCTGTCACGGAGCATCTGACCTCCCCACAGCTCTCAATTCCCAGGCTACTGTGGTGTCCTGCCCTCCCTTTACTGGTGACAAACACCCTCCGTGTCTAAGCTCTGTGTTCTTTTTTTCTTGCTATGCAGCCTTAGCTGGTTTGCTACTTGCTGTGTAGCCCGAGCTAACCTAGAACTCCCGGAAACACTTAGTCTAAGTTTTAAGCTCAGCTTCTTCATCCCGCAGTCCCGTTCATTCATCCTGAACTCAGCCTGTTCAGATCCACAGTGATCGCTCATTTGAATGAAGAGTTTCCCAGGGCAGCATTCATTTGAGCAGGTTTTCAATGGTGGGCTTTGGACACACTCTGTCCTGAATTAACTCGTTACCACCACATTCTGGTCTTCTGAGCACGTTGCTAACACCCTTGCTTCTCAGCTGAGGCCTCCTCCTCCGGGAATGGTTTCCAGTCCCTTGGGCCAGGAGGCCAGTCCCGGCTTCACCAACTAGAGTCAGCTGAATCCTTGCCAGTCCTTCCTCCCCAGCAGCAGCTCCAGTCTCTGCCACAGCCCCTCATAGCTGAACTTCTGTTACCAGACTTCCTATCCCAACCACTGAGTGCAAGTACTCAGGAACCTCACTCAGTAACCCTGTAGCACTGGAACTGTCTACTTGAGCAAAGCAGAGCAAAACAGAAAGGAGGGAAGGAAGGAAGGGAGAAGGAAGGAAGGGAGAACAGCTAACGTGTATCAGTGCACTGAGAGGGCCTCAGGCCTCTCCTACCTGTGCCCTCTCTGGCCGTCCTCCACCTTAAGATGCTCAAATCCATGTGCTTGCTTCAGACTCTCAGTCATTTACTGCCAGCCCAGTCCTTCCCCACCTCCCACCTTAGGAACTTTGCCTAAGCCACTTCTTCAGATGGTGCTGTCTTCACACCCCCACTTGACTCCCAGAAGCCTCCTTAAGCCTCAAGGACCAGAGGAGCACACAGCCCTGCCACCTCAGCCCACTTGCAGTCAAGCGCAAATACCTTTGAATACTCCCAAGATTTTTACTAAACACACACACACACACACACACACACACGTATTAGCCCTGGCTATCCTGGAGCTCACTCTGTAGACCAGGCTAGCTTCAGAGAGCTTTCTGTCTCTGCTTCTTGAGTGCTGGGGTTAAAGGCCATGCACCGCCACAGCCCAGCTTCACTGCTTATTTTCAGCTGATCTTTTTCAGTTTTATGTAAAGCAGTATTAACAGAAGGAAACTGGCTTCTAGAACCAGGAAGTTATGCTAGGTGCTGACCAAGCTGGCTCCAGAATT
Organism: Apodemus sylvaticus; assembly: GCF_947179515.1. Lineage (NCBI taxonomy): Eukaryota > Metazoa > Chordata > Mammalia > Rodentia > Muridae > Apodemus > Apodemus sylvaticus. The sequence goes on from NC_067474.1 coordinate 73,555,205, forward strand.
CAAAAGGTCTTGCCTTCACTTTCTCTTCTAGTTTACTTACCTCTGACTTTATTTTATTTTATTTTGAGTTGGGGCTCACTGTGTATGTAGTCCTAGGAGTCACTTTGTGGATTAGGTTGGTATATAGAGCTCTCCCATGCCTCTGCCTCCCTATCCTGAGAGAACAGCCCTGTTGCTCAGCTAGAGCCCACAGAAGTGACTGGACTCTGCTATGGTCAACTTCTTCACTGACCCCCCAGCCCTGAGGACTATGGGAGCGTCTGCTACTGCTCTTGATGACATCATCATGCCCGTTTGGCTCCTCAGGTTTCTCATCACCTAGGCAACTGATTCCCTGTACTTCAAGTCCCTCAGATTGAAGCGCCTTCATGATTTTTGTTCCAATTGGGCCACAACAGATGAATATACAAAAATGGAGAAAGAAAAGATGGAGGAACATATCAAGGATTATGAAAAGCTACCTTTCCATACCGTGAATTCTCTTGAGCTCACTTTAACCCCAGGCTGGAAGTCTCTCTGTGACCCCTTTTACAGGCGAGGAAAGGTCAAAGCCATATTAGTGGAGCTGAGGTTCAAAGCAAGCACCTGGCTTCAGAGCACACTGACCCAGGAAGCTGATCAAGGACTTAGAGCACAGGGTCCTCGGAGGGTCAGGTGGGGCCTGCGGTGCCAGATGAGATAAGGGCTGGGGAGCATTTACTGGATTTAGCAATAAGGAAGTCATGGAGGACCCTGGACAGTAAAGCCAGAAACCAGATAACAGGAGGCCGGGAGTAAGCCAGAGGTTACAGGTAAGAGGGCAGCAGTATGCCTTCCTTATACGTCTGTTTGCAAAGCACAGTAACAAAAAGTGCACACATATATGTATTCACCTATGCACTAAGTATGAGGTGGACAGAAAGACTGCCATGGAAATATTTTCTTGACTCTTAAGTTTGAGCATGTTCAGATGTGGATGGAAACGAGGCAGTTCGGAGTGTCTGCTGCCAGCTTTGTTTACTACAATGAAGTTCCCCAGAGACAGTGTGTTTTATCAGAAAAGATTTGAGCTCGGAGTGTAGCCCAGTGGTAGATTGCATACATGCATAGACAAAAGCTCTGGGGGAATCAATGCCACACACACATGCACACAATTCAAGAGTACAACACCCGCCTCTGTCAGCTTACTGTGCAGGACCCAGGAAGCACAAACAGGGACTCCATAGTCTTTTCTAAAGGGAGGAGTCTTCCGCAGTCACTTAGCTCTTACATCTAGTCATCCTGCAGGACTACCAATCTGGACACCAAGTTCTCTCAACACTTGAACTTTGGAGGTCGTGGAGACCCAGATCATATTTACACCATAGGTGAGAAAGACTCAGTGAGGAAGAGTCTCTCCAAGAGTGGACTATATCTAGGATTGGCTGTATCAGCTCCTACTAAAACAAGAAAGGAGGGCTACCTGTTCAGATTGTGAAACTTAGAGAGGTCTGTCCTCGGGTGTGGTTGAGGTCATCAGTAGAGAGGGTAGGTAGAGGAAGGGCAAGAATGTGAGGGGCAGGCAGAAGCCTTCGGTCATCTGCAGGGGCATACGAGGGCCTACTGTGGAAACAGACACCCAGCACCTGTGAGCTGTGCCTGGGATGATGCTCCCGCTGCCTCTGTTCTCTGGACTTTGGGGAAAGATGTGAGCAAAAAGCAAGGAAACAGTGAAATGGGGCAGCTATTGAGCTGGGCCTCGTTACATAAAGCAGATGGGGCTGAGGATGTAGTTCAGTAGGTAGAATGTTTACCTAACAAGCAGGAAGCCCTGGGTTCAAGCCCCAGCACCCTATAAGCCATGTGTGGTGATATACCCCTGTAATCCAAGCACTCTGGAGGTAGAGTCAGGCAGATTAGAAGTTAAAGGCAGCCTCAGATATACAGAGTTTGAGGCTAGCCTGGGTTATATGATACCTTGTCACAAATAAGCAATATTATATAAGTAGAGGCGGGTAGAGACGTTGGAGCTGCAGCTCAGGGGCCCAGCACTAGCATGGTAGGCCCAGTTTTTCTCCCTGGTACCACAGAGGGGGACACACATGAAGGGAGTGAAGGGACATGAGGGTGGAGAACCAGCATCTGTCCTGACTGACTCAGACGGAAGGGCGGGAGAGTAGGACAGACCACGTGGTGGGTGTCTGCAGTCAGTGGAGATCAGCAAAGCCACCACAGGAAACAGGACGGTGGGAATCCCTACGAGAGGCCATGTGTTTCGGCTGGGCCTGCCCTCCTCGGTGAGGCCTGGGTCACACAGCACAATTTTCTCTTTTCTTTCTCCTTCCAGATGCTGGCCCAAAGCTAACTATGCTGTTCCGGTACCTTGGGCGTCTTAGGTTTTCCCTCGGGCACCCTTCCCCGCCCGGTGTCAGACCTCCAGGCTGGGGAAAAGGAAGGACATCTTTCTTCTTTCTTTCCCTGCTCCATTCTCCTCCTCCCAGCAGCTCCGCTGAGTCTCCGCCGAGCTTGTCTCTTCTGGAGGTTTTTCTTTTAAACTTGTAATCAAATTGTGCTGGAACTTAAAAGGAAAGGAAGGAAAAGGAAGCAAATAGTGTGGAGATTTCTAAAGAATTAAAAGATGGAGTTAGCAGGTGCCGCAGAGATCCCTCTTCTTCAAACACATTCCACGCAAAGCCAAGGGAACCACCCCTCCTAAGACGCCTGGACTCTGGCTACAGAAAGTGCGCCGCAGTTAGGGACATTTGCTGCTCTTGCAGAAGACCCAGGGCTGGTTCTGAGAAGCCACACTGCAGCTCACCATGGTCTATGATTTCAGTTTCGGGGATCTGACGCCCTCTTTTGCCCTCCAAGTGAAAGCATGCACTTGAGAGTCTGTCCATCCGTCCATCTGTGCAGAAAAGCATTTGGAGGCTGAGTTAGTCTCAGTCTGGTCTACATCGTGAATCCAGGCTAGCATAAAGTGAAACCTGTCTATAAATAAAGAACATTTCAGAAGTGAAACAGGTGCTGCACAGCTAGCCGGGCAGAGTGTGATCCTGAGCAAAGTCTCTCTGAGCATAGCTGGACCTTTATCTCACATTGGCAGCCTCTCCAAGGGAAGGGGAGAGGCTGTCATTAGCCACTGATGGCTGTTTGGGTGGTGAGTCTAGGCATTAATTAGCAGTATTTTTCAAACTGCCTAGAGGGGAGACAGAGCAGGTTCAGCTGGGGAAACAGCCAGGCTGAGAAACACAGGTGCTGGGTGGGTAGTTAGACCAGGGGTGCCAAAGCGGTCAGCACCCGGGGTGTGCTGTCGGGGCCTGGCAGCACCTGCTGTATTATTGTGACGTGTAGCTAAGAGGATGTGTCTCTGCTGCCAAAGGAGCGAATTTTAGAGTCAGAATATAAAGTAGGTGATTTCCTAATGGACAGAAATAGGAAACTCAGCTGCCGCCACCACAACACCGCAAAAAAAAAAAAAAAAAAAAAAAAAAAGTCCAAAATGTAAATGTGCAGGCACTAAGTGTGAAATGCTGTGGTGAAATGCCGTGAAGGGACCCGTGGGTGATGACCCTGGAGGAGCAGGTGGGTGATGCAGCGACCTGGACCTGTAGCAGTGGGCCATTGGAGGAAGCTGCTGGGAGGCCAGCCAGGTGCTAAGGAACGGGAGGAGCAGGCTGTTCTGTGGTTTTAAGTCTTGGTGATCAAGCCCCCAGAGCTGGGGAACAGATGGTTGGTGGGGTGGGCGGGAGGGCAGGGGGTGCAGTTCCAGGGGCTCCTCTCACTGGACTCTGAGTGTGTCTTTTATTTGCTAATAATAGGAATACGGCTTCTGTTAAATCAAGCAGAAGGGGAAGGGCTGTGTGTGTGTGTGTCTGTCTGTCTGTCTGTGTGTGTGTGTGTGTGTGTGTGTGTGATTCTGTTGACAGTCACAGCTGGGACCTCTGAATGCCACTGAGGATGGGTCACAGTCTCAGACGTGGGAATGTGGCAGCCTTTGCATCCCGCACATTTTACAGCCAGAGCGAATGGGGAAATGCCACGGCTGCCTGACTTGGGTCACGTGCGCCGAGTGGACCTGAGAGTGAGGCACTGATTGGCTTAACTTGGGCCAATCATCTGTGGCTGGGGAGGAGTTTAATAGTTAGGTCTAGAAGCTGGATGGAAAGGAAGGGGTTGCTGTAAGGGCGTCTGCCAGCAGCTTGGGTGGCTGGTAGGATGCTGATGGCAGAATTTGAGGAGCCACGGGTCAGAAATAAAAGCATAGGGTTTCTAAGGCATACATGATCTTTTAAAAAGCTATATATTCTCGAGCTACAGAATTCAGCCATGTATGTATGTATGTATGTACGTACGTATTGTGACAGGATCTCCCTATGTAGACCAGGCTATCCTCATTTCCCTGAGTACTAGGATTAAAGACTTGCACCATCATGCCCGACATTTTGTTTTAAAGATTGACTTATATTTAAATGTATATAATTGTGTCTGTGTTGGGGTATGAGCCCCTTCACGGATGTGCCCATGGAGACCAGAAGAGGACACTGAAGCTCCTGGAGCTGGATTGCGTGGCTGTGAGACAACAGTGCTGAACCCGGGTCTTCTGAAAGACCTGGATGTACCCTTAGCCCCAGAGCCGTCTCCCGGGCCTATTATTTACTTATTTTTAGGTAGAGTTTTGCATGTTGCCCAGGCCTCTCTTGAATTTTTAGGCCCAAGTGATCCTGTAGCTTCAGTTCCTCTGGTATTTGGCACCATGGACACATGGACCAGTGCCTGGCCACAAAAATAAACTTTTTAAAAGTATACACCATAGTAATTTTCAGTATAATTTTGAGGTTATACCTGATTTGAGAGCAATTTCATGTCCCCAGAAGACCTCTGTGCTTGTGCAGGCACTCTTTAGTTCCTCTGTCCCCAGGCACTAGCAGCTACAGATTCCTGAGTGTGCAGACAGGCTGCGCAGGGCTTCCATGTCTGTAGCATCATAGCGTGTATGTGCCATCGGGTCCAGCATCCGTCACTCACTCTGATGTTTTAAAGGGCCACCTGTGTCGAGAGTATAAGCACTTCAGTCCACTTGTCTGTCCCACAAGCTTTACTGCCAAATCATGGTGTATATGGAAGACATGCAGCGCGATGTTTTGGCACACATGTGTCATATAATCACCATCATGCCAAACTGCTTAAAATATAAAACATCCATCACTTCATTGGTAATGGGCAAGAACATTTGAGTATTCAGCAAATTTCAAATATAAAATACACAATTATGAACCGTAGTCACCATGCGTCAGATTAGGTCTCTCTGAGTTACTCATTTCGTAACATTTTTGTCTTGTCTTCTGACTAAGACTTGCCCTTTCCCCTCATCTCTGCCCCTGGCATCCCTGGCCCTTCCTGAGTGACCCCCATCTTCTGTTTCTTTACCCTTTACTCAGCTGACGGACAGTAGGTTGCTTTAGGCCTGTGGCCCTTTTTTCTTCCCCAAAGTAACCTATGTGATTTTGTATAATAGTTTTGATATGTGGGGGTCAATGGTCATTTGTAAAAGTATCTTTTATTCACCCTATGTAACTGACATCTCTGAGGCTTGCTGCCTCTGTCTGCTAACCTACCTAGTGCTGGAAGCTTTTAGCCTCCATACAATCTCATCTAGGCCTAGAATGTTTTCAGCCTCTGAAACTTGCTGCTGAGTGAGCTCACCCTTTCTAGCTCTTTCTGAACTCTGGCTGGATGGTCAGCTCAGCTCTCCTGGCTCAGACTTCTCTCCTAGCTGACTGATTCAATCTGGCTTCTCTCTCAGTCTTTGAGTGAATTGCCCTGCTTAACCTCAAACTAACTTTGGTAATTTGTCCTAATCTTCTGGCTCAGTTCTGTCTTCCCCTGTGTCTAGGTTCTCTCTTTAGCCTGTCTATCACTGTCCCGGTATGTCTGTCTCTCTCTCACTGTCCCGGTATTTCTGTCTCTCTCTCTCTCTCACTGTCCCGGTATGTCTGTCTCTCTCTCACTGTCCCGGTATTTCTGTCTCTCTCTCACTGTCCCGGTATGTCTGTCTCTCTCTCACTGTCCCGGTATTTCTGTCTCTCTCTCACTGTCCCGGTATGTCTGTCTCTCTCTCACTGTCCTGGTCTCTCTCTCTCTCTCTCTCTCTCTCTCTCTCACTGTCCCGGTATGTCTGTCTCTCTCTCACTGTCCCGGTATTTCTGCCTCTCTCTCTCTCACTGTCCCGGTATTTCTATCTCTCTCACTGTCCCTGTATATCTGTCTTTCTCTCTAGTTCCTGCAGTGCTCTCTTACCTCACTTCCATTTCCTCTCTCTACTCCTGAGAGTTGGATAGATCCTATTCTGTCAAACCTTTCTCTGATTTGTTACTTTGTCTGCCACTCAACTAAGTCACTTTCAAATGTGAGTGCTTCCTTCTACAAACTAACTTTCCGTTCATTGTTTGGTATTAAAGATGTGTACTAAGGGCATGTCTGTATTCCAGCCAGAAGCATTAAGGCTATGTGCTAAGGGCTAAGCCATACAACAAGTAGAAAAAAAGTTTTTTTCGTCTAAATCAGTCTCAGGATTTCCAGCGTGATCAAGTGTTCTAATTAATTCATTTTCAAAACTATACAAGGGATTGAACACATGACCTCACCATGCTAGGTATATCTCCAGCTTTCTTTTTACTTCTTTTTTTCCTTTTTAAATTTCAAGAACAACTCTGACTAAGTTACTTAGAACTCACAGTGTGCCGGGCAGTGGTGGCGCATGCCTTTAATCCTAGCACTTGGGAGGCAGAGGCAGGCGGATTTCTGAGTTCGAGGCCAGCCTGGTCTACAGAGTGAGTTCCAGGACAGCCAGGGCTATACAGAGAAATCTTGTCTCAATAAACAGAGAGAGAGAGAGAGAAAGAGAGAGAGAGAGAGAGAGAGAGAGAGAGAACGAACTCACAGTGTATGTAGCCCAGCCTGGCCCTGAATTTGGCAGCCCTTCTGCCTCAGCCTCTGCAGTAGCTGGGATACAGGGTTGCCCCGCCAGGCCTACCCAGTTACTTCACTTCCAGGATGGCCTCTAGGGCCTTCCTTGCCTTTCTTCTCCCGTCTCCAGACAGTTCACACGTACCATACATTCACACTGTTGTTTGGATCTTCAGAATATCGTTTGATAAGGAGGATCGTACTTACTAAGTGGCGGCTCTCACCTTCCCTCTCTTGTCCCCTGGTAACCCCTATTCTCTTTGTTTTGGTGAGGTTTCCTTCTGGAAGGATGTGACCAGACAGTATTTGTCTCTGTGGCTTTTTGCTTAGCAGCATGTGTTCAAGGCTTGCCCAGGTTGTGACACAGGACAGAACTTCCTTCCTGTTAAGGCTGAATACTGTTCTATTGGACCTAGCCACGGTACCTGTCATTATCCATTTATTAAGGGACATTGGGTTGTTTTTGCCTCTTGGGTGCTTTGTAACTGCTGTATTGAGTTGGGCTGGGCTGGAGAGGTGGCTCAGTGGTCACCAGCGGTCACCAGCACCCACATGCATTACAGTGTGTGTAATTACATGATTACCACTGTCTGTAAGTCCAGTCCCAGAGGGTCTGCAGCCCTTTTCTGACCTCTGCAGGGACTGCACACATGTGGAAGATGCTTACATTCTGGAAATGCCATTAGTTTCGCACAGGTCAGGTCCAGACGGTGCAGCAAACAGGTCTTCCTGTAATCATAACAGGAAGGGTCACAGAGTGACTGGTTGACTGTAGAAGTGGAGGCTGAGACTGTCCCAGGGCAGTTGAGTGAGGGCAGCTCTGTGTGCTAAGGAGTGGCCTTTCTTGCTGCCATCAGCATCTGTGCTGGGGACACGGCAGCCGCGTTTCTGAACCATCTGCCCAGCCAGACCGTGTGAACTCTGTGACTTTTGTCAGCGATTGTAAAGGGCAGGCGGCTTCTTGTTAGTTCCTCAGAGATTTGTACTGGACTACCACGTGCTGAGGGATCTGGAGGTATAGCCTCACAGGACAGCCATTCAGACAGAGGAAGGACAGGTGAAAACTGGGGTGTTAGCTGAGGTTGTAGATACACACAGTGCGTTGGAGCGACCTGTGGCTTTCTTTCTTTTCTTTCTTTTTTTTTTTTTTAAAGCTAAAGAACTTTAAAATTTGACTGAGGTCTTTGGTGGACTATTTTGGGTAACAACTGCATATTATTTTCAAATTAATGACCAGTTTTGGAGTTTTAAATGAGAATTTGAATGGTTGCTTTCTGCTTTGACAATACTGCATGTTCCTCTACTCTTTTCAAGCCCTTAGATACTCATATTCCCTCTCCCTCCTCCTCCTTCTCTGCTGGTGGCCGTGTATGAAGGTTGAGGAGACTCTGATGCGTTGCGGTCAGGAGCTGTCGATGTTTGTGTTTTGAGACATCTCTCATTGGCCACTGGACTGGTTGGCCAGCGGACCGCAGGGATCTTCTCGCATGTACTTCATCACTGGGGTTACATGCTTGTGGCCCTGCACCCAGCTTTGTGACATGAGTACCGAGGATCAGACTTAGGTCCATATGCCAGGGTGGCAAACACTCTACTGACTGAGCTAACTCCCTGCCTGGTCTTGAAAGTTTTCTAATCCACTCAGAGTTCATTACCATTTGACTACCACTGCATATGACTATATAGTTTGTGAGGCCCAGGGCACAATTCATATGCATGTCTTCTTTTTTGAAAACATTAAGCATGGTGGTTGGAGAGATGTTAAGAGCTCTGGCTGCTCTTCTAGAGAACCTGGGTTCAATTCCCAGCACCCACATGGTGGCTCACAAGTTTCTGTAATTATAGTTTCAGGGGATCTGGTGTCTTTTCATGGCTTATGCTGGTACCAAGCATGCACGTGATCACATATATATGTGCAGGAGGCAAAATACCCATACACATAAAAATTTACATGTTGATGTATTGTCAGGCTCAGCATTGGGATACTTCTGAACACAGGGCCCTGTTCAGATGTGCAGATGACATGTCTATGAAGCAGGTCCACCTATCCTCGAGGGCCCTGACTTCTAGGCGCAGCTCTGACCATCATTAAGTGGCTGGCTGACTAGTGGGCCCCAGGGATCCTCCCCTCCACTTCGTCACTAGGATTACAAGCAGTGGCCCTGCGCCCAGCTTTTTGTTTCTGTAATTCCAGAAACATATGTGGTGTGCTCTAGATCTGCCCTGTTTCCATCCTGTGTGTGTAAGAGACAGCTGGACTTGGCAGGCTTTGCTTCCCCAGCCTTGGTTGACTGTGAGGGTCACAAGATTCCTTCTATAGTATTATTCTCCGTTTGTAGAAGAACATAATGCAGTCTCCCTGAGGCCCAGCCTTCCCTGTGAAATGTGTGCCTGGTGGTTCTTCATTTCCCCAGCCTTGCTTCTTCTCTTTCCCTCTGCTCTTGTCTCTTTTGCAGCAAGAACATCCAGTCTGTGCTGTCTCTTTCCCCTCACTGTCTCACAGTAATGTGTGCGCCTGGAACCGTTGTTAACCCATGGAACCCAAGTGTGGGAGGGTGCTCGCTGGCGTTATTTCAGTGAACTACCCCCAACCTGGCACTCTCGTATTCCTCTGGCAATCAGAAAGTTGTCATTGAGAGGTGACATAACATGTTGGAGGTTACAGAGCTGAAAGAGAGTGAGGCTGGGATTTGAACTTGGGTCTGTTCGACTCAGGGACATTCACTAATGCCATACAGCACGGTCCTGAATTGACTGTGATGCATTTCTGAAGTAGAGCATGGTCTTCAGGTAACTCTGCCTGCATCTTAGTCTGCATGAAATCCCTCCTCTCAGTTTCTGGCTTTTGTTTTTGTTTTGTTGTTGTTGTTTTTTGTTTTTTGGGTTTTTTGGGGGAGGGGCTTTAGACTCACAGTGTACCTCTCTGCCTTGTCTCTAAGGCTGCTGTTTGCTCCCATCACCATGGGCGCCTTGGATGAGTGGTCTCCGTGTACTACCTCCATCTGCCTCACCATCTGTTCCCTTCTGATTCAGTGTCACCCCCACACCGTCCAGGGCCTGCTCATCAGTCTGCTCAGCAGGTCCATAGTTGTTTCTCCACTGTAGAATCCCAGGCCACCAAAGCTGAGGAGCTGTGGACATCGTTTCTCACTTTCCTCAAGGCTTATTTCTTAGCTGAGGAAACTGCGATCTGCCAGACTGGAGTTGCCCATTTACTGCATCCAGTCATTTACCGCCATTTTCCCCATCCAGTGTTTAATACTTGCTGAACTGACTCTTTCCGTGTTTGGCCTGTCTCCTTCTAGGCTCTGTGGCTACCCCTGAGCTCTGGTTCCCCCCTTTATCCTTTTCTCCTAGATGTCTCTGGCTGGACTTTCATATGCAGAACTGCTCAGGAGTCTCACAGCTGCATCTCTGGCTTAGCGGTCCAGACTCTGATCTCCACATTTCATTCCTGCAGTTCCTCGTGGAAGAGTTTCAAACCACACTCCCCCCTCCCCCCAGTCCCCACAGTCTCTTTCCTAGATGAGCTATCCACGTTAAGATGCGACTGTCTGTTTATTCAGCCAGGCCCCTCATATTCTGAGCACTAGCCAGATTCCACATTCCTCAAGGATGGCCTTGCATAGCCATTCCCACCTGTGGATATTGTTTATTCAGTAATGATCCTTTCCCGGGCTGACTTTCTCTGGCCAAGGATCTCTTTGCCTCTCTTGTCCCTTCCTAGCAAATTATGCTGTTGCCAACTGATTTTCCTCTGAGCTGCCTGGCATGGTATGTGATTCTTGTTTCCAAGACTGTGACAAGGGAGTAGAATATAGGACAGGATGGCCTCGGCCCATCACCGTGCTGTGGTCTTCAGATTGCTCTTAACTGAAAGGATGAGTGGACACTGTGTGAGGGGCTTTGCCTTCGGACCCCCGTACTCCAAGTGGCCTGTGAACCAGAAGCATGGAGACTCTCTGGGCGACTGTTGGAATGGAAATCTCCAAACCTCAGGCTGACCTCCGAGCTGCGGAACAAGTATCTGTGGTAGTTTTCTTAGTTTGGGTTTTATTTCCATGAAGAGACACCGTGACCACAGGAACTCTTATTCAGTTGGGGCTGTTTACAGTTCCAGAGGTTCAGCCCATTATCGTCATGGCTGGAAGCATGGCAGCGTGCAGGCCAACATGGTGCTGGAGACGATCCAAGAGATCTACATTTTGTTTTGATTTATTTATTTTATGTGTGTGAGTACACTGTCACTCTCTTCAGACACACCAGAAGAGGGCATCAGATCCCATTACAGATGGTTGTGAGCTACCATGTGGTTTGAACTCAGGACCTCTGGAAGAGCAGTCAGTACTCTTAACCACTGAGCCATCTCTCCAGTCTGGAGATATGCATCTTGATCCCAAAGCAGCAGAAAGAGACTGCCACACTGGCCATAGCTTGAGCATATATGACCTCAAAGCTCACCTCCACAATCACAGACACACTTCCTCAAGCAAGGCCACACCTACTCCAACAAGGCCACACCTCCTAGTAGTCCTACCCGGTATGGCCAAGCATTCAGACTCATGAATCTATGGGGCCATTCCTATCAAACACCACAGTATCTGCATTTGACTGCACCCTAAGTGAGTTGTATGCATAGCAGAGTGTGGATGGGATGCTGGGTTTTGTGGAACTCATCTGTAATCCGAGGATCTGGGAGGCAGAGGTCGGATCATCATGAGCTTGAGGCTAGCCTAGGCTGTACGGCCGGATGCTGTGGGAGAATAAATGTAAACATCTAAACTGCTTCTGCCTCTGCTTCCTCCTTTGCTTCTTTTCTTTTCATTCCTCTCTTCTTCTATTCTTCCCTCCCTCCCTCCCTCCCTCCTACCCTCCCTTCCTCCCTCCCTCCCTTCCCTTACTTGGACACTCAGACCCTCTGAGGAGCTCTTAGGCAGTAGTGCTTCCTGCATCTTTGAGAACCATGATGGCGCAAACCTGTACTCCCCAGGGAGGCAGAGGCCGGAGGACTGGGAGCTTGAAGCCAGCCTGGTGACGCAGTGAGGCCCTAAGACTCAGAATGGGATGTTGCTCAGTGGTGAAGTGCTGACGTAGCATGTATGAGGCCTTGGGTTCAATCCCCAGCACTGAAAAATAGAGATTAGATTTAGACCTTTGATTTTTTTCTAGTTTTTTCTAAGGTGTGTGTGCATGTGTGTATATGCATGTATGTGCATGTATATATGAGTGTGCGCGCATGTGAGTGTATGAGTGTGTGTGTGTGTCTGTGTGTGTGTGTATGTGTGTCTGTGTGTGTGTATGTGTGTGTGTCTGTATGGGCCCATGTGCCGTGGTGCCTAAGAGACAGCTTGTAGGAACTGGTTTTCTTCCATGTGGAACCTGGGGATTGAACTCAGAGAGTCAGGCTTGGTTCCCCCGTGCCTTTACTTGCTGAGTCATCTCACAGGCCCTTAAAGTTTCTTAAGATAATGTTGAGGCCACCCAAGATTGAGATCGCTTGTCTTAGAATTCTCCCACTCACCCAGAGAGGGGAGCGCATCATCGAGTCGCTGCTGTCAGCTTCCTTGTTCACTCTTACCCGTTACAGACTTTCATAAATGACTGATGGTGTGGACGCCCATGGAGGCACCTTCACAACATCTATCAAAATCACAAATAATCAAATTCCTTTTCTATTTGTTTTTCCTCTATTTGTGAGTTCGCACTGAAGGAAAAAGCTGTCCTTTCCTGTGCCTGTCGGCATTACTTGACCTTGAGTCTCTCTGTCTTGTCCTTCCTCTGCCCAGTGCCTCGGGCTGTTGACTGGTACTGGGCTCTCCTCCTTCACTCCAGGAGTCTGTCTTTGACGTGCCAGTTGTGTTACTGGTTGCTCCACTCCCAAAGAGCCTAATGTCAGGGTCCTCGCCACTGCATCCTGCAGGCTCAGGAGTTGCTGTCCCTTCCCTGCTTCTGGGACGCCGTTTCTCCTGGCCCCTGCCATGTCTTGCTGGCTGCCTAGTCTCCACATCCTTTGCTGGTCCCTTTGTTTCCCTCTGGACACCGAGATGCTCTGGAACTCAGTCCTGGCACCTCTTATCTGGATAGTGTCCTTAAGTGTCTCAGCGCGAGCGTCATGGCTGTACCTATCACCTGTACATGGGAGCACAGTCCCAAGCCCTCTCCTGAATTCCGGGTCCCTAGCCCTCACTGACTTCTGACACACAGACATGCACCTCCCAGCGGGCTTAACTGCCTACTTAGCTTGGCAGCCGGAAATGACTTCTTCCAGTCTTTCCTGGATTGGCCCTCACATTATTCTGGTTTCTTAGGCCAACAAAAAACGGAAAACCTTTGGAATATTTTAGGATTATCCTTCGCTCTTCTCTCTTTCTCATCCTGGCCCCAGCCCAAAACCAAATCATTTGGAGATATATTCGGAAAATGAGCACTGCTTACTGTCTACACTGCAGCTACCCGAGTCCAGGCGGCCTCATCTTTTGCTTGAGTTTAAGGACTGTCTTAGGAGTCTCTTGACTGGCCATCTTGCTTTGCTTTCCGCATAGTCAGTTGGCAACAGCGATCAGAGTGTGCCGTCAGCCAGCAGACTTGCAAACATTTGGAGACGCTTTAGCATCCCCAGCTCTCCTATCCTCTCAGCTTCTAAGGCGCCCTGGCCGCTTTCTCAGCTTCTACACACTACTGCCCTGCCTCAGGCCTTTTGCACGTTGTGGTCCCTTGGCAGAGCATCCTATCCCAGATAGCACTGGGGCTCACAGTTTACAACCTGCAGCCAGCAGTTTACCTTACCCACGGCTTCTCTTCCTGATGGTTCCATTACCCTTGGGTTATTGGTAGCCCAGAAATCTTATATGGAAAGCTCCAGAAATATACAATTTCTAAGTTTTTAAATTACACTCCAATAGAAACATGTTAAAATCCAGCACCTTTCTGCAGGATCCCACGCAGATCAGGGAATTCCCTGGCTCAGGATTTCTGTGCTGGGCAAAAGGTCTTTTCATTGCTACTTGGTAGCGATCTAATGATCAGTTCAGCTCTTGTTTTACCTAAGATGGCCCCAAACTAATTATTTTTTTCCTTATGGAAGGAGGAGTTTATTTCTGCTCACAATTCCAGAGGGTAAGACCAGATGAGAGCAGAGTGGAGGGAACAAGCGGTTGTCATGGCGACCAGAGCAGGAAGCTGAGTGCTCAGATACTGGGGTGCTAGGCTAAGTGTGGTGAAGAGAGAGCAGCAAATGGAGCAGACCTATAAACTCTGAGAGCTGCCTCCCAGAGCTGCCTCCCACAGAGCTGGCCCTCGTGAACCTCCCAGCGAGCACTACCGACTGGGGACCAAGTGTGCGAACACTGGAGCCGTTCTTTTTCCAGCAGGAGCGGCGAGCGATGCTGGCAGTCACATTAGAGCATATTGTTGTCATTGCTGCACTTTTTTTTTAAAAGATTTATTTATTATTATATGCAAGTACACTGTAGCTGTCTTCAGACACTCCAGAAGAGGGCATCAGATCTTGTTAGGATGGTTGTGAGCCACCATGTGGTTGCTGGGATTTGAACTCAGGACCTTTGGAAGAGCAGTCAGTGCTCTTAACCTGCTGAGCCATCTCACCAGCCCCATTGCTTCACTTTTAACAGTGATTGTTAACCTCGCACTCTGCTCCGTTTACAGATTAACTGCCGGGTTGTGTACGTTTAGGGGAAATCATTCGTAGGGCTCAGCGCTCTCCTCCCTTCCAGCACTGGCTGGGGGTTCCCGTAGGACGTGGGCCCCACGGGAAGTGTGGCTGCTTGGTATACCAGTGCCCTCTTTGCTCCATTTTCTTTCTTTCTAGCCTACTTTATTTTGCTTAATAGCTCTTATGCCAGCAGATATTTTGCCTAACACCTGTATCTCCAGTGCTATAAACCAAACCACTTGAGGGCTAGAGCTTTATTGGGTCAGTTTATTGATGTAATTTCAAGGCATGAACAAAACCTAGGATGGTATAGGTACACACATTTGTGGACCCAGCAAATGAGCATGTGCTAAGTGATGTCCCTATAAAGATATTTGTCTCAGTGTTATGTTTAATAGCAAAGCAAAGGAACTACTAAATCACTTGTCAGCTGCTTTTGTATCCCAGGCTGGCCTGCAACTTGGTCCAGGATGGTCCTTAGCTTGCAGCTGTCCTCGTGCCTCAGCCCCTTCAGTGACAGGATCACAGGCATAAACTACCTGGAGATGGAGTGGATAAACGAGGCGGACTTTATTCAAAGCCAAGCCTCAAACAATTTATACTCTGAGGGTCACATGGGTAATGTCGTCATGAGTTCAAGCTGTCTACAATCACAATGACAATCTGCACGTGTCAAAAACACGTTTTCCCACAGAGGTACATAAAGCGTAGTTTAACCATTTAATTGACTTAACAACAGCAGGCAGTAATGTGTAAAGTAACCGGAGACAAACTCAGTCCTATCCGATACACCCGTGAGGAGCACGGGAACTCATTCTAAGAACAATTCTGTGTTTTGAAGAACGGAGGTCACAAGATGCTTGGAGTGTTCATACTCAGAATTCTCCTCTCATGATGCCATTCCTGGACCACGTTCCAACGCTCAGGAGGAAAGTGCTTGCTACTCAATCGTGAAGACACGAGTTTGGTTCCCCAGCATCCATGGGCATGGTGGTACAGTCCTTTAACCCGAGCTCCATGAGGATGGGGACAGGAGGATCCCAGGGGCTCTCCTGTCAGCCAGGCTAGCGGATGGCAAGCTCTGGCTTCAGTGAGAAGTCCTGTCTCAACAACAGGATGGAGAGGTGAGTTTTCTCAGCATTCTTGCTGCCACCAGATTCTCCAGGTGTGCTGGGAGGCCTGGCCTATGGTTTTGGGTGTTGTGGAAGAAGGGTTTTGTATGACTCAGAGCCTATCTTTATGGTATCCCAGACCAGATAGCCCTTTATTTGTTGGCTGAATGAGGCCCAGGCGTGGGGTTGTGGCACTAGCATGCATCTGCGGCTAAGCATATCTCAGTTGGTGATTTGGACCAGATGGTCACATCTTGGCTGTGCTGTAGCTTTTCTCCAGTCATTCTGATTCTCTTTGGCCCTCTCTGTTAAGGCCTTGATGAAATGTTAAGACCTAGGTCATTTTGTTCTGTTACTAATATTATAAGGAAACTTTCTTATATGTTTCTGCTGTAACTAGGAAACTTTCTCATACCCAAGTTGATTGCATATTCTGTTATGTTCTGTGCTTTTGGAAACCAATCACAATAGAAGTCAGTAGAACTGTTACCCACAACAAACTTGGCCTGAACTAACTACCAAGCAGCACTTCCTGCACCCACGTATAAGCTTTTCTGGTATTTGCTTTTATAAACTGCCCTTGGGATGGACTCTAACATACGAGAGACACCTGTATCAATAGAAGAAACTCTTTGGAATAAGTCTTCCCTTTTGAGTAGGGGCTGAGTAAAGTTTAAGTTCCCAAGACCTCCCTGAGAACTGTAGGTAACTGACATCCTTGTTGACAAGTTAAGACATGAATGTTAGATAAGACAAATCCTATCCTAGTAGACAAGTTAAGACATGAATATTAGGAAAAGCAAGTCTCCTGCCGCAGTTGAATACCCCAACCAAAGGGAGCAAGATAGGTGTACAACAAGGCCATGCTCCTAAGGAAATCCCCTATCCCTAAGTCCTGATTGGTGGAATAACTTGGCACAGTTGTTTGTAGATTTTAGACTTAACTCTGTAGGACCTTAACTCGGTGTCATGGTTCAGTTCCCGAATCTGGACCATGGTCCTGATCAATCAGTCTTGGGATTTATATGCTCAATAAACTGTCCCTGTGTGACTAAGATCAGTGTCCATGCGGTTCATGTGCAGTTCCTGGACCCCAGCACTCTCCACAGTGTGAATGCAGACTGGGGCTATTTCCTCACAGTGCATTGCAGTGTTCCAGGAAGAGTTCCCTCACACCTAAGCCGAGTACTTACACTTGGGTGTGTTTTCACCTCCTCCTGTTTGCTTCTTTTTTTTTTTGTTTTGTTTTGTTTTGTTTTTTTGTTTTGTTTTGCTTTGTTTTTTTGTTTTTTCGAGACAGGGTTTCTATGTATAGCCCTGGCTGTCCTGGAACCCACTCTGTAGACCAGGCTGGCCTCGAATTCAGAAACCCGTCTGCCTCTGCCTGCCAGAGTGCTGGGATTATAGGTGTGCGCCACCACCTGTTTGCTTCTAAATGCACAACACACACAACATTTTGTTTCCATGTTCCTTTGTGTTTAAATTATGAGGCTGGCTAGAGAAGTAGTGCTATGGGTTACTAGTGAGTCAGACAACCCCCCTTTCGTTTGTGGGGTTATGGAGTTGCAGTAAATGAGGGAAGAGAATCTGTTCACAGTGACTGACAGTGCGGCCAGGAGCCAAGTGGATGCCATGCCTGGGCTGTCGTCAGTGCTCCTCTCAAAGCAGGAAGTGCTCCTGTGATGTTGCTGCCTTGGAGAGATTGCTTAAAGGCTATAGATGCAGGCAGGGCAGGCTGCTGCAGGACAGACCGAGCCTTTGAGCTTGCCAAGAGAATCTTGATAAAATCGCATACTGGCTGTCCTGTCAATAGAAGGGGGATATTAATAATAGTACTTACTCAGTTAGGTTGTTCAGATAGCCTAGAGAGATCCTTACAGCTCAGCAGCTCGTTTTGTAAGTGATTTCTGGTAACTTTCTTGAACTTGCTTGATTTTTTTCTTTATGTTTGTTTTTGTGTGGTGTGCGTGCGTGCGTGCGTGCATGTGTGTGTGTGTGCGCGTGCGTGAGAGTAGATGGATGTCAGAAGACAGCTTGTGGGAACTGATTCTCTTTTACTTTGTGGATCCCAGGTTGCCAGATGTGGCAACAGGTGCCATTTGGCTAAAGAGATTTTTTTTCCTTTTTCCTTTTTTGGGGGAATGAGGGGGTGTTTTGAGGCAGGGTTTCTCTGTGTAGCCCTGGCTGTCCTGGAACTCACTCTGTAGACCAGGCTGGCCTCGGATTCAGAAATCCACCTGCCTCCCAAGTGCTGGTGCTTCCTTTTTGCTTCTAATACAGCGTCTCAGTTTGTCTCTTGCTAGCCGTGAACCTAAGGTGATCCTTCTGCTTCAGCCTCTCAAGTGCTAGATTTAGAATTAGGAACCACCATATCGGCTCTTTGCTTTTGATAGTAAAGAAGTGCATTTTAGCAGCAGACTGTCTTACCCACCCAGACATGAGAGAGAGAAAATAAAGACTGGGGCTGAAGAGACAGCTCAGCAGTTAAGAGCACTGGCTGCTCTTCGGAGGACTGGGGTATGAGTCCCACATGGCATCTCAGAACCATCTGTAACTCCAGTGCCAGGGGATCTAATGCCCTCTTTGGAACTCCTCGGTACCAGGCACACAGGTAGTGCTCAGGCATACATTCAGGCAAAACGCTGGCAAACACAAAAATGACTAACTACAATTTTAAAAAATGAAAGGAAGAATGCTTTCTGACCCAACAGGGCTGGCTGTGCAGCAAGTGCGTGAGGGGAGGAGGGCAGGAGGGCAGGAGGGCAGGAGGACAGGGGAGACAACCCTGCTGGTGAGGTCCTTCAGGACCGTGGTTAGGCAGAAAACTGGCAACACAGGGTGTGTTTGCAGTCCTGGCACTGGGCTCTGACCTAGATGGATGGGGCGGGAGAGACCCTGTGTTAAAGAGCAGGGTGGACAGCATCGTGAAGGAGTTTGTTCTCGGACCTCCCACGCCAGATACATGTGCATGGGTACATGCTGTAACATGGGCACTGACCCACATCCGTGTTCTGCACCCCCTCCCCCACGCACGCACGCACGCATGCATGCATGCATGCATGCACGAGAAAATGAATCCAGTTCTGCAGAGTCTATCAGGGGAAGAAAATCCTGACTTTGAGGCCAAATTATAGATCATCCTGAACCTATCCCCCCGGTGCTTATTCACTATCGTGTGGTTTATGGAACCATGGACCCAGCCGAGGCCCTGATCTCGCCATGGCACACTCTCATTTCCTCTCCTTCATTTGAGTTTTCATCTTGTGTCATCGAGACTGAATTACCCTTGGCTCGTTGAACACGTACATCTTGAAAGCAAAGGAAGAACCTTTTGATATGTGTGCTGCGCACCTTGAAGAAGGGCTCATGTCAGCTGGCAGGAAAACAGTCTTCCCTTCCCAAGGAAATAGAGGAGAGAAACCAGACATAGCCAGGGAGCTCAGCTTCCACCCATGCCCTCGTTAGCTGTTGATCAGGTTGGATACTGTCTCTGTGCTCACAGCCCATTGACAAGCCTCTGCAGGCCTTCCAGCTCCTCTCGGTTTCTTCCGCCCCGATATTAAAGATGAAGGTTTCAAACTAAAAACTGTATTGCTCCTGTCTGATAATTTATTGTCAATATGCAGAGCTACTTTTAAATTTTTGTCTTGCATTTAGGGACTTTACTCAATTCTTACCAATTTTGAATAACTCGTATTAGTTTCTTTTCCATTGCTGTGATAAAATGCCCTGGCCAGGGCAGCTGACAGAAGGAAGGGCTTATTTGGACTTGAGGCTGCAGAGGGATATGGAGTCCGTTGCCATCATGGTGGGTGGGGACGCAGGGCAGTGGGCAAGGGTCACGGCAGCGGCTGGAACAACAGGCTGAGAGCGCCAATCTTAAACTCCAAGCCAGGAGTACACCGGGAGTGGGTCCCCCAGGCCTGTGACGTGCTTCCTCCAGCAAGGCCACACCTGCCAAGCCAAACACCACCACCAACTCAGGACCCCACATTCAGATGCTAGAGACTCTAGAGGACATTTATCATCCTAACCTCTATACTTGTCTACTTAGAAAATTCGAGGTAATCACATTTTGAAACCCATTGATTTCTTAAAATAAATAGATAGATAGATAGATAAATAAATAAATAAATACCAAAACTGGCTTGGTATTGTGCACATCTTTAATTCTATCACTTAGGAGACTGAGACAGGTGGATCTCTGTGAGTTTGAGGCCAGCCTGGTCTACATAGCAAATTCCAGTCCAGCCAGGGCAACATGGTAGTCTGTTCTATTAGAGTATAGGAGTTAGGATTGCAGCACCTGTATCAGGAAGCTCAACACACACACACACACACACACACACCTACACACCTTTTTATTGCATTGGCCTGGACCTATGAAATTCTTAGATGAGGTCATTCTTGTCATGTCCTTGACAAAGGGGCACTGGGTGTTTCTTCATTAGCTTTATTTGCTACTGGTTTTTCATTGAATTGAGAATTTTTCTACTCATATTTTTTAATTACCAAATTATCTTAGGTATATGGGTGTTTTGTGTGTATATATGTCTGTGCACCAGTGTGTTCCTGATGCCAGTAGAGGGCAGAGAGGGTGTTGGATCCCTATTATTGGAGTTACAGACAGTTGTGAGCTGCCATGTGGGTGCTGGGGATTGAACTCTGATCCTCTGGATGGGCAGCCAGTGTTCTTAACCACCGAGCCATCTCTCCTGCCACCCCTACTTTAAAAAATACTAGGAAATTAATAGAATGATTATGACAAAATGCACCATTTAGCATCCATGGATGCTATTATATTAGAATTTTCTGCATTAATTAATTGATTATTTTCCCCCTCTTTTTCTTTTTTGAGGCAGGGTGTCACTATGAGGCCCTGGCTGGCCTAGAATTCTCTGTAGACCTGGGGGGCCTCAGACTCCCACAGAGTCGCCTGTCTTTGTCTTCTGAGTGCTGGGATTAAAGGCCTGCGTGCGCCACCGTGCTCAGCTGCTCGCGCCACCGTGCTCAGCTGCTCGCTGGTGTCTTGATACTGAGCTATGCTTGTATTTATACTTAGGATGCATAGGATTTGGTTTGCTATGGTTTAAATTTTTCTTTTATAAAGTGTGTGTGTGTGTGTGTGTGTGTGTGTGTGTGTGTGTGTGTAAGAGAGGGGGGCAACAGTTCCTTAGGTTAGAACAGTTACTGGGGGCAGTTCTTGCCTTCCACTTAGTTGAGCGAAGATCTGTCTTGTCCCTGCTGTGCAGTGTACCCCGGATGACTGGCCTTGGGGTGTCCTATCTCCATGTCCCATCTCCCCATAGGGATGCTGGGATTTCAGACTGCTACTGCTTGGCTTCGTGTGTGGGTCCGGGGTCAAGTTCAGGCTGTCAAGCTTGTGTGGCGAACATTCTTCCACGAAGCCATTCTCTGGCCTTGATCAAACTTGACCTGAGTGACCGAGTTTGCTGTGTTCAGTTTTCTTTTTCTCTGCAATCTATTTCATGTTTCTGGATGACTAATTTTTTATAGCTATATTTATTTTCCATAGGAAGGTTAGTTATTATCCACTTTTCTCCAGAATGAGGATAAATGTTATGGCTTACCCTTCTTTTGTACTTATGTTTTATTGCTATCTTGACTTTGACCTCACGATTGTGGTTTTGAAAAAAATTAATGCTCCACCTTATATTCTTTTTCTTAACAACTTCAGACTTGACAGTAACATCAGCTCTCTGTGAATGTCATCCTTTTCCTATTTTCATTCGAGAGAGAGTGCTTGTGTGTGTGTGTGTGCATGCGCGCGCAAGCGCATACTAAGAATTGTGCTCAGAACTTTGTGCTTATTTGTTTTTTGTTTTTCATTTTTCATTTTCTTAAGTAGAGAATAGAGTTTATTCAGGGCATGGGGAGGGAGTTAAGAGGGTAGTAGAGGCAGAGAAAGGCAGAGAGAGGGAGAGAGTAAAGAAGTAGAGGCCGGCCATGACCACATGACCACATGGAGGGGGGTGAGGGGGCCTCCCTCCTCCTTCCCTCCTTCCACCCTCCCTCCTCTCCTTTCTTTTCTCCACCGGTCAATGTTTCCTAAGCTGTCCTGGAACTTGAGTTCATAATTCTCCTGCCTCTACTGCTGGAATTAGAGGCATGCACTGCCATGCCTAATCTGCAGTTCTGGAGATCTAGGGCCTCCTGCATGCTAGGCCTGCACGCTGTCATCTGACCTACACCCCCAACCCTCTTTTTGGAGTAAGGCTTTATTCTGATTTATTTTTTATTTATTTATTTTTATTTATTTAATTTATTTTATTTATTTAATTTTATTTATTTTTATTTATTTAATGTGATGCTGTTAGGTCCCTAACAGCCCCTTCCCCACAGTATGGTGAAGCACCTGTGTGTGGCATGTGGCATTTCCTGGGCACCAAGGCTTAAACTGGCCTTGGCCAGGCTGCCGGGCCTGGGAAGGTGTAGGATGAGGCTGGAGAGGGAGGACCCTGGAGACTGACCCCTGGACTTGGTCTTTGCAGCTTCCTGTTGTGCTCTGGGGCTGGCTAGAGCCTCCTAGGCTGAGGAAGTGTAAACTGAGTTTCCCTGCACTGGAGAGTTTAACAGTTGTTCTAGAAATCCCTTCCTCTTTGCTTTCTCCAAGAAACCAGCCACTCCATATCCACCACCCTTCCCTTTCCGGCCTCTGCTCTCAGCCACTGTGCTCCTGAGTTTGATATTTTCCCCAGGGACTTTAAATAAGAAGAAAATCCTGTCTCATCTCATAGCCGGCATTTCCCATGTGGTCAGTATAGGTTCTTCTTTGCTTTCTTTCTTTAGACAGGCTCTTACCATGTAGCTCTTGCTGGCTTTGAATTTGCTAGGTAGACCAGACTGGCCTTGAACTCACAACTGTCTGCCTGTCTCCCAAGTGCTGGGATTAAAGGCGTTCTCTGTCATGCCCAGCCCCATTTTGGTTTTGGTATTGCTATTTATGTTTGAATGTGTGTATGCGTACGCATTCAAGTGTGGCTGGCTGGATATGAGCTTACTGTGGCATTAGTGTGAAGGTCAGATCTTTTAGGAGTTCTCATCTCTTACCTTGATCTGAGGCAGAGGCTTGTTTCTGGTGATGCCCTGTGCACTTGTATTCTAGGCTAGTTAGCTCAAGAACTTCTGGCTGATGGTCCCAGATGGCTGCCTCAGCTTCCAGCTTTGTCCATGGGTTTAGGCATCAGACACCTCATGTGCTGGCTGGTTTTGTGTGTCAACTTGACACAGGTTGGAGTTATCACAGAGAAAGGAGTTTCAGTTGGGGAAGTGCCTCCATGAGATCCAGCTGTGGAGCATTTTCTCAATTAGTGATCAAGTGGGGAGGGCCCCTTGTGGGTGGTGCCATCCCTGGGCTGGTGCTCTTGGGTTCTATAAGAGAGCAGGCTGAGCAAGCCAGGGGAAGCAAGCCAGTAAGGAACATCCCTCCATGGCCTATACATCAGCTCCTGCTTCCTGACCTGCTTGAGTTCCAGTCCTGACTTCCTTTTGTGATGAACAGCAGTGCAGAAGTGTAAGCTGAATAAACCCTTTCCTCCCCAACTTGCTTCTTGGTCATGATGTTTGTTGAAACCCTGACTCAGACACCTCAGTACAGAATCAAAGATGTCTCTAACATCTGGCTTTAGCACAGTGTCTGGCCGTCAGGGCCTGGGCTGCCTCAGTTGATTCTGAGGGCTGCCTGCCGTAGTAAGAGGAAATTCATCAGGCAGGGACAGTACTGTCTGCTGCTGACAGGAGAAGCACTTAAGTCATGAAGACAGATGGATGCTGTAAAATGCATTTTAAATCTGTCATTGGCATGGCTGAGGGCTGCAGAGAGGAGGCACTGGGTCTGTCATTCAGTTTTCTTTTAGCTCAGATAGCTGGACAGAGCCTTAGACCCATGTGTTACCATCCCTCTTTCTATTTTCAGAGTCCTCCCCTGGTCTTTGGCTCTGACAGGATTTGGGGGCAGCAGGAGGAGTCGGGGAGGGACCCCTTTACCTCAGTGTGGTGTTTCTGCATTTGTTTTCTGTGAGGCCTTGGAGTCAGAGGTAGTCTTTAAGGCTACCCAGTTGATAGGGGAAATGATAATGTTTTCATTTTGATACTGTGATCTGTGTGTGGTGGCTCTCAGGAGTCTGAATGATTGCTGAAAACTTCAAGGCCAGCCTGGGCTACATGGTATATTATTACTGGCCATCCTGAGCTGTATTTGTTTCAGTTCTCTAGAGAAATAGACTATTGGAATACACACACACACACACACACACACACGTGTATATATACACATACATATACACACACATATACATATTTAAAAAGAGATTTATTAGAGTGGCTTACAGGCCGTAGTCCAGCTAGTACACTAATGGCCTCATCTTAGGGTTTCTATTGCTGTGAAGAGACACCATGACCATGGCAAGTCTTATAAAGGAAAATACATAATTGGGGTTGGCTTATGGTTTCAGAGGTTTAGTCCATTCTCGCCATGATGGGAGCTATGACATTATCCAGGCAGATGTGGTGCTGGAGAAGGAGCTGAGACTGAGTTCTACATCTGATCAGCAGGCTGCAGGAAGAGAGCAACATGGGTCTGGTTTGAACATTTGAAATCACAAAGCTCTTAACCCCAGTGACACACTTCTTCCAACAAGGC
Source organism: Apodemus sylvaticus (assembly GCF_947179515.1). Taxonomy (NCBI): domain Eukaryota; kingdom Metazoa; phylum Chordata; class Mammalia; order Rodentia; family Muridae; genus Apodemus; species Apodemus sylvaticus. The sequence goes on from NC_067474.1 coordinate 73,579,578, forward strand.
CACACCTCCTACAGTGCCACTCCCTGTGAACTGATAGTGTCATTTTCATTCAGACCACCCAAGGTTGTCTCCCAGCAGAAAGGCCACAAGGCTGGTTGTCTCAGGTGGTCTTCAGTCTATATCAGAATCCCAAAGAAGTAGGTTCTAACATCAGCGAGAGAATGCCTCAGTAGCAGGAGAGATAACTTGCCAGTGAGTGTGAGGGCATGCAGGTAGAAAAGCAATAGTGTGTTTCTTCCATTTCTTCTCATGTGGACTACCACCAGGTGTGGCCCAGATTTAGGGTGAGCTATCCAACTGCAAACAATCCAGTTTAGGATGGGTCTTCCTATCCTAAATGATTCAAATAATTGGATCCAGAAAATTCCCTCACAGCGGTGTCCAGCAGCTTGGGTTTTAGTTTATTCCAGATGTAGTCAAGTTGACCACCAAGATCAGCCATCACAACTCCTGTACACATAAAATTAAAACAAAATAAAACTAATTTGTATGTCATTTACTAATGAGGATAAACAATTGTTTATTGACTTTATATAGCTGTTCATTTTTTGTGTTGGACTATCTCTGTGTGTGTCTTGTCTCTTCTCTTTTCTTTCTTTGAGACAGGGTTTCTCGTGTAGCCCTGGCTGTCCTGGAATTCACTCCTTAGACCAGGCTAGCCTCAATCTCAAGCTCATATAGATTCCCTGCCTCTGCCTCCTGTTGCTGGTGTGTGTGTGTGTGTGTGTGTGTGTGTGCTTCTGTGCATGTCTATGACATGGGCATATTTTTTCAGCCAGCATGCCATAGTCAGGAGCACTTGCTACCATTTACTGCCCCCCTTACCCAGGTCCCCATTCTAACCTCTCACCATTGAGAGAGTATTCCTGTACTTATTTAGACAAGGCTTGTCTATGTAGCTCAGGCTGGCATTGAACTCAGATCCTCCTGCCTTGTTTCACATACGTGAACATTAAACTGAGATCTTTCTTACATGCTGTAATATGTAAAAACTAGTGAGAGGAAAGCTTCGGTGTTCTTATGTAACCCTGCAGTTACAGCCTGCTTGAGCTTCGAGGACAGACAGACGGCATGTGGTACAGACATGAGCATCTTTATCCTGTGATCCTGAGAAATTTGTGTCCCACTGCTATAAATTGTGACAAGACTTCTTAAGCAAACTGACATTTGTTTTTGCATTTGGAATTTGAGAAGGTCCTGATTATTTTATCCTTTTAAAAATAGCTAACCAAGTTCTCCATCGGAATTAATTGAATAATATATTATCATTTCAGTACTTGAAGTTCCAGAGTTATCAGTTAATATTAAAACTCAGATTTGTTCTGTTGATTTCGGGGCTGACAGGTCATCAAGCTGACATCCAAGGTTCTCTGGGGATGAGAATCCCAATGCTCCCCCCTCCGAGTGCATGCATTACCCCGAGCATCAGATGGACCACCGCAGTGGTACCCAGCCACGTGGCTTACTCCTAAGTGCAGACACTGGTGTGCTTCTTGGTTCATTTTTCTGGAGTCGACAGAGGATTGATGAGGGCCAAGTAGAGCCACTTGTTAATGGCTTATGGACCGTCTGGAGCCGGCCAGCTCTGAAAGTCTCTTCAGCAGTATGACTCGATTTATTTCTCGGACACTGGTGGAGCAGGAATTTTGTTGTTCAAAGAAACACATATGGAGACTGATTGTGTTTGGGGACTTCTCTACATGCCACACCTGGAAAAATGTGAAGGTGGAGTCAGAATATTTTGCTTAGTTGGTACTGTTTAGTGTTATCTCCGGGATGTGAGAGGTGGGTGGTGCCTGCTCTGGGGTCCGAGGCCCAGGCCTGTGTCCCCCTGCCTGTCACTGGTGTTTGGCTTAGGCCCGTGATCACACAGAGATAATACACTCTCTCCACTGCTTCCAAGTTACTCTTACAGATAGCAAGACCAGACGCACTTCAGGTCCTAGGCATTCACTTTGGCAGCCCTGCCCTAAGGGTGTCTGCTGGAGATTACATAGGGTTGTTGATTTGGGCTGTATGTGGTTTTGCCTGAAGGACAGCATCGCCTAGTCCTCTGTAACTTACCTGAGTCTGAAATACAGTTTCCCTCTGGTTTGGTCTGTTGTTCCCCCTATGTGGGAAACATTCAAGAGAACATCCAAGTCTTTGTCCTCAGCCCATCTCCATTGCGAGAGAGCATAGGCTAGCTTCTGGTGAGAATAAGTCTGACAGACAGTGGTGGAGGGATTCTAACCACTGACCTCAGCATTGAGAATCCCTCATTTGGCTTCCTGGCCTGGTGTCTTGGGGGAGGGGTAGTGTCTGCCTGTTGCCCTCTGCCTGGTGCCCGCTGTCGCTTGTACTAACCGTCCTTTGTTCTGTGTTTTTGCTGAAAAGCTCAACACTTTCTTGCTTCAAAGCTTAGCCGTCCTTTGCTGAGCACTTCTCTAATGCTTTCTTAAGATGTCTGAGGCTGGGGCTCATCTACTTTCCAGGCTGGATTCCCTGTCACTCGCCCCCCCACCTCCCTTCCCCCCCAAGCAGCTCACATCCACCCAAGGTCTGGTTTCCACCCGGTACTTGCTTCACACTGCTACCTGTATTCCACTGAAAGGCACTTTCCTGGTTCTGGAGTATTTGCGCCCACACCCTCAGTATCCCTGTGTGACCGACCCACCGACCGACCTGCCTGCTGAGCAGGGCGTCTTCCAGCCACCGTGGCTGAGTCTGAGGGGCTCACCTGGGCCTGACAGCTGGCTGGACTCTCAGTCCCCGCCTCCTGCCATCCTGCTGAAGGATCAAGTCAAAGCCATCCTGAAATGTCCTCCAAGAGAAAGATTGCTTCCCCGCTCCTCTGGACTGTAGGTTTTCCTGTATTTGTGCATTTATTGCAGCATATTGAGTTGCAGTGTTCCATGCTGCAGCCTACAGGAGTCCTGCTGTAATTCTCTCTCGGCCTGCTTGCTTCCCCAGACCTGCACCTGGCAGTCATCAAGAATGCTGTGTTTGGATTAAATACGTGCACTAATAGATTCTGCCTTTTCATATCCCCTTGGCTGTGGTTGGGGGCCTACAGCACCTGTCAGATATGCTATTTAAGATCCCATGTGTTGGAAAGCACCTGTATTTTGGTCTATAACATAAAGAGGGAGTTAAAATTATTTTGTTTCTCTGACATCTCATAGAGACATAATCAGGTATTTTATTACTAGAAGAAAGGTGCGTAACACATGTTTAATTATATGTATTTTGGGAAAGGAACCTTTTAGCTAAATTTTGTCCAACAGCAGCTGTCCCTGGGAGAGGCTTTGAGGAAAGCGAGCTCCTGCATCTGTTAGCCTTTCTCTGCAACAGCTTTAACCAATAATAATCATAGTCTTCAATGTGCATAGCTGGGATTTTTCCTCTACCATGTGACATGTTAAATAGAAGCCTCTTCAGCAGGTGTGGTGGTGCACACCTGTGACCCCAGCACTCAGGAGGTTGGGCCTGGGCCGCTTGGGGAGACCCTGTCAAAACCAAAAGAGCAAAAAGACGCAGTAGGCTTAGAAATGCTGTTACTGATCTCCTGTGTACCAGCCTCAGGACAAGTTCTATCTGCAGATCCTGTGGTGCCAACTCGAAGGTGTTATTTCGTTTCCAACTTGGATATAACATACTGTTTTCAGACATAGTGTAAGGTTTGGCCTCTTCCTTTACCTAACTGCCTCTCTGTCATCTGTTGTTCAAGTGGGACTTCAGATAACTGGCCCTTCTATCAGAGCTCAACTCTGCAGCTTAGCTCAGAGGGCCTTACAAGGAGGGTGGGGCTGGCCGGTGCAGACGTGTGTCTCTTTACAACAGGGATGTGTTGGGAGGAATGATTTCTAGATGATTTCCTCATTGTGTGTGCGTGGTGTGGAGTTACACCCCTAAGTGGTGGTGGAGCTTGCTGCATACTGTGGCTGTGTGGCCGCCCAGCGGGGCAGCATGTGACGGCGTTGAATTCTGTAGGCAGTTGTAACACAGTGGAATTTGTGAGTTGAATCATTTATACACTAGCAAAAGGACAGTGAGAACATGGTGCTAAGATGACAAACTAGCAGCAGGCTGGCCTCAGCACACAGCATGCTGAGTGTGGAGCCGCAGGGCTGCTGTGGGCTCGCGGGTCAGACTGCATCTGCTGTATGCTAGTACAGTGCAGCCGTGTGCGTGAGCTCTGTGCACCTCGGCTGTAACACATGGATGCAGTTTTAAATTTGATGACAGCTCATCTTACTGAAATAAACTTAAAAACACTTTTTGATGTTAAAAAAAAAACCCATAGCTTAAAATACATACCTCTCTCTTTTTCTCTTTCCTGCTGTTTCTTGCTTTGACAGGTTCTAGGGATTAAGCCCGGAGTCTCATGCATTTGGGGAGAAGAACCTGTTTTTTCTCTTATTCCTTAATGATCAAAAAGTTAATTACTCTATTGTTTACTTAGTGTGTGAGGTGGTCAGAGGACCACTGGTGGGAGGCCAGGGGATTGAACTCGGGTTGTCAGGCTTGGCAGCAAGTGCCCCCACTTGCTGAGCCATCTTGCAAGCCCATTCTTAATTTTTTCCTGCTACCAGACTCTTGGTGCAGTGTTTTCTTTCTTCTTCTCAGTTAACCATGGACATAAAGAGGAACCAGCCTTGTGTGGTCCAAGCCACATTTGCAGGGATCCGGAGCAGTCATGGACCAAGCAGATGGCTCTGCAGAGACATCCATGTGGACGTTGGGGTTGAAAATGTGGATTACAAAGGAATACATGAGGCTTCTAAAGCAGGTGCCCAGGGCACCACACCTTCCGCCTCGAGCGGCTCCTAGCGAAGTGGCCCCAGTGGCTGCTTTTGGTAAGGTGTGGATTGGAATCTGGGTGCCATTGCTGAGCAAACGCCTCAGAGCTGACACTGTGTGACCCTTGTCCCCCTTGTTGGAGAGAAAGGAATGAAATGAACACTGAGCGTAGGAAGCATGGCCCTCTGGGATATGGCCACATGCTTCCTTCCGGTTTAGCCTTGGGTTAATTTTCGGTTTGGGTTGTGGGTTTGAAGACCTCCCACTGCTGCAGCTGTAGGGTGTGTTTGTCACAAACCCTGAGTGTGAGGGAACTCTACCAGAGAGCGGTTTGAGTTGTGACCAGGGGAAGGAGAGCATGTTTCCGTTCCTTTTCTAGCTCAGAAAGGCAGTTTAAACTCGGTGGCCCTTCCTTTTCCCATAGACAGTTTTGAGACCACAGAAGTTATATCTCTCCCAAGGAAGGCCATACATATCAAATGGTACAATTTGGCACATAAATTTTGTCTTTGAGATGCCCACACATTCCAGAGAGTTGGTTTTGTAAGAGAGTGGTGAATTTTTGGTAGTATCTGATAAAAAGGACACTTATAGTCTTCCTGAAAATGTAGGGGGGATTTAAAGCATTTAGAGATGAGAGCAGTGAAGACCATCATCATAGTAACATCTGATACTTGCCATTGGTCTGTGAGTCTGTCCTGTCCTGTTCTTGCCTGAGTGGCTTTTGCCCTCAAGAGAGTTTGATCTGGGGGTAATGATTAACCCAAATTTGATCACACAGAACAGACTAGTATTTTGTTTCTTCTAGAGCCTTGTTCTGACAACCAAGAATGTTCTTTATTAACTTTTCAACACATCTGTATTGTCCTATGTCTGATGATAATTCAGAAACACATGAACCAGGACCAGATTTTCAAGATGAATGAGTGGTGGTAATAAGGTTGGGTGGGGGGCTGGAGAGATTGCTCAGTGGTTAAGAGCACTTGCTGCTCTTGCAGATGGCTAGGTTGGGTTGCCAGGACACACATGGCTGCTCACTGTACCTCTAGTTCTCTTCTTCTGGCCTCCAGGCACTGCATATATGTGGTACACATTTATACAGGCAGACAAAACACTCACATACACAAAACAAACAGTCAAATAAAGGCCCTGCTAGGCACCTTCTCCATATACAAAGGAGCACCTGGGTTGTTCTTGTTGTTTTAACTTTCCCTGGGGACATGGGGATTTCTCCCACCCCCGGTAGGTTACCAGTGGCAGACCAAAGTAATGATTCCGTCTGCCCAGCTTGGTGGACCAGGGAGTTTATTTGGGTTTACTCAATAGGATGTAGGTGACCCCACACAGCTGTGTGGTGGTTTGAATATGCTTGGCCCATGGGAAGTGGCACTGTTGGGAGGTGTGGCCTTGCTGGAGGAAGTGAGTCTCTGTGGGGGTGGGCTTTGAGGTACTATACTCAAGTTCCACCCAGTGCAGATGAGCGCCCTCTCATGGCTGCCTACTGAAGTGTCTCTGCCCTTGGGTCAAGATCGAGAACTCTTAGCTCCTTCTCCACCAAGTGCTTGTAGGCTGCCATGCTTCCTGCCGTGATGATAATGGACTGAACCTCTGAAACTGTAAGCCAGCCTCAATTAAATGTTTGCCTTTATAAGAGTTACATTGGTCGGGCTGGAGAGATGGCTCAGAGGTTAAGAGCACTGACTGCTTTTCCAAAGGTCCTGAGTTCAAATCCCAGAAACCACATGGTGGATCACAACCATCTGTAACAAGATCTGACTCCCTCTTGTGGAGTGTCTGAAGACAGCTACAAATAAATAAAATCTTAAGAGTTGCATTGGTCATGGTGTATCTTCACAGTAATAAAACCCTAATTAAGCCAGCTGTGTATCACTAAAAAGTCTCATCCCTGCCTGGGTGAAATTTCTCTTTACCCCTTCATCATAGCTGTATAGCTGGAGTCCCCCTTCAGTTTATCCTCTATGTTCTGACAGCTATGTCCCACAGGTACCCCATGGGCTGCATGTACTTCAGGAGAGCTGTGAGTGAGGCCCAACACAAATTGTAAGCTTACTTAGTATATGATTTTTTTGTTTGTTTATAACTTGATTGATGCTTCTTGAGCATGAACTGTGTGGGTGACAACTTTTGTGTTGCAGCATCAACAGCTGCCTGAGCTGCTCCTGGGCCACAACACAGGTGGGGGCAGAAGTTAAATACAGCTGGGAGGAAGGGCACTGGAGGGAGTGGCTCTGATCCCAGGTGAGAGTCTAACAAGCCTCCTTCCCTGGGACGCATCAGTAGGCCCTTTCGGGTGGTTACCACTCCTCTAATGGCTGTTGTGCTTGGAGGACAGCATTCCACAAGTGTGGTGTGGGACAGCCATGCATGAGACCTAGGCTCTTTATATGTCGTTGAATGACCACATGCCTGTCACTTCAGAGTCCTTTCCTTTTAGTGTAGAACAAACAGATTTGATGACTTTTGGCAGGTTCTGTGCCCCATAGCCTGGTGTGCACAAATACCAGTGGAAGGATGAGTGTGTTGCTCAGTTGTGGCTTTTGGCTGGTAGGATCCTGAGAGCAGGCTAGAGATGGGCATAAAAGAGAGCTGGTCTCAGGGAGAGTTGTGCTTTGAGTTGGGCTAGGACAGCTTAGGCTGTCTTCTTAGAAAGCTGCGTACTTGGCTTTGATGTCTGCCAGGTGGTATATGCATGAATTGACCAAACAGAATACCCAAGAACGAGAGTTAAGAAAGAAGGGTTAGTGTAGACTCACTATGATGGGGAGGCACGGGGCAGGGCCCGGGTGGCTGGCTGGTCACGCTGCATCTGCCCAGGAGACCGAGAGGTAAGCACTGCTGTCCAGTTACCATTCTCCTTTTCAGTCCAGGGTCCCCACCCATAGGATGTGCTGCCCTCCTAGAGGGTGGGTCTCCCACCTCAATTAGCCTAGAAACCCTTACAGACACACCCACATGCCCCCCCCCCCCATGGTGATTCTAAATCCTGTCAGATTGGCAGTCAGGATCATCCAGTCACCTGCAGTTGCCAGTCTTCTTGCTGTGGCCTTAGTTCTTCATTTGGGGAGAGGCTTTTGAGAATGCCTCTCTTCCTCTAGTCTGGCCACTCCTTGGCCTGGAATGACCACACTGCTCTCCCCTACCCTTGCTTTTCCATGTGGAGTCCTCATTCTCCTCAAGCTGTCCCAGCACCCTTTGCTCTCATTCTTCAAGGCCAGGGGTACTGTTACAACCAGTTTTGCTTTGTGTCATCATTAGCAGTTTTGGCATTTCTACCGAGTGGTTTAAACACAGATGGTCTTGGTCCTGTTTCAGTAGCCCGGCGTCGTCACTTTGGCCGTCATCACTTAGATGTTCAGTCTGTTCTTGTACTAGTGGTGCCTCCTCAGAAGGCATGCATAGGAGCCATGTTTAAATCCATTAGCTAAGCAAGATCCTTGCTCCTAAGAATGCCCAGAGCAGGGACTACGTCCAGAGATCATGGAAACCTAGCCAAAGAATATGGACTGGGGTTCTCTGATTCTGAAATTCATTTGAAGGTGTTCTTTTTGTGCCAATGGGTGCATCAGTTTCTCAAAGGCTTTATTGGCCTGTAAGTGTGGAAACAGGTAGTCTGTGAGTGCACATGTAAGGAAGAGTCTTTGTCACATAGGAAACGGTCAGAATCCAGAGTAGGAAAGTGTAAACGTATCCCGGACAGCACCAGCCTGCAAACCAGTCTGTGGCGGCCTCAGAACCTGGAGGATGTGTGCAAATGGCTGTGGACATTGTGGAGATTGTTGGAGGTAGGGTTTCTGGGGCAGTGGGGAAAACGGGAGGGACCCTTTGTACTAGTAAGAAGGAAGGAGGGCCCAAGGACTCGTACATGCTAGTTAAGGCATACTTAAATAACTCCAGGCTTGAAAAGGATAATGTCCTAAAAGTTCTCTAGTGTTGTATGACCATTTCCTCTCTGCAGTTTAGAAAATTACACAGACATTTTATAATTATATGCACTAGTCAGCGCCACTGAAATAATAAACAACTCCCAAAGCTCAAAGCTGGTCGCAGACATTAACTTCAGGTCATGCTGTGTTTTCTGGCTGTGAGTCAGCAGTACTCACCCTTCCCAGATCTTACATTTCTGAGGGAACAGTCCCTTTGGGGGACATGCTAGGAAAGAGAGCAAGACACTGTGGAGACACAAGAACTCCCAACAGTCAGCTGAGATCTGGCCTATGCTGTAGTCATTCCTTTGCCTTTGGCTAGAGCAAGTCACATGACCTAACCCAAGGCCAGCGGTGTTGGGGTTTTTCTGTAAGAAGCCACTTGGCAACAGTAAGAATGTGTGATCCTCTCCTGGGAAGAGGGGCGGGTTACTTGGGGTGTCTGCTTACTGTCACCTCTGTGTCTTTCCCCCTTTTCACTGAATAACTGAGAGTATATGTGCACTTGCATTGTGTGCGTTGATCATTTCTACCATGTTAGGGTCTCACCTCACTGTTACTTATATTACATTTGAAGTTTACTTGGGGAATCATGACTTGCCATAAAGCATTTGGCTGAGTCCGTGTTCTCAGGTATCCTTCAGGGTGTCAGCGCATCTTCTCCAGATGCTGAACAGTGGCACACACTGGGTGTCAGAAGTTTACTTCTGAAGCTGGGTGAGGTGGCACACACCGGATCCCAGCACTGGGGTTGAAACAGAAAGACACCCACTGAGCTAACCTCAGACTCCTTTTTTATCTTCCCTTCCCTTCCCTCCCCTCCCCTCCTTTACTTATTTATTTATTTTTATTTTATGTACGGGTATTGGGTCCCCTGGATTTACAGTCACATTGGTTGTGAGCCATGATGTCAGTACTGGGAGTTGAACCAGGTCCTCAGGAAGAACAGCCAGTGCTCTTAACCACTTAACCAGCTTTTTAAAAAATTAAAAATTATTTATTTACTTTTCTGTGTATGAATATTTTGTCTGCATGCATGCCTATTGGATCCCCTAGAACTGGAGTTACAGATGGTTTGGGTCCACCATGTGGGTGCTGGTAGTTAGACCAGGCCCTCTGCAAGAGCAGCAGCAGGCCCTAACCACGGAGCCATCTCTCTGGCCCTTTGACATATTCTTTTTATTTGTATTTTTTAAAAACTTATTTATTTTTTATTTATATGAGTATACTGCAGCTGTCTTCAGACACACACCAGAGGAGTGCTTCAGATCTCATTACAGATGGTTGTGAGCCACCATGTGGTTGCTGGGAATTGAACTCAGGACCTTTGGAAGAACAGTCTGTGCTCCCCTTCCCCCCCCCCCCCCCCCAGGGTTTCTCTGTGTAGCCCTGGCTGTCCTGGAACTCACTCTGTAGACCACGCTGGGCTTGAACTCAGAGATCCGCCTGCCTCTGCCTCCCAAGTTCTGCGGTCAAAGACATGCTCCACCATGCCTGGCTGTCTGTGCTCTTAACCACTGAACCATCTCTCTAGCCCCAACACATTCTTTCTAAAGATTCTTTTTTTTTTTTTTTAGCAAGGCGGTGGTGGCGCACACCTGTAATCCCAGCACTTGGGAGGCAGAGGCAGGTGGATTTCTGAGTTGGAGGCCAGCCTGGTCTACAGAGTGAGTTCCAGGACAGCCAGGGCTATACAGAGAAACCCTGTCTCGAAAAAAACAAAAAACAAAAAAACAAAAAAAAAACCAACCCCCCCCCCCAAAAAAAAAAGGCTGAGAGCTTGGAGTAGATGTGACCGGATGTGTTGGTTCTGTGGGATAAAGCTATCTCGCTCATGTCTGTCTCTGCTGTGTGAACTCTGACTCTCCCTGTGTGTGTTTTCTTGGGTTAGGATGATGAGGTAATGCAGGCTTAAGGTTTCTATTTTCTTCTACTTTGTTTACTCGTGGCTGAAGTGGTAATAACACATGTCTGCTATTGGCCTTGCATTGGAACAGGTGGACGGCATTGCCTCTGAACAGGTGGATTGCTTGATGTTGCTAAACTGGCTTCTGGAGTTTTTTACTTGTAATCACTCACACAGGAAGAGGGGTCCTGGTATTCCAGTAGAGGAAGCTGGCTTGGCTCATCCCAGGGTCTGGGTTCCCAGTGGCCCGAGGTCCATGGTAGAGCCCACCCCTCTGTGGTTTCTGCTATGTCTGTTTTGTGCCAGTGAACATGTCCAGAGTTGTCTGTCTGGGTTCATCTGCACCAGTGAAGCACCATAGCCTTGTGGGCAGGGTGCCCCCCTTCTGGTGATCCTCCGTTGTGCTTTGCCCTTGTGTGCCTCTGCCAGAAACCTTCCTTTGTCTCACTGTCTTGCCTACCCCAACCCTACAACTGCATTTTCAAATTAGGGTGCACATGAGGGCGTTGTGTGAGTCTCGGTGACAGTAAGTAGCCTCAAAAACTGTTAAAGGTGCCTTGTGGTTCCCTCTTCAGCAGTGTCCCAGTTGTGTCTAGTAGAACATTTTCAAGAGTCTGGCACTTGGGTGACCCTCTCCTGATTTCCAGAGTCATACTGTTTTTCCTATCACTGTGTACCCTTTTTGTTGCCTGTTCTTTAGATGCCAAATTAGCAACTGAGGGTAGGATGGGGAGGAAGTAAGCTGCTGTGGTTAACACTGAGGTTGTCTAGAAGTCTAGATTTATAATTGTCGGTCCGTCTGTCTGTCTGTCCGTCCGTCCATCCATCCATCCATCCATCCACCTACCTACCTATTTATTCTTTAAGCCTAGCTTCGCCCTATAATGCAAACTGTCCTTAAACTTGTAAGCTTCCTACCTCTGCCACCTCAGAGCTGGGATTACAGGCATGGTCCTCTCTGCCCAGTTTTTATAATGTGTGTAACATTTTGTTTTGCTGCTGTAAACACCATGCGTCCTGGTTATTTTCCAGGTTTCATGGTGTTTGCTGTTCTGTTCTGAGTATCTTTGACAAACATACTTTTGAGGTTTTCCCTTTGAGCTGATTCTCCATAGTGGGTTCAAGTTGAAGTTCACAGCAGAATCATCTGTTTGATCTGTGTAGGACATTCCTTCTTTAGGTGTCCACTGTGCGTGTGAATTGGGGCAAACCAGGCAAGCACAGGCTGTGGACAGTGCTGTCCTTCTCTCCTGTGGGGCACCTTGAACTGCTTTGCCAGGCCTTTCTGAAATGGAGTCATCACTTGACCAATTTTCCCAGTGGTGTCTATAGAGAAGCTGGATTATTTAGCATTACTTGTGTTTTTACTGCATCCACATTGGCTCCAGGTAGAAGCCACTCTGCCTTTGTAAACCTCTGTTTAACCTAATGAAGAATCTCGACAGAGATTTCTGTTAATTATCTTGCTAACAGATGACCATAACAGATCTTGAAACTGAAAAATCTTTGAACCAGAGGAGTTTGTAAAGTTCTCTCTGTATCTTCCTTGTGTATGGAGTGACAGGCAGGGGACAGAGGAAGGAATGTTCTTACAGGTGAGAGTTGACATTTTACGGCAATGACATTTTTTGGTCAGCAAGCAGTTACCATAGTTCATAAGAATTGTTTCTAAATAGGTGTTTGCATGATAAAACCAGTAAGAAAATGAATTTGAGTACCAGCTATGTCTCTACTGTGATTTTTTTTTTCTTTTCAGTAACATTGATGTGCCCATGGTAAACCCTACACCACAGTTTATAATGAAATGTAAAGTACTTAACAGACAAATCAGCTTGGGTTTTTTTTGTGTGTGTGTTTTTGATTTTTGTTTTTTGCTTTTTTGTTTAAACTGAACAGTGACATGCGTTGTGCCGTGCTCTCGTGGGTCACACACACTCCTCTGGTTACTCCCCTGTAAATGTGGCTGTGCTTGTGCCCTCAGATGAAGTGATGAGAGGAGAGCCACACGAGCTTTACGATTACTAGGCTTGGGCTGAGCTCAGAACGTTTCTTATCTAACTACCCCTAGGCCTAGAAGCTTCTAGCGTCTGTACAATCTAACTTCTGCAAGCCTGAAGCTTCTAGCCTCCGCACAATCTAACTTCTGCAAGCCTGGTTCTTAAAGCCTTCACCTTCCAGCCCCGTCTGCTAACACAGGCCTAGAACATTTCAGCCTCGAGACTTACAGCTGAGTAAACTCACCCTGTGTAGCTTTCTGAACTCTGGCTGGCTGGCTCAACTCAGCTGTTCTGGCTCAAACTCCTCTCCAAGCAGATTGATTCAAATTGGCTTCTCTTAGCTTCTGACTGAATTGCTCTGCTCGAAAAGACTGCTTCTGAACTCCAAGTGCTGAACTTAACTGAACTAAACAGTTCTGAACTTTCCTTTCTCCCTCACTACTTTGAAGTAGCGTCTCTTTCTTGTCCTTGTATGAGTTGGGCGTATCCTATCTCTGATTCATTCGGTCAAATCTTCCTCTGATTCATCACTTCGTCTGCTCCTCAATTAGTTGTCATTGTTTAAGATTAAAGGTATGTACTAAGGGTGTGTCTGTATTGCTTCCAGAAGGACCTAGGGTGTGTATTCCAGCCAGAGGGATTAAAGGTGTGCAGCTTCTGCATTCCAGCCTGATCCTAACTTTGCCGGAGCAGCCTTGTTGTTGGATTAAAATTCTTCTACGCTCCTGTATACTGACCCTTCAGTGCTGCTGTACACTTACTGCAAATAAGAGAACCAAGGTACCATGTCCTGTAGTGGGGGCAAGCCTCTAACATGGGCAGTGTGGCTCAGGTTACCCTTGGAGGTGTTCTCACTTCTCAGGGGTCTGGTCTGTCTATCCCGTGTCTTCTGTTGTTCTAAGACTCATTCATCTCTACCTTTTGAGAACCTCCCTCCCTGTACGACATAGTCTCTGCTTTCATGGAATTCACAGATGAGTAGAGTCAGTCAGTCAGTCGAATCAGTGACTATGCAATAAAGTTCAAATAATGATAATCCTGTGAAAAAAACAAAGCCGGAGAAGGAGTTGAAGAGTGATGAAAGAATACAGGCTTACTTTTATATTCTATTGGACTGAGAAGACCTCTTAAGTGGGGATCATCGAGCAGCAGCCTGTATGAAGAGAGGGGGTAGCCACATTCGAATCTGGGACACACACACACATACACACACACACACACACAGAGAGAGAGAGAGAGAGAGAGAGAGAGAGAGAGAGAGAGAGAGAATGAATGAATGTAAAGGCCGTGAGGAGAGAGAGAGAGAGAGAGAGAGAGAGAGAATGAATGAATGTAAAGGCCGTGAGGGCACAGGGAGCCAGGGTCAGCCAGAAGGCCAGTGATTCAGAGCAGGAGGAACTCAGGGAGAGACGTGGTGTGGAGGAGGGGAGGGGCTGGGTCAGTAGTGTCCGCTCTATGGGAGGGAGTTTAGACTTGTATAATGGGATAGTTTTGAGAATTTAAAGCAAGGAAGCAACATATTTGGATTTATATATTTTAAAACCTTTTTTTAAAGCCAGGATCTCATTGTGCAGTAGTCTTGGCTGACTTGCTGTATTGACTTATTTTTAATTATATGCATATGTATTGTGTCAGTGTTTGAGCTGTGCGCATGAGTGCAGGTGTCTGAAGATGCCCTGTAGTGCTGGAGTCACAGTGAGCTACCCTACCCGGGTATCCTCTGCTAACAGCTGAGTCAGCTTTCAAGCCTTGAACTTGAAGTTTTGAAGCTCCTAGCTGTGGTGTAGAGAGCTGTGTCTGCATTCCTGTTGGTCATAGGTGCTGCTGCCAGCATCAGTCGCCTGCTAGAGAGTCCAGGTCACAGCAGACGCCAGCCACTGCCGAAGCTGCTGCTGGGCCGAGACGCCTGGACCCAACCCCCATCATCACTCCTAAGCTCTTCGTGTTTTCCTGTTGCTTTTATTTCTCATGGGGCAGTGTCTTGAGAATCATTTTGTGATAAACTTATGACCCTGAAGAGAAACATTGGCTTTACCTGACCAGCTTTATGTTTGCCTAGAAGGATTTATGACCAGAGAATGAGAGGAGGAATAACAAAGGGGCTGGAAAATTCCATGATGGGTTTCCATGTGGGAAGGAACATGGGCTCAAATGTTGGCCGAGCAAACGCTAGGGCGGGCTAGGTCCTCTTTTCTGTCTGTGTCCTCATGGAGAGAGATCATGGCTGACTTGCTAATCTTGGGAGGCTGTCATGGGTACAGTCAGTGATAGCCTCAGTGTTCAGAGACTTTGGGCACTGGAGGTTCCTCAGTCATTCCCATGCGCTTACCTACTGTGGGGACACCCTGGAACAAGGGACTACACCCTGGCTGTGTGGTCCCAGGAGGGAAGGATCTGACCTATTTGATTGCTTGACTCTCTCTGTACTCTGGGCATTTCAGATTATATGTGGCTGTTCCTGAAGGTTACTGGCTGAGGTCCCTAGGGCCAGCCCTAGGAAAGTTAGCACAGGGTCTCTGTAGACCAGGGAAAGAGATGGCAGATAGGTAATTATGCTAGCACGGTGCACACACATGTACTCAGGCACACACAAGGAGAGCCATTGCTGGAGCCATAGCTTATATTCATTGGATAAGTTAGGTGTATAAAAGATTTAAAAACATTTTTATGTGTGAATGTTTTGTTTGCTTGCAGTTATGTATATGCACCACATGTGTGTGGTACCTGCAGATGCCACAACAGAACTTTAGATCCTTTAGAACTAGAATTATAGACAGTTATGAGCCACTGGATGGGTGTTGGGAATTAAACCTTAGTCCTCTGTAGGAGCAGTAACCACTGAGCCATCTCTTCAGCCCATAGATCAATGATTAATATTGATAGTTGCTTCAGTGCAGGTACCTTCCAAATATGGAGAGGAGTGGTCAAGGAAGACTCGAGAAGAGAGAGCATCTCACATATTTGGAGACGTCTAAGATGAGGTGGATTTCGGAGACAGTATACGACAGCATGGTGGCTTCTGGAAGTGTCCAGGCTAGCTCAGTGTGAGCTGATTGTTTGGCCAAGGATCTTTATTTCTTCTGTTCTTTCGTGCAGTGGTTAGCCACTAACTGAGCTATTCTTTTTTTTTTTTTTTTGATTCTTATGTAAGTACACTGTAGCTGTCTTCAGACACCCCAGAAAAGGGCGTCGGATCTCATTACGGATGGTTGTGTGCCATCATGTGGGTGCTGGGATTTGAACTCTAGACCTTTGGAAGAGCAGTCAGTGCTCTTAACCACTGAGCCATCTCACCAGCCCTGACTGAGCTATTCTAAGGCCAGTGCTCTAGTGTTGATAAATGTAAAGGCAGACTCTTGCGGAGCCTAGTAAGGTGTCTTGCCTATAGTCCGTGTTTAAATTTTACTAAAAGGGCAATGCCACTCTGACTGTCTCAGGAACCATTTAATTCGGGACTGGCTTAGTTTCTGAGGCTTAGTTCGTTACCATCGTGATGGGAAGCACAGCAGCGTCCAGGCAGATGTGGTGCTGGAGAAGGAGCTGAGAGCGATCCAAAGGCAGCAAAGAGGAGCCTGGATGTGTTTCACCCTGGGAGTAGCTTGACCTCAAAGCCCTGCCTCCAGCTGGGGGTGGGGGTGTGGAGGGGTGAGGGTGGGGAGGTGGGGGTGGGGGTGGTGGTGCACGCCTGTAATCCCAGCATTTGGGAGGCAGAGGCAGGCAGATTTCTGAGTTCGAGGCCAGCTTGGTTCACAGAGTGAGTTCCAGGACAGCCAGGGCTACACAGAGAAACCCTGCCTCGAAAAAACCAAAAAAAAAAAAAAAAAACCCCAAAAAACAAAAACCCAAAAAACAAACAAAGCCCTGCCTCCACAGTGACACACTTCCTCTAACAAGGCCTGACCTCCCACTGGTGCCACTCCTTATGACCTAGCATTCAAACACATGAATCTATGGGGGTCATACCTACTCAGACCACCACAGAAGCCAGTGTAAGGTTGGGAGTTTGAACCCATGAGCATCATATGTAAAGATGACACCATTTTAGTAGGTACAGAAACTTATTTTTTAAAGACAGGTCTCTCTATAGCCCTGGATGTTGTAGAACTCTCTATGGTTCAAGCTCTGTGAGCCTTGAACTCGAAGAGAATCTACCTGCTTCAGCCTTTCAAGGGCTAAGGTTAAAGGCGTGCACCACAATGCCCAGCAAAGGTTTTATTTTTGACATTGCCTTAAGTGTCTGATTACATGATCTGTGGTTGGTGCAGATGGGAACAAAGGAAAGAACCTTCTTTGTGCTCTGTCACCCACCTAGGAAGATGACATTTCTCTTGACCCCAGACCATGCTTTCCTGTCTTTTTCTTTGGGCTCTCCTCTGATCAGCTGTACCTCATGGATATGACTGCCGAGGTGACTTTTAGGGGACAGGTCATAGCAGCCTCCAGAGCACTTCCTTGACCCACCCTGTGATCTGGGTCATCAAAGCCTTTCCATTGCTATCATGTCACTTTCTCGCCACATTCTCAGTCTTTGTCTTGCAGTGCTGTCGGAGGTAACATCCAGGGCTCTGTTCCCTCGTCAAGTCCTCACTCACCAGGACCGTGAGACTGGGCCTTTGTCTTAGGGTCTCTGTTGCTGGGAAGAGATGACATAACCACAGAAACTCTTATAAAGGAAGATATTTAATTGGGGCTGGCTTACAGGTTCAGAGGTTCAGTCCATCGTAGTCATTGCAGGAACCACGGTGGCATGCAGGCAGACGTGATGCTGGAGAGGTATAAGAGTTTGATATCCAATCAGCAGGCTGCAGGAAGAGACACTGGCTCAAGCATTTGAAACCCCAAAGCCCACCACCCCCAGTGACACTTCTGAAACAAGGCCACACCTCCTAATAGTGACACTCCCTGTGAGCCTATGGGAACCATTTTCATTCAAATTATCGTAGCCTTTTAACAATGTTATATTTGTAACACATTCTTAACATGTAATTTATTCAGGTCGCTTTACACCTTCATCCTAAGGCAGAAAGAATGGAAGCTGTTGTTTTATAAGTCTGTTGGCCTTCCTTCCTTTTTTTCTGCCTGCCTGCCTGCCCCCCACCTTCCCTCCTACCTTCCTTCCATCCCTCTCTGATATTTCTCTCTCTGACAATCTCTTTGATCTTTTAAAATCTGAAATTGCAAATTAAATACAAAAGAGGACAGATTGTATGATGGGCTACTGTGCTGGTTTTCAAGGTTTTGTCAACTTGATATAAGCTAGAATCATCTGGGAAGGCGAACCTCAGTTGAGAAGATACCTCCATCAGATTGCCTGTAGGCAGGTCTGTGGGGCACTCTATTGATCAATGATTGATGTGGGACGGCCACACTCACTGTAAGAGGTGCCATCCCTGGGCAGGTGATCCTGGAGTGTTCTCAGAAAGCAAGCTGAGCAAGTCATGGAGAGCAAGCCAGTAAGCAGCATCACCCCATGGCCTCTGCTCCAGCTCCTGCTTAAGGTCCTCCTCTGACCTGTTCTGAGTGAACAGAAGCACTGGCGCTGTCAAAGTTGTTGTTGAGGTGCTTCTGAGGTGGCTGCAGCAGCTGTGTTGGTGAGGTTCTCCGTCCCTGTGGGCTGTAAGGATGTCCTTCTCTCTTCCAGGATCTCATCTTGCCCAATGGTGGTACTCCAGCAGGCACGTCAAGCCCTGCTTCTTCATCTTCCCTTCTGAACAGACTTCAGCTTGATGATGACATTGATGGTGAGACCAGAGATCTCTTTGTCACAGTTGATGATCCCAAGAAGCATGTCTGCACAATGGAGACCTACATCACGTACAGGATCACCACCAAAGTAAGTCTCGGTTTCAGAATGTCGGGGTTCAGATGTGTGCTTCTGTGTCTGGCCATCTGGAAGAGGATCCTCAGTTAAGGAGATGCCTTTATAAGACTGGCTTGTGGGCAAGTGTGTGGAACATTTTCTTAATTAATGATTGGCATAAGAAGTCCCAGCCCAGTGTAGGTGGTGCCACTCCTGGGCAAGTGGTCCTGTGAGGTATAAGAAAGGTAACAGGCATGAGCCTAGAGAAGCAAGCCAGCAAGCAGCCTTCCTCCATGGTCTCTGCAGGCATCAATTCCTGCCTCTAAGCTCCCACCTTGACTTCTCTCAGTGATGAACTTTGATTGGGATGTGTATGCTAAATAGACCCTCCCCTTCCCAAGTTTGGTCCTGGTGTTTTATCACAGACAGCAGTAGGAGGCAACCTAGAACAGTGCTCTGTGTGAACCGAGATCCCCTCAGAACCTAGAACAGTGCTCTGTGTGAACCGAGATCCCCTCAGAACCTAGAACAGTGCTCTGTGTGAACTGAGATTCCCCTCAGAACCTAGAACAGTGCTCCGTGTGAACCGAGATCCCCTCAGAACCTAGAACAGTGCTCTTCCTGAACTGAGAGCCTCCCTCTGCCTTTGCTTCTTCTCCTCTGGTTACTTTTACTATAGTTATAGGAGACAATGGCTATATTAAAAGTTAAAAAGATTATATACTTTTTTATTCCTAAAATGAGGAGAAATTGTGGCTGAAATAGTTTAAATAAAACATTTAATCCCTATAATACCTCTGTGTCATGTGGCAGTTTTGCTTAATGTGTCCATTTCACAATATGCATGACCTTATACCCACTTAAACCTCTGTAGTGAGACTCTGATTATAATTTGGCCTAAATGCAGTTAAAGACAGAAGGAGCCTGACCCTAAGCCTGATGACAGTCTGCCATGCCTTCCTTCTACCAGACGGACAGAGGACAGTTTTCACAGCAGTCCTAAAGGGCTTGTGTTAGTTAGAATTTTATAGATGAGGAAACTGAACAACTTATATGGGGCTACAAAATTGGTAAGCATGTTTCTAACATAAATTTTTAAGGCTACAAAGTTGCTATTCTTTAGATAACTTACTTGTAAAAGAATATGTTAGTTCTTACTCTTCGGTGGTGGTGGACAGAACCCAGGATCCTGGACCTGTAGGGCAGGGAGTGCTCCCTACCTGCTAGGCAGGGAGCACTACAACACTGAGCTCCGCCCCAGGCTGTGTTGTTGTTCACTTTTGCAGTCTTTTTTTTCATATTTAAAAACAGTCCTGAAATCTCAGAGTGAGAGCAGGGTTCTCGACTGACTGTCGGTGTTTGGGGAGTAGGGTGTTAGCCGGCTGCCCTAGGCTCGCTCTGTCTGTCCACTATGTGCTCGCAGCTCCTTCCAGCTAGCTCCAACCCCTCTGTGACAGGCAGATATATTCAGACACTGCCAGATATCTGCTGGGGGCAAAGTTGCTCCTTCATAGGAAATTGCTGATCTAAATCATCTCCATTACCAAGGAGAAAATTCACAGCATCACTTTGTATTTTATAATTTAAAAGTACTTTACAAAAAGCAGAAAGACAGGAAGGAGGGACCTGGCAGGGTGGAGTAGGGTGGGGTAGGGTGGGGAGGCCTTGGTAGGGTGAGGAGGGGCTGGGGGGGTACCGAATGTTTCCAGGATATATAATATATATGTATATGTATATGTCTGAAGTGCTTTAGTTAGGAAAGCATTCTTTTTCTGTCTACTTTTTCCTCTACCATAATCCACATACTGTGGAAGAGTTACAGATGTTTCATGAACTTTTATGGTGGCGTTAGTAGCTCAGATAACCTACATCTATCTTCTTCCTATTCTGTCCTCAGCCCCTCACACCCCCAGTTATCTTGGAATTGAACTTGGGGCGTCATTCATGCCAGGCAAGTGCAGTACCCCTGAGCTGTGTTCCCAGTCTCCTTTGCTCTTCAATTAAGAAAATAATTTAGCTAGGCGGTGGTGGCGTACGCCTGTAATCCCAGCACTTGGGAGGCAGAGGCAGGCGGATTTCTGAGTTTGAGGCCAGCCTGGTCTACAGAGTGAGTTCCAGGACAGCCAGGCTACATAGAGAAACCCTGTCTCAAAAAAACCAAATCCAAAAACCCAAAATAATAACAATAACAATAATAATAATAACTTATTAATTAATTTGGGGGGAGTGCTGGAGCAAGGTCTTGCTGTGTAGCCCAGGCTGACCTTGAACTCTTGATCTTCTGGGATGACAATGTGTGCCTCTATACCCAACAAAGATTTCTTTTAATTGTAAAATTTTGGTAGGTTCTACACCAGTTTAAATTCTTTGGAAAGATAAACAGAATGAAATATGTCCACGTATTTCTTCATCTTTTATTGGATGAAAATACTGTGTTTTCAAATCACACGAATAGTAAAATAGGTGTTTGTAAAATAAATACAGTTCCAAAGATCAAATGCAGAGTGGCAGGCTCGGCTCTGTTCTCCTCAGCTGGGTGGTCTTCTCACCAAAAGCACCCGTAGCTGCAGCTCCGTGTGCCTCCGCTTCTACCTTTCATTTATAGCACACTCGTACAGAGTGCACGCTGTGGGTGTCAGAACGTGTGCGCTCTTGCTCTTCCTCCCGCTGGACAGTGCTGAGGACGCCCCCGCCCCCCCCCCCCTTTTTGACATTTAAAGCATTCTCAGCTTTTTAAAGTCACCCCATCCCATCTTCTGCCTTTGGCCCCCACTGTCCTTCCCTGTGTATCTCACCGTGATACACAGTGAGAGAGGGCCTGGGGTGATTTGCATAGCTCCAGGAATTCTTAGCATTTGTTTCCCTTCCCTGAGGTGAGGTTACTTTTCACCCTGTAGTCAGTAAAACACAAAACCTGCTTTTCCTGATTCGGTGAGTAAGCAGCCTGGTGGCAGGGCCATGCCTTGCTGCTACAGCAGCCCTTACCCACCTGACAGTGTTCTACACGGCTTGATTCCTGTTCCCTGCAGTCCATACTCCCCGCCACACACACTGCAGAGACCCCTGTGGGGCTTACCTGGCTTTGGCTAACGCACCTCTATCAGTCCCTCTCTCCTCTCCACTCTCCCTCCGTCCTGTCCTACCCCTCCCCTCTGCACGTACTTCTGTCCTTTCTCCTGGGGTTATTTGATTCCTTGTAATTGAGAAACTGCCATTCTCAAGTTATATCCTGGGTTTCCACTGGGGTGAGGAGTCGCTGCCGAGTCCTTACTTTTTATTATCATGATAGATAGTGATGTCTGGGAATGAGAAAGAGGAAAGATGGGGGTCCTAAGATCCTACACTGGGACTTGCGTTCTGCTGAGGACCTCAGACAGTTGGTGCAGAGCAGGAGGCGCTACAGATTCAAGGCTCTGATTCCAGACCCTTTACATGCTGGGTGTGGTGGTGATTGGTAAGTTATTTCTCCGCCAGTAAAATGAGCCAGTTCAAGCCAGATTAAAACATATATAAGTTCGGGTTTATTGGGAAGCCTCTCTTTGGTGGGCGAGTTTGATGGTCTCAGGGACGGCGCCAGGGGGAAAGAGAGAGGGGGGGGGAGAGAGAGAGAGCAGACAGACAGACAGACAGTGTGCTTGCTTACAAAGAAGGAAAAAGGAAAGTGGGAAGAGGAGAAAGAAGAGGACGAAAAGGAGGAGGGAGGAGGAAAAACCAAAAATGCCTGAGTTACACCGCAAACAGCCTCAGGGGGAAGGGCAGCCCAGTAACTGGGCTAGAGTTCAGGGTTGGGGGCAGGGCGTGCCAGGCAGGGACTGAGGGATGCTGGGAGAACCTGGAGGCCTGGTCTGCTTTGGTATGTAAAATATGCACCTCATCTGCCTGTACTGGGGCCTGGAACTAAACAATGATGATGGTGATGATGGTGGTGGTGGTGATAGTAATGAGAGATAGGGTCTCACTATGTAGCCAGCCCTGCCTGGTCTGGAACGCACCGAGATCTGCCCATCTCTGGCTCCTAAGTACTGGGATTAAAGATGCATGCTACTGTGCCCCTAATTCAGAATCTTTTCTTTTCTTTTCTTTTCTTTTCTTTTCTTTTCCTCTTCCTTCTTCCTTCTTTCTTCCTTTCTCCTCCTCTTCCTCCTTCTTCTTTTCTTCTTCTCCTCCTCCTCCTCCTTCTTCTTTTTTTTTCCTGAAACAGGGTTTCTCTGTGTAGCCCTGGCTGTCCTGGAACCCACTCTGTAGACCAGGCTAGCCTTGAACTCATAAATCCACCTGCCTCTGCCTCCCAAGTGCCGGGATTAAAGGCGTGCGCCACCACGCCCAGCTTGTTTCTTTCTTTCTTTCTTTTTTTTTTAAGTGTTTAAATTTTTACTTTATATGCACGAGTGTTTGCCTGCATGTATGTCTAGGTACCATCTGCATGTCTGGTGCTCTTTGGAGGCCAAAAGCCAGCATTGGATTCCCCTGGTACTGGGGTTGCGGATGGTCATGAGCTGCTATGTGGGTGCTGAGGCTCAAACCTGGGTCTTGTGGAGGAGGATCCAGCAGTCCTGACCACTGAGCCACCTCCCTGGCCCCTCTAATTCAGACTCTGGATGACTTTGTACAGAGCCGTGCTGCCTGAGCTGAGATTAGCTGAAGGCCTTCTGATATGGAGAGCTCCATCCATCTCTATGGCTCTCGTCTCCTCTGTGACTGGGAGGTCAGCACAGCCCCTTCTCAGGGCCCGCAGCTCCTGCCTGGTTTCTCTTCAGCCTCTTATAAAGTCACAATACACTAACAGCTAATTAATTATTGGACACATAACCATGGATCTATCCATTTTGTGATGGAAATTTCAATTTTTATTTTATGTACTTAATCTGTTGTAGAAAACAGAAAAGGAAAGTAAGCTAAAATAATAAAATGAAAACATGCCCATAAACTCACAGTCAGAAGTAACCGTGGTGTTTCATGAAAATGAGCATTTGTGTGTCGCCAGCTCATTACTGCATTGCAGATACTGTTCTGTGCTCGCAGGTTCCAGGCAGCACGCTTGCTGTCATCTCTGAGACTGAAGTCCTGTTCTCTCCACGACTAGCTCTCCCATTGTTTGTTTTGTGCGATTGCTGTCCTGACTGTTGCAACTACTCTGTGTTAAGACGGAACTTAGACACAGGGACATGGATGTGATTGCTCAGTGACATGTGGCTACTGTGCGGTGTGGCTGGAGTTGAGTGCAGACACCATTCTCTTATAACTGTGCTGTGCCGACGGGATGGCTGGTCCTCACTGTCGGTTGGAGTGGAGCTGGAGTCACCCGGAGGCACGGCTAGGGTTGTGTCTGCTCCTCAGTCATTTCCAGCTCCTTTGCTCTGGTCAGTTTCTCATCAGATGACTCAGGCATTTAGTGTTTGTGGTTTGAGGAGTTTCCCTGGTGCGTTTGCAGTTGGTGAATGTGAATGGGAGGAAGGGGTGGGGAGATGTGAGCGGCCAGCTTGGCAGGGAAGCAAGAGCAGAGCATCAAGAAACAGTAAGAGTAAGAGTGTGCTTGAATGAGAGAGCTGTGTGTGTGTGTGTGTGTGTGTGTGCATGCGCGTGAGTGAGTGCGTGCATGTGTGTGTGTATGAGTATATGAGTATGTGTATGAATGTGTATGTGTGTGTGAGTGTGTGCATGTGTGCGTGTGTGAGAGTGTATGTGTGCATGTATGTATGAGTGTGTGTGTGTGCACGTGTGTGAGTGTGCGCGCGTGTGTTCGTGCGTGCTTGTGTGTGTGTGTCTTAGACAGAGCCTTGCTGACTTCAAACTTGCTGTGTAGCAGAGGCTTGCCTAGAACTTTTTTCTGATCCACCTGCCTCCTCCTCCTGAGCGCTGGAATTACAGCTCTGCATCACTGTGTCTGTAATATGCTTGCGTGTTTTTCTTTTTGAGGATGAAGGAGAATTAAGAGCAAGTTGGACAGGGCTGGCAGGAAGTAGACATGGGTGAACAGCGAGAGTAAGCCGGAAGTGGAAGACTGTGCCCTGAGGGCAAGCATGTGGTTTGGCCTCCGAAAGGAGAAGGAGAAGCACACTTTCCCTGTTGTTCTAGAAAAAGGAAGGGAAGCCTGTCTCATGACAGGAAGTGAAGTGAAGGGATTCTTTGCTTATAGCTGCAGTTTTATCTCGAGCACGGTGACAAGATCACCTAGCAGGAATACATGGGAGGTTTTGAAGCTGGATTTACAAGCTTTGAGTTGTCTACAGCTTCTTCATAGCTGGGATGGGACTATTGAGTTGGGGACCCTGGTGTAGAGTGTTACTCTTTACCTGATATTGCTCAAGGCACTGAGTTACCAGAGGACAGTCTTAACTTTTGAGTTTGTGGAAACTAATAGTTGGCTAAATTAATTTAGTGCTTTGGCCAGTTTTATCAAACTCACCATGGGTTTAATTGTTGGCATTAGAGACTGTTTTTATACAATTTAAATTTTTAAAAAATCTATTCAAAATCCTTGGGTGCCCATAATATTGTCTGCAGGACAGAAGTTACTCAGATGTAGGGCACTGGGCTCCCAGAACCATTTGTCATCTAGGCTGGTGGAGGGGGGACCTTTTGTGGTCTGTGGAGGCTAGGTCCAGACTGTCTTGTTGGGTGTGGATTAGATTGTGGGCTGATGCTAATGTTTCCAGAGATGACCAGAGAGGTGCTCATGAGGAGCAGAAGAGCTGAGCTTCTAGCGTGGTGAGCTTGCAGTCACTCTGCTGGTCACTGCCTCAGATCTGACTGGCTGAGGTGATCTCTGATGGACACTGTAGGCTCTAGACACAGTGTGGAGGGACAGGGTAGAGGCTCTCTCTGATGATGGAACTCTGGTGTTTTCTCTCCTCCCTCTCCCCTCCCTCTCCCCCTCCCTTCCCCCCTCCCCTTCCTCTTCCTCCCACTTTCCTCTTCCCTCCCCTCCCCCCCCTTTTCCCCCTCCTCTTCCTTCCCCTCCCCCTCCTTTCCCCTCCCCCTATTCTCCCCTCCCTTCCCCCCTCTTCTTCCCCATCCCCTCCCCCCTATCCTCTTTATTGATTAGAGACCAGAAACCCTGCATTTCACAGAGGAAAACTGACTGCACTGGTCCCTGGAGTTTGTTGGCCGACATGCTTATGAATACTTGACTCCTCCCAGCTCCTCTCCACAGTCAGCCGTGCTGTGGCTGACTCTGCAGCAGAGCTGTGTCTGTGTCGCGAGTGTGCAGTGCTAGCTTCGCTCTTGACTCTGCTTTGCTAGGTTCCCTGTCCTTGTTTTCCCTGCATCTGTCTCACCTGTTTTTAATTTATGTCATTTGATTCTATTTTATGTGTCAGTATGACTTTCATAGAACGTGCTGTGGTAATAAATAAAGTAAATTTTGGGTCTAGAAAGAATGAGCCTTTCTGTTTCATGATTATATTTACTCTGCTGTGTCAGATAAATATCTCGTGCTGTAGTGCATCCCCTGTGGTCCCTAGTGGAGCATTGATGGGGCTGGAGAGATGGCTCAGTGGTTAAAGCACTGACTGATTTTCTAGAGACCTGGGTTCAATTCCTGCACCACATGGCAACTCATAACCACCTCCAATTCCAATTCCAATTCCAAGAGATCTGATGCCATTTCCTGGCCTCTTTCGGTATCAAGTAAATAAATATGCACAGACATACATGCAGCAGAACACCCATACACCATATATGACTCAGTGGATAAAGTGTTTGCCACACATGGTAAGGACCAGAATTTGAATCCTGGACCTCACGTAAAACTGGACGTGGTAGCGTATCTGCAATCCCAGTGTTCCTACTATGAGATGGATGTTGAGGCAGGAGGAACCCTAGAAGCTGGAACTCGCAGGGCTCAACACCAAGAGATTCTGTCTAGGTGGGCTTCAGGGTGTGCATTTTTAATCATAGCATTTGGGAGACAGAGGCAGGTAAATCTCTAAGTTCAAGGCTAGGCTAGTCTATAAAGTGAGAAGTTCCAGGCCAGCCAATCAGTACTACACAATGAAACCCTGTCTCAACAAAACAAAACAAAACAAAACAGTTCTAGTAATTTTATCATTAGGGAATTATTTAGGTAGGATTAATGGATAAGCCCAATGATGTTTACATGTAACATTGTTTATTGATTAAAAATTTACAAAAGTTTAAATAGGGGTTTGGTTTAATCATGTTATAACCTCTTAGTTGAATATCATACATGTGTTAAGTGATTGTAATCTGGGCACAAAGGTTTTCAGGAAGTCTTAATGTGCTACAGAAACGGAATGAATATGCATAGAAAAAGTGGAAGTTTATAAACTTAAATATTAATTTGTTTCCCATTTAGAGGGACTATATCTATTTTCATATTTTTCAGTCACTATTTTTCTTAAAGTTTTAAAATAAGCAAATATGGGCGGTGGTCGCACATGCCTATAATCCCAGCACTAAGGAGGCAGAGGCAGGAGAATCTCTGTGAGTTTGAGGCTAGTCTGACCTACAGATTGAGTTCCAGAACAGCCAGTGCTACACAGAGAAACCCAGTCTTGAAAAACTAAGACAAATAAAGATGCCCGGGACAGAGAGAAGGGTGGAGCTGGGTCTCCACATAGATGCATGTTGCAAAAGCACAGCTTCCGCCCGTACCTTCTGTCATTACCACGTATTGATTTAGTTCATGGAGGAGAAATGTTACATAAATGGTGGCTTATGGAATTGATTTGGTAAACATAGGAAACATGATTGATTTGATCATGGGACGTTTAGGAAGGTGGCAGGAGAGGCCCTTTCCCCATTCACAGTGCTTTCCTTTCTCACTGCCAACAAGTCCTCTTCTGGAGTCTCTGGGTGTTGCGAGGGAGCTTGAAAGTGTCCCACTCAATGTTTTTGATGTTGGGGGCCCAGGGCAGCTCTGTGCAGTTCAGGGATCTGCCGGGGCCGCAGAGAACAAGATGATCGTCAGTGATGAGCCTGCCGCGCTGGGCCTGACGTCCTCCCCAGCTCCCCTTCCTCTGCGAAGCCTTCTGACAACTTGGCAGAAACCCTGCTTTCACACTGCCTGCTCTGACTGGGAAGGTCGTGCTCCAGAGTGCGGTGCTTTGAGGGACTGGTGGGGAGCGGGTGCAGTCCTTGAGGGCCAGCTCTCCCCTTCCAGTTCTGCGCAGACCAAATGCCCAGCTTTGTGGAGAACCACATCCTGACCTCAGAGCCCAGGCTGCTCATGGCCTTGGTCAGTGCATGGCTCTTCCTAAGGTTTTTTTTTTTTGTTGTTGTTGTTGTTGTTTTGTTTTGTTTTTGTTTTTCGAGACAGGGTTTCTCTGTGTAGCCCTGGCTGTCCTGGAACTCACTCTGTAGACCAGGCTGGCCTCAAACTCAGAAATCCTCCTGCCTCTGCCTCCCAGAGTGCTGGGATTACAGGCGTGCGCCACCACCACCCGGCTTCCTTAGGTATTTTAAAGATGTTTTTGGATGCCTCAGATTAAAACAGACTTTGGGCTTGAAAGAATAAAAGTGTGAAATGTGGCTTAGATTATTTTGTCTTCTACTTTAGCTCATATTGAGGTCAGCAGTTGCTGGTACCCTCCAGAGACGAGTGGCGTATCCAAGAGGAGATAGCAGTCAATAAGTAAATATCATATTTCGGTGTAACTTAATTTTACTTAATGTTGGTTTATTATTAAAGTGACATTATTGTATTTCAGAAAACTTTAAAAATTCATGATTAGGGTAGATCATTAACATTTTTACAACACAATGGCATTTTGTTTTGTTTTTTTTTCTAGATATTTCCTCATCTAGATCTAAAATGTAGTGTGCTCTCAAAGTCACTGTTCTGGCAGAATATGGTAGACAAAGCAAAATGTCTTCCTTCCTTCCTTTCTTCCTTCCTTCCTTCCTTCCTTCCTTCCTTCCTTCCTTCCTTCCTTTTTTCTTTTTCCTTTGTTTGTTTTTTTTCCTGTCTTACTATGTAGCCTTCCTGGTCTGGAACTCACTGTGTAGGCTAGCCAGCCTATCCTTGAACTCACAGATTTCCTTCCCCTCTGCCTTGAGTGCTGGGATTGAAGGTGTGCACCTTTACACCTGGTGAAAGCCGCAGACTGTGTGCTGAGGGAGCAGCCTCTCCTGTAGTCTCTGCTTCCTGGTGTCTTCCCTCTGCTTTCAGCAAGGCTTGTCAGTATGTGTAACAGGGCAAACACCATTCCTCCTCACGGATTTGTGTTGGTTCAGCAGTATCTGAAATTGCATTATTCTGGGGGGAAGAACCCTTCAACCCTCTCAGAGTTAAGCTGGAGGAAATGAATCAAATGTTCTAGACAATTCTGAAGAATAGCTGAGTTTCATTTCCTGAGAGCAGAAAAAAAAACCTCTCTCTCTCTCTCTCTCTCTCTCTCACACACACACACACACACACACACAAAACAAACAAACAAACAAACAAAAAGAAAACCAACCAACCAACCAAACAAAAACAAAAGACCTTATGTTATTTCCTAGCTCCTATTGATGATGGATGGGTAGATTGGTTTTTAAGATGGGGTTTCTCTGTGTGGCCCTGGCTATCCTGGAAATTGCCTTTTAGACCAGGCTGGCCTTGAACTCAGAGATCCGCCTGCCTCTGCCCCCTGAGTGCTGGGAC
The DNA here is from genome assembly GCF_947179515.1 of Apodemus sylvaticus. Taxonomy (NCBI): domain Eukaryota; kingdom Metazoa; phylum Chordata; class Mammalia; order Rodentia; family Muridae; genus Apodemus; species Apodemus sylvaticus. The sequence goes on from NC_067474.1 coordinate 73,608,613, forward strand.
TAAAGGCATGTAGCACTATGTGGGGCTCCATCCTAGCTCTTTGACTGTGTGGCCTCTGGTAAACCGCCATTCTGCTGGGCATGGGTGGAAGGAGGTGTGTCCTCGCCTTATTTGATTTCTAAAAGTGCGTGTCTCCTTCCGTCGGCCAGAAAGCACCCCTCACTCATGTGCACACAACCCTCTTTCCTCTCACCTGCAGAGTACACGGGTGGAGTTTGACTTGCCAGAATATTCTGTTCGTCGACGATACCAGGATTTCGACTGGCTGAGGAACAAACTGGAGGAATCGCAGCCTACTCATCTCATTCCCGTAGGTAGTAAGTCACGGCCGCTTGTTCTCACCCTCCCCGAATGAGGCCCACACAGGTGGCTCAGTTCTTAGTCCCTGCAGTGTGGGCTCCCGCAGCCTTTTACACTGAACCCACTCACCCAGACTGTGTGTGAGACAGAGAGGTGCCTCACCCTCAGCCTCCGTCCGCGCTGCGCTGCCTGCCTGCCTCTTAGGTAAGGTGGGGTAGATTTTTACTTTTCTTTCCTCCCACCCTCCTTTCTTAAAAAAAAAAAAGCTATTAATGTATGTGTGTGTGTATGCATATGTGTGTGTCTATGTGTGTGCGTGTGTATGTGTGTGTGTGTTTCCGCACACATGCATGTTGTAACATACATTTGAAGTGAGAGCACAACTTTCAGGAGTTGGCTCTTGATTTCCTCCTCACTGCATGGTTTCTCTTGTTTCTGCTGCTCTGTGTAGTCCCAGCTCTGGTTTGTGCTCGTGGTGAGTCTCCTGCCTCAGCCTCCCATCTCAGTTGCAGGAGTGCTGGGTCGCAGATGTGTACCACTGCATCCTGTTTCTTATGTGGATTCTAGAGACTGAACGTGGCCTGTGGAGGTTCTACAACTCTTCTGTGACCTGAGCTATCTCCCTGCTCTGTCTCCGTCTCTCCGTCTCTCCACCATCTCTCTAGTTCCTGAGCCACCTCCCTGCCCCGCCTCTCATCTCTCCCCATCTCTGCCTCTCGTATGTGGTGCTGAAGATTAAACTGAGGGCCTCGTGCTCGCTCTTCATGTGCTCCGTACTGAGCTGGACCCCTGCTCTTTTTACTTTTGTTCTGGGGAAGGTTTTTTTACTAAGTTACCCAGGCCGGCCTTGAGCTCATTTTGTAGCCTAGGTGAGCCTTGAACTTGAAGCCAACATTAGCTCATTGAGTATTTAGGACTATAGGATACACCACCCTGCTCAAGGTTCTTTTTTCCCAATACAAGATGTTATCTTATTTCTCAAGCTGGCCCAGAACTCACTATCTAACTCAAGTTAGTGTCAAGCCTCCTGCCTCAGCCCTGTGTAAAGCGATTATGGTGCCTGGCTCAGATTTTCACTTATATTATGACTGACTGACTTTCTCTGTTTCCCTCCCTCTCTCCTTCCCTCCCTTCCTTTCTTTTTTTGAAAAGGGGAACACCCTAGTACCCCATGTCTTTAAAAGATTGAAGTTTAGTAGCTGGGTATTCTGGTTTACACCTATAATCCTGGCACTTAGGAGGCAGAGGCAGGGATATTACTGTAAGTTCAAGGCCATCTTGGGCTACACAATGAGTTCCATCCAGTTTCTGCTACATTATGACATAGTGTCTGGAAAAACAAACAACAACAAAAACAAAAAGATTGACGCTTGGAAGTGAGTCTCACCGAAACTGCTTTTCCCCCTTGGCAGACTTTCTTCCTGAGGTTTGGCTGCCTACCAGGAAGGCCAAGCTGTGCCACCAAGTGTGGTCGGTGGGGGTGGGGACCTGGCACACCTTCCCTCACAGCCACAGCTTCTCATTTAAAGCTCAGGCAAGAGAGCCACTCACTTGCTGCACTGATGCAGCATGAATTGACCCCCCCCCCCACAACTCCCTGCCTTTTTTTTTAAACAGGTGATAACTAAAATTTTAAAGACTGAATAGTCAGTATATATATTGGGTAGTTTTTCCGAGGCCTATCAGTTAAGATAATTATTATTTGGGCCCCCATTGTCTTTGGAGACTTTAGGGAAGTTTAGAGCGTATGACTCTTCAGAGGAATTTATCCTTTAACAAGACCTTGTTGGAGTGACCTCCAGGGCTGCCCGTCTCTCCCTGCACCTGCGCCTTCCCGCCTCCGTTGCCCACCATGGCCGGATGGAGCTATATGTGCGGTGAATACTGGATGTTGGTAGGGTTGGAGGTGAGGTGCCCCATGCGGCTAGGGCAGGGCTGGCAGTGATGGCGCCTTCAGGGATCTGCTGTCCCCAGTCTTTTCTCTTGCCACTGTAAGTCCTGTCTGGTCTGCTAAGCCCTCGTCTTTACTTTCCTGCCCTCCAGTCACTTAAGAACGTGCCTGAGAAAGAAGCAACCATTTTAAGGCAGTCAGAACTAGTCCTTAAAATAGAATCCTACTTGGCCAAATTGGCAGCTAGGGGTAAGTTTTTTAACATATGCTTTTTATTTCAGCACAGCTCTCGGGTTATTGTAAAAATAGGAAAACGGGGTTTCCGTACTCAGCACCCAGATGCATTCACGGCTAACACTCAGATGTGAGCCGCTTGCTGCGGTTGATGGACCAGTTGGCATCATCGTTTAATAAGCTTTATCGACTCAGCACTTTGTTCTGAGTTGAGTAGCTTTGCCTAATTGCGTTTCATTCCAGGTTCCCTATGGGGACATCTCATCATCACGCCCCTTCGGCAATTTTTGCTTGTAACGGTTTCTCAAATTTTCCTGGTCTTTGACAGTTTTGGGGGTTTGCTAGAGAGGTTCAGTGGACATTTGTCTGAAGGCTTTCTTGGTTAGACCATGAACATGGAGTAAGTTGTTTTGGAGAAGAAAGCCACAGTGGTAAGCTGTTAATCCAGGTCACATGACTTGAGGGGTTTCTGTTCTCTCTTCACCCTTTCCCTGTCGCCCACAGCCTGCTCCCTTCTTGGCTGCCAGTGTTTGTTCTTTTCCTTGTGGTTTGGCACTTGAGAATCAAAAGCTCAAGAGTGACACCTGCTGGTGAACTGTAGTGCCACCAGTGTAGATCCTGCGCCGCACTGTCTCCAGACATTCTTCCATATAGTCTCCACTGGCTGAGCAGCATGGTGGGCAGGACAGTGCTTTAGAAGCAGGCAGAAACTTAGGTTTCCTCACAAGCTCTTGATACGTAGCTGAAGTGGAGAGATTTAATTTCAGGAAGTATCTCTGGTTTAAATAGAGAAGTCAAATGAGGAATGAACTTTTGGTTCTCCCCTCCCCTCCACCCCCAAATCATCTTCTAGAAGCCGTTAGCAGTTATCTCTGTATGTAAGCGCCAGCTGTGTATTCCACTAGACCTGGTAGATAATCTTGGGAGGAACATAGGTAGGGTGAAGAATTTTAAGAGACAGGGCACTTCCGCCCGGGAACCTAGTGTGGGTTAAACTGAGGCAGCTAGCTCGTCGGCTCAGTGGTTAAGAGCACTCGCTCTTGCAGAGGACCAGGCTCTCAACATGCGCGTGGTGGCTCACATCTGTGTATATTCCAGTTCCAGGGGATCCAGCATCCTCCTCTGCTATCCACAGTCCCCAGGCACACATATGAAACATAGACATACATGCACGCAGAACCCCATACACATAAAAATATTTTTAAAAGAAATCTGAACTAAATATTAACAAAAATGGAGAACTAGGTGTGTGACTTAATTATTGTTTAGGTTTTGCTGTCTCCTTTAACAGAATTTATCTTTAATTTTTATTAGACTTTTATTTTATGTGTGTTTTGTCTGCATATATGCGTGTGTATCATGTGTGCTTGGTGTCCAAGGAGCTCAGAAGACTAGATCTCTAGGAACTGCAGTTATAGATGGTTGTGAGTCCACACAGATGTCAGGAATCGATCCCGTGGCCGCTGAAAGAGCAAGTGTTCTTAGTCACTGAGTTCTTAGTTTTGTTTTGTTTTGTTGATGCAGGCTTCCTCCGTGTAGTCCTGGCCATCCTGGACTCTCTGACCTCTGACTCAAAGATCTACCTGCCTCTGCCTCCTGAGTGCTGGGATTGAAGGCATTTTTATTTTTATTTTTAATGATGTACATATGTGTGTATGTACAAGGGAGTCATATCCCTTGGAGACAGCGTTCTGTGTAGGTGACTGAGAGCTGCCTGCTGTGGGTGCTGGAAACCAAACCCGGGCCTCTGCAAGAGCTACATGCACTCTTAGCCTCAGAGCCTTCTCTCTGGCCCCATGATCCCTCCTTTTGTGGCGGTGCACACCTTTAATCCCAGCACTTGGGAGACAGAGGCAGGCGGATTTCTGAGTTCAAGGCCAGCATGGTCTACAGAGTGAGTTCCAGGACAGCCAGGGCTACACAGAGAAACCCTGTCTCAAAAAACCAAAAAAAAAAAAAAAAAAAAAAAAAAAAGAAGTCCCACTGAAGCCAGCCCCGTCATTTCAGGTGTACACTTTCAAAGCTTTCATTGTATTCAGATTTGTAGAACAGACAACAAATCAGTGTCAGGACCTTTTGTTAACCCAGAGGGAGACCTCAAAGTCCTCACCTGTCTCTGTCCTCTCAGGAGCCTGGTGGCCTCGCCTCTGTCTCCTGTCTCTCAGGTGTCGTCTTCTTTCTAACACTCAGCATGTTCCACTGGTCACTCACAGTGGAGCACTGGCTAGTACTTTTTCTTCCTGTAAGGTGATAGTCTGTGTGTGAGCATACCACATTCTGTCTGTCCACCCTCAGATGGAATTTCATTTGTTTTCTCCTTTGACTCTTAGGCATAATGCTGTTACAGACATCTGTGTGTAAGTCTTCCCATAGCCAAGTGTTATTATATTTGGATGTAGACCTAGGATTATAATTACTAAATTATATGGTATTCTGCATTTAATCATTTGAGGTACTGCCAGGCATTTGACATTCCTTCACACTGTATGTGAGTTCTGGTTTCTCTACATCGTTACAATGATTATTATCTGCCTTTAATTATAGCTGTCCTAGTGGGTGTGAGGTGGCAACATATTGTGATTTTTTAAATTTGCATTTGCCTGACAACTAAGAACATCCTTTGATGGATATTTGCATCTTGGTGGATATTTGCATGTCTTCTTGGAGAAATGTCTGTTCAGTTGTCCATTTAATTTCTTAAAGATTTATTTTAGTTTTACACACACACACACACACACACACACACACACACACACACACACACACACACACAGATATGTGAGTACCAGTGCCCTTTGAAGTTAGAGGTGTGGATGTCTCTGGAGCTGGAGTCGCCAGACATGGGTACCAGGAATCAAACCTGAGCCATCTCTTTAGTCCCCTCTTACACACTCTCTCTCTCTCTCTCTCTCTCTCTTTCCTCCCCCTCCCCCTCCCCCTCTGTGTGTGTGTGTGTGTGTGTGTGTGTGTGTAAAGGAACTTTAGAATCTATTCAAACTGATTGTGAAACTTAGGGGACAGTGGTCTTGAGGCATCTGTCAATTGACCTCTGTCTTAGATCAACTGTTGTTGAGCATGTTTGACAACGGCTATGCTTCTGATTTAACTGCTTAGGCCAGGAGTGTGGGGATAAAACCATTTCTTGAGAAGAATGAGAGATAGAGCTCCGGTTGAGTGGTTCCAGCATGAGCAGGGCCCAGTGTTCCATATCCAGGTCCTTGTGGAGGATGGAGTGGGGGTCAGCACTTCACTCGGCCTTCAGTGAAGCCATCGGAAGTTGTAGCCAGTTAAATAGTGGCCCTGGGAAAGCACCCAGAGGTTCAATTTGCTTCTCCCCATGGATTGTAATATACCTGCTTTGTTTCCAGTCTCTGTGACTTTAAATTTGGCATTCTTTATGGGTTCTGATGGAAAAACACAATTTCCTGCTCCTTAGATCCACCCCTTTCTTTGGCCTGAGGAGAGTCACAAGATGATTTATAATTGATCAACTTTCAATTCAGTCTTTTCTACTTTGGCTCCACAAATCCTGGCCTGCTTAAAGTATCTTGCCTGCCCCACCCCACCCCACCCCACCCCTTTTTGTGGTTCTGAGGGTTAACAGGGCTTCTCCCACATACTGAGCATGCATTCCCACCACTGAACCACATCCCAAACCTCGAGCAGCACGTGGGCTGTCAGACTCTTCAGATGCTTGCAGAAACCATCCAGACCGAGGAAGGGAGCGTTTGGGTTTAGAGTTCCCAACCCTGGTTAGTTGGACCTGTTGCTCTGAGCCTGAGGCATGTAAGAGTATGGGGAGCATGTGGCTGAAGCCGCTCTCCTCAGAGCAGCCAGGGAGCAGAGCAGAGTAAGGAGGGACCTGGGCCAAGTACAGCCCCATAGACAGTGGGGCTTCCTCCAGCTAGCTTTCTGCCACCTTCCCAAATAGCACCACCGCCTAGCACGTGAGTCTGTAGGGGACATTTCAGATTCAAAACTACAGAGCCCTGTGGTGTCTTGCAGTGTTCTGACAGCTTGCTTGCTTGCTTTTATATTGCTGTGCTCCTCTGGAATTTTAGAAGTGGAAAGAAGTAACCTTTAGTGTGTGCTGGGAGCTGGAGTGTGTGTGTGGAGTGCTTGCCATTTACAGAGACCGTTCACTCTTTTTTATCATGTAATGGCGGTGTCAGAGAGTCTTGAAAGGAGGCTTTGCCCCACAATGTTTCTCTGAAAGTTGACTTACATTAATGCCCATGTACATTTTACATGTGGACAAATTCATGAGTGTGTTACCACAGTCAAGACATATCTACCCCCTTCAGAAGTATCCTTGTGCAGATGAATACTTAACATGACATATCCCATAACAAATTATAAAAATATAATATTTGTATTTAACCTTTGAGAATTAAAATCATGTTTCTTTTTGTTCTAGTTTACCTTTTTTTTTCTTGGCAGTATTGGGGATCGAGTCTAGGGTTTCATATTTTCCATCGGGCTACAGCACGATGTCATAGCACATACTTAAGTGCACAACATGTTGTTCCCTAGAGAGGCTATTCATCACATGTAGCAGTGTGTGTATGTGAGTTAAGCAGCCGCCCGTGCCCCTCCCCCGCCCCGGGCGCCCAGCATCCTTTGCTGTGCCCCTGCGTGTGTTCAGTGGCCTCGCCGTGGCTTTGCTCACTATGCCTTGTTGCACAGCAGATGCATGGACAGTTAGACGGGAACACGCAGGCTTGGGAGATGATTTACATTCATCTATTAGACACTTTGGTGTTGAATTTTGCTTGTAAAATGAAGGCTTGCTTTTCCTGAAGGACAAAGGATGTATTTGCTATACAGTTTTTTTCTACTGGAATTAATGACCCAACCTCACTTTTTAAATAAAACATTTACTTCACTTTTATTCATGTGTATGTACCCATGTATGTGCCATCTGCCATGGGTATGCAGAGGCCATGGAGTCCAGAAGAAGGCATTTGGGTCCCCTGGAGCTGGGGTTATAGGCAATTGTAAGATACTTGTGGGTGCTGGGAACCAAATTCTTGCCCTTTGCAACATCAGTGGGTGCTCTTGACAAATGAACTCTCTAGCCTCTCTTTATTGAGGCCCTTTTAGCTTACTCAGTAGGGACATTAATAGTAAGATATTGGTTGAACTTGCAAGTACTTTAAATTAAACTAGAGTTGACAATTACTCTTCTTGATGGCATGACTTTTAATCTTGATGCCTCTTTATTAGGCATGGGTTTTGCCTTGAGTGGGGTTTTCTATCTATTTGGTTGGTAAGTTGGCAGACACAGGTGTGTGTGTTGGTGTGTGTGTGTGTGTGTGTGTTGGTATGTGTGCTCGGTAAGCTTTTGTTGAGTTCAGGCAAGAGTTCAGACTCAGACAAGAAGTTGGACATTCCATTACTAAGCAGGTGCGTATAGATTTCCTACTTAGAAATAAGCTTAGCCATTGTGACTGGTGTAAGGTGAAATCTCAGGGTTGTTTTGATTTGCAGTTCCCTGATGACTAATGAAGTTGAGCATTTTTTAAGATGCTTCTCAGCCATCCGACGTTCTTTGGGTGAAAATTCTTTGTTTAACTCTGTACCCCATTTTTAATAGGGTTCTTTGGTTCCCTGGGGTCTAACTTCTTGAGTTCTTTATATATATTAGATATTAGCCCTCTCTCGGATGTAGGTTTGGTGAAGATCTTTTCCCAATTTGTTGGTTGCCGATTTGTCCTTTTGATGGTGTCCTTTGCCTTACAGAAACTTTGTAATTTTATGAGGTCCCATTTGTCTATTCTTGATCTTAGAGCATACGCTATTGGTGTTCTGTTCAGGAGCTTTCCCCCTGTACCAATGTCCTCAAGGGTCTTCCCCAGTTTCTTTTCTATTAGCTTCAGAGTGTCTGGCTTTATGTGGAGGTCCTTGATCCATTTGGAGTTGAGCTTAGTACAAGGAGATAAGGATGGATCAATTCGCATTCTTCTGCTTGCTGACCTCCAGTTGAACCAGCACCATTTGTTGAAAAGGCTATCTTTTTTCCACTGGGTTTTTTCAGCTCCTTTGTCGAGGATCAAGTGGCCATAGGTGTGTGGGTTCATTTCTGGATCTTCAATCCAATTCCATTGATCCGCCTGTCTGTCACTGTAAAATTGGAATACCCAAAACATAATCCACACATCAAATGATGTACAAGAAGAATGGAGGAATGGCCTGGTTCTGGAAAGACTCAGTGTAGCAGTATAGGGCAAAACCAGAACGGGGAAGTGGGAAGGGGTGGATGGGAGAACAGGGGGAGGGAAGAGGCCTTATGGGACTTTCGGGAAGTGAGGGGCCAGAAAAGGGGAAAGAAATCATTTGAAATTTAAATAAAAATAAGGTTCTCTGTGCTAATGTATAGGAATTAGCTTTTATTTCAGATTATAGACCAGGTTTAGAAGCTAAAAGCATATGTGACATAAACCCCAAACTCTCAAGTACTGTGTATGATATCAGTGTTTCAAAATTAAACCCCGAAGTTTCCAATGGATTCTTGGAATAATTTGTAAGTAGGATTTGTTTTGTGGATTCCAGCATGTATTTGTACAAATACTTGAGGTTGTATGTTTGTTTTTGAGAAAGGGACCTGTTATGTAGTTCAGCCTGGCTGTGTAACCCAGCACGGTCGTAGGTTTTTCTTGCCTCAATCTTTTAAATGTTGAGATTACATTTGTGTGTGTGTGTGTGTGTGTGTGTGTGTGTGATTTTGCTCATGTATATATAAAATCTAGATGCCGCATACAAGAGAAAACCTGAGACACCTGTTTCTCTGAGACCAGCTTGATTCACTCACTATGTTGGTTATCTCCAGTTGCCTGTAATGCCATAATGACATAACCTCTGTGGCTGTGAAGACTCGCTGTGCACACTGCCAGTTTTCCTCGTCCCTTCTTCTCTTGCCTCCCTAGCTTGGCTGTAGGGAGTAGTCTGTGTGGTGCACTGGCTTACAGTCTTTCGGCCAGATACCCTGTTGCATAACAGGGTTATTTAGCAGAACTGTTTTCAGGGTTTTTTTTTTTTAATGAAGTTTTATGCATGGATTAAACACATTAGTGATTTAACTCTGAGTCACCAAATAATGCATTGATTTCGAATTAAGGAAAGAATGTTCCCTTGGTGTGATTTAACCAAGAATGGTCCAGATTTGAATTCTCGACTTTATGTTCCTTGAGTCTTCTGTCCTCTGTTGTGTGATCTGATTCTGTGCCTGCCTGAAGGCTGTCTGGCCAATATGTCTGTGTCTTCTGTGTCTGTCAGAGCTGTGCTTGTCTATGCTTAAACAAAGGACTTCACTGTTCTTTCTTCAACAGCACAGAAAGCATCACATGGGAAGGAATGAGATTTTTTTTTTTTAACAGAAATCTTTAACAGTTTTACAAGGACTTTCTGTCACTGGCTCCAACTGATGGAGACAATAAACAGTACTAGAAACATCGTTTAGCAGCCAGTATCCATACATGTTGCATTCAGCCTTTTTGGTAGATTTTAGATAGTTGCTTTTAATCTCTGTACTTGCTGCACTGAGCAAATGTTACACATGCATCCTTCTGAGACAGGGGCATGGACGAGTATATAATTTAAGATTACCGCTATGCATTCATTTAGATTGTAAAAGCTGATTACATGAAAAGCCCAGGGCAAGTGAGATGGTGGTGACATTGTTCCCTTAAAGGCGGCAGAAGAGCTTCAGCACAGCAGGCTAGCAGCAGGACAGAGTGGGCTCAGGGTGTTATTAACTCTGACTCCTGGTGCAGCAAAAGTCCCAGGCTCTTAAAATACAAGAGATATTTTCAAGATCTTGGGATGGTTTTGTTTGTTGTTTTTGTATTTGAGACAGTTACTGTGTAGCCTTGGATGGCCTGGAACTCGGAGATCTGCCTGCCTCTGCCTTCTGGAGTACTAGGATTAAAGGCACTATTTTGCTATTAAGGGAAGGCAGTTTTTAGCTTACTGCAGAATTCTCCTGAGTTCTAGGATAACAACGGGTCCACTTCTTGCAGCAGTAGACAGACAAGGCTTCCCTCTTGTCCTCATCCTCCTGAACTTTTAAATTTTATTTTATTTTACATTTTTATCAGAACACAGATATTTTTAGGTTGTGCATAGCACTCTTTCCCTGTGGAAGAGTAAGAAAGACACCTTTAACCACACGCTTGAGCAATCTACCAGGGAAATAAATCAAAGCTCAAAGGTCCCTGGGTGAGCAGATAGTTTAAATTGTCCAACAATATCTGCTCACAGATATATGATAGAGAGATTTGATTGAATGAGAGAAGCAAAGAAAGTTACATTTTGATTACAGACCCAAAAGGGGAGTTAAGACCGTCGTCAGCTGTGGGGGTGTGCCTACTTCTTTATTTCTTTATTTACTGTGTTCTTGTACCCTGGGAACTGAGAACAAAATCTTAATCTATTTTAATACATTCTTATGTGCTCAATACTGTCTGTCCTCCCCTCTTCTTTAGTGTATCTGTGTGTGTGTGTGGGAGGGTAGCTAGTGTAGGTATGTGTGTCTCTGTGGTAAGTGTGTGAATACAGGACTGCCCTGAGTGTGTGTTCCTCTGGCATTTTCTACGCCTTTCCTTCCTTTTTCCTTCTTTTGGTAGGGGTGGGATGGGTGGGTAGGGCGGACATGCAGGTTTTCACAGGCAGTAGCTTACTGAGTAGGCGAGGTTGGCTGCCCATCACCCTGGGGATCTACCTGTCTCTGCAGCCTCAGCACCGTGCCACAAATACATACTGCTACACCCGGCCCTCATTTAAAACGTGGGTTCTGGGACTTGATCTCAGATCCCCGTGCTTGTATAGTAGGTACTTTACCAACAGCAGTGTCACCCCAGCCTTTGCTTTCTTTTCTTAGACTTTATCTTCCACTTTGCTCTTTGTATCTTCCCTGCATGTGCACTGCAAGACGCAGCTGCACTTACTAAACATGTGTTGTCATCTCAGTATGTCAGGGGCGACGTGATGGGGCTTTGTGCTGACAGGGGCACTTGTGATTTGCTACAGCTGCATGTCCTAAGAATCTTTGCTGATGATAACGTAAAGGTCTAACAGACTGAGAAGTTCATGGGCTGGAACTATAGCTCAGGCTTGGCCTAAAGTGACTGGTAATAAAAGGTAATCTCAGTCTGGATTCGCAGGCAGAAGTTCAAGTCAGGCACGTAGCGAGTTTGAAGCTATCCTGGACTGAATGAGATGCTGCCTCGACGCCCAGCACTGTTCTTGGACAGACTGGCAGGAGGAACTCGGTGGCCTGGTGGGCTTTCCGTGCTTCTGTGCTTCCTCTTGATTACGTCTCCATGACTGTATTTTCCTCCTGTTTCCTAGCCACTCCCTGAGAAGTTTGTGGTGAAGGGCGTCGTGGATCGTTTTTCAGAAGAGTTTGTGGAGACCAGAAGAAAAGCGTTGGACAAATTCCTAAAAAGGATTACAGATCACCCCGTGCTCTCCTTCAACCAACACGTCAATGTGTTCCTCACTGCCAAGGTACAGGCGGAACTGTGTGTGTCCTCGGGCTCCTCAAACACTGCCTTGCTCTCACGAGCCACTCCCAGAAGTGCCCTCTGAGCTGGGCATCATGAAGGCGCTCTACTTCCTCGGTGCCCATTGCGTTGGCACAGTTTCTTTTAGAGTCTGGCAGGATAATAGGCGGTGCCCCCTTTGCAGCAGCAATGAAAGTCTGTATTCTCACTTGTCAAACACAAGTGCTCATTGCACCCTTCTTGGCAGTGTTAGGAGGTTGGCAGGCTGACCAGCAGTAGCACAAATGAGAAAGAAGACCAAGTGTTTGGTAAGAGTGTTCTTCAGGCCTGGCAAGATGGTTCAGTGGGTCAAGTATTCACTACAAAAGCCTAAGGAGCTAAGTCCTCCTCAGGACCCATGTAAAGGTGAAAAGACAGTTCTACAAGGTTGACCTCTGACCTCCGCACATCTGCCACCTACACACCAAGGAGTGCACAAAAGTCCTTGTGCCCACAGAGTACTAGGGAACCAGGGACATTAACCACAAAGGGGTCTCTCCTCCAAAGAGAATCTACCTGTTCTTCAGCCAGAAGGCTGGGGTAGACATTGTTAAGCATCCGGTGACGTTTTTTTCTGTCTGTAGCAGTAGACCTCAATCACATTTTGCTGTAGAGGCAGACCTCACCCAAATCAACCAAAAATGTTCATCCCAGACTCTTTCCCCACAAGACTGTTAATCTTCAGTTCCCAGGTAGTAGAACCCATTCTTAGGGGAGATGTCACGCGTACTTTCTGGTCTCTGCTGTGTTGGCCCAAGACCACAGCAGATTCTAAGCTTCTAACTGCAGAACCTACCCTCGTGGCACTCGGACTTTGAAAAACAGTGTCTGTGTGGTCATGCCTTAAGCTTTATTGTGCACCTGGTGTTGGGATGACTTTCCTGGAAACTTTTTCCCAAGCTGACTGTGTTTTAAATGTGCCAACAATGAATGACCTGGCTTCAGGCTCCCCAAGTTTGATCCAGGTTGATGACGTCAGCCTGAGCTGAGGTTTTATTCTCACTTCTTCATGGTCACTTCCCTGCCTGAGCACCTGCAGAGTGGCACTCAAGAACCTTGGAAGTAACCAGCCTCATTTTTTAGACAAGGAAACTGAAGTTCAGAGAGATTAAAGGTATTCTGTCGACATCACTGGGACTTGAAGTTGGGTCCCGTGGCTCTTAAGGCCTCAGTTTCCAGCTGTATCACAAGGCCTGGCCATTGCTTGTCAACAACTCTGGTCCTCTTAGGTGTGTTTTCCAGGCATTTGCCAGAAAACCAGTTGGCTTCCAGTGTGTTGCTAGAGACTGTTCAAGCTCAAGTGACGTGTTCACTGCTTTGTGCTTCCCTTGCTGTTAGCAGGACTGGCCTGAATCTAAGGCAGTTCGCTCATACTGTGCAGAAATGGGGTCACATGTTGTCTTAGTCAGGGTTTCTATTCCTGCACAAACATCATGACCAAGAAGCAAGTTGGGGAGGAAAGGGTTTATTGAGCTTACACTTCCACGTTGCAGTTCATCACTAAAGGAAGTCAGGACTGGAACTCAAGCAGGTCAGGAAGCAGGAGCTGATGCAGAGGCCATGGAGGGATGTTTCTTACTGGCTTGCTTCCCCTGGCTTGCTCAGCCTGCTCTCTTATAGAACCCAAGAATACAGCCCAGAGATGGTACCACCCACAAGGGGCCCTCCCCCCTGATCACTAATTGAGAAAATGCCTCACAGTTGGATCTCATGGAGGCACATCCCCAACTGAAACTCCTTTCTCTGTGATAACTCCAGCCTGTGTCAAGTTGACACACAAAACCAGCCAGTACACATGTTCAGACGCTCAGGCAACTTAGCTTCTGAGCCAACCTATTCAGTTCCAGATCCGTGCATTCAAGCCATATATAAAATGTTCTAATGACGAAAGTATTGAAGTCTAGGTTTTGGCTTTTCGTTTTGTTTTTTTTTTGGGGGGTGGGGTGGGGAGGGCTGTTAAAATGACAAGGAAACAGAGATGTGTACAGATAGCAGCTGCTGACATTTAAGGCTCCCAGAAGATTCTGTTCTCTGCCCATGGAAACTACCTGGCAAAGCCAAAAAGCTTTTGTTTTTAGCTTCAGTTGGTGGCTGCCTGTGCACTAGCCCCCCTCCAGATTGAACCTGTTTAAATGTTAGCATTTCTCAGTGTACTGATGCTTGGGTGTGGTTCTTCCAGTTTCTCATCTTCCCAAAGTGCAAGTTGGCTCTGAGGTTGCAGGTCCTTTGTTCCAAAGCCCCAGGCCATCCTCATTACTGAAGGAAGTAGGAGCAGGCCGAGGCTTGGATTCCTTCCTGGTCATTAGGGATCTGCATGAAGAGTGAGTGGGAGATTGTGTGTGCCTTGGAGAGAGATGAGTTGAGATTTCTGGGCTAAACAGTATGACAAAGATTTTATTTAATGATGTATATAATAAGGTCCTTCAGTGTCTCCAACAAAATCTAGTTTCTTGCAAGGGAATGCAAGAGAGCAGCCCTTAAATCAACGAGTTCTACCTGGGCTTGGGGTAGTGAACATGTTTAATTCCAGCACTTGGGAGGTGGAGGCAGAAGCATTAGGAATTCGTCCTCAGCTGTAGAGTGAATCAAAGGCCAGCCTGAGCTCCATGAGCCCGTCTGAAAAAACATCTTTCTGTTCTTAGAAAGTGGAAACCCCATGCTCATGAGACAATAGCTCTGTTTCTCCCCACTAACACTCCTGTGTTCTCCTTTAACATACTGTTGTATGAACTTCCCTGGGGGCAGATAGCAACAAACAACTACTGTTTCCCAAGACAGGAGACCTGTGATGGACCAACATAATGATTCCTCCAGAGCTGAGCCAGTGAGTGTGTTGGGTTTTATCTCCAGCCCCCAGGAAGGGGGTCCTTACAGGAGCGTGTGTGACCGAAACAACCTCATAACAGTCTCACCCCAGTGTAGGCCATGACTTCCCTGTAGTTGTGCAGATGAATACCCCCTCCTGTCAGCTTCTATGCTATATGTAAGTTCACTCCAACTACAAAGGAAAGTTACAGACAGCTGTCAGTGAGGTTGAGGCAGGAATGTCTAGAGTCTCAGGTAAGGGTCTGATGATCTTCCTCCTATATGCAGCGGCAGGCCTGATCTAGACAAGGGTCCCTTGGGTAGTCACAGCTGCTAGATTCAGGCACTAAGCTGGGAAGAGAAGTATTTCATAGCATGCAGTGAGTCCAAGATCTTAGATGAAGCACTTATATGGAGCACTTTTAGACAGCCCCCTTGGTGATAGCATGCCATCATCCCAAACTAGACATCCCAAGAAGAAGCCAGTAGTGCTGGGAAAGTGTAAGAAAGCTCAGTGGGAACTCATGGGAAGTAATGGGAGCAGGAAGCTTGTTCCCCTACAGGAAATGCTGTATGCGCATTTGGTTGTTGCTGTTTTGAGATAGGGACTGTGGTGGTTGGAATAAGAGAATGCCCCCACCCCCGTAGTTCATAGATTATAATGCTAAGTCATCAGGAAGTGGCACTGTTTGAAAAGGACTGGGAGGTATGGCCTTGTTGGAGGAAGTGTTTTGAGATTTCAAAAGCCCACACCAGACCCAGTGTCTGTCAGTCTGTTTGTCCCTCATTCCCCACCTGTGGATCACCATCAGGGTTGGTCTGTCTATCTGTCTGTCTGTCTGTCTGCCTGCCTGTCTTTCCAGTGGATTAGGATATAGCTCTCAGCTGTTTCTTCAGCACCATGCATGTCACTGAGCTCCCTGCTATGACAACACTAGTCTACACCTCAGAAACTACAAGCAAGCCCCAGTTGAATGTCATCTTTTATGAGCTGCTTTGGTCCTGGAGTCTCTTCACAGCAGCAGAGCAGAGGTGCTGGCAGTCCTCACTCTGTGGCCTGTGCTAACTCGAGTGCCTGATCCTTATTTGACAGAATTAGTGACTCTGAGACATATTTCATGAATAATACCTAAGCCAAAGCTTTGCCGGTCCCTGACCAGCTCTTAGCCTTATTACTTATTTATTCTATCGTAAGCTGGGCCATGTGACTGGCTACCTGGTCCCCAGTTTCATATGACTGTCTTCTGTGTGGGGGGCAAATCTTTTCACAGCTGACTCTATTCCCAGAAATCCTCTCTGTACCTGAACTTCCGCCTCTCTGTTTCCTGCCTAAGTTAGTAGGCTGTAGGCTTTTTTATTGATCAGTGGATACTTCCACACATTGAACAAAGGATTCCCTCAACACCTCAGGGCCAGGACCAAAGGCATGAGCTACCGTGCTGTCTCCTTTATCTTTTAAAATTCAGATACAAGAAGTTTAAAGGCCCAACCTTGCATTTAAAGACAGGGAAATATTTGACTGGAGCAGTGTCTTCATCTTCCTAATGCTGGGACCCTTTAATCAGTTTCTTATGTTGTAGAGACCCCCCCCCCAATCAAAAACTACTTTCTCTGCTACTTTATAACTATAATTTTGCTGCTGTTATGACTCATTATGTAAATATCTGATATGAAGGGCCCCTGTCAAAAGATTATTTGATGCACCTGCCAAGGGTCACCACCCACGGATTGAGAGCCACTGGACTAGAGGGTCTGGGGCCCAGCCTAGAAAGCAGGACACATCATAGCCCACTGTGGGAACGCTTCCTGTGAAGGCCAAACCAACACCTGCCCACCCTTACAGGGCAAACCAAAGTATAAGTCTATGTCCAAACTGAAGAGCCGTGCCACAAGAAAAGTGTTGTCAGGGAATCTGGGCAGTCTACTGTAGAATGTTCTCCTTCAAGCATGCCAGCCACCGTCTTGTCACAGTAGCTGTGACTTTTTTAAGAGCGGGACCTGGGGACTGCTGATACTCCATTGTAGGGGGATGGGCATGTGTGCTGGAGGGGGCTGTGTGAGCCTCAGTTCATCTCAGCCAGTCCGCCTTTGCTTCACAGATAGCTGTATATAATTCTTCCTAATTGCACGTCGCCTCGTGGCCTTGGGAGATGCTAGTGTGTCTAGACTCTAGACATTTAGCTGAGGAGAGAGATCTAGCTTTGCAGCTTTGGGAAAGGTGTCATCCATGCTGGGGCGAGACTTTTCTTGTGGCATAGCTCTTCAGTTTGGACATAGACTTATACTTTGGTTTGCCCTGTAAGGGTGGGCAGGTGTTGGTTTGGCCTTCACAGGAAGCATTCCCACAGTGGGCTATGATGTGTCCTGCTTTCTAGTTCTCCATTTCCAATGAGACGCTGCTTCCGGAAGCTGGTTCCCTTAGCCCTGGCCGTGTGACTGAGAAGGTTACCTTGTTGTCTGCAGGACCTGAATGCCTACAAGAAGCAGGGGATAGCATTGCTGACCAGAGTGGGCGAGTCAGTCAAGCATGTCACCGGAGGCTACAAGCTGAGGAGTCGGCCTCTGGAGTTTGCAGCCATCGGAGACTACTTAGACACTTTTGCACTCAAACTGGGAACCATCGATCGGATAGCCCAGCGGATCATCAAAGAAGAAATAGGTGAGCCCTTTGTTGAGATTGATAGTGCCCAGAGCGGTGGGAATGGTGTTCGTTCCACTGTGCAGAAACAACCTGCAGATATACCACAGTGACAGAACCGGGCCTTATTTGTCTTAAAAAACCAGATACAGAGAAGGAGGGAGGGGCTGGTGGGGCCTGGAATGTGTTTTGCACTCAGTCCTTGTCATTTTGCACTCAGTCATTTGTCTAGCACTCATCGTGGCGTTTGCTGTTCCCATGCCCTCATCCACAGGGCCAGTGATTACAGAAATAAACTAGCTGAGAGAGGCTGGAAAGAGTGGCACCCCAGCTTGCCAAGGTTGTGACCTTGAATTTAGTGTCTGCTCCTCCCTGCCCCGCATCACTTCACATCTTCTCCTCTGAGCTGGGGAGTTGCTCACACCTGAGTCTGTCCTTGTCACCATTGCCTGTCCGTCCACCCTCCTCCTGTCATGGTCACCTGCTTAACCTTGTCCCCTTACAGGTGCAGGCAGACACACCTGAACAGTGTTGTAACCATGCTGAGGTGGGGCCCATCACACAGGCCTGCTCAGTCAAACAATGGCGGCCATGTTCTGTCAAATGACAGGAACCCTGAGGCAAACGGAGGGCTGGATTTCCTCTTGTAGGGGTGAAGAAATCATTTTTTTTCCCTTATTCCCTGAAACCACTGATAGGACCATTGAGTGAGGGAGCGAGTCACCTCTGTGAGACCACATCTCTTTCAGCAGCACGTTCCCATAATCCCATTGTTTTTCCATTGTGACTGATTTGTTTCCTTTAAAAAAAAAAAGCCCCCACCCTCAAGTACCAGAGATATGACTGAGGTTCAGAACACTTGTCGCTCTTGAAGAGGACCTGAATTCAGTTCCTAGCACCTACACTGTGGCTCACAACCATCTATGACTCAAACTCCAGGGGCTCCCCCACTGCTTTGCAAAATATTTCATTTGCAGTATCATGAATGGGGGTAATTATTTTTGAAGAACTTTGCTGGATTTGGTTCTTAACCATTTTCCCCCATAAGGTATTTTGGTTCCTATTAACAAAAATCCTAGATTTGTATGTTAGTAATAACTTACATTAGCTTTTAGATATTAAAAAAAAGTTAGGAATATATTACACATAAAGGGGAGTGTGTCCAGGGGCTGTGGACTCCTAAGTCAGTCACACCAGTGTGTGCCCCCCAACCCCGGCCGGCCGGATTCCAGTTGCCTTCTCTTCCTATAGAGTACCTCGTAGAGCTGAGGGAATATGGACCTGTGTATTCCACGTGGAGTGCCTTGGAAGGTGAGCTGGCGGAGCCCCTGGAGGGCGTGTCAGCCTGCATTGGGAACTGCTCCACGGCCTTGGAAGAGCTGACGGATGACATAACAGAAGAGCTTCTGCCTGTGCTCAGGGAATACATTCTGTACTCTGACTCCATGAAGGTGAGCACGCTCGCCAAATGCCTGTGGACTGTTGCCTGTGTGTGTGTGTGTGTGTGTGTGGTAGACATCCCTTTGTAGCTGAGAAGACTAATACCAAGGTCATATAACTAGGACATATGGTGAACAGAGGGTGTGAATTAAGCAGAAGAACAGGGTGGAAAAAATTTTCTCAGTGTTCTTGTGCTGCAAAAATAAAACAGCTCCCAAACAGGAGTGGATGCTATGGAGGAGGATGGCTAGATAACTTTGAGAATTAACAACAGAATTTGTGGGGGCTGGAGCAATGGCTCAGTGGTTAAGAGCACTGGCTGCCCTTCCAGAGGACTTGGGTTCAGTCCCTAGCACCTATGTGGGGGCTGTGAATTGTTTGTAGATCCAGGCCCCAGAATCCTTTTCTAGCCTCCTCAGGCCCCAGGCACTTACATGCTGCAGACACAAGCAAGCGGGCAAAGCACCCATACGCCTAAAAACTTAGTTAAAAAGTATATGATTTGTTAAATAAAATTGGTAAAGTTGGAAAATGCAGTTTGAGAAAATCTTAAAAAGACCAAAACAAGTTGTTTGACAGTGAAATACAACTGCAAATGTGTGAAACTGTTTGGGTGGGGACATTTCAGGTTTGACCTCAAGGTTCCTGAGAATTCTTAACCGAGTGAGGGAACTGGACAAGGGAGGGAAATTGAGGAAGAGATAAGAACTTAAGGGGGAATGAGGGCATATATAAAAGGTGTCAGTGGCAGCCGTGAGAGCACACCGATCTGTGCACAGCATGTGGAGGGCCTGTTCTCACGCCCCAGCCCCACGGTGGCTCATGGTGACTGGCCGGGAACGCAGCTTCAGAGATCCCTGTGATGGCGGCACCGGGCAGAAAGGACCTGTCTTCCAACACTACGAAAGGCTCTGTGCTGAAAGCCCACTTGCAAGCAGCCCCCTTTCCGGTTGCCAAGGCCTGGAACTCTGATCCTCCCACTAACAAGCAGATACGTACTGTACTAACTACAGTGTACAGATGCTCTGGCGTGCACCCGCCTCGCCCCAAGGCCTAGTTGGCAATTATTGGAATAGAGGCTGAAAAACCAAAACTTCTGGCCCCAAACCTGCAGCTTATTGTCATCTGTTAACGTTGCTTTTTCTGTAGATATAGATAGGTAGATGCGAGGAATCCCTAATGTGTGGTTGGAGTGAGTATAGGGAGGCGCTGAACTATGAAATGAACCAAAACATTCTCGCTTTGCTTACAAGGCTAACAGTGCTTGCCTTTGTAAACAGAAAGTACCGTTTACAGTCCTTGGTGTCTGTGTGGATTTGACTCTTGGACACGCACACACCCTTCATCAGGATGCTGCCCGGTCTTGCTCAGGCAGAATCCAGTATGCACACAGTTTTAGGGTTTTTCTTTTCTAGCATGTGGTGAGTATGCTAATACTCAATATACATTTGTAGTTAGAGAAGGATTTTAAATTACTGTTAAAGATTTATCTGGTATCTAATTTAAAGCATGGACTGCAGTGTGAGGCATAGCGTTGCCAGAGCAACTGAAGACACAGCAAGGAAGTGGTAGGTTGTTCCTCTTCTTCACCATGTGTGAAACATTGTCCTGAGTTTCTTAATCATTGATCCCCAAAATACTGCAGTCAGGTTAGTGGGTCAGGAAGGAGGACTGCCCTCAGTGTGGTGGGGGAAGGGCATGGTAAAGAGAAAGTGTTGATTGGCAGCCTCTGATCCTGGAGCTCTGGAGCCAGTGCCAGTTGAGGTAAGCCAGCTAATAAAGGAGGAGATTGCGCAGGGATGCACAGCGTGACTCCACAGCAGAGCCAGCGCTGACCTAAGGTTGTTGAGGTCCAAGGTGCTTGGATAAGATTTGCAGACAGTGATGCATGTCTTCCGTGGTTCCTTTGCGGATTCATGCTGCCTAAGAATCTGTCTCCACATTTTACTTCTCTAAGAGAGTCCTTTTCAGAAAAGCTTTCTGATCTTATATTTTGAGACAAGATCTCTGGGTATAGCCCTGGCTGGCCAGGAACTCTCTGTACAGACCAGGCTGGCCCTGAATTCTCAGAGATCCTCCTGCTTCTGCCTTCTATGTGTGGGATTAAAGGTGTGCACTACCATGCCTGGCAAACATTCTGGGTGTTTTATATTTGTGTGAGAGGCTTTGGAGTTTGCTAGGAAAAGGGAAACTGAGAGAGAGTTTCCTGGAGTCCTGGATGCAATCCTTTCCTGCGAGTGCTGGGAGGGTTGCAGGGTTAAGCAGGTCCCACTGGCTTTGCTCTTATGTGGTTATTGATGAACCAGAGTGAGTCTTTGAGGAAGCCTCTTTCCCTTCCCACAGTGTGTGAGCTCAGCAGAGGAAGGCATGGGCTTGAGCTTGGGAGATGTAGCGTGATCTCTGCTGTATACCCACAACTGTGGTGTTTTCTTGGAAAAAATCCAGTGTTGATGTTAGAAGCCAAACCGCAGAATGTGCCTGTGATTCCTCCAGGTCGCTCTGTCATCGTAGGCAGAGGGCTGTTTGCCACAAACCTGTCACTATTGACAATTCTAAGTCTCCTATTGGTACTGTTGGTTCATTGAAAATGTTTTGGATGACAGGTATTATGTTTGTATTGTTTGATGATTCTTTGTAGAAAATTTCCAACATGTCCAGAGAGGATGGGGGTGAGGGTAGCAGAAACAGGATTACTGGGGTTTGCAGAGGGAGAGACAGAATTTAAAAAACCAGCTTCTTAAATTATGGTCACATTTAGTAGTGCTCAAATTGTCTCACCCAATTTTTATAGTCCTTTCCCCTAAATCCATCAGAATCCAAATATTTATTGATATGTTTCTTAAATATTTTATAATTTCCTCCCATTTTAAAAAATTGTTTTCCTCAACATTTGCTGGTAAAAGTGAGCCCTCACCGAGTCATCCGCTTCTCCTCGTCTTCACAGAACACTAGTGAGGTCCAGCTCTGTTAGGACCAGGTAGAGTCCTGCCGAAGTGCTCCACTTCTGGACATGCTAGCCAAGATGAGCTCATTCTGTCTCCAGTTAAATTCACCCCGTCCCCAAAGCCCCAGTCTCTCCCACATTTGGTGACACTTCATGTTGCCTCCAATGCTGTTCCTTGTTAGTTGTCTGCCCCTCCCTCTCTGGCATGGAAGCTCTACCGAGACAAAGCCTTTTTGTGTTCTCTGCCCCTAGATTGCTGAGTTAGGATCCCTGAAAGACAGAAGGGGAGGGAAGCTAGTAACACAGAGGCTCGGGTGGCAGAGAGGGGGGCTCTGAAGATGGAGCCTCTTGGCTTTCACCCCATTATGTAGGGTCAACCCTTTCTAACTGTCATAAGCTGGTTTGACCAGTTGTATCTACAGAGATTGTGTTATTGGCACCGGGAGCCATCTTTAACATGCCAGCAGTGTGTAGAGGGGTCCCTAGAGAAGATGCCCAGCCTTCAGCATGGCTGGGTTATCACCAGACTGTGAAACTTTAGTCAGAAGATGGTGGAAACTGAGTTGCTGCTGTCCTGCCATCTAGCAGCGTGGCCTCACACAAGTCCCGTAGTGTCACCATGCCAAGTGTCCTCATTTAGACAGTAGGCTCTGTGTCCTTCATCTCCAGTGATTCTGGGATGTAAGCTCAGGCCCACCCACCAGCCTGTGCTTGAAGACAGCATCTCGCTTGCTCTAGGTGAGCTGGGGTGGCAAGGCTCAGATAGAAGAACTACCCAGGCCAAGTGGAGATGGAGGCATGCCGTCATCTGAGGTCCTCCTGCCCTCCTTGCGGAGGGGCATGAGTAGGTGGACTATGGGAACCATCCCGGGCAAAGCATCTACTCTCACATCCCCCTCAGGAGTCTTGGTCCTCGGCCAAGTGACACAGTAAGAGACGGAGAGAAAACCACATGCTGGACTGACAGTCCCAAGGCATGGTCTCAAGAACGCTGGTTCTGAGATTCCTGTCACACCAACAGGGTACATGGTTTTAAATGCTAGACTGAAAATGGTGCGTTCTCCAGTAAGATGTGCAGCATTCTGTGAAGGGGCAAGCGCACGCACACACACACACACACACACACACACACACACACACACACACCATCATGTGTATATTTCTCTCTGATGGAGAGGATGTTGTCAGTATTCCTGGTACCAGAGCAGTAGATTTAGATTATAGCTTATGCTTTGTGAAATCAGAAGTGATCCATGATTTCTGTTACTTTCCTTTGTTTTGCTTTATAGATTTACCCTGTCTAATGTGGTAGTCACTGGCCATAAAAAGACTTAATTTAACTTTAAATTTAAAGAAATAAATAAAAATTCAGGGCTAGAGAGATGGCTCAGTGGTTAGGAAGAGTTTCTGCTCTTGCAAAGGACACAAATTATGTTTCTGGAACCAAGGTCAGGTGGCTTACAGCTGTCTATGAGTCAGGGTCCAGCAGGATTAACACTCTGGCCTTGGTGGGAACCTGTGCATGCATGTGCGCGAGACAAACACACACGTACACACGCGCGCACACATGCACACACCCATTTCTTCAGTCACACGAACCACATGTCAGGTACTCGGTAGGCAGATGTAGCTAGTGACAGCTGTGTTAGAGCATGCTTCTGTCACCACAGAAAGCTCCATTGGTGACATTCATGAGTGTGTGGAGCACTTAGGAGAAAGTGAATGGGAGGTGAATGATTTCAGGTTCTAGTCTTCAGGAGAAGACTGCGT
This sequence comes from Apodemus sylvaticus, assembly GCF_947179515.1. Lineage (NCBI taxonomy): Eukaryota > Metazoa > Chordata > Mammalia > Rodentia > Muridae > Apodemus > Apodemus sylvaticus. The sequence goes on from NC_067474.1 coordinate 73,632,177, forward strand.
TGTCATCCTAGTGTTGATTTCCTTTAGAAGATGGGCCTAGAGTGCCCTCAGGTGTTCAGTCACCCAGCACTCTTGAGCACATCAGCAGGGACACCAAGTGCCTAACACTTAGTCCAGGAATAGGCCTCTCCATGCTGTGCTGGGAGGTCCCTGTGTGGACTTTATGGTTAGAAACTGTCTTGGTAACCTGTGGCTTCAGAGGCGGTGGGTAGAAAGGCTCTCACTGTTCCTGGCTGGCCATTTTTAAATGTACCAGAAGATTGAGGGGAGATCCAAGCTGTGCTTTTTCTACTGCAAGCTCTGTGTCTGGCACTCAGGGTGTGCACAGCAGTGCTGAGACTGAGGGAAGGGGAGGGAACCTGGCGCGCAGGCTCAGAGGGATGACCCCTCTCTGGTGCTACCTGCTAGCATGAACTGAAGAGTGAACTGTCCTATGCCTTTCACCCGAGCTCACTCCTGCCTTGCCTCATGTCTGTCCCTCCCAGGCTGGATGTCATTGGGCCCATTTGCTGCTACTCCTTGCAAGTGTGCTGTGTGAATCAAGGGACGCAGACCCATCCATCACTCAGAGCTCTTGCACACGCATCCTCTCATATTTCAGGATCTCTCTCAGGCTGAACCCTGGCATCGGGACTTGAGTCTCTGCATCCTTTACCTGACCCAGAATAGATAGAGAACAAACAAGTGACTAATGTAGCAACAGGCAGATCGGTCTACCAGGGATCAGCCAACAGATCAGAGTCAACCACTCTCCTATGATCATTCTATACCACAGTGAGGGTAGCTCATTAGTGTATTCATGAAAATTGCTGAGAGGAGATTTAACTGCTTTTACCACAAAAAAATAAGTATGAGGTAATGTCTCTTAATTAGTTCAATTTAGCCATATGCATGTATTTTGGAACACTTTATGCAGAATAGATATGTATGATTTTTGTCAATTATATAAATTAATAATAATAATAATAATAATAATAATAAAGAACTGTTGTTGCTAAGATTTTTCCACTGAGCCCAGAGACAGCCCCGAATTTTAAGCACAAAGCTGAGCCTCTTCCCAAGGTCACTGTATGTGGTTAAGCTGGGTCCCCTGGCAATGTGGCATTGGTGCCAATCTCCCTGACCTGCTCTTCCCAAAATGTGTTGCTGTCAGCATCTGGTGGGGTTGTCCCCGGAAAGCCCACCCTCCAGGGTTGGTTCTCCTTCTCTCCTGCCCTTATTTAGAGCTGTGTAGCTTCTGGACCATTATCCCTTCCTGGGAGCACATGGCTGTGCTCAGGGCACTGAGATCTGGCGAGGGCTTGGAGATGGAGGCCCTTCGCAGACTTCCCATGCGTCTCTCTACTTTTCACAGGGTGTGTTGAAGAAGAGGGACCAAGTTCAAGCAGAGTACGAAGCCAAACTGGAAGCCGTGGCTCTGAGGAAGGAAGAGCGTCCCAAGGTCAGGACAACCCCAGCCAAGGGTGGGCCACCGCTGCAGGCTCCCTGCTGCTGCGGACTCGCCTCCCTAGACTGAGGACTAGGATCTGCCTCTACCCATCTGCTGTTCTGTTTCTTATTTGTTTGTGATTGGAAGTTGTATTCACATAAGGGATGGGAGTAGGGAATGCTATTAAAAAGACCAGTAAGGACCGACCAGTGTTCAGGCAAATAGTTTGACATCAGAACAACTCATCTGTCCTCTCCTCCTGGAACAGACTTGGGGAAACCCAGACCAGACCTCAGAGATAACACTCCTTCACTTTGTTTATGCTTTTTATTTTTTTTTAATGAGTTGCCTCACATGATACTGTGCTAATCATCTGGGACTCAGAGGGGGCGGAGAAGTGAGTCACAGAAGTGAGTCTGGGATTGCCTGGCCTTTCTGGGTGCAGATGTGTCTGTATCCAGTATCCTGTCATAGCAGGTAGATGCATGTCTGCTGTGTTGGACCCACACTAGAATTTGAAAGCTGCCTGCATCTTAGATGAATCTCTGGTCTTGCTTCGAGAAGGAAACAGGTAGAGATTTATATGTTAGTGCATGCAAATGCCCTACATGTTCTGCCCACAAAAAGAACTCAAGACTGTATATTTGTAATGTATTTCAAGTGGATTTAGGATAGCACCTAAATAGGAGCCTGTGTGGGGACTGGAGATTCTCCTCCACTCAGACATTTTTTTGCCATCTGAGGCCTTAACATGTGGCCCAGCCCCCAATCTTTTGTCCCTTGGGATAGACAGCACTCACCCATTATCCTTGGATACTGCCATCCTAATGTCAGTCAGACATAGGAACATGACTACCTGAGTCGCAGAAACGAGAGCATTGAAGCAAGGATGAAATTCAGGTATTCCTCATCAGTTAATCATCACAAAACCCCACAGACAAGAAGCAGTCTCAGTGCCAGCTGCCTGCAAGCCTGAGTGTCCCGCCGTCAGCAACCCTGGCGTTCATAAATTGGGCAGCTTCCCAAGGGAAGGTTCCCAGGCCTTCGGCCCTGTCCACGCCATGCTGGCATTGCTCTGGTTGGTAGACACTGACTCAAAATAGTTACACCTGTAGCTTGGGGACATTTGGGCTCAATGATCTAGGGACTTCAAACTTTCAAGGTTCAAGCAACGTTTGCTTCTGGCAAGTGTTGGCCTAACTTTGAGCTTGGAGCACTTGAGAAAAGACAGAAAATCTGGCTTAGGAGAACTACCACAAGCAGGAGACCCTCACTAGCCATGTGGGATGAATGCAGCTTACCACAGCGAAGTGAAGGTCAGGAAACCCAGGGGACACACCTCCCTTCTGAGAAAGTCTTTCTAAACCTTAAGAAAAACTTGAAGCCACTTGCTATACTATGTTTCAAAATTTTAATACCTTTCAGTGATTTTCCTTCTGTTCACAACCTTGTGGTTAGCTGCCACCCAGTGTGCAGCATGGTGCCCTGTCTATGTATGACGTGGAGTTCAGAGGAGGGACCTGGCTGGTAATCTCCTTATTACAGTTCACTCAGATAAATGAGGAAAGGCCTTATCCGACATCATAAGTATTGGACTAGTTCATGTGACCAGAACAGGAACCCCTTGTCCTCTAGTTCTGACACACCACAGCACTGTGCCCAGGACTGCTGTGTGCATGTTAAGTCTCTCCCTATTTGTCAGCATGGCTGAGTAAATCCTAAAAGGACTCTACACCGCCTTACTCCAACACAAAGGGGTGGTTCCCCCATGTGTCTCTGCCCTTCCTGGATGGGTCAGACGATTCCTGGGACAGACAGAGCCTTTTACAGCCCTTCCAGGGCCTGCTTTCCAGGGAGCACTTTGGCATTTAGAACAGTGCTGTGGAGGAGCTCACGGAAGGAGAACCCAGCCACACTTCAGAGCCAAGGATGTGTTTTCCTCCCAGGTGCCAGCAGATGTGGAGAAGTGCCAGGACAGGATGGAGTGCTTCAATGCGGACCTGAAGGCTGATATGGAGAGGTGGCAGAGCAACAAGCGGCACGACTTCCGGCAGCTGCTCGTGGGCCTGGCTGACAAGAATATCCAGTATTATGAGAAGGTGAGCAGTAGGCCCAGCCCCTGTGCTTCCTAGTGGGCACTGTCTTAGTTAGGGACTTACTGCTGTGAGCAGACACCAGGACCAAGGCGACTCTCAAAAGGGGCTGGCTTACAGGTTCAGAGGTTCAGTTCATTGTCATCAAGGCAGGAGCAGGGCAGCAGTCAGATATGGTACAGGAGGAGCTGTGAGTTCTATATCTTCATCTGAAGGCTGGCTGCTAGGAGAAAACTGGCTTCCAGGCAGCTAGGAGGAGGGTCTTAAAGCCCACCCCCAAAATGACACACTTCCTCCACCAAGGCCACACCTCCTAATAGTGCCACTCCCTGGGCCAAGCATATTCAAACCACCACAGGTGTCTTCCAGATCCACCTTGTCCCATCCCTCACCTGCCTTGTGAGCTACCCCAGTGCCCTGGCTGACTGCTGAGTTTCAAAGCTGAGACCCTGCCCCCCAAGGCCTCCTCTTGCTGGAGGAAGTAAGTGGCGCTGATTTGGGACGCTGGCTGTTTCCCAGACCCAGTGACACCAACATGTGGGTGCCCCCAGTTAATGGAGGCTTTGGGGTTACTTCATGTTACCTTGTGGTTTTACATAAAGGTGTCTTCATTTTCACTATGCTATGGACCCCTCTAGCATCTGTTGAAGCTGACAGACATGGTGCACATCAGAAGAAGGAATTAGGTCCCATTACAGATGGCTGTGAGTCAGCGTGCGAGGAACTGAATTCAGGCCTCTAGAAGCATTCAGATGCTTTTAACTGCCGACTCATCTCTCCAGACCACAGTAATATTTGTTTTTAATGTCAAAATTTAAAACACTCTTTTTAAATAAAGGTATATGGAATTACATAGGAAAGCAATGCTATTTAAAGAGACTTTATTTATATATCCTTTTGATTTGTGGACCTCAGAGTTAGCATTCCTATTAACACACACACACACACACACACACACACACACACACACACGAGGAGAGGATAAAAGAGCTATCTCCTACAAATCAAGGTTCACTCCTTATGTATCTAATTTGAAGTAATTTCTGGCAATAAGTCCTGATGTCCTTTTGTAGCCCAAACCTACAGTTAAACAATGGCCCAGTCTTAGTTGAAATAGCTTGGCCTTGAAATTCAGCTATTGACAACAGAGCAGACACACTCACCCTGCAGGATGATGCTAGAGATAGGCCTGCCTCCTAGATTGCGGCCTTAGGACTGTTGCGATAAATCTCCAATCCCAATAAGCCTGTGCAAATTTATAATATTTATAAACTGCATGTCTAGATTGGGCCACTACACTGCTCTGTTCCCCACCTCCTCCCAGGTGTTTATAGCAGGAGACTGCTCACCCACAGCCCCCCACCCCAGCAACCCTCCCCTCTCTGTTATTCCTAATAAACTCACTGAGGTTCCACATTGCTGGCAGTAGGGGCCCTCAGTCACAGTGAAGATCCCAGCTTTACTGCGTGCGTGCGTGCGTGTGTGTGTGTGTGTGTGTGTGTGTGTGTGTGTGTGTGTGTGTGTGTATCTGTATCTCTCTATCTGTCTGTCTGTGTCTGTCCTTTCTCCCTTCACCTCTAGTCAGGATTGCAGGACTCAGGACTCAAGGGTCATGGCAGGTAGTGTGACAAATCATTTTATGATTGAAACCATTATTCATAGAAGTTTAGAAATTCCTCCCAAGCTGACCAGCCTTGGAGTACCAAACTCTAAGGATTTAACTGATGGAGCCATCAGTCTGGACTGTCCCCACACAACCAGATTAGGAGACAGGGGCCACACACTTTTGGGGACAGTCCTATGTCCCCAAAGGTAGGAAGCTGTCCCCGTGTAAAGTCAAGGCCTCCTCCTGCTGGCTGTGTGTTAGGTGAGGGACCTGCCCACCCTCTCTTTCTTCATTGTAAGTGCTAATCATTTCTTGCAGGATAATTGTAAAGGCAAAGTAAAATGCACATGCAAGTTAACAGCATGTGGCAGACACTCAAACTTTACCTGAGTGTTCGTATTTCAGAGTCTAAAACCAACAAGGTCCAGTGTCTCCACCATGCCTGGTGTGGATGAACGCCCCATCTCTAAACTCTTGGAGTGCAAACTAAGGGCTCGCATCTGTTTCTTCCCATTGTACCGGAGTGAGGGGCTGTCCGAGGCCTGGCCTTGGCGTCTACATGTGTGTCTGCACTTTTCTTAAGCAAGGAGTTGAATACCCAGCTGATAGATAGCAGGCTTTGCATAAGCCTGTAGGCATCCCAAGGCCATCCGAGAAGCATTAGTGCAGGATTGCCAGAGGTCAGGATGAAATAAGGGGGTGAAAGGGACGGCACAAGTAAGAAAACTGTACCAGGGGCCGGTGGAGGTCAGGAGAGACCGACCTGGGGAATCTCAGAATAGCCTTAGACTCAAAGCTCTGATGAACACATGCTCTGGGCAGAGAGAACAACACAGCCAAGTCCCCGAGTAGGAGGGAGCTTGGCACATGTGGTGACTGAACAGAATGATTAGCATGTCCCTCTTGGGACAGGAAGAAAGGCCCTTGCGGCTCTGAGGGGTGGCCTTAAGTTTAGAATGCTATGGGCCTCCCCCCTTCCAGCCCACTGCTGGAAGCCAGCTCCCGGAGGCCGACTGGCCTTCCTCCTTTAGGGCAGGCTCTGAGTCTGGCTTCTTCACCGGCCTCCCAGTGGCCCAGGAAGGTACAAGGGCGAGGTCTCAGCACTCCTCCTTCCGCTTGACTTCATGCTGCCCTCCACCCACCCTGCAGACCTCCCCAGGTGACTCAGGTGGATTTCTTCACCCCAGTCTCTATGCAGCAGGCTTGCCCTTCCCTTTTGCATAAGGCTTTTCAGAGGGAGGACAGTGTCTGTTGGGTCAGCCACTCTCAGGCAGTGCCCCAGTCTTGTAAGTTCTTGTCCTCTCAGAAGGATCTGGAATGAAAGGCGCATCAGTGGTGCATTCATGTTCCAACTGTGAACCATGGAATAATGAATATAAACTACAACACAGGATGTGGGCCTAATAAAACCTGATTGTTGAGCCAGTTTGTGGGTGGGTCAGTGGGTGGGCCAGTGGGTGGGCCAGTATGTAAAGGTGCTTGCTGCCAAGTCTGACAGCCTGGATTTGATCCCTGGAACCCACATGGTGGGAAGAGAGAGCTGACTCCTTAAAGTTGTCCTCTGACCTGCACACCATATTGTGGTACACATGCCCTCACCCTTCACATACACAGAAAGAGATGTAAAGATTGCTAGGCCCCTTCTCCCCACTCTTTGGGCCAACATAAAAGTGGCCCAAACAAGCAAACCAAACTTCAGGTGAACAAGAGCGTGTTTTCCACCCACCCTGACTCCCATGGTTCTATCTGTGTACAAGCCCCGCCCACACCTCCAACAATGCCTCTATCAGTTCTCAGAACTGGTGTCCTTATCATGAGTTTCCTGCCTGGTCTGGTTTTTGCTTGGTGAAGGTAAAGATTTTCTCAGAGTGGATGTTTCCACACATTAGTGTAGGCTTCACACTATCTTGAAAGCCGGCCTTGTAAGGGTGTGGCTCCAGACAAACACCCGTCTCCTCCTCTACTGACAATGGTATTGATAACAGGCGCCCCTGTTCAGAGGTGACTGGCAGGATGATGGACAGAGTAGCGTTTGGCAGCTGACCCTGTGTGCATTTTCTCGTTCCAGTGCCTCATGGCGTGGGAGTCGATAATTCCACTGCTGCAAGAGAAGCAAGAGGCCAAGTAACTTTGGTTTTGGAACAGAGACTCTTCTGCCTCCACAGGGCATGGTACCCTGAACCAGAATGTCCTTGCAGTGCCGGAGAGGTCGCCGTGGGAAAACAGCACAACAGCACCTCTGTGTGTGTGTGTGTGTGTGTGTGTGTGTTTGTGTGTGTGTGTGTGTACTTTCTCACACCCCACCCCACCCACCCCCGCCCCACAGTTGTTGTCAGTTAGTATTTATTCCTTGGAGTCTATGAGGCTGTAATCATCTCTCAGCAGAAGCATACCTCCGCATTCTGAAGGAACCTCTTAAATGGAACACTACGAAGACTTGAAAGTGAGGGGCAGGATAGCCCCCACATGACATGTGGCATCACTTTGGGGACAGAAGCCCAGTCCTGCATTTCAGGGACATGGAGAGGCATAAAGAAAGCAGCTGTGGTGTGCTGTGGAGACCCGCCCTGTGGCTCTGCTCTTTACCCGTCGGGGCGTTAACCTGACCCAGCATGGAAGGAGGTGTGGGTACCTTCTTGGAAAATCCTTAATTTACAGTGTCCTGGCCGTGGCTGTGGCCGTGGCCTGCTGCCTGCTCGCGATGAGTGTCATCTGTTACTTGTTTCTGGTTCACACGGGGCCACCTGAACCCGGGTCTGAGCATCGATGCTTGAGTGAGCGTCCTTGTCCTTGCGGGATGCCTCAGGATCTTGTTTCTGACACCAGAATGCAACAGATGAGAAGCTTTTTGCTGTGAACTGGAAAAAAAAAAAGGTGCATTTTTGCCTGTGAAGGTCTTTGTGTGTGTGTGTTGCTTGTTAACTGTCATCGTGGTTGGAATTAGACCTGTTTGGAAACAGCTGTCGTCAGTGACGCTGCTGTGTGCCACCCCAGCTCCAATGTCTGCTTTGTGCAAGTTGCCTTTACCTCACCAAAAATGTCTAGTTCCATCTTCCTGCCGTGCCCACCGACTGTCGGGGCAGCCTTGCAGCGAGGGCCGGTGTGCTGTGTATTATTGCCGCCACAATTTGTAAACTCAGTGTGGCTTCTACATGAGTCTTTTAACTCTCAAAATTTGTGATCAGGAACAAAAAAGCACCTGCAGGTCCCTCAGGACGAGAAGAGTGACGCCAGCTCTTTTGCTTCTGTGGAAATTTGCTATGTGGAGATCTCTATTTGCAGCCAAAATCTGGGGGCGGCCTCTGTGCTTAACACCTTCATTCAAAGCTTTTCAAATTGCCGTAAAGCCAGCAGTCAGAGAGGCTCTCGCTCCCATACCGTCGGCCTTGCTAAGAAGAAGCTGTACATTTGTGTTCTTCACCTGCGGTTCTTTGCTAAAAAGTCTGTAGATGTGAGTTGCAGGTAAATAATGGAAGGCACTTTGTTTCCAAGGCAAAGCAGTCAAGCACTGCTTCATATCCAAGTTAGGTTGCAGATCCAATCATCAGACAGCATGCTAAATCCTGTAATTCCCTCTAACATGGAGTCAGCTGTGTCTGGGACATCATGGGACAGCAGCACAAAACAATTTGTCTTCTCATATTTGACAAATTTGTGATAGAAATAATAGTTCCTGCATCTATCGGTACTTACCTAAACCCTATCTGTGCCATCCCAAAGTCCTTGATGTGAATTTTCTTTGGTACAAATAGAAATGGACCACTGAAGCAGACAGTGCGAGCAGCCTGTACACCCCAACTCCAGCGAGTCGGCATCTCATTCTACCTCCAGACCACCAGGCTGGTGTGGGGATGAACGCTCAGAGCCACCCCGAGCGTGCTGGTGGGTCAGGGTGTGTGTTTAGTCACCAGCTGGCCTCCATTGTGTGTATCAGCAGACACCAGACTCGCCCAGAGGTGATTCCATCCTTGAGAAACAGGAAGCTTTGCTTTGTGGGCTGTACGCTTGATACAGTGACGTATTGATGCGTACAGTAACGTAATGATTCATGGGAAGAACTATAGAAAAAATTATGAAGAAGCTAAAATTTGATGGCCAGCTGGCTGCCAAAACCCCAGGTCAGTCCTGTGTGCTGTTTAGTTACAAGAAGAAAGCCCCATAGAAACAGCCTCCCGCTGTCTGGGGAATGGAGGGAGGGAAGCGGGTCCACAGCCATTCCCTCAGGAGAGATGCCTGTCATGGCATCTTGAAATGTTTTTCTTGTCCTGTTTATTTGGCCAATAAGCCAAATAATGTCCCTGGGCTTTGAGTTTCCAGAACGAGCTGCAATAATGGACACTTTTGTCCCCTCGGAACAGTGTCAGCGGCAGAGCCAGGGACACCCATGCACAAGGAGGCACTCTTGTCCCTCCCCTCAGGATGGCTGAGGAGCCGGTGAGCTGAGGAGGCTGGCCTAGAAGGAAAAGGGCAGTGGGCAGTGAGAGGCCTTCCATGCTCCCTGCTCCAGAGGCTCCCTCAGGTCCTGGGAGCTCACCAGTTGAAAGCATGCACAAAAGAGATTCCCTACCTGGAGCGTAGCTCAGAGACCACAGTGCCAAAGTGCCCAGAGTGGCTCCATTACTTCTGGAGCCTACAAAGCCTTCCCTGAAGTCACAGGCCCCTCTGACTTGTTGCACATGAGACTTTGCCTTGAGGGTACCATAGGCAGAGGGCTATAGACAGCTTTTGAGGCTTGAACACATGCTGGTGGGATGAAAGTTAGCCTTAGCAACTGCCCGGGTCCTGAGAAATGGAGGGCTTGTTCACCGGGTTAGAAAACTGCAGAGGCAAAAGAGGGAATTCTTAAAGCCAAGGAGATTTGAGAGCTGTGGTTGTTTAGGACGGTTGTGGTTTGAGGAGGAAAGGATACTGATGATGCTGGGAGTTTGCAAGAAGGATCTGGGTTGTGCAGCTCAAAACAGGCTCTGCTCTGGAGAGAGGAGGAAGGGAGCCTGCAGCCTGTGTGGGGTCAGATTTTGAGTTCTCCTGAGGCTCCGTGAGGTGATTGCTGCTGAGAGGAAATAGGATTAGGATGGGTTTGTGCTTCTCCAAGCTGCTCACTTTCCCCCCCATAGCTGGAAGAAGAAAGCCCAGCATGCCTAGGGATATAAGGGGATGGAGTGTGTAGAATGTACCCTTTGAGCCTGTAAACAGGAGGAAACCATATGTGAACACTACAGCCTCTGGTGAGGGCCCTGTGGAAACTTTAATTTTAGAAATGGGCATGGTGACAGTGTTTCTCTTTTAGGACAACTCCCACAGAACACTCACAGGCTTGTGACTTGTCCTGTCCTAGGGCACCGAAGCCATAGGTAGCTGGTTGTTTCGATGTGGTCATTTGAATCATGGGATCGTCCTTACACTACACTATCCTGAGCTGGTTGGGGTAGGGAGAGGAAGGCAAGAGCTGTCTGAGAGACTGCACTGGCCCTACTGATTTGGAACTTCTGACGGGCTGGAACAGGGTTCCTGTCTGACTAGGTGGAACTGGCAACCTTGAAGGGTGACTTTTCCCCAGAGGGCAGGGCACACCCTCTGAGTCCCACCTTCCCTCAAGGGGTCTTGCTAAGTCTGATTGGGAGAGTTTGGACTTCTTCATGTACAAGACTGTGATGGGAATTTGGGGTTGCCTCCTGCCTTTCTAAAGCCTTCAGGATGGTGACAGGTTGGATGTGCCTTTTCAGGCCCTGTGGTTTTCCCTGCCCAGGGCAGCAGGGGGCACTTTGCAGTCTAGTTGAGGGAAATGACCTCTCCTTGACCAGACTGAGATGCAGTTGGGTGCCAGAGCTGCCTGCTTCCTCCCTGCGGATAATTTAGTGAGTAATCAGGATCCACTATTCTACTAACCCACTCTGTAGGTTGTCAGTGTTCCATTCTGAAAGTATCCCCATGGTCACACACATCAGAGGACAGGGACTCTGTGTCTAAGAAGGCTGAGGTGAGGGCTCTGTTTTGAGGCAGACTGTTCTCTCTTAGTCTTATCTGTTTGAATATTCCTGGGTAATACTTTATGTGTGGCAGAAACCCCCGTTACCAAAGTAGTTTTTAACTACTGTATTTTGTAAATAAGTGTTGTGGGGGTAAAAACCTTTAAAAGATCAGTAAGATGTGTCTCATATTTATGAACTTAACACTTGAAAACCAACACACCCAGAAAAAAGCCACAGATTGTTTAAAAGCCTAATTGTTGTTCGTAAGAATTTGTCAGTACCTACTAATTGCCTTACTCTTTAGCAAGAGGTTTAAAGAGACTGCATAGAAAGTTTTACACGTGGAAGCAGTTGATGTAGAAATTCCATACAGGCAGCTGCCGCCCTCTTGAAGTCTCAACCAGAAGGTGGGGGCCACGGAAGGAAGGCGGCCTTTCAGGTGGCAAGATTAAATATTGCTGTTGCCAAATAGTATTTGAAATAATACCAGGAAACAGGGGCCGCAGTACTGTTTGATGTTTTAGAGTGAGAAAGACGAAGGTTCTATGCTTTGGCATAGTTTGGTAGTGGAGGATACAGACAGTATCAGCAGTGACAAATCACACCGCCTCAAAAAATCCTCTAGTTTATGACAGCATGACAGGTTTACTCTGCTTCTGCAGAATGGACCCCAGAGCTCATTTAGGATAGAGATTCTCCAAAGGTTGAAATGCCAGATAACATAAAACATGTTCTGTCCACTCAATATTAAAGCCAGGGTGAAATACCGCATACACCTTTCTCCCTGAAGTACTGCCCAAGTACGTGGTGACTTGGGGCTCCCCACAGTCCAGCTCAGAGCAGCTAACACCTGTGCACACTGTGGTGGACAGGCTGGTCGACGGCCTTAGACTCACGTTCTCCTGAGATGCAGGAGGGGAGGAGGGATTTTTCCCAGACTGCAGATTGGTGTAACAAAGCAATGGCGGGTCTTCATCCAGGAACAAGCCAGCACAAACCAGCATCTTCTACCAGTTAGTACTGGCCTGCACCATGCTGAGGGTTGGGCCTCTCCCTCAGAGTCCCTTCTCATAGTATTTCTGTGTGCCTGTTCCCTTCAAGCCTGAATCAGGAATACGGGGAGAGACAGCCGACATCTTACAGACTCCCACAAAACAAACTGCCAGCAAACTTTCTAACTTGTATTTTAACTGTTTGAGGGGGAATTAAAACACATTTTTGAACTTTTTTTTTTTAATTGTTCTTTAGGTTTAAAACTTGCAGAGATAGAAGCAGGCTTCTGAGGTATGGGGTCTTGCTGTGTGCTCTCTCTCCGTGCTGCCATTAAGCCAAAACAAAAGCTGTGAACATGAGTGCTTGAGAGAATGTGTGTTGATAGGAAAGTGATTGATTTACAGATCCAAGTCTTTGTCTCATGATACTACCAAAAAAAGAATGTCACCTTTTTTCTTTGTTGTGGAACCAGAGATTATAAAAACGAAAAAAAAAGTTGTTCTGTTGTATTTTTGATGCTGGCTCAAGGTTCTTGTCCACTTTGGTTTTTCGTATCTCTGTATGTAAGAAATTCTGTTTGTTGTTTACTATGGAATTAGTATTACATTTTGAGGTAAACAAAGAATTTGTATTGCTTGATAAACTATTAGCTTGTAAATTAAAATTTTTTTCTTTACCTCAGTTAACTTAAGTAATGGACCAATAAACCTATAAAAGATGCTTTATTTAGCCCCGGGCTCGTGTTCATTTGTCTCTGTGAGGACGGAAAAATAGGGCTTCTGCCTTTTGGGCTTTTTAAATGTTTCTCTGAACACATGATAATTTGCTTGTGAGAATCAAAACAGCGTAACTGTAAAGACACACATGTATACACACAAACTTCGCATTCACTTTGCTATAGGTCCTGCCTTAGTTTTTGCCCTCTCCTGCACCTTACAAGTTGGCAAGGGAAGAAACTGCCGTAGTATCATTGTGATGCTGGGCAGATGATGTACACAGGTTTCTTCCTGCTTGGAACAATAGCAAAGCATTCTGAGTCCCCAGCACTTCCTGTTGGTTTGTTTGCTTGCTAGCTTTTATTGTTTTTTCTGCCACGTTTTCAAGGCTTTTCCAAGAGAAGGAATGCCTACAGTTTATGAGAGCATTAGCATTTCTAGGTAAGATGCCGGGGACTGGAGAGAGGCTCAGTGTAAAGAGCTTGCACTGCCTTCTCAGAGGACAGTCTGAATTCAGTTCCCAGTGCCTGTGTCGGGCAGCTCACAAACTCTGTAACTCTGGCTCCAGGGGATCCGAGGGCCCCCTGGCCTTCTCATCCCCTTCCTCACGTGTATATGCAATTAAAGTGAAGCCGGCTGTAGGATACACACCTGTTCTCCAGCACTTGGGAGACAGGAGCAGGCAGATCTCGGAGTCTGAGGCCAGTCTTGTGAGCATACTGAGTTCCAGGCCAACCAAGGCTACATACTGAAGTGTTGTCTCAAAAAAAGAAGTCAGACATTGGAAATGAACGTCGTAATGACGCTGAACTTGGCCCAGTGATGATAATCCAATTATCCATTAATCCAATTATTAATCCAACATCATTATTCCAATACAGCAGTGATAGAAACTGGGGTGGCAAGATGGAATAAAGAGGCTTGAGACTTAATCACCATTGTCTCGCTTAGTCACTGTGGCTCTAGAATAGTTCCATCTCTGTGCCTTCAATACTGTGACCTTTGAGGTACAGGCAAGCCTTCCCTAGAGGGTTCTGACTTACTAAGGAAATGTTTATGTACCCCCCCCCCCCCCGCCCCCATAAGGAAGGTACAGGGCTGAGATGCTGGAGAAGATCTAGGAAATGGCGAAGGATAATTGCCAGAGCCCTGGCAAGGCCTGGGGAGAAGGCTCAGCAGGGGAGGTGCCGGGCAGGAAGCTGGACGAATTGAATTCAATCCCCGGACCCCACATGGTAAGAGAAAACCGCATCATGCAAGTTCTCTGCCCTCCATCAAAACCATGGCAAGGCGTGATACTGGAGGAGGTTGTGATGGGTGGCTGGATTTTAGAGAGAGCTCTGAGAAAGGGGACTAAGTCAGAGGTGGTTTGGAACCTTGCAGCCTGGGTGGGGGGTGGGGTGATGCTATTATATCAGTCAGGGGAGAGAGAGAAGATACAGTGATCCTAAGTGCTGAACGGAAGGGGGTGTAAGTTATCTTTGGGGAGCTGGAGGCATTGACTCATGTTGGAAAAATTCTGGGGTCTGTGGGGGAAAAACATTATTAAATAACTAAGAATAACTAAGAGGTCTTTGAGGCCTCGAGAGTTAAGGGTGCAAGGTGGATGGAGGAAGGATGCAGGGAGGTGTTGAGAGAGGAAGAGGGCGGTAAGGCTCTGATGGTTCCCTGGAAGGGAATCAGACACAAACTGCCCAACGGCCCTGCCATTAAATACATGCACTGTGCAAATCACTTTGAGTTTGAGAATAGCACGTCTGTAGCTACAGGGGGAGCCCATCAGAGAAAGATTTGTTTTCACACACTGTGAGTATCGATTTTATTAAGAGATGATTCTGGTTTGTAAGCAAAAGACTCAGAAGAAGTAACTCAGAACAAGCTACACATCCTCCCGTCTACCCGACAGGCTCAGGAAGGCTCTGACGGAAAGCGCTCAGTTGCCTAGTCCACTCAGAAGTCTGCTGGAACTTAGTGCGTTTGTTTCCTGTTGCTGGTGGGTGTTGTTCTGGGGTTTGTTTTTGTTTTTGTTTTTGAGGCAGGATTTTTGTGTATTCCTGGCTGGTCTCAGACTGTCAATACAGCTAAGGATTGCAATCTTTCTGCCTCTACTACCAAGTAGAGGGATTCCGGGTGTGTGCCAACATGCCTGGCTTATGTGGTGCGGAGGATTGATCCCAGGACTCCATGCAGGCTGCCGGGCGAGCCCTCCACCAACTGAGCTGTGGGCCCAATTCTGATCTTTGCTTTTAAAAGGCGGAGGAGTGTCACCTTGCACCTCATCGTTTGTCTCCAGCTGAGAAAAGTTCGGCCAAGAAAACTCATTTTTTTTTCAAGATTTTACATTAATTTAAAAACTGTTGTCATGCATACAAAACTGTTGTCAGTTTTTACAAAAAAAATGTCCATTTCATGATCATTCCCCTTGGGTTGGTTACATTTAGGCTTGAGTCAATCTTCCATAGAACTTCTAGTACAATATGCATGTGCCTCCGTTGGCGCCTTTCAGACGTGGATGGAAGGGGCTGGCTGGCGGGAGCCCGAAGCCTCCAGGACCTAAAGTACCTGTGCCAGCAGCAGCTACACATGGACCTCACCCTCTTCCTGGCAGAGGCATCTGACAACCAGGAAATCTCCTCCAACACCCCGAAAGATTTTCCCTCCCACCAGGGACCCGCAGACTGAAGCAGGTTATCTGAAGACTGGAACTTGGGTTTCATGGGCGGAGCCGTGTTTTCAGCTCCTCTGTTTCTCTGCTCCCTCTCCTTGTTGCGACCTCTTCGGGACTTGTTTGTAGGCCACAACACTGTAAGAAATTGCAGAAGAGAGTAGTAAGGAGCTGGCCGGAATGAAGCGAGGCAGGCTCCTCCTCCTCACCCATGCCTGAGTCATCCCCTGCCTCTTTCTCACCGCTGGCGAGATGGGTTGACTCTGGTAGTGTGCATCAGGGCGCTACTGAGTGAGAAGGTGGCTCTAGAGAACCCTCCAGACGCCTTCCATGATAATGAACTTCTTTCTCCCTGTCTCCAGTGACACGGTCACTCGACAGCATCTCTGCCTAGCACTCCTGCCTAGTGATGAGTTCCCGCCAATATCTCAACAGCAAGTTAACCTTTCCTGATCCCAAGCAGCTGTCTCGACTTCAGTTCAGTTGCCAGTTTCCTCTAAGGACCTTCTTGCCTACACCCCTTCCCCAGCACCGGCTTGTGCTTGCTTTTCCTTAGGTACTGGAGACCTGACTCATCATCATACTTACACAGCAGCATTTACTAAGTCATCTTCATGGTCCCAAATCATTCTCCTTATTGTTTAGACAGGTCTCAGGGAGCCTAGGCTGAGTGAGGCTAGCCTGATCCTCCTGCTGTCATCCTCTGAGAGCTGGGGTGCCAGGGATGGCCCAGCATGCCTGGTTTAGAGTGCTGGGGATTGCTAGTTACCTAGCAAGCATAAAGTCCAACTGAGTAGCAAGCACTCTACCAACTGAGCTATGCCCCAGCCTCAGGTGCCCCACCTGTTTTACAATGCATTTATTCATTAAATAAATCTTTCTAGAATCCTTCCCAGGTGCTGAGCTCTCTGTTGAACAGAGTAGACACACGGGGAGCCACACAGCTGTGGTCTCTGTCCCTGGCAAGCCTGCAATCTAGCGGTAAGCACAGCAAACAGATCAACCTGGGTAGTCACCAGCAAGTGTGCTCTGAAGGAGAAACACAGGAGCTTGAGCAGAACTCAGATTAGAGCAAGGTAAAGGGAGGAGTTCTGTTTTCTCCTATTTCTGCAAAATAGGGATAAATTATAGTCACCTCGATGGAATCCTTATGAATTATCATATATAAAATACTCGCCACATTTGTTAGTACCATTTTTTAAAAGCCTAGGATAGAGCTGGGATAGGAATTCACCTAAGTGTGCAGGCTGGAGAAGATGAAATCATTCTCTTTTGGTGGATTATATTTTCTCTGTGCAACACAGAGTACCCATGAGTACCTGTGTGCTCGTGTGTGTGTGTGTGTGTGTGTGTGTGTGTGTGTGTGTCACAGTAGGGAAGAGGGCTGTGGCAGCAGCAGAGCCTCACAAACACTTTCTTAGCATCTCCCTGTTCATCTAAAGAAGAGAGGGAAGGGAAGACAGACTCTCACAATGGCTGTGACAATGCCTCTCTTTTGTTATAGGGACTAGGCAGGGCCAGCATGTGTGCGCTCGCTCTCTCTCTCTCTCTCTCTCACACACACACACACACACACACACACTCAGAAACATGCACATATACACAAACAAACTCACCAAGCCTGAGGTATAAGGAGGAAAGGTAAACTCCTGCACGCACACACACACACACACACACACACACACACGAGAGAGAGAGAGAGAGAGAGAGAGAGAGAGAGAGAGAGAGAGAGAGAGAGGGAGGAGTGGTTCAGAAGCCAATGGCTGGATCCAAGTGCACTGGGTGAAGGGTCAGGGTCAGGGCATCTCACCTGTTCCCTGCTCCCTCAGCCCTCTTACTGAAGAAAGCAAGCCAACCTGCTTAGCACAACTCATGTGAAACTGGGAAGAAACCAGTCATTGCCTTTGTTGGTCTGTTTATAATTTGATGACCTACACTGGCTAGTTAGACTTGTTCCCTACCATTGTTTCTGGGTGTTTATTTGGGTTAGAGAGGCTGCGTCAACCTTCAGTGAAATGGGATTGGTTACTTGGATGAAATTATTAATCCATTGCAAAGCTGACCAGGAACTCCTTAGAAATCTGTACTGCGTGCTAGCTCTCCTCGAGTTAGTCCAACCTGTGCAGCCACGAGCCAGTGGAAAGGTCTAAAGGCTGGACAGTCCCGGACAGTCCTGGACAGTCCTGGCTCCGTCCCCACCCTAGGACTTGAGACTTGGCCGTGGTCCTCTGCTTCGCTAATATCCCCACCTGCTTGCTAACAAGTAAGCAGCCGTACTGACGATGGCTCCTATCACAGGAGGCCTGGCAGGGAGGCCTAGATTTTATGATACAGCATGAGGATTCCAAAAACAGCTTTGGGCTGGAGACACGGCTCTGCGGTTAGGAGCACTGGCTGCTCTTCCAGAGGTCCTGAGTTCAATTCCCAGCAGCCACATGGTGGCTCACAACCATCTGTAATGGGATCTGATGCCTCTTCTAGTGTGTGTGAAGACAGCTACAGCGTACCCATATAAATAAAATAGACAGTGTACCCATATAAATAAGATAGTCTTAAAAAATGGTTTCATCACATTCTGTCTTCAGTTACTATCTACTCTGCTGTCAACAATTCAGCTGTTCCCTTTTTTCTAAAGATTTATTTATTATATATAAGTACACTGTTGCTGTCTTCAGACATACCAGAAGAGGGCGTCAGATCTCATTACAGATGGTTGTGAGCCACTATGTAGTTGCTGGGATTTGAACTCAGTGCTTCTGGAAGAGCAGTCAGTGCTCTTAACCACTGAGTCATCTCTCCAGCCACTGTTCCTAATACTAATAAATACTAATACTAATATCTAATACTACTACTGGAACCTCAAAGAGTGAGACTGTGCCAAATCCGTTGTGCCTTATGACATATCCTGTGGCTATCCTGTAAGATCATTTCTCTTATTGCTAGCCCCCACTGGCACATGAGAGAGCTTCAGTTCAGGGGCAGCGAAGGGGCAGTGGTAGTTACCTGTGCCTACCAAACACTTAAAATGTGCCTACAAAATGGAATTGACATACATAACAATACATAACTGGATCTCAAAGAGTTGGTCATTTTTAAAAAGTAAAGCACTCCTATGTCCTGATTGTGTGTGCTGGTTACATGCTGAGGTATTTGTGTACCATATATTAAGCTTTATTATTGTAATTAATTTCATCTCTTTTTTTTTTCTTTTTGGAGACAGGGTCTAGGCAAAACTCAAACTCACTGTGTAGCTCAGGATGATGTTCAACTTTTTTTTTTTTTTTTTGAGACAGGATTTCTCTGTGTCGCGCTGGCTGTCCTGGAACTCACTGTGTAGACCAGGTTGGTCTTGAACTCAGAAATCCGCCTGCCTCTGCCTCCCAAGTGCTGGGATTAAAGGCATGTGTCACCCCTGCCAGTGACAGTGACCTTCTGACCCTCCTGCGGAGCTCCACCTCCTGGGATGGCAGATGTGTGGCAGGCACACACTGGCTTATATGATGGGAGGAATGAAAGCTGGGGCTCGGGATGCCAAGCCTACACTGTACCAATTAAGCCACAACCCAGCCCACCTTTCCTGCTTTAGAACGCTCTCCTGCTGGGAATAGGGGTGCACACTTGCAATCCGAGCACACAGGAAGCTGAGGCGGGAAGATGCAAGTTTGAAGCCAGCCTGAGCTTCATAGCAAGACCATCTCTCAAACAACAAACAAAAAGGCGGCTCCTTGAGTCTGGGGGTGGGGGCGGATTGCTCAGTGGTTAGGGACACTTACTGCCCATGTTCAGTTACTATCACTGAGAGGCCTGCTCTTTTCTGAAAGGAAACAGAAAACACTGGATGTTGGGGGAGAGAGGTGGTGAGGGGGATGGGAGGAGTGGAGGGAGGGGAAAGTGTGGTTAGGATGTATTCTATGAGGCCAATAAAAGAAAAAGAAAAAAAAAAGAGTGTTTGCTGCTCTCTCAGAAGGCCTCTGAGTTGTGTTCCCAGCACCCACGTGGCAGCTCACAACTGTCTGAAACATTAATTCTGAAGGATTCCTTCTTCCTCTTCCCACTTCTATGGGCACTGCATACACATGGCATACAGATGGGCATACAGATGGGCATGCAGACAAAACGCTCCTATACACAAAGTAAAAACAACTAGAGTCAGTTAAAAATAAAGTGTCTCCTTATCAAATTTAAAACACATAAACACACACATGTGTGTGTATCAGATGCGCGCGCGCGCACACACACACACACACACACACACACTCGCTTGTGATTTACACTCATTTCTGGCAAGGCCAGAGCTAGCCCTTCCTTTCTGCATTCTGTTGAGCCCAGGCTGGCCGTGAAGCAGTTGCCTCTTTTCTGCTGGGTCCTCCTGCCTGTGAGCCTCCGCCTAGAGCTGAGTGCTCTCGTCTCACAGCTAAGAAAGTCTCCCCGAGGAAGAGGCGAGGGACTGTTGCCTGCGGCCTTGTTGGGAGCTCACACTGTACAGGGGTCACTGAGCACCTTCCAGGCACAGAGAAGAAACAGTCCTTGGAAGGGACAAGCTGGCTGGCTTTTGCCTAAAGGGATCCAAACCAAAGAGGTCAGAACGGCTCCAGCAGTTTCGTTACCTGGCCTCCGACTGTAAGAAAGCCTGTAAGAAAGCGTATGAGGCACCTATAAGGAAATCACCCCATAAAAGTGCCGGAAAGGAGCCAGAGTTTGGAGCCGGCTGTCCATTACTGTGACTTGGGGATTGCTGGATTTTCAATTTGAAGGAACCTCTTTGTGAGAGAGCATATATATATATATATATATATATATATATATATATATATATATAGTCTCCAATCGATCTACACACGCACCAGGGCCCCAACCCACACAGCAGGCAGGCAGTTTCTGTCTTACCCAATTGGGACAATGGCCAAGAAGGAGAGAAAAGACGACAGAACAAAGCAGGTGCCAATGAACTTGTCCAGCGTCAGCTGATAGATCTTGTTATATATTGTGGATGTCACCACCCCAGTCAGAGCTAGGCACAGCTGCAGTATGACGAAAATCTTTCCTGTGGAAGAGACAAAGGTTATCAGCAGATCTGCTGTTGTCCCTTTCTTGTTCCGCCTACCTAGTCTCTGGGGAGCTCGAGGAGACTTCCCCCACCCCCACTCTCCTGAGGACTCTTTCCCGGTCTCCCTGGCTCGATTCGATGAGCATCCTGTCTCCATCGAGATGGAGCTTCCCAAAATATCTTTTCATTGACTCTTGGTTTTTAGTGAATAGCTTTGTGAGTTTTTTCCACCCTCCTTTCTCCATTCTAAGAGACCAATATGTTCCTTATGAGTGTGTGTGTGTGTGTGTGTGTGTGTGTTTGTACGAAGGCAGAGGTAGACACACAGCTCCAGGAGTCCTCCCCTCAGCCTCCTCAGCAATGGGTTTACAGACATGTATTTCCACACTAGCGTTTTACGAGTGCTGGAGATCTAGTCCCAGGACTTCATGCAAGCCTTTTACCAGATAAGCCCTCTCACTAACCCACTCCTGAGTCTTCAGGAAGTCTGGGCAGCAAGCGGAGACAGCCTGGGCAGGACATCCTCGAGAGAGTCCCCTCACTCACCATAGGAAGAGTCCTTTATGAGCTTGGACATGGCTGACCGGATGGTGGTGATTGGAATAAGTGCGAACAGCATGACGGCTCGGGCTGAAACAGATTGTAAGAACCATCCATCTCCCACCCAGGGGATTGGAAGAGAGCAAATGCTCCCCTTCCAGCCCGTCTCCCCACGGTCCCTGTGGCCTTGGTCTGGAAGCCTTAAACTTCTGTGCTAGTAGCCCCCTGAATGGCCCAGACTCTGACTCAATTAGCCCTTCCAGAAAGGGTTTCTCTAGTTCAGCTGCCCCTCCTCCCTAAGGCATTATTAACTAATCAAATACAGGGAGGGGGAAGGAGAGAAGAGGGAGGGGAGGATAGAGAGAGACAGTAGGAAGGGCTGGAGAGGGGGCCACTCTGTCCTTTGTACAAGGCTTTCTTAACTGGAAATGGGCGCCAGGTTACCTTGCCCTGTTGCTAGCTGCCTCTCTGAGGTTTATGACCTGGGGCAGTTCTCTGATAACTATCTAGAATTTTCCTTTCCAAGTTGTTAGTTGTTAGGCACATGTGGCCTCTGTAAGCGAACATGAAATAAGCCGTAAACTCTGTTCTTTCATTATATTAACCACATATCAAATATGCTCAATAGCCACACATGGCTAGTGGACATTATGTTGACAGATGGAGACCACTCTGCACCTGTAGAAAGTTCTGTCGTAGCACAAGTCTAGAGCTTCCTGCTTGGGGTTGACCGGTCTCTGTCCTCCAGTGGAAACCTCAGTCCACTGTCTTGTGGGAATGTATCGTAGGAGCCAGTTATTGAGAAATTTTGATCATTGCTAAAAAGCCCTTATTTGGTCTTGACTTGGGGAACTTTTTGTGTGTGTCTTATTTCTTTAAAGCTAGAGAGAAGAGATTGGAGAGAGAGCTTGGCAGGGAAAGCTGGGTGCGGCCGAGCCGGAGATCCTGAGTTCTGGAACCCACATGGTGGAAGGAGAAAAAAACCTCTGGCATTATGTCTTCTGACCACCCACACCTCCCTACTCTGATTAAATAAATATGATTGTAGAATGTGCTAAAGCTAAATGAACCCCACTCCATCTCCACTTAAGGTTGTGTTGAGCCTTCCAGACTGACCCCAAGATCCAATGACCATGACTTGGCCCAGAGCCATGGGTACTACTATGGCAAAATTCAGACAGCAATGCGGGTAATACAGACATGTCTGTCTCCCTTGTACCTCCTCGATAGCAAGTTCAGTCCCTGGTACTGAACTGGGACTCCTGGACCACAGTACCCCTTAGCAGAGGATCATGACACAGCGGACCCACAGTGCCCTGCTTCCTTAAGCCACAGACTTACCAATGTAGAACATGTATGTCTCCTTCACAAAGGCCAAGAGAAGGGCTCCAGACCCAAAGGAGAACATCCCAATAATGATCATCGTGGTGTCCCGGAAGTAGCGGGAGAAGACCAAGACACCCAAGAAGCTGGTTATGAAGATGATGTACCCAGAAGCCATCCCATAGCCCAGCTGCACTTGGTTCCAATGGAGAGGCTCCTTTAGCACGAAAAGGACCATGACATCTACTGCGCCTACAATAGCCAGGTCGTAGATGATGGCACCCACAAACAGCAGAGCAACGATGGCGGTTTGGGAAGGCTTTCCTTTCCCAGCAGCTGGAGGGTTCCCCGATACGCTCTGCTTGTCTTGTTGATCTGGATCCAGGCTTCGATAGGTGCCCATCATGCCAGACACAGTATCTACAGTGGGGTGCACCTTGTTGGGCTTGGACTCAGGGACCTTCAGCACGAAGAGGCTGTAGAAAAGGGCAAACGCTGCACAGCCGACGCTGCAGGCAGTTAATAGGAGGCCTTGCGCAGAGTGCCCAACGATTTGCTTGAAGAGATGCCCCGAAGTCATGCTCCCACAGAACCCGGCCAAACCCATGACTAAATCGATGAGGATGAGGCGCACGGAGCGGCGGCTTTCGGAGCAGCCCAGGGATCCCAGAGCCATGACCCCGGACCAATAAGAGGAGAAGCCCCCGCACAGCCCATTGAGCGCCATTGCTCCGTACATCACCTCCACGGGCCAGTCCAGCGTCACTTTGAGTAAGAGTCCAACGCGGGACAGTAGGAAGCCCAGCATCGCCGCGCAGATAGAGATCTTACGGTGGTAGCGGTCACTGAGCCAGCCCAGCCCATAGGCGGAGAGCAGGGGCGTCAGGCCCGCCACGAGGTTGTAAATGATGAAGAAATTGGAGATAGCCTTCTGCTGTTGGTCTTCCTGTTGCTCCCCCAGCGACTGGTTAGCACTGTAATTAGAGGAGCCGCCAGCCTTAGAAGCATAGGACTCCTTCACTACCAGGAGTAGTCCTGCGTCGTAGAGGGAGCCGGCCACCTGGGTTGAGGCCACCACGGGCTCGATCCAAGTCCTCACCCGGTAGCCAGAGAGTCGGCCGCTCCACGGACAGGTGACCCCGGGACCCATGTGACCTGCGTGACAGGGAACAGGGCTTGCTGTCTGCAGAGTCTGGGAGATGCTCCCAAATTCGGAGGGTCAAGGGCTCAGTCCCAGAGTGTGTTTCAGGTGCGTGCCTCGAGAGCAGAGCTGGGGCGACTTGTGTGACAGTAGCTACTTTAGATGCCAAGGAACTTGCCTGGCTGCGGCCCCTCCTCCTCAGGTCAGAAAAAGCAGCGCCCCACCTCCACCTCCACCAGCTGAGCAGACTGGCAACAGCCCAGAGAAGCTACCCGGTCAGAGCACTCGCGAGGCTTGGCTCCCTCCCCACGCACCTAGAGCAGCCCAGACGCCTTCCCTGACAGCTGAGGGCCAAAGGCTCTGAAGCTCAGTCAAGCAAGCAAGCTCTGGGACCCGCCCACCTGCCCAGAGACCAGTTCCAAATTCCTCCTCCTTTGGAGGCAGGTTTGGGCAGGGGTCTGAGGCCTTGGCTTCTGCTTGATGCAACTCTGAGGTCTCAAGTTTTCTTTGTTGGAAGTAACAGGAACCTTGGTGTGCACAAAGCTCAGGGTTCTAATCTCAGCTCCATGTAAACCAGGAATGAGGGAACATGTCTATGATTTTAGCACTTGAGACAGGGAGGCAGAAGGGCCAGAAGTTCAAGGTCATCCTCCCATACACAGAAAGTTTGCTACAAGAGACTCTGTCTCAAACAGACAGAGAGACAGTTAGACAGACAGATGGACAGACAGACAAAAACAAACATAAAAGATGAATCAACGGGGCTGCCATACCATGGAAGGAATGAATGTCTCAGAAAGCTGTCCTCTGACTTCACACACATATTGTGGTACAGACACACACGCACACACGCGCACACACACACACACACACACAATCGAATAACTAAAAAAATTAAACACGCTGGGCAATGACGGCGCACACCTTTAATCTCAGCACTCGGAAGGCAGAGGCAGGCAGATTTCTGAATTTGAGGCCAGCCTGGTCTACAGAGTGAGTTCCAGGACAGCCAGGACTACACAGAGAAACCTTGTCTTGAATAAAATAAAATAAAATAAAAACAGCAAGGACCCATTTGTCAGAAGCAACACAGACTCTGAAGAAGCCATCTCAATAGCAGCTCCTTCAGGCCAAAGGCCTCTCGGAGCAGTGCCTCCCTCCGGCACCTGTATTAATGGGCTTTTCTCTTGGACTCCAGCCCCAGCTTCAGTCCCAGATGCCCCTCCACAGCACAAAACTGGACTCAGGCAGGGCCTGGTGGAGCTCACTGAAGCCAGCAGGTTTGTCTGAATAAAGATGGGAGTAGAGATCCTTTTGCTTCCTAGCAGTTGCTCTTCCTGTCTCATGGTCTCAATCCCGTTTAGCCTGGGCTAAGGTTTCTGTTCCCCCAGACCCCTTGCTTTCTCCTTCAAGTGCATGCTTCTGGATGACATGGTCCTGGGTGATGCAGGAATCTAAACACACCAAGGAGCAAGAAGATCTTTCTCTTCCACATGGATAGTTAAAAATCACCCAGTCCCTGCTCTTGTCTCTCTATCTTCAACCCAGACACAGTAATGGTCACAGGACTGGCATTCATTCAAAGTTACAAAAATGAGCCTGCCCTTGAGACTCTAAAAAGCCAGATGCTTTACAGTGGGTAGCGACTAGATTCCAGGCAGTCCTGTGAAATGCTGTGCCCCTTGGATAGCATTAAACTGGCGTGTTCTCTCTACTCCTTGTCACCACCTAGCCTCCTTTATTTGAGTCCAGATCCAGACTCTGACTTCTGCGAAGAGAAAGACGCACCCCGTCTCCCCCGAGAGCCATGACTTGTGGATCTGGCTCCCAGCTGTGTCTCTCTTTCCCCCTCACCTTGGCCTGTTTTCACCAACCCATGCCTGGTTCTCCTACTCCATTCCTGACATATTTTTCTAAGACTGCAG
The DNA here is from genome assembly GCF_947179515.1 of Apodemus sylvaticus. Lineage (NCBI taxonomy): Eukaryota > Metazoa > Chordata > Mammalia > Rodentia > Muridae > Apodemus > Apodemus sylvaticus. Next base: position 73,657,624 of record NC_067474.1, read on the forward strand.
GAGGCAACCCAGCAACCTGCTCCTGTGCGTGGCAGAAACTCCAGGGAAGGTTGAGTTACGAGAGAGTTCCGCAATCAATGACAGTGCAACCAGAAGGCCCACTCCGGCCATTTGATCAGTGGAGTCTTGGTGCTGTAGACAGCAGGCTGCAACCTTGCCCAATCTCTAGCAGGCTTCCTGGATTTTCAGCTCCTCGCCATCTTTTTGTGAGGTATAAGAAGCCTCTGAGGGGCTCACCTCAGACCTGCGAGAAGCCAGGTGCTAGTCAGCCTTGGGGTTCTCCAGGCTTGAGAACTGAATCTCCTGCTCTAGACATGAGCTGGTCTCAGATCTGATGATGTCTGTCCCAGCTAAGACTTCTGTGGGTCGGATTACACTCTCATTATGTTTGTTCTGTCCCCTCTGTCTCGGAATGCTGGCCCCAACACGCAGAGTCACCCTGGCCATCTTCTGTGACCCAGGCTACAAGCGGGTTGAGCCTTGACTCTGCCACATCAAGATTTATTATCTTTTATAGAGATATCTTAATTTTCACGGTCCTGGATTTTCTGGAAAAGGTTTCTTCCACTCCCAAAGCACTAGCAATAAAGTAAATACCACTGCCTTGTATATCAGCTGTGCGGATTGTTCTAGAAACGAATCTGTAGCTCATAACTGGCTTCATGAAAGAGAAGAGGATAAATGTCTTGTCTCTATATGAATAGAGGCACAGTAGTCCTCTCTCTCATGCGGCCTCGGCTAGCCTCAGACTCACCATGGCACCAATGGTGACCTTGAAGTTCTAATCCTCTTGCTTCTACCTCTTGACCGGACTATGAGGAGTATGCTGGACCTTTGTGGCGCTGGGGATGGAACCCAGGGCACTGGGCATTCGAGGTGGGCTCTCTATCAACTGAGTTACATCCTCAGCCCTACCCTAGAAAGGAGGCATCTAACATGAACCACACCGCCTTACCATGTACCAAGCACATTATATTAATGAAGTCAATGAATTGTCCAGGGACGCCTATGAGCTGGAATCAGAGATGTTGAAGTAATTTGCACACAGAAAGCCAGTATTTAGCATCAGGGAGTCTTTGAAAGCCCACAGCGGTGGAGGGAATGCTGCAATCCATCTGAAGAAGCCTTCGCAACCAGGATGGGGAGATGCAAAAACATGACTGCAGACGTGGGCGGGGACTTGTTGCTCAACAGTGGATTGCAGAAGTGAACAAGAGGTGTGGTTGAAAGTTTCCTTACTGAGATTACCTCCCAGGTACTTACAGTCAAATAGGAAATACTTTTGTTACCTTAATTAATGTCCCCAAATGTATTTTACAAAGGAGCAGAGAGGAAAGAAGCTTCTTCTTCAAATTGTCTCCTGACTTCCACATGCTCACTGTGCATGAGTGCACACACACACACACACACACACACACACACACAGTAAATCTTTTGTAAATAAAGAAAATATCCATGCAGCAGTGTGGGGGAATACCAGGACAGGGAAGTGGGAGGGGTTGATTGGGGAACAGGGGGAGGAAAGAGGACTTATGGGACTTTCAGGGAGGGGGGAACCAGGAAGGGGGAAATCATTTGAAATGTAAATAAAAAATATAGCTAATATAAAAAAAGAAAAAAGAAAATATTCAAGAAAAAAGAAAGAAAAAAGGTAAATCATTAAAAGGAATATAGTACATAGGAAAAATATAAAATAAAATGTTTGGCTGGAGAGATGGCTCAGTGTTTAAGAGCTCTTCCAGGGGTCCTGAGTTCAATTTCCAGAAAATATATGGTGGCTCACAACCACCTATAAATGGGATCTATTGCTCTCTTCTGTCATGTAGACATAAATGCAAATTGAGCTCTCATATACATAAATAAATATCTTTAAAAAATAAAATAATTTCTTTTTATTTTATGAGTAACATATGTATACACATATATATGCATACACATGTATGTATACTATGTATATACATATATGCATGTATATACATTGCATAAACACACATATATACATATGTATACATATTTGTGTATATATACACATATACACACGTATATACATGTATTAGCATGTATGCATGTGTAAGCAACTATACACGTATAAGCAACTATACATGCATATAAGGACTAACATGTTCTCTTTCTAAAAGTGTCCCTCAGTTTCTGTCTCTCATTTTCTTATTCCTTGATCATTCCATCCGTGTATATGCTGCATTTTACTGTTTTCAGTTTGTTCATGTTTCAGGAAATGGGGCCCATTCTTATTCATGCCAGTGGTCACAATTAAACTCAACGAGTCAAAACAAAACAATAAAATAAAGATAGCTGGGAGAGATTTCCATCAGCCCACTGTTTCATTTCTGAGGCCTTCCTTATGAACTGGCACAAAGCTGAGCAGGGACCATGGAGAAGTCCCAGAGCACACACAGCTCCGTAGGTGGGCTGACGTAGGGTGCAGGCTCTGGCTTTCACAGGCCACAGGACTGAGGAACCGGAGTAACAGAGAACCCCTCGGCGGACATGCAAGGCCTAGGTGTTCTTTTTATCGCTAGTGTGTTCGGGGCTGAGGTAAACCTTTGTGCCTCATGAAATGGAAAGTAAGATGCCCTATGGAACATAACTATTCCATAGACCAGAGCCTGTGAGACACATTATCTGGCAAAGCTGCTGGCCACAGGTGAGATCCTGAGCTCTGTCCTTGGGCCCTCTGGAAGGAGAGAACAGGCTCTCATAATGTGTCCCCTGACCTCGACACCCACACCAAGGCACACAGACACTCCATAGATGTAGTAAAATTTAAATCTATAGGATCCAACAAAGAAATATAGGCACACTCAGCCAAGAAGCCAGGCAGATCTCGAGAGCATCCACGTGTAACAGATTTAGCTGCTGTTGGCCACGGTGCTGCCTCGTCCCTTGGGCCTCAGGGGCCTGACGAATGACTGAGAACAAGAGTAGCAACTTGGCATTCATGCATTCACACTGCCTCTGCCCCATTGACTACTTTAACCTTTGGGTCAGATTCCTGCTTAAGTCTGTATTTAGGAAGTATTCACCTAAAACTGGTACCCCCCCCCCCCCCGACACACACACACACACACATTCTGAAAGGCTGAAGAGTAACTAAGGTATGGTTTATTAATCAACAAATAATCAACAAATTGTCAACTGCCAGACTTTTGTGTATGTAATTTATAATTTTTATCAATTCCTTGAGAACTTCACACGTACATGCAATATATTTGATCGTATTCACCCTGACCCCTCCTCTCCTAACTCCTCCTAGTTACATCTTAACCCTCATCTCACCCCCTCTGTGTCTTTTGTTTTTTAAATATCTATTTTTATTTGTAAGTATGTATGTGTGCATGCCTGTGTGTGTGCACTTGAGTACAGGTGCCCAAGGGGCACAGCGGTATTGAATCCTCAGGTGGTTGTGAGCCACCTGACTATTGGTGCTGGGAACCCAAAGTGGGTCCTCTGCTCCAAGCCTCTGAGCCATCTCTCCAGCCTACTCCCACCATTTTTAGAGCCTACCAGGCCTGGTTTGTGCTGCTCATTTACACACTCATATGTGCGGAGTCATCTGCGGGAACACGCTTAACCCACCAAGGGCCACATTCTTAAAGGAAGCCGACTCTCCCTCCAACTGCCAATATCTGCAGCTTGGGAACCTTCTTCCCTGGCCCCCTGGAATGTTAACTGATGAGCTCTTGTACGAACACCACAGTTGCTTTGACTTCATCAGTGTCGTGGCCCCCCTCTTGTCCGGAAGACACTGGTTCACTGCAGTCCCAATCCTACTGCTATTATTCTGCTAAGTGAGCATGATATGAAACTCCCTTTTAAATTAATATCTCTATGCTCATAGAGGAGTTCAGCTCAGGCCTCATTAGAGGAGCCTCTCTGTGCAGTGGGCTGTGATTAATGCAGAAACGTGGCAGCAGAGAAGTGTCTGTGGAGCCCAGTCACAGGTGAGACATCTGGCTCATAGGCTGCCCTAGTCCCCAGGACTCATCATGGAAGAGGTGGCAGAAAGGTTGTTGAAGGGGGCAGTGCTGTTGTTAAAGTCCTGTTCCCCAGTTAGCTCTTAATTTGTCACTAAAGAAAGCCGGGGGTGGGGGGTGGGGGGTAGGGGTTGGCAATTGCTGGATGGAAGGTACAGGCAGGCAGGATTTCCAGGTCCCAGGAGGAAAAGGCAGATGCAGGGAAGGAGAGAAGACTTTTCTATCATACTTTGCAAGAAAAAGAAGGAGGAGGAAGAAGAGGAGGAGGAGGAAGAGGAGGAGGAGAAGAGGAGGAGGAGGAAGAGGAGAAGGAGGAGGAAAAGGAGGAGGAGGAAGAGGGAAAAGGAGGAAGAGAAGGAGGAGGAGGAGAAAAGGAGGAGGAGGAAGAGGAGGAAGAAGAGGAGGGGGAGGAAGAGGAGGAGGACGAGGAGGAGGAAGAAGAGGAGGGGGAGGAAGAGGAGGAGGACGAGGAGGAGGAGGAGGAGAACAACCATGTAAGGTCTTGGTGGGGCAGGGAGCTATGGCCCGTGGCCTCTGCTACAGGCAGGTGGCCAAGGATGTTTGGCAGAGGCTAGGTGAGACTAGCCGCTAAGTTTAGGGCAGGTGGAGTGACGGAGATAATAAATTGATAAGGGCATGCTTTTCTATGCCCAGCCATTGTGCCAAGAAGGCAAATGTAGAGGAACAAACCATGTGCACATCTTTTATTTGAAGATTCAAGGGTCTCGGGTGGGAGCTGGTATCAAGGCCACCTCCCAGAGCAAAGGCGGGTAACCAAAGGGGATGCCGGGAGGGGCTGTGCAGTGTGGCTGAGCCCGGCCAAAGCTGCTGCGTTTAAAACTACATGCAACAGGTTGTAACTTCTAGCTTTACGATGCTACTCCAGACCACCAGGGCAACATCTAAAAGTTTCCAGTCATTGTCTCAACCATGGAAGAAGGTGCCATGGTCAGCCTAGCTAACCATCATGCCTCTGACTTGTTCTTTTTCTGAGTCATTCCTTGTTGCAGTTACTGTGGGTTCCAAGATAACAGGTTTGACTGAGAAACATGTTGCAGTAAGAGTCGAAGCTACTCTGTAGTCTTAGCTCTCTTGTTACCAACCAGGCTCCTCATGGAACTCTTGAGATCACAATCACCCAGACCAGTTTTGGTCCTTTCTCATATAGCCTGGAGTCCTTGATGCCTCAAGGGGCAAGCCTAGGATGCTGGTCACTGTGACAGAATATTTGATCATACTGTGAAACCCAAGATTGTGTTATTTACTGAAAACAACAACAACAACAACAACAACAAAAACCCTGTTTTTAGTTGTGGTGTGGCTCAGCCCTTAACACACACCTTTAATTCCTCTGGCTGGAATACAGACACACTCTTAGCATATACCTTTAACCCCAACAATGAAGGTAAAAGTAGTTTGTGGAAGGAAGCAGCCCTGTTTGAAAGAGATGCCTGATTGAGTGGCAGACAAAGTGACGAATCAGAGAAAGATCTGACAGAATAGGATCTGCCCAACTCTCAGAACAGAGGAAAAAGAAGCCACTTAAGAGAGAGCAGCAGCAGCAGTAGCAGGAGAGAGAGAGAGAGAGTTTTTCAGGAGAGTTTTACAGAGATGGGTTGAAGAGAGAACAAGCTGTTCAAACACACAGGTGAAGACAGAATGAGCCAGAAGATTAGACCTGCCAAAGTCAGTATTGAGAGCCCAACCTACTCCATCTTGGGAACGGCCTCCATCTTAAAAGAAAAAAAGCCTGAGAACTTGGCCTGCAGCTGAACCCAAGCTGTACCCAGGGACCAGGAAGGACCCCACAGCTTGTCCTTGGCCAGAGCTACTCCCTAGCTATTCCCTAACAAGGTGTCATCAAAGATTAGTCTGATTGTTTCAGACGTACTTTCAGACCATTGCGATTGTATACAGCCTTGCGTCAGAGCACCCACCTGTCGGCTTACAATGGTTATTCAGTTAGATGCTTGCCGGGGCTAAACTCCCCTTGCTTGCTCCCCATTTCCTATATATAAAGCCTATCCCCCCTAAGAGCTCAGGACTGCACCTCCCCCTTCTGCCGGCAGAGATGTGTGTCAGAGATTTACAAGCTCGAGCTAGTAAATTGAAAACCTTAATGCAATTGGATCAGAATCAGCTCCTTGGTGGTCTTTTGAGGTTCAAGGATGCTTCCAGGCATGACAGTAGGAGGCCAAGCAGAGCAATTTAGGAGAGGCTGATCGAGAGAAGCCAGAATGAATCAGTCAGCTAGGAGAGGCGTTGGAGTCAGAATAGCTGAGTAGAATCAGCCAGCCAGAGGTCAGAAAAAAGCTAGAAAGGGTGAGGAGATTATTGAGCAGTAAGTCTCAGAGGCTGAAAATATCTAGGCCTAGAGAAGAGGCTAGGAGCTTCCAGGACTAGGCCTAGGTTAGCAGTCAGAGACTGTAAGTCTCCAAGACATCAGTTACTCGGGAGAATTAAAAAAAAATACATTTACAGGTTCCTATACTTGCTTCCAATATGCTGAGCAAATCGATTTTCTGCTCCTATTACTATTGTATCCTCTTTGGACATTTTGGACAGGTGGCTGAGCCTGGCCCACTGGGACAGACAGAATCAGGCTTCTGTCTTGTGACTCTAGGATTTCAACACTTCTCCTTCAAGTGTTTCCCAGTGGTTGCGCTGTCACTACATTAAGGACATATCTCAAGTCCCTTTGATCACAAACAATCCTCCAGTTATGATTTTACTGCCCCCGTATTGTTGAGGACAGGAAGAGAATATGCTGGTGACTCGGGCTCTTCAAGTAATTTTACCTGAGAACTTAATAAGCCACTACTGTGGTCTACCTGACCTTTTCTTTTTCTTTTTTTCTTTCTTTCTTTCTTTTTTTTTTTTCTATTTTAAGCCGATAAATACACCCATACAACCTCTTGGGAAATCAATTCATTGGCTTTTCCACCCTGAGATGGCATCCTATTAATAATATTACCCAATTTTATAGATGAGGAAACTGAGTTTACACAGAGTCTTATGGAGCTAGGACCCAGGTTTGTGTGGTTCTAGAGTCTATGCCATGTACTTGAAATAATCAAAGAGATACATTTTTAAAAAGTCATTTGATTGTTAAACTTTTCATCAAATAGTGTGAACTTACTTCTATTTATGGTATTTTCAAACTCAAGTGGTCCACTTGTTCATTCATGAGTCATCCATCCATCCATCCATCCATCCATCCATCCATCCATCCCTCCATCCATCTCTCCATCCTTTACAAACATTATTGAGTATCATGCCTAATAGAAGGCACCAAGAATGCAAACTCTTGACTTTAAGAGTTTTTTCAGCCTAAAGATTCGTCATAAGATACTCATAGAATTAGCAAGATAGTTCAGCAGGTAAGAAGCACCTGCCACCAAGCCTGACAACCTAGTTTAATTCCATTATTCAAAGGATGGTAGCTACATAGAATCAAGTCCCCCAAGTCCCATTTGTGTGTTGCGCATGTGCACGAGCATGCACACACACACACACACACACACACACACACACACAGCTTCTTTAGCAAACACACACATGAAATAAAAATAAATAAATTCAAAATAAATAAAGACACCCATAGTACTAACACTACAAGTTCTGTTTCACACATGAAATTATTGACATCATGCCATGCCTCCTCTTTCAAGACTGGCTTTATGAGATTTCTCTCTGCCCTGGGCTCTGCTACCAGACTGAATGAGCTCATAAACATCCTACTCAACACTGTAAAGGAAGACAGGCTTTGTCTCCGCTGCCCAGCACACATCAGCTCAGTGGTCACTGCATCTCACATTTCCTCTTACCTAAGTCATCCACTAACCCTCTCTGCCTATGCTCTCCAGACAGTTTGTTAGACCACATGTGATCTGAGACACTGTCTTATCATAGCACTGTGTGCCCATGATTACAGCCATGGAAATACGACCCAAGTCTGGACCAGTAAGGAGAGGCCCAAGAGTTGGGCTTGAGCAGTTGGGAAAAGAGGAAAAATAGGAAAGAGGAAAACAGAGTCTCCTTTTTATTTTCATGTTAGTCTTGGAGTAAAAGGGATAAAAGCTGAGTTTCCCTACCTTTGGAGAAAAGCTTGTCTGAGATTGGAACCAATGCAGAGCAGAACAGAACAGAGCTGACAACTGGAGGGTCCAAATCCCAATAGCCACCTATGAACTCATGGGTGTAGCTGGACCAGAAGCTAAATTATCCTTTTGTCTGTTAGTAACAAAGCTACTACAGTCATTTTTTTAATGATGCCATTTGATTTGGATTTTCTGTCCGTTGTAAACACGAGAGACTTGATGGTGTGAGGTCCTGAGTCACTTTGTCTCCATTGACCCTGATCCTGTTTAGTCACAGACTTCCTAGGGCCTTCCGGCTACTTCCCAACCGCAGTCATGCCACCTCCAAAGTCATTATTTCAAACTTCCCACAAACTACAGCCTCTTCCTTGTTGCTTCTTCAACTGTTTCCACTTCACTAGTTCTTTGATCTTATCGGGACCCACCAGCACCTACACAAACAGTATTTTCTAAATCACTGGTTTTCTCTCTTTCCCTCTTCCTTTGTGGTCTAACTTCATGGTGCATCTCATTAGCCTTTTCATAAATCCTAGTCTCTGTTTTCTGACTTTCTGATGTATGCCAACCCTGAAAGAACTCATCTAAGTAGCGGAGGACTGTTAGGAGGAGTCTCACAATGGAGCGGATTGATATCACTATGAACCTACAAACTCCAATGTTAAATAATCCTTCAAAACTACCCAGCAACTCCTACATCCCCCCAGCCACCTTCCACTTCCAAGATACAAAATTACTAGTCCTGTACTTCATCATTCCCTTTGAACTCCCAAATTCTACTATTGCCTTGCTGTTTCCCCTCTTGAAACTTACTTTTCTGGATGTATACGTGGTGTGCATGCATGTGTTTTCACCTGTGTGAGTGCATGCGTATGTGCATGTACAGCATCCAAAAACTTAAATTAGATATCTTCCTCAGTGTAACAGGCTCTCAGACCTAAGGAGGCCCCAGACCTTAGCAAAACCGACTCCATGATTGATGTATGATTAAGGTCATAAAACTCAGCATGTAGACAGCACCACCAGACGCCATGAAAATAAAGCATTAAAGTTCACAGTTCTGGGAAAGTCTCGATTTTTTTTTCCTTCTGTAGTTTCACTTCTGGCTAACTGTCCTTGTTTACTGAAGTTCTACTCAGGATATGGTTTTCGTACTTAGAGGGTCATCCTGAGAAAGACTTGTGGCTACACTGATCTTGACTACTCAGTATAGTTACCACGGGGCTAATGAAGACTTCCCATTGGTGTAAACCCACGTCTGATCAGTCTTCTCTGATGGATACCCTGCAACACTCAGTCCCTCTCCATTTTATTTACTGAGGCAGGGTCTCAGTTGATTCCAGAACCAATCAACTAGACCAGCTAGTCACTTGCCCCAGGGATTCTCCTGTTTCTGCATCCTGGGTACTGGAATTACAGACAGGTGACACTGGGCTCTGGTGACACTGGGCTCTGATGACACTGGGCTCTGGTCCTCACACTGTGTAGCAGGCCACTGAGCCATCTCTATTTTTATTTATTTTAAATTTTATATGTATGAACAGATATACATGCCTGCACATATGTCTGTGCAACACTTATATGCCTGGTGCCCATGGAAGACAGAAACAGGGAGTTTGATCTTTTGAAACTGGAGTCATATAGATGTAAGCCACTATGTGAGCGCTGGGAATCCAACCTGGGCATCTGGAAGAGCTCATAACCACTGAGCAATCTCTCCAGACCCAGGACCTTAACTCTGAGAGCCTTCCTCTTTCTCCTCCCTCCCCCTTCCCCCTCCCCAACTTCTGGAGGAAACTGAGGAGTAACTTTTCAGTCTCAGGTAACTTGTATATAAAACTTTTAACCTCTTGTTTGCAGTTTATTAGCATGGCCATTACAGCATAGTTCTGATAAGCCAGTAAGATTGACAGTGCTCTTTAGAGAAAGAAGATGTTAAGTTTTGGATCTGTTTATTTAAAAGCTTATCTTACTGTAGTGGATTCCTCCATGTGCAAGGAAATAACTTCAGTCAGGACCAGGGTAGAAAACACTGGGGATCGAAACCTGCTTCATTTTTAATGAAACAGGGTCTCACCACATAGGGTGTGTGTCTCCATGGCCCCCACACTTTGTTTGTTTGTTTGTTTTTCCTCCTATAATCGAGGCATGGTGTTCCATAACTGTAATTCCAGCACTTGGAAGACTGAGGCAGGAGAATTGCCACAAGAGACTCTGTGTCAAAAACAAAGTAAAACAAAATGCCCTACTTAAAAAAAAATATTTATCTGGGGGCAGGAGAGATTGCTGTAAGAGGGCTTTCTGCCCAGTGGGAGGACTGGAATTCTGTTCTCAGCATCCATACTGGCTGGCTCACTGAACTGCTGAGCACTCCAAGCTCCAGGGGATTTGACAGTCTGATCTAGACTCTGCAGAGGAGGGTAAGAGAGGGAGAGGGAAAGAAGGGAGAGGGAGAGGAAGAGATTAAAAACAAACCTTTAAAAGTGTCTTATCAGACAGTTTAACTGTCTTATCAATGCTTCTGTCTGGGTCTCGAGCTGTGACCCCACCTCAAGAGAAATTTGTGTTTGTTCAGAGCTTCACAATGAGACTTATTTTCAACAAATAAACAATCGACAGAAACCACACACAAAATTCTCCTTAATAAGATGTAAATAAAGGATCTAATATGGTCTTCGTCCTCCCCAAACAGCCTTTTCCTGTTCATCTGCAGTTTTCAATTACATTTCATAGTTTGCATACTATTCTCAAACGAACAGTTAATGTGATTTACTTCTTTGTCAGTGGCATCATTTGAAATTTAAAAATTCTTATTGCCACAATTCTTTCTTTGTTTCAGTCATTCTTTGAGGGAAAAACTTTATTTTGATACCAGGATTTTCTATAGTTTAATATTAACATTATTTATTTGTTTGTTTTACAAAGAGAATTGACACTCATGTGGTTCCTTCAGTAAAGACAACAACACAAGACAGACCCTTTGTGTCTGAAAATAATAAACAAATCTCAAACATTGTTTTTGGGTTGTTTTTTTTTAGGACACCTCTTAGAAGCAGAAAAGATTTGATGATGATGATGATGGTGGTGGTGGAATTGTACCTTTTGTTTAAAATGATATAGAAGAATAATCTAAAGTTCTGTTTGCTCATAGGGCTGGAGAAGTGGCTTGGAGGGTGAGAGTGTTTGCTGTACAGGCAAGTTCAGCCCTCAGCTGCCAGAGGAAAGCCAGATTCAACTGTGCACGTGCCTGGAGCCCCAGCACTGTGGGGCATGGAGGCAGGGGCAGTGCTGGGAAGAAGTCAGGGAGATAGAAGAAGGCTCCCAGTGTTTTCTCCTGGCCTCTTCACGCATGCAGGAGAGTGTGCACATATGCACGCGCGCACACGCGCACACACACACACGCCACAGACACAAGCACACATGCACACACACAGAGGCACACAGACACACACACTTTTTTTTTTTGTATTGGAAGCAGCTTGATTCAGTTCCCAACTGTGCCTACATCTGCGTGTTTGCTTTATCAAAAATAACTATTCTTCAGAGACATTCCATGCACAGGAGCCACACCCATCGGGCTGTCCATTCTCAGCACCTAGGGCTGTAGCAGGACATCAATAAATACCTGTAAAGTGGTGGATGGGTGATTTCAAGCTAAGGGTTGCATTCATTTGCTTGTGACTCTTCCTGATTTAGCAAGACACAAACTAGTCCAGGGCACAGAGTCAAAGAACCAAACAGTGACTGCTGCTGGGGGGAGGAGGCGGCCGAGTGTGGCCGACCAGTTAGCAGTCTCCCTTCAGCTCAAGATGTGTGAATCGGGGCTGGGGTGGGGTGGGGTGGGGTGGGGGTCCGTGTTTCCATGTACCCAAGCCAGAAACGCATGCATTTCACTGTAGAGGTTTGTAACTGGTCAGACCACGTGTTCCTGTTGCGTGTTCTTATCCTAAGAGGAGAAGGGAGAATCAGGAGGAGGAGAGGGAGGGAGAGAATTGAAATGTATACAGAGCTCACTTGATATTCTCAGCATTATGAAATTCATTCTCTGCCTTAAGTGAATGCCCCTTTAACTTGTTAGGCATTTGGTTTTTGTTTTTAACTTAATCCCTTAAGAAAAACCTATTTGTGTGTGTGTGTGTGTGTGTCTGTATACACTCGTATGTGCAATAATGCAGGTATGGAGGTCTCCCCTTCCACCACGTGGGTCCCAGGGAACAAACTCAGCTCACTGGGTTTTGCGGTGAGACCCTTGACCCGTCGAGCCATCTCTTTGGGCCCTTTGTTTCTTTAAGATGCTGCAGCGATTTGGGGTTCACGCCCGACTTCTTTTAGCATCCTAAACCACTTTTCAATCAATCGGCGAGGAGTTCTCCCCTCTGCCATCACGCGTCTTTTCCTTCTCATCCACAGGACATACAGCTGAGTGCAGGCTCTGAAGGACTCAGGTGCTGGGAAGCTTAGTGCTTAGTACCTGGGCAACCTTAAGAAAAACCTATCGTGTTTTTCTTATCCGTAAAATAGGGCTAATATTAAAATTCATATTGAGAGCTGACAGGATACAATGATTAGTGCACGGCATATGTTTCAAACAGACCAGTAAATGCTGGTTTCTGTTATTAGTAGGCCGATGCACTTTCTAGCCGTCGGGCTGTCGGTCTGTTTTCATAGTAGGTCGTGGCGTTGGAATACCAACCTGATATTTCACGCTCATGTTACTCTTCAGAAGCTTTGGCTGGTTCCGGAGCTTAATCTACATTGCCAACCGAGATTGCTCTGCGAAGCCCCGAGGAAGAGATTATTCTCCATGCCATTTGAGGACCTAAAGACTAATGGCTTTTAAACAGGAAGGAGGGATTATGTGAATGGCATGGATGGGTTCTGCAGTCGAACACTCGGAAGACTCCTATCAGAACTGATTAAACTTCTTCTTTGGGGTCCCGGGAGAAACCTAGGGCCACAGGATGTGCACTTTGGTTTGGTCTAAGGAAAGAATTTCTAACAATGATTTCTGTACTGCCACCAGCCTCTCTCTCCTGAGCAGTGCAAAGTAATCTCCCAACTTGTTTCCTGCATTGCGTGGCGCATGTGTGTGTGTGTGTGTGTGTGTGTGTGTGTGTGTGATGTGCACACAGGAGGAGAGCAGAATAACAAGGCAGGAGTCCCTCTCTGTCACCATTCCCTACTGCCCTGAGACAAGGCCTCTCACTGGACTGGAAGCTCGCCCTCTTGGCTAGTCTAGGCCAGTTAGCTCTTGTGATCCATCTCTCCCTCCCCACCCCAGTGATGGGGTTGTGGGCACATACAGCCATGAGAGCTTTTCACATGCATTCTGGGGATTTGGACTCAGATCCCCACGCTTGCAAAGCAAGCACTGCCTTACCCTTCGACCCATCTCCCTGGCCCCTCAGACTTTCTTACTGTTTACATGGAACACACAGTCCCTGACTCATAGCGAGTGTCCCTCTCCAATACGTTAAGCCACACTGAAGCCCAAGTCATTTTGTCAAAGCATAGGCAAGATCCTGCCATTTCCCTGGGTATGCCCCTTTGACATTATGACACTCCATTTCTGTTGTCGCTGTGAGCATACCCTTTCCCTCAGGCCTTCCCATTCTCCAGGGCCATGTCCTTGAACTTCCCAGTCAGTGAGATGCTGCCCCAGGGGTCTTTCTCATTTCCACTGTTATAAATCAATGATATTTGTATGGCTTCTTTCTTGTTCTTTCTATAATATATTTTAATTTATTCCTTGAAAATGCTCTGAGTGAATATAATGCATTTTAACCATATTTACCTCCTCTACTCCTTCTGTAAGTAACTTGTCTTCCCAACATGTCTCTTCTACTTTAATTTTTTTTTTAATGTATGGCAAATTCACTGAAGTTAATTAGGGTTGGTTGCTGGGTGTGGGTGGGGGGTTATTTACTGGATTCTGGAAAATGTACAACCCTAAAACAATGGTCACAACCCTAAAGAAGATGATATCCCTTTCCACTCCCACCCCAAGTAGCCATTAACTACCATTAGCTTACAACAATTAGCTCACAACCATTAGCAATGGCTGTGAGCTCACAACCATTAAGTCACAACCCTATAGGAGAATGGCACTCCCCCACCCCAAGTATCCATTAACCAGCATTAGCTCCTCAGCTAGGGGTGGGGTCGCAGGGGCCCCTCCCTTATCCATGCTGGAAGGTCGAGAGGCTCAGTGTTGAGCAGGTCTTATGCAAACTTAACCACAGCCGCTGTGGATTCGTGAGTCTGGCGGCCATGTCATGTCCAGAAGACAGGCTTTCTCAGCGCTCCCCCTCATCCTCTGGCTCCTGCATTCTTTCTGCTTCCTCTTCCCCTGAGCCTTGGGTGAGAGGCGGGTCCACGAGCTATAGTTGTCTTCCTTAGAGTTAAGTACAACAGACGCTTGTTCTTAGCACTTTCTCCAGTTATGCCTCAGCACCAACCACTGCCCACTACAAAGCGATGCTTTCAGGTCCATGACTCCTGAGAACATGTCTTTTTCTTATTATCTCCACTTGAACTTCGTCATAGAACGCAGAACCTGTTGCACGGCGAGTCCTGGAAGAGAGGCATGAAGGGTGACTGGGCAGCCTCCGTTAACTGGGAATTGTACTTCTGCCAATGCATGTTTTAAGCTGAGACTACGTCCACCCAAGGCTTCTTTGAGAATCTGGTTCTATAATCGCAAGACCTTTCTAACGACGAGTTACTTGGCTCAGAGGATGGTAGAGGCCTTACTGAATCTCTGCAAGCAGCTCTTGTAGCAGTGCCACATGGTGTAGTAAAAAACTGCTAGAGCGCCACCTAGCGAGTGGGAGGGGGATACGCGTCTTTTCTTCTCTTGTCTGCGTCTCTAGGATGCTTGCTCACCCAGCGCCCGCGCGGAACGCGGCAAATCTGGTCTTTAGGAAGGTCACAATTTTTTTGGTAAATGTGGTTGAACAAAAGCTCCCAGGCATGTGTGGTAAGATATACTGGAGCTCTGGTCTTTAGGAAGGTCACAATTTTTTTGGTAAATGTGGTTGAACAAAAGCTCCCAGGCATGTGTGGTAAGATATACTGGAGCTGTGTTTTCTGGAAGAGCATGGCGTAGTATGATTGGGGGGAAGGATTTAAGCCTCAGAGAAAAAAGGACTTCCTAGGAGAGCAGTGTTTTGCTTTTTGAATGTTTTTTGTTTTGCTTTTTGAATGTTTTGAACTTTTAAACTACTCAAAAATAATCACTTTTCTGTTTAACGGGTCTTGGGGAAAGAATTTTTGTGCAAGCCAGTTTTAGAGAAGAATTACCTCTCTAAAAAGTGTGTGTGTGTGTGTGTATTGCATAAGAATGTTTTTGCTTATGTGTGTGTTTTTGCACTGTGTGCATTCAGTGCCGGTGGAGGCCAGAAGAGGGCATTACATCCCTGGAACTGGAGTTACAGATGGTTGCAAGCCTCCATATGGGTGCCAGAAACAGAAACTGAGTCCTCTGGAAGAGTAGCAAATATCCTTAAACCACTAAGCCATCTTTCCAGACCTCCAAATGTTTCCTTTTCACCACAAAATGAAGATCTTTAATTGCTAGTAGAAATCAGATGATTTATTTATTTACCTACTTTTTTGTCTTGTCTTGCTGGGGAACTGACTGCTAAGCAACGTCTTCACCTCTAAAATCAGAGATTCCTGGAGCGACAACAAGGCTCAGCGGGTAAAGGTGCTTGCTGTACACATTTGGTGATCTGAGTTCAATGCCCTGGAATCCACATACAGATAGAGGGCAATAGACTCCAAACGATTGTCACGTAACCTCCGCATTCACTCCTTGGCACGTGTGCTCTCAGATACACATCTTGCACATACATACAATCATAATAAGTACAAATTTTAAAGGAAGATACTCGATGTGGGTCTGGGGTATTTAAAAATCTTCCACAGGCTGGGGACATGGCTTAACAAGTGTGACGACCTGAGTTTGGATTGCTCCAAACTTGGCATGCTGGGACACACCTGTCACCCAACAATAGTGAGTGGGAGCAGGTAAACATTTGCTTTTGGCATAGTAATAGATGAGTGGAGACTCAAGAAAAGACGTGAGGCACCTGAGGAACGGCACCCACAGCTGTCCTCTGACTTCTGCCCTGATAACGTGCATGCAAGTACCGGTACCCGCTAAGAGGTCAGCAACCCCACCCCAAACCTTCCGCATCCAGTAACCAGTCATCTCGCCTTGGCATCAACCAAACAAAATCTTTTTGCCTGAATTGTTTCTCCTGTCTTTGCTCATGAGAAGAGTAGCGGTACGGACCAGGGAAGACAACACCCTTCAAGCCCTCAGTGACCGGCTCTCATCTTCACAACGGATGCGGCATATTGACTACACAGTGGACATTCTAACTTAAGCATCAAGACTGTGCATGTGCATGTGACTCCCGGCAAATAAAGAAGTGTTTTGCCAGTGGAGCCATGTTTACTGAGGACACTGTATACAGGCAGGATGAGGAGAGATTCAGTGGTCCTACTTTTCCTCCTTGCAACATATCTTGATCTGATCTTCCCTGGCCCATAGCTGCCCATAGCTGCCCATACCACTGAAGTCTTGCTTTTGAAGTCGTGGACCAGTAAAGCTCAGTATGACCATCTAAGGACCATCCCCCACAAAAGTCATCTGTGTCTAGCTTGGAAATGTCCCACGATGACCCATGTTCTCTGGGGAGCATGTATACTTGAAGTGGAAGCTACATTTGATTAATATTCATTCTCACTCTGTGCACGCAAGGCTGGATAAAACATCTCTGCATTTGATTGGTCAAGACTTTCTATATAGTTCAAATGGTAGACAATGTATCTTCTCAAGTCTATTGTACATCATGAGTTTTGTTAGATATAATAAAACAAACATGATTTGAATATTAATTTGGCAGGTATTCAAGTTCAGCATTTCTGTGCAAGTGTTCTGTCATTTTCTCGCTTGCCCATGCTTAATCAGAACTTTTGAAAATTCTTACAATTAGTTAAGGGCAGAAACGTATTAGTCTAGCTGCTGAATCAATGCACAATCCTATGGTGCAGAGGAAAAAAAAAATCCCTCTTGTGGGAATTATTGTATTAATCCACACTCCTTCAGATTTTTTTGATAGTGAACATCTACTTGGTAAATAGAAAATTCAGGATGATTAAATGAATTTTCCACAGATAGTGGCAATTTGGAGTAATCTCAGACCATAGAGGCATTCCAAATCAACAATGATCAGTGATCGATTCCTGTTTTATAGATAGAAAGATGCTAATACTAGTCCATCATGAAAAACTGTGTATGAGGGTCTAATTTGATCAACAGGCTAGGCTGAGAAATATTAAGTTTAATGCTATATTTTATGCCTTAGGAGGTTCTGTGCTGCAGTGATAATACATTTGTAATATCATATTATATATGCTATATAATGTATAGTCTCATATAAGCTTCGATTGAAGAAAAAAAAACTATATCAAGTAGGGACACATCTGGGTAAAAGGGTGCTTGCCTTGCATGTGCAGGGCCCTGAGTTCAATCCCCAGAACCACAAAAACTTGTTAAATTGTAGAACCATATAATAAATTCACCTCCAGGCTTTCCTAAGGGGGATATGAAGCCAAGTAGATACTTAAATATCATGGACTTAGATCTCCATGTCTTGATCCAACCATATCTGGAATGGCTCAGAGTCTGGGGTCTGTCGGGCAGGGATGGCATCAGGCCAAGGGCACCACACAAGGTCTGCACAGCCACCTCCCCTTCTGCCTGGACAGGGTGCAAAGATGGGACACTGAGAACAAGAGGCTGGAGAACCAACTCTAGGAGCATTTGGAGAAGAGAGAGTGTTGGGGGTCAAGAACTGGGGCACGCCTTCAAGACCTTGAGCACTGCGGGTCCAGGCCTTGGTGAATTCTGTGAACTATGCCCCCATCATATACAGATTGACAATGCTCACCTTGCTACTGATGATTTTAGACTCGAGTATGAGACAAAATTGTCTATGCACCACTCCTGAGTGGCATCCATGGTCTTGGAAGGTCACTGGTGATACCAACATCAGGAGGCTGCTGCAGTTTAGAGATGGAAACTTAAGCTCTCAAGGAGGAGCTGACGTTTGCAAAGAACCCTGACTAACACGGGGTGGAGTTGATGGTCTGAAGACCATGTGGTGGTTCGAATGAGAAATGTCGGCCATAGCTAGGGTGTTTGAATTCTTGCCCCCCTCCCAGTTGATGGAGCCGTTTGGAGAGAGTTAGGGGGTGTGGTCTTGCTGGGGAAAGTGTGCTGCCGAGGGTGGGCTCTGAGAGCTTAAATACCCATCTTACATCCAGACTCCCCCCCCCCCTCTGCTTCATACTTGCATTTGAAGAAGGGAGCACTCCACTCCCCACTCCTGCCACCACATCTGCCACTTGCTGCCGTGCTCCGCCCTATGATGAGCTCTTATTCCTCTGGAATTGAAAAACCCAAATAAGCTCTTCCATAGTTTGCCGTGGTCACAGTGTTTTATCACAGCAATAGAAAAGTGGCCAATAGAGTCTAGACATCCAGTTCTGGATTGAACATGGAAATGTATGATCTCAGATCTCATAACCTCGACAAGACTATGGTGACACCAGGACGCAACGTGACAGCTGGCTTAGAAGAACTGAAAGGAAATGGACACATACTGGTCTTGGTAGACTGGGGAGAGCACCAGAGGGAGCACTAGAGGGAGCACCAGGGGGAACATCAGAGGGAGCACCAGAGGGAACATCAGAGGGAGCACCAGAGGGAACACCAGAGGGAGCACCAGAGGGAGCACCAGAGGGAACACCACAGGGAGCACCAGAGGGAACATCAGAGGGAGCACCAGAGGGAACACCAGAGGGGTCATCACTCAGGCTTCCAGGATCAGAGATGCCAAAATGACAATTTGGAGTTCAGGTGCGTCTTCCAGGTCTTGGATTCCGTGAGAAATTGGGAAGCCGATCTGAGAACAGTCTGAGGGAAGTGGGGGCCTGTTATGCCACATACATGGCCCAACCTGGCCCTGCTGCACCTGGAGTTGAAGCCAGCAAAGACATAGACAGAGGGTCAGCACCAGACCCAGGAGTCCTGCCTTGTGAACATCAAGATCAGACTGAAGGCTGAGATTGATAGCTATCACTGCTTGCTGAAACCCAAGGAGGACATTTGTCTCCATGATGTCCTGGAAAAGCAGCAACTTCATGCAGACCAACCACTACAGCCTCCCTGCAGGACCATGCACACAAAGTGGTTTATGAGACCAGTGATACCAAAGTTCTGAGGCCCTGAGACAGAGAAGCAGGGTACTACTACCCTAGAAGGTCCCTCTAAGGACCAAGGTGGCAAGTCCCAAATGGGTATGTGTGTCTATATATCATCCATTTGTTCATTAAGTCACACTTATTGTGTGTGTAGGCGTGTGCACATTTGTGCACATACATGTGGAGTTCAGATAACAACTTTCTGTGTTCTTTTTCAGGCACCTTCCACCTTCTCTAGGATAGTTTCTCACAGGAAACTGGAGATTTTCACGTTGACCACCAGATGTCACTGTTGTAAAGTATACACGATTCATCAGATTATTATCAAGAGACCTATGAGGTTGCTTGAAAAAAATATTGTGGAAACCGGATTGTGTGGGTGCATTCACCCTGCTTGGTGGCTTGACAAGTGATCAAGCACCCTCTTGGGTAGTGGTGGGTGGGTGGGGTGGCTCGATTCCAGCGACACCTACACAGTCAGGGGTCTTGAGAGCTGTAGATTTCTTCATAGTCCTGGACTCACACTGCCTGGAGCAGCCTGGGGTGCTATACAACCCGGGTACCTCTGGGTGCTGGTACTTGGTGTTACATCCTATCCCTGTCCCTGGGACCTTGAACAGCCTGTGTTCCTGGGTCCTAGGGATCTGAACACAAAAACATCACCAGCTGCTTGATGGTCAAGGAGGCCCAGCACCCAAGGAGGAGGCCCGGCACCCAAGGAGGAGGCCCAGCACCCAAGGAGGAGGCCTGGCACCCAAGAAGGAGGCCCGGCACCCAAGGAGGAGGCCCAGCACCCAAGGAGGAGGCCTGGCACCCAAGAAGGAGGCCCGGCACCCAAGGAGGAGGCCCAGCACCCAAGGAGGAGGCCTGGCACCCAAGAAGGAGGCCCGGCACCCAAGGAGGAGGCCCAGCACCCAAGGAGGAGGCCTGGCACCCAAGGAGGAGGCCTCAACTGCCGGTGTCTGCTTTCCATCCTTCCTTCATGCTGGACTTTGGAACAGCCGTGTGGCCAACCCAGTTCCTAAGGCTCAGGCTCATGACACAAAGCCCCCCAGCAACTGCCCCTGGATTGCTGAAGCCAGCCAGAGACCTTGGTTAGGCCACTTGACCCTAAACAGGTGGCTACCGTGCAAGATTTAAAGCTACTCACTGGCACTGGCCCACAGATCTGAATCTACCTGGCGGCACCCTGGCTCCTGACCACAGGTGGTTTGAGACTCCCTGATGGCCCCACAAGGAGACGCTCTGAGAGGCCTGGCTCTGCCCAGTCCTTCACTGGCTCTCCACTGACAGGTGCAGGAGCAGCGGAGCAGTCTGCAAACAGTCAGGACAAGAAGAAAGGAGGAAGCAGAGATTTCAAGAAAGCAGAGATCTGGCAAAATGCTGACAAGAGCTGGAGAGGCGGACCTGCGGCCACTGGTCCTCAGAATTTCCTGAGAGCCACCAAGTCTTCAGGTTCCACTGTGTGACATCCCAGACTGGAAGTGGCAAAGCTTGGTGCTGCTATGGGCCACACAGTGCACAGCTCAACCATGAATGTGTCAAGGTTTGTCTGAAATGAGGAAGATTATTTCCAGTTAGAGGCAGATATTGGAGCTTCAGAGATAACCATAGAAAAATGGTTTCTTTTTAAAAATGTATTAATTCGATATCATTCAAACTCGGTGCATTTGTGTGGAGATAGTCTACTCGAAGGACTTCATTTCAGTATCAACAAAGTGCTTTCAAGTCCACATCTGCCAAGCTCATCTGAAGATCGTGTTAGACTGTCTCTGCCAAGCTTCTTGACCTTGGCGTCTTGAGCAGGGTTATTCTGCTGTGACAGACTGCCTTGTCTGTCATTAGCAGCACATTAAAGGGAGGCTCGGTGGAATTCAAATTTAAGTTTGATGAAGAAATGTTGTGATCTCTTTGGGGCTAGGGAAATGGCTTGGTGGGCAAAGCCCTTGTGGTGCAAGCATGAGGGGCCGAGTTTGGATGCTCGGCACACACATAGGAGCCAGGTACCAGGCATGGTGGTGGCATTCACCTGTAACCCATTGCTGTGGTAAGGAGATTGGATCCTGGGACTCTCTGGACAATCAGTCTTGTCAAAATTATAAGCTATGGGTTCAGTGTAAAAGCCTGTGTCTTAAGTAATGTCGACAGCAAGACAAGATATTTGAAGTCAACTTCTGGCCACCATATATGGACACCCCCCCCCCCCACACACACACACAAAGAATGCCTTTGTCTTTTTCTTCTCACGCATCTAGACAGAACGTTTGGTGTATGGGGACTTCTCGGGAACAAACGATGTCACAGCCATTGTAACAGGACACCAAGACTCAGTGGAGGTGAAGGGGAAGGCAGGCATCTGCACCCGCACCTACACCCGCATCTGCAGATGGAGTGCTGTAGAGCCGGGAGGTGAGATGGTGGGAGGACACAGAGGCTGTACCTTTCAGAACTGCCCTGAAGTCTTGATACCGAGGGAAATCAATCGTGTGACAGGACCCCCAGGTAGCCACAGGAAGTTTACCATCCTCAGCAAGACAGCTCTGACCCATTCTGTGAAGTGGCGACATGTGAAGCAGCTGGCGCTGTGGACAGATGCAGCTGGGAATGTCAAGGCTTCCTAGCTAACTAACTGGAAAGCTGGGGCAGGGTCGCTGGTAACCTGCATTCTCTGACAGTGTTGATCTCTCTGTAGGGAGGAACAAAATGGCAACTACTCTGTTTCCAGGAGTGCTATAGTCTCTGTTACACCTAGATGAGGGTGTGAACTAGTTCGAGAACTGACAGTGTGCACTCTTAGATTTGTGCAGTAGACACTGATGACTTGTGAGATCTGTTCGGTTGAAACCTGGGGACATAGCTGATGTCACCAGGACCGGCTGGCTTAATTCTGCCGAAAACACTGATTAGTTAACTGGAGTTGGTCTTGACTCACGTGTTCATTGTAGAAGTTGATTGATCAGCAGCTGTGGTGGAGTAAAAGCCAAGGACATGTTTTAAGTTTTAACTACAGTGCCCAAGAGATCCATAAAACAAAAGCACCTTTAACCTGTCAGCCCCTTATCCAAAGACGG
Source organism: Apodemus sylvaticus (assembly GCF_947179515.1). Classification (NCBI taxonomy): domain Eukaryota; kingdom Metazoa; phylum Chordata; class Mammalia; order Rodentia; family Muridae; genus Apodemus; species Apodemus sylvaticus. The sequence goes on from NC_067474.1 coordinate 73,680,064, forward strand.
ACACTTCCTGCAGTGCTGGAGACTATTGTTTATAGCAGATAACAAACACACGTTTTCACTTTCCTAAACAAGTGTGGTTGACCCAGCTGAACCGGATGTGCTTGATCACGTGCAGGTAGGAGGTACGTGAGCAGGAAGTACAGAGGATATATGCTTGCCTCTGATTGGACCTGATCGGAAATATGGTGGCTTTATGGGTTTTCCTTTACAAGCCTCTGTAAAATGTGACTCATGGCCATATTCTGGGAACCCTGGACTGGACCTGACCAGAGTCCATCATCCTGGCCAGCATTTACTTAAAGCTTGCTTCAAATTTGATTAAAAAATTATGGACTGATTTTCGTCACTCAACAGCGGTTCAGATGATAAATGTCCTCCCAAGCTCCCCCCCGCCCCCCCACCTCCCCCCTCCTCCCCCTCCCCCCCGCCTCCCCCCTCGCTTCCCTCCCTCCCCCCCCCCCCCCCCCCCGTGTATTGGAACACTTGGTTCCCCTGCCCCCCCCCCCCCCGGGGTGGTGCACTTTGGGACTTTGGGGAGGTTACGGAGCCTTTAGGAGGTGCAGCAAGTGGGGGTGGGCTTTGAGGGTTCGTAGCCCCGCCCCCTGCTTCACATTCCTAGGCTTTGCTTCCTGTGTGCTGATGGGAATGTAATCGTCTTCTTCTTGCTCCTGCTGCTTTTCCCGCTGCCACGCCTTCTCCACCACCACGGACTCTAACCTTCTGGAAACATAAGCCAGATGAAATCTTCTGTCTATACATTGCCTCAGTTGTGGAGTTTTAGCACAGCTCCAGAAATCTAATGAATACAGTCTTCCCAGGTAAAAAACTGTCAGGAGTCAGGCAGTTTGAAATGGGTATGAATATTGTTGGGGAACAACCCTCATCAGCCATCAGCATGTCTATGCATCTTCTGGTGGCTTGTGTCCCAGGCCATATTTTCAAGGATGCTTATATGACAAACCACCTGGAAAGAAAGAGAAGACATTCCTCTGGGGTAGAGAGCAGGTATGTTTCCTGACCAAGACAATAAAGATAATGGCTTAGCAGTGTCCCCTGGCAGTTCAGAAGTCACTTCAAACTTGATGTCTGCCAGGCGGTGGTGGCGCATGCCTTTAATCCCAGCACTCAGGAGGCAGAAGCAGGCGGATTTCTGAGTTTGAGGCCAGACTGGTCTACAGAGTGAGTTCCAGGACAGACATGGCTACACAGAGAAACCCTGTGTTGAAAAAAACAAAAACGAAAACAAACAAACAAAAAAACTTGATGCCTGACCCGAACTCTCCTTCCCCCTAGTTTCTCAAGTTCTCTTTTCAGCTTATGTCGATGTCACACCTATCTTTTCCTTTCAGGTTGTGGAGGCCAGAGATCTGAGATATCATTCTTTGTCTTCATTCTTGGCCACACACCCTCTCCATTATGAAATTCTTTCCTTTCAGAGTACCCCAAATCACACCACTTCTTACTGTCTGTCCTCCCACACTGGGGCCGGTCTGGACTGTGTTCTGTGTGCTTAACTGGAAGTACTGATGGACATATTGGACCCTATGTCCAGATGTCCCTTTGCCTGACTCTCAGATGACCTGGAGCTTTTGTCTTGAGACCTTTGTTCCTCCCTGTGGACTTTGGGCTTTGGGCTTTCTCTGCTTGGCTAACTCAGCCCTTGTACCCCAACTGCCAGCTTTTGAGATTACTGCCTCCTTGTCTGGTATCACATCCTCCGTTTTTTCATCTTTGTCTGCTGCAACCCCTCTCTTCTCTTCGCTGCGAAAATTTTAGCTTTCAGAGCCTCAGTAAGGCTTCGGGAAGAAGGAAAGACAGCCACACATCCAATTTACCATGTTCAACTGGAGGCCTGTGGTGTTTTCTTTTTAAAATCTTTTTAAAAGATTCTTTTTAAAAGATTTCTTTTAAGAGATTTAATTTAATCTGTCTCTCCCAGAGCAAGAGCAAGAGTAAGTGTTCTTAACTATTGAGCCACCTTTTCAGGCCCTGTGATAATTTCTTAGATACAGGTTTAAATGGCCCTTGTAGCTTGTTTTTATTTTCTTAGTTTCAGTTACCCTTGCCTAGCTGCAATACTAATTAGAGAATTCCAGAAGTAATCTGCAAGTTCTGAATAACTATAGTATAGTTATAGTATACTACCCTAATTATAATATTAGCTACTGTTGTTAATCTTTTAATATACCCAAATTATTTTTTAATTTTAACTTTATTTTATATCCTGACTGTAGTTTCCACTTTCTCCTCTTTTTCCAGTCTCTCCCTCCCATCCTTCTTCTCCCTACCCCCACCCACTCCTCTGTTTCTCTTTAGAAAAGGGCTGGCCTTGATTGATATCAAACCCGTGATGACATTAATATACCCAAATTCTATATTAAACTTTATTGTGGATATGTGCATAGAGAAAGAGCACTGAGTTTGGTTCTCTTCATGGCTTCTGACATTCACTGGCAGGCTTGGGGCGCAACCCCATGCATAAGACTTTGTGTTAGGATCTGGGGTCCTGGCTACCGAGTGATAAGCACTGAACTTTGGCCATGGCCAGAGGAACAGAGCTAGGCTCTGTGGATCAGCCTGATACATCCTGTTCTCTCGTTAACGAGTGGCTAGCCAGGAATTGTCCATTATTCTCTCAACCAAAACCAGTTCCATCAAAAACGTCTGGAAGCCATGTAAAATGGTTTTGAAATGGTAATTTCGGCGATCAGTACTTAGTACTGTAGAGGGATCCTGTCCAGGGACAGTTTTAATTAAATTCCATCTTGGTAGAACAACATCAAAGGGACAAACTCTTCTAAGCCAAGAATAAGGATTAGGAGTCTTACCCTCGTCATTGAACTTCATTGAAAAAATAACCTGAGAGTCCAGTCCCTGGTTTGATGTTTACTCTAAAGATCTATTTGACATTGATCTGACTTTCCCTACTTGGGCTAAGGGGGTTCAAGGTGCTTAAAGGGAACAGTATCAAGACTACTTAAAAACAAACATGCAAACTACCTCAAATCAAATTGTTCATTACCGGTTCACTCAAGCTTCCTTCAGGGCTGGCTCTAGTTTGACCGCTTTGTACTCCACAGAGAAGGGAGTGTGAAACAAGCGGCCTCAGTGCACAGCTGTTAGAGGTAACAAGTACAGAGCCATATTGGGGCAGTCATGCACATGGTTTGAGTTTGACGTTGGTCAAGGACAATCCCTGGCTTTGGGCAGGAATCTGCCGTTAGGACATAATAGGGAAGTAGGTTAAAGCAGAATTTTTAATCCTTGGGTAGAGTGCAAAGAGTGTGCTTGACTATGGTCAAGGTTAACTTCTCCCAGATAACCAGGATCCTGTTCCACCTAGGGTGGAGTGCTCGAAGTAAAGGTTAAGTTCATTGTTCCTCCGGGTCTAGGAATTCCTGAATTAAGCAGGTGACCCACCCAGCTGCCGGAGCAGACAAGACGAGGACCTCCAAGAGAAGCTAGACAACTTCCACCGGAACTCAGCCCGGAGTCTTGGGGGAAGGGTTTGCCCAAACTGTTAAAAGGTCTGACGCCATTAAAGTTTCCGGCTTTGATCAGTGAATATTGTCTTGGCCATTTTTCTTTTCGCCCCTTCCCTATCCATCCCTCAGCTTCTGTTCCAGAAACCCACTTCGTAATAGCTGCAGGCAGCTATGGAATCCAACAGTAACATGTGGAAAAGAAGACCAAAGGACTGGCAGTAGAGAGTTTAGACTTCATGGGTCATGATGCAAAACAAGGGTAAGTGTATACCATCTGAATAAATACCTGGAATCTCCCAGGACTGCCATATTGGCACAAAAACACACCAATCAGCCATAGGAGATACGGGGCTCATGGGCAACCTTAGGTCATGGTGGGGGAGAGGTGCCATTGAAGGCCATTGTGGAGTCTTGGCTTCCTGGTCTCTCATGAGGTGGATGGTTCTCTCTGTTGTGTGCTGCCCTTGAAGGAGGATGAATGCAATGGGTCATCTGAGATAGATTGGATCCAAATAATCCTACCCCCAACTCTCTCTCTCTCTCTCTCTCTCTCTCTCTCTCTCTGTGTGTGTGTGTGTGTGTGTGTGTGTGTGTGTGTATTTTCTGGATGGCCTGAAACTTACTATGTAGGCTAAATCAGCCTTGGACTCACAGAGATCCACCTGCCTTTACCTCCTGAGTGCTGGCATTAAAGGTGTGTGTTACTATGATCTTGTTTCTTTACATATTAATTCTCTCAGACATTTTCTTACAGTAACGTGAGGCCAGTTAATAAACATTTGATGTGTTAGATGAAACTATGAGGTTGATAAGAGAAAACACAGAACACTTATGTACAAGAAGCAACGTAAAACCTTCCGCAACAAAAACTCAAAAGCTAGAAACAAATCCTGGTTCCAAACTGGTAGATCTGATCATATCAGATGCATTCAGTGTCGCTGATGGATGCTCTGGGTAAAGGTAACAGTGACCGAGGAAGAGAGAATGAACCATATGTGAAGAGAAGTCAACTGGCTACCTAAGACTATTCTAAGAACTCCAGTATACCTGCCCACAAGAAAATCAAATTTTCATAAGAAAACAGGCAAGAGGCTGGGCATGGTGGCACACTGTTTAATTCCTGAACTCGAGAGGCAGAGGCAAGCAGATCTTTTGAGAGTTCAAGGCCAGCCTGGTCTATATAGCAAGTTCCTAGCCATCCAGGGCCACACAGAAAGAGCGTGTCTAAACAAACAAACTACAAAACAATTTATTAAGGTGAAATGTCACAATTGAGGAATGAGCTCTAAGTTTCCTGGTATCTAAGAACATGCTAATCACAGCTGCATCAAGATTCCAATCTAGACTAGTAAGAATGGAAGGAGATTCTACCCAGGTTGGAAGAGGTGTGGAACCACAGGGACACTCAGGAGACTTTGGTGGACACATGAAAGGGGCAGAGTTTCTGGAGGAAATTTACTTTAACAAAGTGTATTTGCTCATTTTCAGTGATAGAGACTTTCCATTTGGCAACAGCCAAAGGCATTCTGAAGATCCTCAAGAAGAAATGTGAATTTCACTCAATACCGATTGGGGGAGGGGGGCTGGCAAGATACTAGAGGGCACAGGGCAGGGCATACGGTTGATGTTCTGGTAGGACTCCTGGACAGTGGCTAGACACCTTGCATGTATATCTTGATTCTTTTCCATCTGTCTCCCCTTTCTTCCTCTTTTCGCCCTCTACCCGGTTTCTCCCGCTCCTCCCAGTCTCTTTGTTTTTGAGAGGGAGAGGATGGTCTCCTTAGACAGCCTCCCATTGATTACAACTCATAGATCAGGTTTTTTCAAACTCAATGTATTCCAGATTGGCCTCAAACTTTTGGTCCTTCTGCCTCAGTTTCCCAAGTTCTGGGACTATAGGCATGTATCACCATGGATGAAATTTTTATTTTGATTTATGAAGCCATCTTCCTTGTTTGCTTATTTGTTAGAAGTCTTTATTTTGCCATTGGAATGGTTACTCTACGGTTTGAGTACATTCATACCTTTCTGTCACCTGTCTTTAAGGGATGCTATACCATTCATCCTTAGGAGGAGAACTTTAAACGGTGTTTCTAGTCTTCATTCTTCTCCTTTGATCTCTTTTTATCACATTTTCCTCTACATAAAACAGCATGGTTGTCATTGCTGTGTGGGTCGAAGAGCTGACTGCCCTCTAAGTCTATCGGTGAGATGGTGAGACACGCCTGTGGCAGCCTCGGCTTTCTTGCTTTGTACAGATTCCAGTTTTCATCTGGCATGGTTTTCCCTCTGCCTAGAGGCTCCCTTCAGGATCCTGGCTTGCACAAGGTAATTTTCATAGAGAAGTTGCTTGCTATTTTAATGTCTTGATGCAAACAAAAGCACTGCTTTCTACTGCTTCGCCTTCCTCCCTTTGGAAACCATATTTTTCTGTTTCTCTGTGGTAATTTTTTAAGTTAAATGCCAAACAGCATGGTTGGCTCACTTACATGTCTATCAGTGTTCTTGAACTTGATAATTTCTGAGAATTGATTTTATTGGATCTTGATTTTAATATTTATTAGATGGGATAAGAAAGTCATCTGGCATGGGGTGTTTAACATTCCCCCTTACTGAGAATCCCACAGGACTTAATTTGCTTTCATCAATGTATATTATCTAGATGTGAGCAGGTGTGCAATGTTACCAGGGTGGCTTAACTGCTCCTTTTCATTATAAAAAAGGAAATAAAGAAGATTACTGTCTAGAAAATAGGGGGAAAATGACTTAAAAGAGAGCCAAGAAAATGGAGAGGTGGCTCAGTGGTTAAGAACACTTACTTCTCTTTCAGAAGACCCGGGTTTGCTTCTCAGCACCTGCAGGACAGTTCACAACCATTCATAACGTTAGTTCCAGGGAATCCTGTTCCCTCTTCTGGCTTCTGCAGGCAACATGCACATATGTGGCACACACACATACACACACACACACAGGCAAGCACTCAAACATATAAACTAAAAATAATCAAATTATTCTTTCTTTCTTCCTCTTTCATCCTTCCTTCCTTCCTTCCTTCCTTCCTTCCTTCCTTCCTTCCTTCCTTCCTTCCTTCCTTTCTTTCCTCTCCCTCCCTCCCTTCCTTCTTTCTTTCCTTCTTTCCTCCTCCTCTTCTTCCCTCTCCTCCTCCTTCTAAGAAAGACATAATGAGCAACTCATCCTGTCAGACCACAGAGTCTGCACGGAGGCTGGAGGTCTCCATGGCGATGTGTAGAAGGCTCCTAAGAGCCCCGTGGCACACACAGTGGTTTTCCCTGAAGAAGCGCCCACACCTGTTTCTAGGACTAGAGAGCACTTTCAGTGAGAGTCAGGTTAATCGGGGTTGTCGCCCAGCTGATGCCGAGGGGAGGAGATTGGCCCATATAATCCGAGGTTCCTTGTAAGTACTGGGTGCTTCTGAGCAGAAGAGTGGACATGGCGTTCTATAAGGTGCTGGCCAGACTCACCTGCCTCTGAAAATGGAGAAAGGGGCTGTGAGCCTACAAATGCCCGCAGCCTCAAGAAGTTCAGGGAGGGTTAGAGCCCTCAAAAGGGCTCTCAGCTCACAAGTCTCCGTGTTTTTAGAAACAAAATTCAAAAACTGCCCCCACCCCCAAAGATCCACCTACAAAGCAGAAAATAAATTGATGTTACAGTTTGGATCTGGAATGTTCCTACAATGGCCTGTGTGTTACTAATCCTTGGGAGGTAGACCTTAGTAGAGGCCTTCAGAGTACCAGGTTTCCACCTCAGAAGAGGACCTGGGGAGCCCCGGTCTTTTCTCTTCCTTTGCATGTTTCCCTTGTGTATGAAGTGAGTGGTGTTGTTCAGCTGCACACTTCCACCCCAGTGGATACACATTACGGGCACAAACAATGAGGCCAACTGAATTCACAGAAAGCTCCAAATGATGAGTTTTGTGCTGTGGGGTATGTGTGTGTGCATGTGTCCATGTGTGTTCAGAAGACAGAGGCCAATGGTAGAGGACTCTGCTACTGTGCACTTTAGTCTCTGAAGCAGGGTCTCTCACTGAGTTTGGGGCTTACCAGTTCAGATTAAAATGGCTGTCTAGTTGGTCCCTGGGGTCCACCTGTCCTTGTTTTCCATCACTGAGATCTACCTGTCCCTGTCTCTGTCCCCCCATCCCTGAGACCCACCTGTGCCTGTCCTCCATCACTGAGACCCACCTGTGCCTGTCCTCATCACTGAGACCCACCTGTGACTGTCCTCCATCACTGAGACCCACCTGTCCCTGTCCTCCATCACTGAGACACACCTGTGCCTGTCCTCCATCACTGAGACACACCTGTGCCTGTCCTCCATCACTGAGACACACCTGTGCCTGTCCTCCATCACTGAGACCCACCTGTTCCTGTCCTCATCACTGAGACACACCTGTGCCTGTCCTCCATCACTGAGACACACCTGTGCCTGTCCTCCATCACTGAGACCCACCTGTGCCTGTCCTCCATCACTGAGACCCACCTGTGCCTGTCTTCCATCACTGAGACCCACCTGTCCCTGTCCTCCATCACTGAGACACACCTGTGCCTGTCCTCCATCACTGAGACACACCTGTGCCTGTCCTCCATCACTGAGACACACCTGTGCCTGTCCTCCATCACTGAGACCCACCTGTGCCTGTCCTCATCACTGAGACACACCTGTGCCTGTCCTCCATCACTGAGACACACCTGTGCCTGTCCTCCATCACTGAGACCCACCTGTGCCTGTCCTCCATCACTGAGACACACCTGTGCCTGTCCTCCATCACTGAGACCCACCTGTTCCTGTCCTCAATCCCTGACCTACTGAGTCAGAGTCCCAGTGTAAGAAGATCACCAGTTGCCTTGCACCAGGCTGTATTATACACACACACACACACACACACACACACACACACACACACACACACACGAGACAATCCTTATACAAGGAACAAAGCAAGGAACCAGCTGTAGGATTTAGGGATGTCTCAGGAAGCTCTAGGCTGCGTGCAATTGGAGAACTACCCCTCAGTGATTAAATAGCCCAATAGATCCCATTTCTAATAAGTGGACACAAACATAAAGCTAACTTTGCAGTTGGTAAAGAAGTAGCCATTATTCTAGCCAGAAGACAGATGTGTTTATAGATGGTAAAATGATCTTGTGTTTACAATCTCAGGATGATGGTGCCTAATGTTGATGTTTTGTTAGTTATTCCCAATAAGACATTTTGGTCAACCATGAGCTTGAGGTGATCTTGTTAAAGTAGGAACTCTGAGATCTAGTAGTCAGGCCAGGCCTTAGGTGTCAGCAGCTGCTTTGATCTTTAGAATGGATGGTCCTGTCGCTTCTGCAGCCAAAGACAGTTGTCTTCTTGCTTTATGTCCACATAAGGGTGGGGATCTGTCCTCAAAATCACTCTGCTTCAGCCCTAGGTCCTTTGAGGATGCATGTTCATGTGGCATCCTTGGGCCTTTGTGACAGTTGTCCCCAACCCTCTATGCTCCGTTGGCTCTAATCTACTCTCAGATTACAGAGGATTGTACAGTTCTACCCTATCAACCCTCACCTCTTCCCTGTCTTCTTCCTTTACAAAGGGATTGCTCTGACTCTGACATTTGGAATTTCTTCCTTGGCTGTGACAGTTTTTACTATTTCACATCTCATTTCCATAAAGTGGTGTTGAAGGGGGAAGGCTTTAGGGTGAACTCAAGCTGTCATGTTGACCTGGGAAGACCCAAGGTTTCTCTGTACCTTTCTCCGGGTTGTGGTCTCTTGAGATATGGTATGGTTGTCAAGCCATTTCTCTCTTCAACAGAGTCCTGGATTGGAACCGTTACTTAACTTTATAAGTATCCTCAATGATAGCTTAGGTTGTGAACAGTTTTTTTTTCTCTTAAATTTTTACCAAGACTAAAAATGAAGAGCTGGGCATGGGAGTCCATGGATGTAGTTGAAGTCACTTGGGAGGCTCTGGTCAGAGACTGACTTGGATCCATCAGGAGTGTGGAGAGAGAGAGAGAGAGAGAGAGAGAGAGAGAGAGAGAGAGAGAGAGAGAGAGAGAGAGAGAGAGAGAGAGAGAGGGAGAGAGAGAGAGAGAAACAGAGAGACAGAGACAGACAGAATGGGAGAGAGGGAGAGGGGTATTTCATCATAATTGCTTGGCTTTCTCAAGTTTTTGCCATATTTTAGCAAACTACAGCAAGAACTTGATTCAGGAGTCCCGAGTTGAATAATTTGACCTCTTGTTCTGGGGTGCAGAATATGCCACGGGGAACTAGGCAACCCTTTTTCTTTATCCATCAGGCTTCTAATGAGCAAACCTTGCCCTCTACCCCCCAGCATGTCCTGAAACATGTTGAGCAGGCAGAGCCTTAGAAATATGTGTCCCTCCCATGCTCTGTTGGAAAAGAGACTATGGATGGAGGAACCAGGCAGTAAGTCTCATGCTCCTGTGGTTCTTGTAAAGCCACCACAACAGGAGAGCTAAAGAGCAGGCAGCACCCATCAGGGCTTTGGTTTGCTGTAGAGGAAGCAAAATGTAACACAGGTTACATTCTAAGCCATAACGAAGGATCTTGGGTACAGGACTCCGGAGGTCCCCTCATTCAATCACTGTCAGCCCTACATTTTTCTGGACACAGAGACATATGTGCAAGGGTAATCATTTATTGAATGTAAAGAGGAAGAAATTCATGGAGAATTGTCATGGGCATGGCAAAGAGAAGTGTAAAGAAAGTCTTTGATTCTTGATGCGTTGTCCTAGGTAACTAGGGAAGATGCTGGAGAGACTGGGGTTGCACTTATCTGTGAGACAGGATGGAAAGCAGATCACAGAACTTGTTGCAGGATGCTGTGTGGATGATGGTGGATGAAGGAAGGGATGATGCTGGAGTCCTGGTGAGAAGTCTTCACTCAACACTGAGTCAGCCAGGAAGAAAGAATACAGAGACTCAGCAAGCACTTCTTAGACTGACTTCAGGAAAGGGAGATATTCTGTTACATAGAACAAAGGATGAAGAAATAGATCTTCCCCTGCAATCTAACTGGCATTATTTGCCAGGACACAGGGATGAAAGTCATAAAATAAATGACCATTTTCTTATGGATGGTGTATGAAAAATGAAGTAAAGAAAGTTCTGAGGCTTGTTTCCGCAACCTTTGGCATAAGAAGCTCTGAAGAACGTTCAGTAAATTAAGGAATAATAATAAAAGCCTTGGCTACTTTGAAAGACTTTCGCTCATTAGATGAGTGAAGCCTTGAACTAAATGGGAAAGAAGGGACGAGGAGTCTGGATGGGAAGTGGAGATCAGGCAGCTCCACCCCCACGTAAGAAGCCAAGGTTGGGCGGAGTTCCGATGAAGATGTTCTCATCAGGAGTGGGAGGGAGGAGGACCACGAACTCTGAAGAGCAGCTATATCACAGCCTGCTACTCTGTTTCAAACTTTAATTCTTAATGACAGTGATCACATCACTGAGCCTTTGTTACACAACCACACCGCAACTATGTAAAACTCAAGTCTTTGTTTTATTGCCTAAGTGCTTGGGTCACCTTACTTCAAAGCTCAAAGTAGAACTAGATCACAAATCCAGATAATTCAAAGTCAACTTTCAAGCTCTCCTCAAAGATTCCCTATCAAATTATTTTTATCGTAATTTTGGGAGCACCATACTAATGCTTTCGGAGGGCCTTGTCCCTGCCCATCCACCCTCTCCTCGCTCTCATCTGAGAGTGCCCACCTGGAGCCTCAGGCCTTTCTTCAGTCTCGGGCCTCAAGGCAGCGATCTGCAGGGTGAGAGCAAGAACACGATTGTTTCTTCTATGATAAAATAAATATTCAGGATGTGAAAAATCCATGAGTCCTGACTTACCGGTCTTGGTTAGGTCAATGACATTTCCCCTAGGGATTCCATGCTCCTCGCATAGCTCTGCAAACTCTTCCTTGATGTCTGGACTCAAATCTGGTTCTTTGCCTGTGAACAGAGCAGCAGTGAGTATAACAGCTGCGTCGTATGCATTGACCACAGATCTGAGGGAGGGGGCAGGGACTCCTCCATAAGGATGAGAACATGGTTGGCAGCATGATTGACAGGCATGGGTGTGATCTATCCTGGGTTTGACATCCATAGAACCTCCTTCTGACACACTGAGAGATTTCAGAATGCTTCCATCACTGTGCTGAAGGTGAGCATCAACCTTCAGGAGGTGAGAAAGAGGCAGGACCGAGCTGGGAAGACCGTAGTAAAGCTAAAGTTTCTTTCTTCTTTTCCCACCCCAAGATCAGTGTCTGTGTGAGAATACTTCACCATAGAGCTCCATCAGTTGGAAGGATTTCCCATCCTTGACGTTAACCATGTGAAACATAATATAATTATCATGGTCTGTCTTCAGTATAGTAAATGTATTGTCTCCGTCATCTGTGGAGGAAATGGAACACAGCTCAGAAATCCATTGGTCTGCAGGAAATAATGGAAACCCTTTACCTGTTCTACCTCAAACATAAAATTATTAAAATACATGTCCTGGAAGAGATGGGTGAAGCGTCTGATGCTCTCCATCTGAAGCCTTTTGGACTTCAGGAAGTAACTTCTAAGAAAAGGGACTCTGAGAAGTCCAGACCACAAGTGAAGAGTCAGCCACAACAGCATCACTTTCTCATCCTCTCTGAGCAGCTTCAAGCAACATGTCTCTGTCTTTTATAAGCATGCTGTAATCAAGTATCTGCTGCTACATCCTGAGAATGCGAACTGGTGCTAGCCTCCGGGAGGTGTCAGCAGACTCCGTCTCCCCGTACTTATCTCACTTGCCTGCCACGGGGTGCTAGCTGTTAGATGGCCCCCATTTGACTAGTATGAACAAGTTCCTGAGTTCAATCCCCAGCAAAACACACACACACACACACACACACACACACACACACACACACACACATACACACACACACACACACACACACACACGATAAGGGTTTACTAAACTCCTTGTGGATAGATATATAGACTTTTTATATACTCACAGTTGACATAATATTCGCCAGCCTTTTCTGTTTTGTCAGCAACCAAAAACAGTTCGGTGCACTCTCCATTTTCGCTGTAAAACAGAGTGAGCCGAGCCGGTGTGTAAGGAAGGTTGACCTGGCTTCTTCACCCTCTACTCTATACAGATCTCCAGTTTCTGATTCCGTTTAACTTTTGAATCCTTTTGTAAAGTTAGCAAAAGGTTTTTACTTATGTTATTTCATTTATATCTCATGCTTTTAGCAATCACGAATTTGCCTATTAAAGAAAACAACAATCGCTTCGCATTGTTACAACTGTGACTACTTCCAAGTTTCACCAGCGCTGAGCTTTAGCCTCTGGTGTTGAGTATCAGCCAGATGTCCAGCATCTGCCTCAAATTAGCACTTTAACAATGTTGCCTGACCTGGCTCCCAGTTCCACAGAGGAGAATTATTATTATCACCTTTACTGCAGGAAAACACAAGTAGAACGGAGTGGACTTCTTTGGCTAACAACTAGTAAGAAAAATTTAATTCACGAGCACATAATCTTAACTTCCGCTATACTATCTCATTAATATGGTTTCAGAAGTGTCTCTGACATTTACTTATCGAACTCCCAGTGAATTAATTCCTGTCACCAACTCTTGCCTCTGACTTTTGAAAAAAACAAACAAACAAACAAACAAACAAACAACAAACCCTGGTTATGAGATGTTGGTTCAGTGTCACATGGAGTGTTCTAGTTTTGGATACAGACTCAGTATGTGTGTACACATGTACATGCTGAGAGGAGTCTCTCCCCCAACCCTGTGTGTGTGTGTGTGTATGCATGTGTATGTGTGTGTGAGTGTGTGTGTGTGTGTGAGTGTGTGTGTGTGTGAGTGTGTGTGTGTGTGAGTGTGTGTGTGAGAGAGTGTATGTATGAGTGTGTGTGTATGTGAGTGTGTGTGAGTGTGTGTGAGTGTGTGTGAGTGTGTGTGTGTGTGTGTGTGTGTGTTTGGCTTCAGATCATACTGGCTTTCATTTCCTCTCTCTCAGCTAAGAGCACCTCACTTACACAGTATGGAGCTTAAAGGCTAAGGAATCCTCGGAGGCTTCGATGTGCTCCACAAACACTCGCATGCTGCCATGTTCTTCTATCTTTTCTCTTTTGTCAGAGGCCAAGACAATAGAGTACCAATCCCCACTAATCTGTAACAGATAAGCAGATGGTTAAGGGCGAAAGGGCAGGGATACCACACGGACATGTTTCTACCTGAACTCCAGCCTATGGTCACACACAGGGGTAGACTTCACAACAGTTGTCACAATACTTAACATGCTGCCCCCACTTCTCAGTGAGAGCAGAGGTCCCCAGATGTTGTTAGATCTGAATAGCATACAGCTGGTCTTACTTCAAGGTCTAAAGCCGTTCATTTGTCTAATAGATTGGGGCATGACACCCATGCCCTCAGAGGACCCACCTGGCTTCAAGAGTTCCCCAAAGCACTGTGTGAGTCAGAAGTTACTACTTGCTGAGCCTACCTGTTCTGCATCAAAGTTCTCTCCCAGGGAACTGGCTTCTCCTGCATGGACACAGACTAGGCTCAGCCCCAAACACAGCAGCAGCAGCAGCAGCAGCAGCTTCATGTTGGTAAGGACTAGAACCGTGTCTGTCAGGACGGAGACTTTCCTGGATGCTGCTTACACTGCACTCCCCAGCTCTCTCGCTCGCCCTTATACACTGTCTGGGCTCAGTGCTGCCGGTGGTGGTGGTGTTTTCCTTCCTATGTGGGTCTCCTCTACTTCCTTCTGGCTTTGTGGAATGTTTTCTCATTTATTAATGTGAGGCCAAGAATTGTCCTTGCCCTTTTCAAACTTGGCAATCTCATCTCCTATGGATTGATTCAGTAGTCTTACATTTCGCAAAACAGATTCCCAAGAAAACAGTGGGTGTTCTAGAGAGCTGCCATCTGGGACCAGATGTGGCTTTGGATATGGCTTGTTATGGAGGGGCTGGGGACTGAACAGGAAGGTCAAGCGTGTAGAGAATCTTTAAGACTTGAGTGTGGAAGAAGCCGAACCACTCGATTTTTGGGAAAGATTCATTGATATTTCATGTGTATGAGCGAGCATTGGTTTTGCACATGTACCTGGGGACCATGCACATGCCTGGAGGAGGTCAGAAGAAGGAAGAAGGGGTCAGATTCTTTGAAATTTGTTCTTGCTGAGGACCCAGGTTCAATTCCCAGCACTCACATGGCATCTCACAACTGACTCTCACTTCAGTCACAGGAAACCACACACCTTCTTTTGGCCCCTGTGGCCTCCTTTATATGCTCATGTGGTGCATAGAAAATCATTCAGGCACATACACATAAAAATAGTCTTAATTAAAACAAAAAGATTATCAAGAAAAGTCTTCCAAGGCTAAGCTGACAGCTGCCCTAAAAGCTTCCAACCTTTATACAGATAGCATTGACCTCAGAATCCAAACTGGTGAGTCAGTAGTCAGGTTGCAACAGCTGTTTACCTTAGAGAAGGTTGGACTTCAACTGACTGGACTTAATCTCATCATTAAAGAAAAACAAAAGTATTGTTCAAAGTCATATTTGCTATGAAGGTCCAAGTAGAAACCATGCCCAGAGTCTACTTACAAAGACACATGGTTATAATGGGAACATATTTTGTATCAGTAGAAATTTCATTTACCCTGGAGCTAGAAACATAAACTAGTGTTTGATGTGGGGAATTAAAGTATTCAAGAAGGAAGCAAGTACTCAATACACTTTATTTTAACTTCGCATCCACTTTATATGGTCTGTGTTATTGTATTCTTCTTACCATAGTATTAGTTAAGACTCAGAAAGATTAAGTAACTGTACAAGGTCATATAGCCAGTCAATGGGAGAACTTAGATTTAAACCCAAGACTGTCTAACTCAGGAGCCTTTGGGGTTTTTGTTTGTTCGTTTGGTTTGGTTTTGATTTTTGTTTGTTTGTTTGTTTTTTGTTTGGGGGTGGTTTTTTGTTTTTGTTTTTGTTTTTGGTTTTTGATTTTTGGTTTTTGATTTTTTTTTTTTGAGACAGGGTTTTTCTGTATAGCCTGGCTGTCCTGGAACTTACTCTGTAGACCAGGCTGGCCTCGAACTTAGAAATCTGCCCGCCTTTGCCTCCCAAGTCCTAGGATTAAAGGCGTGTGCCACAGCTGCTCGGCAGAGGAGCCTTTGTTCTTAATATTAACTCTACTAGACAGGTCAGGATGTTTTTACCATGAAGGGAGGGTGGTTAAATAGGAGAAAGAGTAATAAACAGTGCTGTAGAGTTTCAGACACGTCTGACTGGCAGGTAGTAGCAAAGACACTGCACATGGACTTCTTTAAAATGTGGAGGAGTGGGTGTAGCTAGAGACTGAATGAGGCTTGACTACCAGCTCTGTTTACAAGTATCTGGTGGATGTTCAACTAGGGGATTAGCACTTTTCTTTCCTCTTTTCCTCCCTCCTCCTCTTCCTTTTTTTGGTTGACTATGGTGTGTGTGCACACATGTGCACACTCCTGTGCCTTTGCTAGTATATGCAGAAGTCGGAGCAGTTGCCTCCCTCTACCTCTTTTTATTTTATCCCCTTGAGACAGTCCCTCTGAATCTGTGTTACAGATAGGCTGGCTGGCCAGTAAGTCCCAGCAATCTTCCTATCTCCATCATCTACCCAGTGCTGGGCTTAAAAGCAGCCAGGGCCAGCTTTTTAATGTGAGTTCTGAGCACCTGCTCTGACCTTGCTGGGAGGCTGCACAGCCTGCACTTACCCACTGATCCATCTTCCCAGCAATGCACATAGAGGCTGGCCCAGAGCTTACTCAGTTTCTGAATGGTCTTGGATTTGTGGCAATCCTCCTGCTCTGGCCTCCTGATTGCTGGGATCGCAGGTTGTAGCACCACATCTGGATATGAACTACTGCTTTTCTAGTAGTGAACAGAAGGTGCTTCCACCGTGGAAAGCAGCAGCAAGACCCTTCCTCTCCCGACTTCAGGTCAGGCACCTTCCCTGTCACTAAGCATGTGAACACTCCTCAGCCCAGCAGCACACATAGACTGTGTATGTGACTGAAAAGCTGAGGCAGTCAAGAAATGAGTAGACAAAAGTGTGTGGGTAAGGGGTTTAAGGTGTTTATGTGTAACCAGCTAAGCGCCCATTTCTGAAACTGACTGACTAATAGGAAAATGATTTAATGACCTTTACCTGAGTCTCACCCTCAACTAATTGAACAAATAACTCATTCAGGAAGCCTGTGGAAACATTGAAGCCACTTATATGATGCCGGGTGTATTTGGGGCCAAGAAGAACATCAATGAACACAAGTTTATTTGATTCATGTCCCAGAGCAGAAATATTCTGTAGTCTCTCTAGCAGTACATACATACCAGTGACCCCAGCTCATCATCGTTCTAAAACACCTGCTGTGTCCGTGTCAGAGGATGCTTGGAGCAACCGGAACCCACCTGCTTCGCTCCCCAAACCTAGCAAGGTCCCCGGGAAACCAGGGGGAGACCCAGATTTAGGGGGCAAAGAGATTATTGGCCAGTAACTCATGAAGGGTTCAGGAGGGCAGCATCTTGGCAGGCACAGAGTTAGCACTCAATCATTAAGAGCAGAATGAGGGAAAGCAGGGCAACATGGAAAGAGGGAGAGGCTGGAGAGATGACTCCTCGGTAAGAGCACGTGCTTGCTCTCTCAGAGGACCTGGGTTCAATTCCCAGCACCCACATAGAATCCATAACTCTAGTTTCAGGGGATCTGACACGATAGGTGGGCACTGCATGCATGTGGTACAGACATACTTGCAAGCAAAACTTTCATACGCATAGAATAATCTAATTTTTAAAGTACAAAAGAATTAACCAGGCCAACAGGAAATGGGCAGAGGGCCTTCTCGGGGTGGGGAGAGTGTACACACACGCAAAGGCCGTGACAGATGGGAGCACAAATTGTTCAGAGAGCCAAAGGAAACACAGTGAGCACGGGCGTCACAAAGTGAGTTGAGGCTAGAAAGGGGGTTGTGTCAGTTTGCCAGGGCTGCCCCTCACGAAGTCACATGGTGTGGGAGACTTCAGCAGCAAGAATGAAACTTTCTCATGTCTGGCAGCTAGAACTCGGAGAGCAAGGGGTTCAGTGGGGCTATCTTGTTCTGATGCTCCCATCAGGTGGGTGGTGGGTGGCTGCCTTCTGGGGTCTCCAGGAAGCATCCCCTCTGATCCAGCCTGTTTCCTAGTCTTTTCTTGTAAGGACACTGGCCATATTGTCCTGGGGTTCACCCTAAAGACCTCATCTTACCACATCTATACTGAATCACACTCTTGGGCACTGTGGGTAAAGCTTCCAATATATGTATTTTTGGTGGGCACACACGGTTCATCCCATATCCGCTCACGTGGGCCCATGAGGAGCCTGGTAGGGGTTGGTTTTCATGTAAATGGGAAGGAACTGAGCCATTTTAGAAGTATTGTAGGAACAAGGTCAGAGGTGTGCTTTCAAAGGTCATCTGGCTGCAGCAGTTCTCAACGTGTGGGTCCCAACCCCACACACAGGGGTTCTCAACATGTGGGTCCTGGCCCCACACATAGGAGTTCTTAACGAGTGGGTCAAATCCCCATGGAGATCACATGTCCTATATCCCACATATCAGATATTTACATTACAATTCATAACATCAGCAAAATGACAGTTATGAAGTAGCCAAGAAATAATGTTATGGTTGGAGGTCACCACAGTATGAGGAAACTCTTAAAGGGTCATAGCATTAGGAAGGTTGAGAGCCTCTAGGCTAGGAGATCATGACAGAAGTGACTGGGACATGCTGGCAAGAGATCACGTACTTACTCTCCAGATAGCTGGAATGAGAGAGATGTTTATAGAGAAACTATATAGTGTTTAGAGAATGAGAGGTGTCAAGAACAGATTGGTAATTACTGTATCTTTATATAGATTTTAGTTATTGTGATTAATATCATGACCAAAAGCAACCTGAGGAGGAAAGGGTTTATTTTAGCTTACAGTCCATCGTGAAGGGAAACTGGAGGTATGGGGGGCAGGAACTCTATTTAAAAACCTGGAGGCAGAGGCCTTAGGGGAATGTTGCTTCCTGGCTCATTCTCTGTGTATTGTGAGCCTGTCTTCTTATATAACCCAGAGCCCCCTGCCCAGGGTGGTGCTGCCTAGTGAGTTGGGCCTCCTGAATCAGCTTTTTTTTTTTTTTTTTTTTTTTTTTTTTTTGAGACAGGGTTTCTCTGTATAGCCCTGGTTGTCCTGGAACTCACGCTGTAGACCAGGCTGGCCTTGAACTCAGAAATCTGCCTGCCTCTGGCTCCCAAGTGCTAGGATTAAAGGTGTGCACCACCACTGCCTGGCTTTTTCCATTTCTCCCCTCCCCCAGCCGAATCAGTTTTATAGAGGCATTTTCTCACTTGAGGGTACCTCTTTCCAAATAACTCTAGCCTGTGTCAAGTTGAAACAAAAACAAAAACAAAAATAAATAAATTAAATAAATTTGACCCAGGTTAAAAGTTACTAATGAAGGTTAAAAAAAAAAAGACAAAACAAAATAAAAAAACAACCAAACAAAAAACAACTCTACATGAGAAACAATAAAAATATCGCCTCTGGCCAGAGTTTTGAAGCCTGGCATCTGCATCCCCAGGTACAGGTGGGTATCAGGCATCTGATAGACTGCTGACTGATGTCTACAGATGCTGGATGCACGGGAACTGTCGCCACACTATGCGCACAAAGATGCTGCTTTGAACCTCCGCGATGCAGGCACATCTTGTTTCCATTTTCCCCTTCTTTCTTCATTACTCATAATTTTCTGTGTCATGTTGCAAATAGTTGTATAAATTATGCTCAGGACTTCCCCCTTGACATGCATTGAACGGAACTATATATAACTGCTGTTTGCGGCGATCCTTCTGCAGATGTTAATTCTTTTTTTATCTGAAGCATGATTAGAGGTTTTAATTTTCAGAAAGTAAAATGTTTTAGCCACAGATGTGAAAAACTTAAAACTGGACGCCCAAAGAAGTGCTTAGGACTGGAGAGGCCCCTCGGTCCTTAATACTGTTTCCAGACAGGCTTCCGGGGACCAGAGGAATGGAAGGTTCCAGCAGCCGCGGCAAGCAGCTCACACCCTCCTGTAACCCAAGCGCCCCGGTCAGGCCTCTGCACACACCTGCACACACTCTCACATTCACACACACTCACACATACACTGACACACACTCACACAGACACACACATACTCACAGACACACGCTCACACAAACACACACTTACACATACTCACACAGACACACACTCACACACACTCTCACTTACACACTCACACATACACTGACACACACTTACAGAGACACACACATACTCACACACACACTCACACAGACACACACTTACACTCACACAGACACACACTCGCACACACTCGCACACACTCTCACTCTCACACACACACACTGGCACACACAGACACACACACACACACTCTCACTCACACACACTCACACACACACTCTCACTCACACTAAAATTAATCTTTAAAAATAAAAACCAACAAAAGAAATGCTAAAAATGGGCTTATTATGTGTTCCTATGTGAATGGTGTGGCCATCACTGGCTTTATCCCTCATAATTTATTTGATAAACAGCAATTCAGAATTAATTTCATTGTAAATTTGAGAATTGGTTTTCTGAAGAGATGATCACTTTGACTTTATTTAGATGTAAAGGAAATTTAAATAGTTTTTGAATGACTACAGAGAATAGATCTAGTTGAAATGGATATTTAAAAAACTTTAACCGTTAAAAACACTATAAATCTAGTGTCAGCCTTTTGTTTATGATAAAATAATTAAACAAGTATCATTGTGCAGAGAAGCGCCAATTTGTGTTCCATGTTAATTGGTCGTGGTGCTCAGCGTAATTGCATGCAGTTTAATCCATTCACTAGGCTATAAAATTTTAATTAGACATATAAAAACATGGAGGGCGGCATTCAAATATTACTGACAAACCAAATAAGGACTGACACTCTGGAGGTTAATAGGACAGACCCAGAATCCATGCCATGGCCTCTGTAACTGCGCATGCGCAGCCCTGTTAGGCACATCCTTAGCTGAAAGGGTAAGAACTGACGAAGCTCAAGAAATTGGCATTGAGTGGTGGTGCACACCTTTAATCCCAGCACTCGGGAGTCAGAGGCAGGTGGATTTCTAAGTTCGAGGCCAACCTCGTCTACAGAGTGAGTTCCAGGGCAGTCAGGGCTACACAAAGAAACCCTGTCTCAAAAAAAAAAAAAACAAAAAAAAAAAAACAAAAAAAAACAACCAAAAAAACAAAAACTAAAAAACAAAACAAGAAATTGGTGTTGAGCGCTCACAGTGCAATTGCAGGAAGGCTCAGGTTGCCCCCTACTGGCCTCCCTGAGTGTTGTGCTGTATCCTACAGCCATATTGCTGGGGCTTCCTTTTGTGCCTCGCTCGTTAGGTCTCTGTTAGGTTTGTGTTTTGTGTATACGAATTACATTTATATGTATAATTTGCAGCCAATATCTGGAGAGTTAGAGCACAAAGCGTGTACTCATTATGGTCCTTTTTAAAAATAGAGAAATTGAGGCCGGAGAGATAGCTCAGTGGTAAGAGCACTTGATGCCCTCGAGGAAGACTTGAATTCAGTTTCCAGCATATACACAATAGCTCGAAACCATCTACACCTCCAGTTCCAGAAGATCTGACACCTTATTCTGACCTCCTTGGGCATGAGTTGTATATGTGGTGAACACTACAAAACACTATCACTATTCACAAATGGCAAATAGTACACACATGTGATCTCCAAAATCTGCCAGAGAACTCCTACAGCTGATAAACACCTTCAGCAAAGTGGTTGAATACAAAATTAACTGAAAAAAATATCAGTAGCCATCCATTATACAAACAATAAACAGGCTGAGAAAGAAATTAGGGAAACAACATCCTTTACAATAGCCACGAATAATATAAAATACCTTTGTGTGACTCTAACCAAACAAGTGAAAGACCTATATGACTAGAACTTCAAGTCCCTGAAAAAAGAAATTGATGATGATACCAGAAGATTGAAAGAACTCCCATGCTCATGGGTCAGTAGGATTAACATAGTGAAAATGGCCATATTGCCAAAAGCAATCTATGGATTCAATGCAATTCCCATAAAAATCCCAACACAATCTTTACAGACCTTGAAAGAGCAATTCTCAACTTCACATAGAAAACCAAAAACCCAGGATAGCCAAAACAATTCCTGAAAAAAAAAAAACCAAAAAACCAAAACAAACAAACAAAAAACTTCTTGAGGAATCTCCATCTCTGACCTCAAGCTGTACTACAGAGTTATAGTAATAAAAACTATACGATGTTGGTACAGAGACAGACAGGCTGAAGAATGGAACTACAAGGTGTGGCCTGGATTAAAGGTGTATCTTCCCTCCTCAAAAGATAAGGATTAAAAGTGGATCTTAAAACCACTTCAAAAGATTTAATTGAGAAAAAAAAATTTCACAGGTGTACCCAGCTGCTTGGGTTTTACTTAATTCCAGAGGTAGTCAAGTTAACAAGCAAGAATAGCTGTCATGGGTGTATTTTCTACCTGTTTGCTCTCTCTTTTAAAGAATCCAGGCACTGTAATATATATTTTATATAAATTTTCCCACATCATTAATTTCCAATTTTCCAGCCCACAGATCTCATTTTGATCTTATCACAATACTTCACTCTAAATTCTTTCTCCAGTAGACTCTTCTATTTCAACTTAAATTGCTTTAAACTCATTATGGAGAAGAGTAAAATTGCTGTGTCTCCCAGGTTGCCTTCATTTCTGTCAACCTTGTTAGCTTAGTACCAATACACTTCCCATCTTCGTAGCCAGAAACCACGGTGTCTTTATTATGAATCCACCATCATCTGTGTAGTATTTTTTTCTCTTTTTATATCTTGGATTTGTTTGCACAACAAATTCTTTCTGGGATCATCCTAATCCCATTCCATATAATGTGATACGTGCATGTGCATGTGCATGGTGCATGAGGGGTGCATATGCCAAAGCATGTGCATGCAGGTCAGAAGACAGCTCCAGGGAGGCGAGTCCCGTCTTCCCCCTGGAAGCCCTTTGCCTGCTGAGCCACCTTGTCGGTCCCCATGTTTGTCTGTTTGCGTATTTATGGCGTGGAGTCTTTGTCTTCACATGGTATCAGCAATGTTTCCTTATGCAATGATTTGGAAGTATTCTCTCTTCTAATTTATTGAAGAATTTAAGAGTGGTTTTTATTTTTTATTTAATCTTAACTTCCTCCCTTCTGCTAATTTGATTTTAGTTTGTCCTCTTTTGGTAGTTTCTGGGGGTGTAGAATTTGGTTGCTAACCAACAGATTGGGAAAAAATCTTTACTAATCCTACGTCTGATTGGGGGCTAATATCCAATATGTACAAAGAACTCAAGGAGGTAGACTCTGGAGAACCAAATAACCTTGTTGAAAAATGGGTTTAACAGGGCTAAACAGAGAATTCTCAACTGAGGAAACTCGAAGGACTTAGAAACACCTAAAGAAATGTCCAACATCTTTAGTCATCAGGGAAATGCAAATCAAAACAACCCTGAGATTCCACCTTACACTAGTCAGAATGGCTAAGATTAAAAACTCAGGTGACAGCAGATGCTGGAAAGGATGTGGAGAAAGAGGAACACTCCTCCATTGCTGGTGGGATTGCAAGCTTCTACAACCTCTCTGGAAATCAGTCTGGCGGTTCCTCAGAAAATTGGGCATAGTACCACCAGCTATATAACTCCTGGGCATACCCCCAGAAGATGCTCCAACATGTGATGAGGATACATGCCACTATGTTTATAGCAGCCTTATTTATAATAGCTAGAAGCTGGAAGCAACCCAGATATCCCTCAACAGAGGAATGGATACAGAAAATGTGGTACATTTACACAGTGGAGTACTACATGGCCATGAAAAACAATGACTTCATGAAATTCTCAGGCAAATGGATGGAACTTGAGAATATCATCCTGAGTGAGGTGACTCAGTCACAAAAGAACAAACATGGTATGTACTCACTGGCTGCTTCAGTGCTTCTTAGAAGGGTGAACAAAATACTCACAGGAGGAAATATGGAGACAATGCGTGGAGCAGAGACCGAAGGAAAGGCCATCCAGAGCCTTCCCCACCTGGGGATCCACCCCATATACAGTCACCAAACCTGGACATTATTGTGGATGCCAGGAAGTGCTTGCTGATGGAAGCCTGATATGGCTGTCTCCTGAGAGACTCTGCCAGAGCCTGACAAATACATAAGAGGGAGCTCACAGCCAACCATTGGACTGAGCTCAGGGGTCCCTGATGGAGGAGTTGGAGAAGGGACTGAAAGAGCTGAGGGGGTTTGCACCCCCATGGAGGGAGCAACAGTGTCAACAGGCCAGACCCCCCCAAAGCTCCTGGGAACTGGACCACCAACACATGGAGCGACCCATGGTGCTGGGCACATATGTGGCAGAGGATGGCCTTGTTGGGCATCAGTGGGAGGAAAGACCCTCGAGCCTTAGGGTGTTCAATGCCCCAGTGTAGGGAAATACCAGGGAGTGGGTGGGTGGGGGAGCACCCTCATAGAGGCAGGGGGAAGGGGGATGGAATAGGGGATTTCCTAAGGGGATACCTGAAAGGGGGAAACATTTGAAATGTAAATAAAAAAAATATACAAGAAGAAAAATTAAAGTCCCACCCGCAGTGATGTAATTTGCTCGGCAAGGTTCCACTTCCTAAGAGTTCACCAAGGTTCCAAAACAGCTTTACCATCTGCAGAACAGGCACGCACACACACATAAGCCTGTGGGGTGTGTTATATTCAAACCACACCACCAGGGAATGTATTAAAATGGAAAATACAAGGCAAGACCTTCAACTATTAAGTTAGAACCTGTATTTTTAAAAATCTTCCATATGATGCAAGCTAATGTGGAAATGCACTTTCTTAGAGCCAGTTTTCTACAGGAATCTCTTGGGTCTTGTAAATTATCTAGTCAATGTTTGATATATTTTAGTGAGGCTAGTTTAAAATTAGAAAGTAAGATGACTTCTTGTACTAACCTTTTTTTACCAAATATGCAAAGAAATCTTTAATGGGGAAACATTAATTGTGATCCTATACACACAGCTGTCTATCACCTAGGGAGCCTTCTGTTTATAAAAGTAAAATTCCATAATAGAACAACCATATTGTTTGCTTAGATATGCATTCAGGAGTAATTTGCTGATACATTTCTGAATAAATTATATTTGTTTATAGTATTAATCAACAGCATTAAACATTTCACTTCCTTGGACGTCCTAGAGAAAACCACTCAATCTAGGAGAAAAACTATATAAGGTCAAGAAAGTCAGAAAATTACACATAGTACACAAACGGAGGGAATTTCTAAATATTTTAATAGGAAAAGATATATGAGTCAATATAACATGGGACACTCACAGGTGTATTTTATTAAACTGTATAGCCAGATCATATTCCTAAATATTCCTAGGATCTGTATAGCCAGATTCCTAAGCCAAGAATATTTGATTTTATAAATTATGTGTACTAAGACTAGCAAAATATACATGTCTTTACATCGTGAGCAAGTTCATCTTTACTGTTTTTTTCCTTAGACTTCTGAGACATAACCTCTCATAACAGCTCTGTATAGAAAACTATGTATTAATAAATGTTTAAGAATCCTAAAAAAAAGAATTTGGTTGCTATTTGAGATATTTTGACAGGGGGAAATCTACTGTTATACACTTTGGCATTGCTTTTTATCCAGTAAATTGTAATGTCCTCTTTTCACTTCATTGTCTGCAGGCATATTCTAACTTACTTTTGAATTTATCTTTTGAGCTGACAGTTGTCTATGTTTGTCTTATTTAGTGTCCATGAATGCTCAAATAAACTCTGCCCCCTACCCCAGGTTCTTAACCCTTAATGATTTCTTCAAGGTTCTTCATTTTAAAGCAATATTATCAATGACCATGAGTATCAGAAGTTGTCACACAGACACCCTTATGAATCCTAAACCATTCACGGATCCTCAGAAGGCAAGAACTACCTGCATTGTATCAATAAAGATCAATCAATTGTGGCCACAAAGCTGTGCTCAGATTCTCGTTAAATATGAGTAGGTGACAAAGGAAATCTTTTAAGCATCTGAACCTAGTGAAAATTGCCCAAAGTCTCCTTGATCAGTGTTGGATAGAAGGGAGAATCCATTTTGTCCAGGCTATTTTGTCTGGCATTGTTCCCCCTGCCCAACCCACGGGTGGTTTTTGGTTTTTGTTTTAGACTTTTCTTTCAGAAAATAGTGTGTTGTGGATTGTTATGGTCTGAATATACTTGGCCCATAGGAAGTGACACTATTAGGATGTGTGGCCATGTCAAAATAGGTGTGGCCTTGTTGGGAGGAGTTCATCACTGTGGGGGGGGGGCTTTGAGGTCCTATGCACAAGTCCCACCCTGGAACTTGACGGATGGAAGTCCCCTCCTGGCCACCACAGAAGACGGTCTCTTCCTGGCTGCCTTTGGATCAAGATATAGAATCTCAACTCTTCCAGTACCCTGTCTGCCGGCACGCTGTCTTGCTTCCTTCTATGATGATAATGGACTAAACCTCTAAAACTGTAAGCCAGCCCCAATCAAAGGTTTTTCTTTATAAGAACTAGCTTGATCACAATGTCTCTTCAAAACAGTGAAACCCCAACTAAGACACAGATCATTGATTTAAAAGGCAACATAAATCATAAAAGAGAACTTTCTCTTTTCCTTCAGGCTCAGGTGAGAGGAACTTTTCTGCTTCTCTGGAGCTGCTTAGAGCAGGTATGAGGTGGTACAGAGGGAAACTCACCTTAGGTAAGTATTTCTTCCTCCCTATGTGCATTCTGCTTAGAGGAAAGGGGGCCTGGATGAGAGACCACCTCTCCCCACCTCCACACAGGGACCCTGACTGAGACCAGGAGTCAAGCAACAAAACAAGCAAGTGCTCCTGCTACCGGAGTGGGACAGGTGGAGGGGCTTTTGTTTTTTATTTGACCTGGCAAAGGCAAAAGGATTCAGGTCCCCAACAGGATTGGGCATAGGTCTTAAGCCAGGGGCTTCTCATACTAGAGAAAACCACTGGTCAATACGGGTAAATAGAACCGACAGAAACATACACACAGAGGCACACACACACAGACACACACAAAGAGACACATACACACAAAGACACAGTAAAGACAGCCACAGGTGGCCACCACACATTTATACATGTGAACAGACAGCGGACTCAATGACATCCCACATGGATCCCAGACACGATCAGTAGCCATGGCTGACCTCTTCTGTGTGTCCAAACAGAGGTGACTTAACCAGACTTCTCTCCAGAGGTGACAGGCCAGGTGACTTTTCGATTTGTTTCCTTTTGGAGTGGAGATGCCAGATCCCTCTGAAGCATCAGGCAGCATTGATCAAAGGTAGGCCCTCAGACCTGAAACATCTCAGGTTGCACACCCCCTAGGAGTCCCCTGACCACCACATTTTACCTTGATTCAAGGGGCCCTGAGACCCCAGTATCTGGAGGTCTGGTCTCTAGGATCTTTGTGGGACCACCAGAAATGTTGTGGGGGTATTTACCAGGAAAGACTGCTCAGACACAGATTTAAGCCAATAGAAGGTCTTTATCAGCCAGCTGGATAGTATGCTTGGGTGTTTGGGATCCCAATGTATCCCAAGCCTCAGGATGAGTTTTAATCACAAAAACCATCTTCTGTGTTGACATACTTCAGTTGAACGGTTATCTAGAAGTGGAACTACAGAAGCCCAAAAAGCAAGGTTAATTCATTTAGAGACTTTCCTAGAACTGTATGGATTTTGATGGATTAGGCCTTTTGTTTTGGCAGGTGGTGCTGTCTACATGCTGAGTTTTACAGCCTGAACGGAACTTCCACCGTGGAGTGAGTTTTAAGATCCGGGGCCCTGTGACACTCCCACTATAGGCATAAGAAGTGTTTGGAGATAAAATGAAGGATATTTCAGATCCTCTGGGTTCTCTTTTCAAATACATCTTGAACTTGCTCTGTGGGCTCACATCAGCCATGCTCCTTCATTGACCCTCCCTATTTCTAAAGTAAAAAGGTCATTTGGGCCAATACAGGCTGATAGTGTCTCCCTTCCAGTGAGAAGCATCTGGGAGTCCAGCTTATCAGTCACAAATACCACATAATATGCTCCCTGTGGAACAGGGCCCCTGACCTTACTTGTCCCCAAGACCTGCCGTGTGAGTGCTGGGAATCAAAGCTCGGTCTTGTGGAAGAGCGTCCAGTGCTCAGTGGCGCCCTCTCTCCAGGCCGTTCCTGCTGAGTCTTAAGAGCTCTTCTTGAGGACTCTCTGAGCATTCACTTGAGAACACTGAAGAGCGGGAGTTTTGGTTTGAAGAAAACTGCTGTATGACAGATGTAAGCACAGTGCACATTTGTCACCAAGCAGTGCCCCTCTCCGGCTCATAGCTGCAGTCACTTAAGTAATTCTGACAATTAACTGTAGTGGGGAGAAATCTGGAGTTCTCTGATGCATGTGCTGGATTTGTTACAACCCCTGACAATCTGGCCTGGCTTCTATGCAGTTGCTGGTCCTTATTCTTACACTTCATTGTCTACTGAACCACACTCAGTCCTGACATCCAGTTCTCTTAGACTAACTTTTTTTTCATTCACCGAAGAGAATGTATTTTTACTACACGAAATGACTTGAAGTACTAATGTCTACCATTCAGGATATTCTTCTAAAAAGATGCAGGCTTTCTCCAGCTCTGTGAATAGTTCCAGACCTCTGTTTGGAGAGAACTTACCAATGTCAATGATTTCATATTGTATCTTTCTCACCCAAGAGCAGTTATTTGAATACGAAGGCACACTATTCATAAGGTAATCTTCCAATACAAGCATGCGCCATACCTTGACTTGTCCATATTTATGCTTTATTGTTCTCTGAAATGAAGAAGTTAGGAAGAACCAGAATGAAGTATTTGCAGAGAATATTTAATCACCTATTTGTTTTGGGCCTACTCTGCCAGACTGCCTTGTAGATAAAATATTGAGGGGAACGGAATAGGACCTGACAAGTTCTACCGACTGGGCCATGGACGTTTAGAGATGGGATTTAATGAATAGGCTGTGAGAATAGGAAAGGTTATAGACCATCACATATTTTCTTTGCAGGGAAGGGAGTGAAATGGGCCTGACTTCGTTTTGTGT
This sequence comes from Apodemus sylvaticus, assembly GCF_947179515.1. Classification (NCBI taxonomy): domain Eukaryota; kingdom Metazoa; phylum Chordata; class Mammalia; order Rodentia; family Muridae; genus Apodemus; species Apodemus sylvaticus. The sequence continues at coordinate 73,708,883 of NC_067474.1, forward strand.
TGTTTTGTTTTGTTCCATTTTGTTTTGACTGGAGACCCAGCTCTGGGTGCTGGGAACTGAACAGTTATATTTAATGACTAAGCCATCTCTCCAGCCCAAGGGCCTATTATTTTTTTTAAGCTTGTTTCAAACTCATGATCTTGATTCAACTCCCTAAGTGCTAGGATTGTGCGTGTGAGGGGACCTCAACTGAGAAACCGCTCCCATTAGAAGGGCCTGTAGGAAAGCCTGTAGTGCACTTTCTTGTTTGGCGGTTGGTTTGAGAGTGCTGCCCTGCTCACTGTTAGAGATGCCACCCTGGGCTGATAGTCCTAATGCACAATAAAGCAGACTGAGCATGCTCTGAGAAACAAGCCAGCCAGTCAGCAGTACTCCTCTGTGGCCTCTTCCTGCCTTCAGTTCCTGCCCTGGCTTCCCTAGACGATAAAAGAAACCCCTCCCCACCTCCAAGTTGCTTTTAGGCATGGTGTCTTATCAGCAATAGAATACAGTTTGCAATAACAGACAGGTCTCTAGAAAAAAAAAATCAAACTGATGTGCACTACCTTCCGGAATACTTTCTGACAAGCATTTGGAAGCAGGTTCTGTGCGAAGCTGAGGGCGTGATCCCGCAACAATATCTGCTACTGGGCAAGAACAGAGTATGGAGGCCTTAGTTGAAATACACCTGAAATCCTTGACTAAGAGATTTGTGCATTAGCATTCTGAATAGGAAATAAAATACCACTTTCACATTCATTCATTTTTAGTTTTTATTAGTGAACAAGAGAAATAAAGCACTGTTACAGTTATGAGTCACATTAACAGAAATCTGTGTTCTATAGGTTTAATGCCATATGCTTCAAATTCATTGTTCATAAATGAGCATAGAAATCTTATGTCACTTTGTCAAATAACACTGTGGAATATACTCAGCTATATTTTTAAACTGTGTTAATTTGTGCATATGAAAGTATTTTAATATAATATATATTTGAATTAGACACATGTACATGATAAACATGTCAGACCTCAATGCTGCACTCCTGTGTTTAGTGGTAGCTACTATTAATTTTCTTCTAGGTTAAAAAAACCATGTCTATTTATATACAAATATATGAGTATAAGTACATATATATGTACACAAAGGCATAAAAAGGCAGAGAAACACATACACACTCTGTCCACAATGAGAACATACTATATACATTATTCAACAATCTATTTTCTGTCCTTAACAATGTAACAAGTATCACTTACTACCAACACATTTTCAGCTGTTTTCCACTTTTTATTACCCTCTTATTAACAGTATCTAGACAAAACACCTTAAAGTTTTCTATTGAAGCCTTTAATTCTAGCACTTGGGAGGCAGACACAGGCACATCTCTTTAAGTTCAAGGCCAGCCTGGTCTATTTAACAAGTTCAAGGCCAGCCTGATCTACACAAGTTCCAGGCTATCCAGTACTACATGGTGAGATACTGTCTCAAACAAAACAAAGCAAAACAAAACAAAATAACTCCCCAAAGTTTTCTACTAACTCAGAAGCTAACAGAGACGTTAACAAAGAAAGCTAGATGATACCAGAGGAGACCCTGACCCTCACCTGTATTTTACACAAGGGAGTAAGTATGCAGTAAGCATAAATGCAAATTAAATACTAACTGTGCAGATTACCTAAGCACACACATAAGAAGTTCGTGAATTGTCATATTTTACTGTTTGTTGCTCTAATTAGCATTAGCATTATACAAATGTATATGCGCGTGCATGTGTGTGTATACATGTGTCAACCTTGAATAGTTTCTCAGGAGCCCTGTACCCTGTTTTTAAAAGCTTTTTTTTTCCTTGTCACCTAGGACTTGCAAATTAAGTGAGTCTGGTTAGCCAGGTGTTCTCAGGGACTCTCCTGTCTCAACTTTCCCAATTGTAAGATTGCAAAAACATGCCATGTTATCTAGCTTTTTACATGGGTCCTAGCGAAGGAATTCAGATCTTTATACTTGCTTAACCAGCATTTTACTGATTATGATATCTCTTATCTCCTTGACTATTTTAGAAGATTCGTATTTTCATCTAAATATGGAGACTATAACAAGTGTAAAAATACAGTATTTTTCAGTAAAGGTTTAGGATCAAGTTTAAATTTTATTACCATCTTATGTAAAGAGCCATATTCAAATTCTCTCAAGTATCACAAGGAATGATTTTTTTTTAAAAAGGGATTTTCTAATATCATCAAATTGAGAACATCTTTAAGGTTAAACAATACCGAACCAGTCAGCTATCAGGTTTCCCACATTAATCTTCCTCCGGAGAGTGTTCCTCTGAGTGAATTTTCATATGTTTGGTAAGAGAAGCATTTTGTTTGAAGGCTTTACCACATTCAGTACATTCATAGGGTTTCTCTCCAGTGTGCAACCTCTGATGAATAACAAGTTGTGATTTTGCATTGAAGGCTTTCCCACACTCATAACATTCAAAGGGTTTCTCCCCTGTATGAGTTCTCTGATGCACAATAAGGTGTGCCTTCTGACTAAAGGCTTTCCCACATTCAACACACTCATAGGGTTTCTCCCCTGTATGAACTCTCTGGTGTTGGGTAAGGCCTTCAATTTGCTTAAAGGCCTTACCACACTGATTACATTCAAAGGGGCAATCCCCTGTGTGAGTTCTCATATGGTAGGTAAGAGATGAGCTATGTCCAAAGGCTTTCCCACACTCGTCACATTTATAAGGTTTCTCCTTTGTATGAGTTCTTTGATGTATAACTAGGTGTGACTTTTTGCTGAAAGTTTTCCCACATTCGCTACATTCAAATGGCCTCTCCCCTGTATGGATTCGAATGTGTTTAGTCAGGGATGAGCCGTACTTGAAAGCTTTGCCACATTCGTTACATTCATACGGTATTTCACCTGTGTGTGTTCTCACATGCTCAGTAAGAGATGAGTTATATCTAAAGGATTTGCCACATTCCTTACACTCATACGGCTTCTCGCCTGTGTGAGATCTTATGTGTTGCATAAGGTTTGAGCTGTGTCTAAAGGTTTTGCCACATTCATTACATTTGTAGGGCTTTTCTCCAGTGTGGATTCTGAGATGGTCAGTGAGGGCGTGTTTATGACCGTGTGCTTTGCCACACTGTGCACACTCGTATGGTTTTTCCCCAGTGTGAGTTCTCTGGTGTACAACAAGGTGGGACTTCTGACTGAAAGCTATCCCACATTCGTTACATTCATATGGTTTCTCCCCGGTGTGAGTTCTTTGATGGTCAAGGAGTCCCTGTTTATGGCTGAGGACCTTCCCACACTGATTACATTCATAAGGTTTCCCAGAGCCTGGGGCTTTGTCGGACTTAGACGGACTACGGCGGGGTGATTTCCGTTTCTCTCCGGTCTGAATTTTGTCTTCCTTGGTATGGGATGCACTATGATGGCATACTTTCTCACATTTCTTGCTGGCTTGGTTTTTGTCACCTTTATCAGACAACTTATTGCTGGATAACTTGTCACATTTCTTTCTAGTTGAAATTTCATCTTTGTTCACATCAGATGCAGAATGGCTGAGTGATTTCCTGTGTTCGTTAGCTGTATCGGGTTTCTTTTTCGTAGAGTTTTTAATCTGACCGGGTAAGTCTAAATTCTGATTCAAGTTCTTCCCATGTGAATTGGATTTATGCAATCTTTTTTCAGAAGGAATGTGTTTTGAACGGACACCTTTTTTCTCCAACAAAGCATACTCACTGCTTTTCTTACTGTTTGAACTTTTCTTCCTGAATGTCACTTCCTTACTGAGTTTGCTTTGGGACTTCTGTTTTTCCTCTCTCTGCTCATCATCTTGTTGGACTTCTAAAACAGAATTAATGAGACATTCTTGTGAGTTTCTGCACTCCCACAGAAGTTATTTATAAGTTTCCTAAAGAGATGCCCTCCAAATGCCCTCCATTTTAATCCCAAAGAGATGTTTGGGATTAAATACTTACTCAACCTTAGCTACCAATGTAAACTAAGCATCAAGAACAAATGTCCCTATCATCTTGGACCTGATAGGAAGAAAGCTATAGTAAAACCAGGGGAAAGACAACTGAAGTAGTCATTAGGAAAAGAGTTGGTTGCTTAGAAACAGGATCTTGTAACCTTGGATGAAAGGTGAAATAGATACAAGGAACACTGAACAAGCAATGCATTAAATTAAAAAACAACTTTGTGATTATGCCAGGTACGGTGACACATGCCTGTTAATCCCAGTATGCAGGAGGAAACAAGATACTTTTTCACAAGTTTGAGGTCAGCCTGGCCTACATAGCAAGGCTTTAACTAGTCTTCTCACTGTGATCAAATTTAAGATAACATGATGTAAGTACTACAAAAGCCATACTTATCCTATGTAGTAAAAAGCTCTTCAATACAAAGACTAAAACACCCCCACACAGAAAGAAGCAGTAATGTAGGACTATTTGTTCTCAAGAACACAGTGTGCATAATTCTAATTCCCTGTGACTTCTAAGTTGCCAGTTCTTATTCTTGGTGGAGTTTGGCTAAAGTCTCTGCCCTTGGCTTATAAGAGGTGTGTGTACTCATGTCTCTTCAATAAATCCCTCCATTTTTGCTAAGACTAGCTAAAATAAACTAAAACAGAGAATACATCTACCAAGAAGAACTGAGGAACCAGTGGGTGACTGTAACTCTAAACAGGGGAGGCTGCTCCTCCCTTCTCTTCCATAAGCAACGTAACAAGGATGTTGTTACTAAACAATTGATGACTCCATAGTTCCTCTAAGTTCCCTGATGCTTTTACATCATGAAATTCCTAGGAATTAGATTGGGAAATGCTTTACACCATCTGGGTTTACAGTGAGCATCTACCTGTTTTTCCAGTGAGCTGTGGAGTTCATGCCTTTGATCCTGTCACCATTCCAACAGTTGATGGCCAATTTCAAGTTTATTCATGGCTCTAAGCACTTGCTTATGTTCTTTTCCCTACACATTGCACAATTATAAATTTAGAAACATCTTAAAACATTGCTCTTCTTCTCTAAGACTACTCCCTAATAGCTCTCTGCATAGAAATACAATGAAGAAATCATCTAAGGTAAGAATTTTAAACATTTAAAGAGAGAATCATAGGTAAGAGTGAATAGCCATCTCATTGATAAAAATAATTTTATATGGAGACAATAAGGTATCTGAATGGATGAATTAAATTCTCTGTTTTATGGGAGGCATTTAAGATATTGTGGTTTCGGGTGGGCTATTGTGGCACACATCTTTAATCCCAGCACTCACAAGGCAGAGGCAGGCAGATCTGAGTTCCAGACCAGTCAGGACTGCATAATAGAAATTCATGTTAGAAAAATAAGAGAAAGAGAGAGACAGACAGACAGACAGACAGACACAGAAAGAACAGAGACAGGAGACACATACACAGACAGAAACAGAAAGAAGCACACACAAACATAACACACACAGAGAGAAAGAGAGAGAGAGAAAGAGAGAGAGAGAGACAGACAGACAGATAGACAGACACAGAAAGAACAGAGACAGGAGACACATGCACAGACAGAAACAGAAAGAAGCACACACAAACATAACACACACAGAGAGAGAGAGAAAGAGAGAGGGGAGAAAGAGAGAGAGAGAGAGAGAGAGAGAGAGAGAGAGAGAGAGAGAGAGAGAGAGAAGGGGAAGGGGAGTCCAGAGAAGCTAAACTGTTAGCTGCTCTTTCATCCAGGGACTCAAGAGATTCAGCACCCTGGGATAAAGAGATGAACAGGACCCTCCAGGTAACATGGCAACACAAAGTCTTCTGATACCCAGTGATGATGGAGAAGACAGGGACAAATTTCCTTCTTAAAGTGATCAAGACTTACACCTATTCTCTTGACATGTAAGATTAAAAAATCTTTGCCTGTGTGTATACATGTTCACTTGTATATGTGTGCACATATCTGTAGCAGAATTTTCTCTGTCCAATCACTTTAAATATTAATACAAGAAGCCTGTGATAGGACAGGAAAAAGGGAGGCAGAGCGAAGTGTTGCAGAGACAGAGATGGAGGAGACAGGTAGGAGGAGAGGAAGGAAGATGGAGCAGGAGGAAGACATCCAGATTCTGCATGGCTTTAAATAGCTACAGGTAGCTATGAATATAATAAGAGGATAGAATAATTGGGAATGACTTGTCTAATCTAGGTGAGCAGCTTGTATCATTATCATTTGGTTCTGAAATTATTGAGTGAGTATCTTGTGAATTGATAATTTATTGATGTATAAATCTGACTGGTTAATTATAAGCTTCTAGAGTTTTGTTTTACCAGGTTACTAGATATTGTGACAACTAAACTCGAGGTGGGCAGTCATTGCATGGGGCTGGCATGACAGTGCCAGTGGGAACTTAGCAAGCTGGGTGGAGAGTTTTGGAGCTCTGGGCCTAAGAGTCTGCTGAGATAAGAACACCCAGCTGGAGCCCTGTGGTCCGCTGGTGCCCTGCATAGTGAGGGAACTTGAAATTTCATTTTAATATTTACCGCAACACATACATATTCATGTGCCCATGCATGTGGAAGCCAGTTTGACATGAAGCCATTCCTAGATTGTTTTCTGCATCTTATGTTTGCAACAAGGTTTCTCACCAAAAGCAGAGCTCACCAGTTGGCTAGACATGCTGGCCACCAAGTCCCAGACTCCAGGCTCCACTCCAATCCTTGGCTAGATTACAGGTGAGCACCTCCAGGCACGCTTGTTACATGGGGGTTGAAGAGTGAACTCAGGTCTATGCTTGTGTGGCCATTACTTTATGAACTGAGCCATCTCCCTAGCCTCATAACCAACTTCTTACAGGGATGGATGGAGATGTCACAACTGATATCCACTCCCCCAAAAGACAGAAAGCATGAAGAGACAAATTGACCATGAAGGGATTGTGAATCACAGTCCTAGTATGTAACAAGATCAGACCAGCGCACAAGTGGGTGTGCTCAAATAATAATTGATTAAGGCTGAAATAACTTTCTCTTCTTTTCCTTTCTTTTTTCCTTTTTCCTTTTCTTTTTTTTTCTTTTTTTTCCTTTTTCTTTTTTGTCTTTCAAGGCAGGGTTTCTTTGTGTAGCCCTGGCTGTGTGGGAACTCACTCTGTAGACAAAGCTAGCATCAAACTCAGAGATCTCTCTGCCTATGCCTATGCCTCCTGAGTGCTGAGATTAGAGGTGTATATCACCTTTCCCAGGAAAATAACTTTCTTAATTTGAGACAGCAACTAGAACCTGAATTTTAAGAGAAACCAAATGTAATTTCAGAAAGGTAATAAGCACAGGCCCACTGGGCTCTGGGAGTATAGGTAATGCTTATCAGTAACACAGAAGAAGAATCAGGGAAAAGTAGACTCATTAAATCCTCCTAAGAACTAGACTTAGAGATAAGATAAACCTGAATCATGTAGTGTCAGTGACAACTAAGAAAAACAAACAAACAAGTGGGACTTGACAAGAGGACCCAGGGCTAAAATCAGAGGACAAAAGCAGGGAGGCCAAATGAGTCTGACCAACAAGCATGAGACTTCCCATAGCTGACTCTCCTACAAGCAGCTCCAATAAGAAGGCACAGCAAAGACATCAGAGATGCCCATCCAGAAGCTACTTGGTATTTGCGTACTGGGAGATCTTTTTGAAAGAGACGAAACAGAGGACTAGAACACAAGGAGATATATGACCTTAAGGGACCATCAGCAAAGTAAGCGGAGCTGGCGAGTTACTCACCCATGTAAGGGCATGGCAAGAACTTAAGGATGACAGCTATTAACATGGGTACAAGAGGACAAGAGGGTTGACAAGAGATTGTATTAGTTACTTCCCTATTACTGTGATAAAACACCATGACAAAGTCAACAGGGGGCAGGTGGGAGGGGGTTTATGGTTTCAGAGAGATAAGTCTCTCTTTACAGTCCTGGCAGGGAGACATGGCAGCAAGGGACTGTCACAGAGCAGGAAGCTGAAAGCTCACATCTTGAACTTTAAGCAGGAAACAGGCCACACCTCCTAAACCTCCCCAGACAGTACCACCAACTGGGTGATGTCCCAAATGTCTGAGACTATGGGGTACATCTCAGTCAAATCATCCCAGGGATTAAGGACAGATGGACATGATGCTGTCTTACAGAACAGGGGTACAAGGAGTTTTGTAGTTGGAAGGAAACTAAGTTATTAGAAGCAGAGGTACCCATCATTCCCAGAGATGCAGAAAAGACTGATCTAAGAAGGTCTGAATTCATTAAGAAAAACTATGACACATTAGGAAACTAGTGTGCAGGTAGAGGACGGGGGATATTGATGGCTTTTTAAAAATAGGGTCAACAGGAATGAGATTGAACGTTGCAAGCTCAGCAATGGGGAGACAGGTAGGGAAGAGGCTGGGAGGATCTGGCAGCTTCAGGCTGCTGAGGCTTGGACTTTACCCCATCACAGAAGATTGTACTCTTGCCCCTTATGGAAGAACATGCCTCTCCAGCTCCCCAGTAGCATGGCATTTGGAAGAACATGCCTCTCCAGCTCCCCAGTAGCATGGCATTTGGAATCGCAGTACTTCTCCTATAAAGAGATTATGTGTGCCTACTGCCTACCTACCCTCTGATCCAGATGCTTGGAAGTGATAGCTACCAAATCTAGTCAGTGATTAAGTGCCTTAATTACAAGGAGTTATTAAGTGGTTCTGTTTGCCCTTTTATTTTTCTTCTCCATAAAATAAGAGCTTGTCATGAGCCTCTCATGTGGGCGGGTTTATAGAAAAAGGAGATATTTGAACCTCCAAGATAAGAAAACATCTGTACATTGAATTCCTTTTCTCCTGAGAGATTCCGGTGTTTTTTTTTCTACTAGTTCCTGGTTAAGAGAAGAAAACCTAGGACTTTTAAGAAAAAAATTTTTTTTTCCATGTTGGGGATTAAATCTAGGTACTTCTGAGAATTCACTCTATTCTGAGCTATATCCACAGCCCTAATAAAAGTTTATAAATTACTCTTTGAAGAATTCCAAACATACCACAAGAAACTCAAAACTTACTTGCACTGGCTCCTGTTTTCTTGGGCCTTGCTAGTTTGTTCAGACTACTTGGGCTGGTCTTTTTCACCTTTCCCGATGCTGGCTCTTCTTCTCCCTCCAGTTTGGAGACTACGTCTTGTTTAGGATCTTGATCTCCTACTCATGAGAAATGGTAGGCATTGAGTGTTGGACCAACCATCTCAGAAAGCAAGCCCCAATGCTTGTACTTCAGGGCCTTTCAAGGCTAACGAACAAATATGGCTTCTAATGTTTCACAGTAAGGATGCCCATGCACCTCAACTGAGGAGGCAACGGCACAAGCGTCATTCCTAGTACTGAAGGGATTAAAACTCCCTGACCAACCACTATCACCATCACCACCACCGCCACCAAAATAAAATAAAACAAAACAAGAAAACATCAAGGACTTGAGGAAGACGGGGTTGCAGTGAACATGTTCTGGGTGGTGGGGAACTGTCCTTACCCATTGAGGCTGGATTGCTGCAATTCTCTAGCTTCGTATCCTTGTACAAGTTTCTCTGAACAGGTTCCAGCTGCTCCCATTCCTTCTGCGTAAAAGCCACAGATACATCTATGAATGTTACTGATCCCTATCTTATTCAGTCTGGCACTTCTTAACTCTCCACATTCCCAAGTGATTTGAACAACAGAATTTGTTCTCGCCTCACCTATCTACTACTGCCCACAGTACACATTTAAACATGCTCTCTCGACATGTAAAGGCAATCCCTCACCTCACAGACCAGCAGTGTGTGACTTGGAGCCATCACTAATCTCTACCTCACAGATATCCAGTCTGACTCTTAATAACCCCCAACGCTCACTGCCAGGGCCTTCCCAATACCCAGGTCAGTAAAATTCTCCTTAATCATGTGAGTAATTTTAATGACAACTCCCAACACCACACGTGAGCAGATCCTTCCAGGCACTTGCCCACAGGTTCCTCAATCACAGTCTCACGAGACACAATGATCTCTAACTCTCAGAAGTTCCCAAATCTGTAATCTGACTAATCCCCAACCACTGATGCCAATAGAACTCTTCAACAGTGTCCATTACAGAAACCCTATTCTCTGTCAGCAAACTCCAGCTCGAGCCTCCCCATTCCCCTTAAATAAAATCCACCCATCTCCCAGGAATCCTGCACTTAAAGTGATCTCATGGAGAGGCCGTGTTTAATTTTTCTCCATGGCTTATGTACTTTAAGATCTAATGATGGATGGAAATGATTGCTTCCGCCATTTCCTGACTACTTTCACTGTCTCGAGTCTGTTTACAGACTCACCAGCTTTTAATACATCAGCCTTCAGTGATTCAACAGGAGGAGTGACAAGGCTCCGTGTGGAGAGTAATCACAGCCATGTCTCATTACAGCTAAGGACTCAAATCAGTTCATCAGGAAGGGGTGAAGTCAGGGAGAAAGCAAACCCAGGCATCCGAGAATCCTTTCCAGTAGAGTCACACAGAACACACTAATTCCACCAGAAACGGGTTTTGGCAACACAAAATGGGTTGGAAAGCCGCAGCAAAGGTCCAAAGAGGTGTTTACTGGGGACTGGGTTATATCAGAACCAGCTACCTGCATATACAAAAGTCTTACACCCCATTTCCTGAAGCCCAAAAGCTCATTGTCTATATTAATGCACCATGCTCACATCCAGATGTACTCTGAATGTGATTTCATTTTTCCGGTTAACTCCAAATTGTCACTATAATCTCTTGCCTCTGACCATTGCAGTAAATTTCTGACCTCTGGCACCTACTTGACCTGTAGTTATCTTCCATAGAGTAGCCAGTGATGATCTTTGGATGTATCAGTCAGATCAAATCAATTCCTTGCTTAAGCCCAGTGGGAATAAAATCCACATCCAACATAGCCAATAAGATCTTACATGATCTAGAACCTTCTTCCACTGATTTCATGTTTTTCTACTTTTGTGTGTGTGTGTGTGTGTGTGTTTTCCAGGCACAATTTTTTTCTTTTACTACAACAAGAAGCTAATTTCTATCTTAAGGCCTTAGCAATTGGCATTCTTGGAATACTTTCGTATCTCAGCAATAACCACAGCCTGTCACTGTGTTCAAATCAACTGCCATTTCTTTAAAGATTAACTTGGGAAACAAAACACTTCCAATCTTTACTCTCTACCACATTATCCTCTCTTACTTTCTTCACAGCGGTTACCTTTGTCTGGAATTATCTTACATGTATATTTACATTTTATTGTCTCTTTTCTGTTTCTCAAATTTAAAAGACAGATGGGGTGCAGTGAGGAGGCTGAAGAGATGGCTTCATCAAGTGCACAGGCTGCTCTTCCAGAAGACCTGGGTTCAATCCCCAGGACCTATATGGCAGCTCACAACTTTCTGAAACCCCAGTTCCAGGGGATCTGACACCCTAACACCAATGCACATACAATAAAATTAAATAAGTTATTTTAAAAAAGAGACTGGCCCTATATGTTGCTACTTATAACATTCTCTGGCATAAAATAGGTTCGCCTCTTATACTATGTTCTACAATTTTCCAACCATTGACACCCAAGTATCCCTCAGTCACTAACCTTCCCCAACCTCCTCTACATAGAAGTTTCCAGTTAGCATTCTTTGCAGGTCACCAACCTCCATTGAACTCCAGCGACCGTACAGAACCTTCTATATTAAGCCCTAAAATTGCTCAAACTCTTGGCCTCAGAATCCTAATCACAGAATCGTAAAGGACCTTTAATAATTCCTACCAAGGACCCCAACACTAAAGGAACAGTTAGGACTACAGATACCCTTCCTCCCCAGATGGCAATCGGCCATCCCAATAGGCACTTTAAGACTCCTCGCATCCCACCAGCTATCGTCTGCTCGTTAGCATCCAGGTTCCCCACCCGCTGCCAGTCACAGCACACGAAATGGGGACTCTTAAAGACACTGCTTACTAGACTTCCAGAAATAGCACCATCGCTGACCCCAAGGCCTCAGCTTCTGATCCTCACATATTCCAAATGAGCCAATTCTCCAAATCTCAACACGGCCCCTCTCAAAGAGCAGCCTGCAATCCCCCAATTACCTAAAACACCAGCTCCCCAACAGTTCAGGTTCTAATCCTTGTAGGGCTTCCTGTCTGTAATACATCACAAAGCCCTCATTTCTGATCTTGCTAGCTTTCCAGACCGAGACTCAGTCACTGTTACTGACGCCTCCCCGCTCCCAAGCATCACTTATCTAGGCAGATCCGTCAAAACACTCATTTCCAAAAAATCACAGCAATCCACAACTCCATATGCCCCCAATATCACGGGCATTAATACTCCACATGCCCATAATACCCTAATACCTTGGTCCCTTAGAACACCGGCCTCCCAAAATGACTATTTAACACCAACGCCACAGACTCTCAAATCTTGTCTATTCCGACTCCAGCCACCCTCCAACCCCACCAAACCAACCCCAAACCCTTACCGCCCTCACCGCATCGCTGTCCGCAGGCTCGGGTGTAGCCATCTCCTTCGGACGCCTGGCTTTGTCCGCACTCCTCCGGCCCACCGCCTCTGGCTTTGTCAGGTCCTTGATGGAGTCAGAGGCCGATATGGCGGCCACCCCGGGCACCGCTTCAGAGGGTCCCGGGGCTTCGATGGCGCAGCCCTGCGGAGATTGCTTGTGGGCGCGGCCATCTTGGCATGGACCCCGCCGTACAACCGAGGCGCGGGCGCCTCTGGGATCACTGTGCAGGCAGGGCTGGCGACTGCTTAGTCCCGGTTCCCGGAGCTGCGACGTGTCCCAGGCAGGAAGGGATCAGAGGAGCTGCTGCGCGGCACACGCACCCCAGAACCGAAACCCCGAGGCGCAGGGAGCCCTCACCTCGGGAGTTCTGTTCCAGAACTTGGAATTGCTTTTCCAATGGGTTTTCCAATTGCAGTTGCCGGGGAAACCCGGGAGGCAGAATGAAGAATCCTACAGTGAAAGAAACACGAGAACCGGTCTAGACTAGTAACGCTGATTTACAGAGAGAAGACATTTATCGCTAAGACGTAGGAAAAAATCTTTGGATTACGGTTATAACGGAGGGAAGAGGCAAACAGCGAACAATCACTCCTGGCGAGAGCCCAGAATCAGTGAAGACCTGTCCTCAGAATTGCACAGCTGTTAAAATGACTTCTCAGTGCACCACTTAGCATGCTCATTGCGTTCACTCTATAGTTTTTATGTAGAGGTTTTGATATGTACAATCAAGGTGCTCGGCTTTATTAGTACAGGACAAAGAAGACTATACAACCTTCATCACCCCCGGCCCCCAGTTTGGATTCGCAGCAGTGCAGAGGCGATGAGATTATTGCAAATACACTGTTTCTCTTTAACTGACTCAACCTCTCTATTCGAAGGTGGACCCAGTGAGTAGGCTGTCTGCAGTCCTATTATGTAGAAAGCAGAGGCAGAGTCTTTCCAAGACTTGCCTTGTTATATAGAGTGGACTTGAGGTTAGCTTGCACTATACAAAACAAAGCACTTGTCCCAAAAGGGCAAAATAAAAATAAGGGTTTTTGTAGATGTATTTAATGTGTATGTGCAGGGGGAGAAAGACAGAAACTGATTTGTGGAGGTCAGAGTATAATTCCTAAGAGTCAGTTCTCTCTTTGTAGGGATCCCAGACTTCACTCAGTTCTCCAGACTTACCTACCACAATGGTTTCTACACTCTGAGCCTTCTCATAGGCACTAACATTTTAAGTTGTTGCTGGGTTGTTTTTTTTTTTCCTGAAGTCCCCTTCTGAAGACAGAACCTAGGACCTTGTGCTTACTAGGCAACTAACTATACTGAGCTAAAGCCCAAAGCCCAAATTAAAAACAAATGAACAAACAAGCAAACCTGTTTTGCATCCCCACCCCTGTCTGCCTATCCCCAGCAGTTTCACCCTCCTGTTCTTGAGCCTCTGGTTGCAGGGTACTCACTGGAGAAGACTGCTCAGACATGGGTTCAAGCAAATAGAAAAGCTAGCCAGTGACTACCCTGGGTGTTTGGGATCCTAGTATAACACTGAACCTTTCTTAGAGTGCGCTTTTAAGTACAAAACCCATGTTCTGGGTTGACATATTAATAAACTAATAAGAACAGTTAACCAGAAACAGAACTACAGAAGCAAAAAAGCAAGGAAGCACACTGTAGCTGTCTTCAGACACTCCAGCAGAGGGCACCAGATCTCATCATGGATGGTTGTGAGCCACCATGTGGTTGTGGGATTTGAACTCAGGACCTTTAGGAATTGCAGTCAATTCTCTTAACTGCTGAGCCATCTCTCTAGCCACTGGAACATAGCATTTGTATACATAGCACCAGACCAACCTCCAACACTTTCTTTTCCCTTTCTCCCCTCCCCTCCTCGCCAACACCAGATAGCAAAGAAAGGATGGGGGGGGGGGAAGAGAGAGAGATCCCCAAGTCTAACCTTTTCTTTGTTTCTTCCCTGACCACTACCAATAACAACCTGCAGACAACACCCTAAATCCCCTGAAATACCAACAACCACCTACCCCACCCCTTGGAATGAGGGCACTGCATTTCCTGCTGTCTGGTAGCAATGGCTACCCCAATCTTTGGGGACCCTTAGAAAATTGGGATGTTGGCTAAGTCCTGGGAGAGTCTGTTGTTTCTTTTGCTGTCCAGGAAGGACCATGCCCAACTGGGGCCTTCTGAGAGGCTGGACCACTGGGGCCAGCTGCTTTGACTTCGTTTGTTTGTTAAAGGATGCTTTTGTGCGCTCTTTTTTTCTTTTCTTTCTTTCTTTCTTTCTTTTTTTTTTTTTTTTTTTTGATTTTCTATATTCTTTGTTTACATTCCAAATGATTTCCCCTTTTCTGGTTCCCCCCTCTCCATATGTCCAATAAGCCTTCACCAATCACCTCCCTCCTTTTTCTCTGTCCTGGTACTCCCTCCCCTACAATGCTGGATCAAGAAGTAAGGACCCTCTCCTTCCTTCTTCATGGGAGTCATTTGTTATGCTAATTGTGCCTCAGGTATTCAGAGCTTCTGGGCTAATTAATATCCACTTATCAGTGATTACATTCCATGTGTATTCTTTTGTGATTGGGTTAACTCACTTTGGATGATATTTTTCAGTTCCATTTGCCTAAAAATTTCATGAATTCATTGTTTTTAATTGCTGAGTAGTATTCCATAGTGTAAATATACCACATTTTTTGTATCCGTTCCTCCATTGAGGGACATCTGGGTTCTTTCCAGCTTCTGGCTATTATAAATAAGGCTGCTATGAACATAATGGAGCATGTGTCCTTATTACATGCCGGGGAATCCTCTGGGTTATGCCCAGGAGAGGTATAGCAGGGTCCTCTGGAAGTGTCATGTCCAGTTTTCTGAGGAACAGCCAGACTGATTTCCACAGTGGTTGTATCATCTTGCAATCCCACCAGCAGTGGAGGAGTGTTCCTCTTTCTCCACATCCTCGCCAACACCTGCTGTCTCCTGAGTTTTTAACCTTAGCCATTCTGACTGGTGTGAGGTGAAATAGCAGGGTTGTTTTGATTTGCATTTCCCTAATGACTAATGATGTTGAGCATTTCTTAAGGTGCTTCTCAGCCATCCAAATTTCTTCAGGTGAAAATTCTTTGTTTAGATCTGGACCCCATTTTTTAATAGGGTTACTTGGTTCCCTGGGGTCTAACTTCTTGAGTTCCTTGTATATATTGGATATTAGCCCTCTATCAGATGTAGGGTTGGTGAAGATCTTTTCCCAATTTGTTGGTTGCCGTTTTGTCCTTTTGACAGTGTTCTTTGCCTTACAGAAACTTTGTAATTTTATGAGGTCCCATTTGTCAATTCTTGATCTTAGAGCATAAGCTATTGATGTTCTGTTCAGGAACTTCCCCCTGTGCCCATGTCCTCAAGGGTTTTCCCCAGTTTCTTTTCTATTAGTTTCTGTGTGTCTGGTTTTATGTGGAGGTCCTTGATCCACTTGGAGTTGAGCTTAGTACAAGGAGACAAGGATGGATCAATTCACATTCTTCTGCACGCTGACCTCCAATTGAACCAGCACCATTTGTTGAAAAGGCTATCTTTCTTCCACTGGATGTTTTCTGCTCCTTTGTCGAGGATCAAGTGACCATAGGTGTATGGATTCATTTCTGGATCTTCAATCCTGCTCCATTGATCCTCTGGCCTGTCACTGTGCCAATGCCATGCAGTTTTTAACACTATTGCTCTGTAGTATTGCTTGAGGTCTGGGATACTAATACCCCCAGTTCTTTTACTGTTGAGAATAGTTTTAGCTATCCTGGGTTTTTTGTTATTCCAGATGAATTTGAGAATTGCTTTTTCTAACTCTGTAAAGAACTGAGTTGGGATTTTGATGGGAATTGCGTTGAATCTGTATATTGCTTGTGGCAAGATGGCCATTTTAACTATATTAATCTTGCCAATCCAAGAGCATGGAAGATTTTTCCATTTTCTGATGTCTTCTTCAATTTCCTTCTTTAGAGTCCTGAAGTTCTTGTCGTATAGATCTTTCACTTGTTTGGTTAGAGTCACACCAAGATACTTTATATTGTTTGTGGCTGTTGTGAAGGGTGTCATTTCCCTAACTTCTTTTTCAGCCTGCTTATTTTTTGAGTATAGGAAGGCAACTGATTTGCTTGAGTTGATTTTATAACCAGCCACTTTGCTGAAGTTGTTTATCAGCTGTAGGAGTTCTCTAGTGGAGTTTTTTGGGTCACTTAAGTAGACTATCATACCATCTGAAAATAGTGATAATTTGACTTCTTCCTTTCCAATTTTTATCCCTTTGACCTCCTTATGTTGTCTAATGGCTCTAGATAGAACTTCAAGTACTGTATTGAAAAGATATGGAGAAAGAGGGCAGCCTTGTCTAGTCCCTGATTTTAGTGGGATTGCTTCAAGTTTCTCTCCATTTAGTTTGATGTTGGCTACCGGTTTGCTGTATATTGCTTTAATTATGTTTAGGTATGGGCCTTGAATTCCTGTTCTTTCCAAAACTTTTAGTATGAAAGGATGCTGAATTTTGTCAAATGCTTTTTCAGCATCTAATGAAATGATCATATGGTTTTTTTCTTTGAGTGTGTTTATGTATTGGATTGCATTGATGGATTTCCTTATATTGACCCATCCCTGCATCCCTGGGATGAAGCCTACTTGATCATGGTGGATGATCATTTTGATGTGTTCTTGGATTCTATTGGCAAGAATTTCATTGACTATTTTTGCATTAATATTCATAAGGGAAATTGGCCTAAAGTTCTCTTTCTTTGTTGGATCTTTGTGTGGTTTGGGTATCAGCATAATTCTGGCTTCGTAGAATGAGTTGGGTAGTGTTCCTTCTGTTTCTATTTTGTGGAATAGTTTGAAGAGTATTGGTGTTAGGTCTTCTTTGAAGGTTTGATAGAATTCTGCACTGAAGCCATCTGGTCCCGTGCTTTCTTTGGTTGGGAGACTTTCTATGACCCCTTTTATTTCTTTAGGGGTTATGGGACTGTTTAGATGATCTATTTGATCCTGATTTAATTTAGGTATTTGGTATCTATTTAGCAAACTGTCCATTTCCTCCAGATTCTCCAGTTGTGTTGAGTATAGGCTTTTGTAGTAGGATCTGATGATTTTTTGAATTTCCTCAGTTTCTGTTGTTATATCTCCCTTTTCATTTCTAATTTTGTTAATCTGAATACTGTCTCTGTGCCCTTTGGTTAGTCTGGCTAAGGGTTTATCTATCTTGATGATTTTCTCAAAGAACCAGCTCCTGGTTTTGTTGATTCTTTGTATGATTCTCTTTGTTTCTACTTGATTGATTTCAGCTGAGTTTGATGATTTCTTGTCTTCTACTCCTCCAGGGTGAATTAGCTTCTTTTTGTTCCAGGTCTTTCAGGTGTGTCGTTAAGCTGCTAGTGTATGCTCTCTCCATTTTCTTTTTGGAGGCACTCAGGGCTATGAGTTTTCCTCTTAGCATTGCTTTCATTGTGTCCCCTAGATTTGGGTATGTTGTGTCTTCATTTTCATTAAATTCTAAAAAGTCTTTGATTTCTGTATTTCTTCTTTGACTAAGGTATCTTTGAGTATTGTTCAGTTTCCATGTGTATGTGGGCTTTCTGTTGTTTTTGTTGCTACTGAAGACCACTTTTGCTCCACAGTGATCTGATAGAAAGCATGAGATTATTTCGAGCTTCTTATATTTGTTGAGGTCTGTCTTGTGACCAATTATATGATCGATTTTGAAGAAGGTACCATGAGGTGCTGAGAAAAAGGTATATTCTTTTGCTTTAGAATGAAATGTTCTACATATATCAGTTAAATCTAATTGGTCCAAAGTTTTAATTAGTTTCATTGTGTCACTGTTCAGTTTCTGTTTTCCTGATTGGTCCATTGAGAAAAGTGCAGTGTTGAAGTCACTCACAATTATTGTGTTAGGTGCAATGTGTACTTTGAGCTTTAGTAAAGTTTCTTTTATGAATGAGGGTGCCCTTGCATTTGGAGCATAGACGTTCAGGATTGAGAGTTCTTCTTGGTATATTTTTCCTTTGACCAGCAAGAAGTGTCCCTCAGTGTCTCTTTTGATGACTTTAGGTTGAAAGTCAATTTTATCTGATATTAGAATGGCTACTCCGGCTTCTTTCCTGAAACCATTTGCTTGTAAAATTGTCTTCCAGCCTTTTACTCTAAGGTAGTGTTTATCTTTGACACTGAGGTGTGTTTCCTGGGTGCAGCAAAATGTAGGGTCCTGTTTACGTATCCAGTCTGTTAATCTATGTCTTCTTATTGGAGAATTGAGTCCATTGATGTTAAGAGATATTAAGGAAGAGTGATTATTACTTCCTGTCATTTTTGATTTTTTTTTTTTATATTTGATTGGTTATCTTCTTTTGGGTTTGATGAAAGAAGGTTACTATCTTGCTTTTTCCATATAAATATTTTTTCCAATATTAAGGGGGTGAAGTTTCCCTCTTTATATTGGTGCTTTCCTATTATCCTTTGTAGGGCTGAGTTTGTGGAAAGATAATGGGTAAACTTAGTTTTGTCACGGAATATCTTGGTTTCTCCATCTATGGTGATTGAGAGTTTTGCTGGGTATAGTAGTTTTGGCTGGCATTTGTGTTCTCTTAGAGTCTGCATGAGATCTGCCCAGGATCTTCTAGTTTTCATAGTCTCTGGTGAGAAGTCTGGTGTGATTCTGATAGGTCTTCCTTTATATGTTACTTGGCCTTTTTCTCTTACTGCCTTTAATATTTTCTTTATTTAGTACATTTGGGGTTTTGATTATTATGTGACAGGAAGTATTTCTGTTCTGGTCCAGTCTGTTTGGAGTTCTGTAGGCTTCTTGTATATTCATGGGCATCTCTCTCTTTGGGTTAGGGAAGTTTTCTTTCATAATTTTATTGAAGATATTTGCTGGCCCTTTAAGTTGTAAATCTTCACTCTCATCTATGCCTATAATCCTTAGGTTTGGTCTTCTCATTGTGTCCTGGATTTCCTGGATGTTTTGGGTTACAAGCTTTTTGCATTTTGCATTTTCTTTAACTGTTGAGTCCATGGTTTCTATGGTATCTTCAGCATCTGAGATTCTTTCTTCTATCTCATGTATTCTGTTGTTGATATTTACATCTATGTCCCCTGATTTTTCCCCAAGGTCTTCTATCTCCAAAGTTGTCTCCCTTTGTGATTTCTTAGTTGTTTCTACTTTTGTTTTTAGAACTTGGATGATTTTGCTCAGCTCCTTCACTTGCTTGTTTGTGTTTTCCTGTAATTCTTTAAGAGATTTTTGTGTTTCCTCTTTCATGACTTCTGACTGTTGATCAAAGTTCTCCTGTATTTCTTTAAGTAATTTTTGTATTTCCTCCTTATTGGCTTCTATCTTTTGACCCGTATTCTCCTGAATTTCTTTCAATGATTTTTGTGTTTCCCTTGTACGGGCTTCTAAGTTTTGATCCATTTTCTCCTGAATTTCTTCAAGAGATTTATTTATGTCCCTCATGTGTTCCTGTAACAGCATCATGACCAGTGATTTTTAAATCCAAATCTTGTTTTTCTGGTGTGTTGGGGTATCCAGGACATGCTGGATAATGGAGAATTGGATTCAGATGCTGCCATATTGCCTTGATTTCTGTTAGTAACATTCCTACGTTTGCCTTTTGCCATCTAGTTCTCACTGGTGTTAGTTGGTCTTATTGTCAATGCCAGACTCACCAATGCACACTGCCTCCTCCCAGCCAGCCTCCGAGTGCATAACTGGCCTCCTACACTGCCTGGAGACGGGGCACCACGGCCCAGGCTGTTCCCAATCCAGAGGAAGAGACCGGAAGGCTCACTGTTATTTTCTAGTGTCTGTTTCTTCAAGAGTCCTTATGGCATTTGTAGACTTTGAAATTCTGACATCAAGTCCTGGGCCTCAGGGCACAGCTACACAGAGGAACTGCAACTCTCATGGTGTGCTGGGCCTGCTCTCCCAAGTACTGCAGCTGTCCTGAGGTGAGTCAGCTCTCCTCAACAAAAATTTTTCTATGTAGGAAAGAATGACCTCTAGATAAAATGTTAATGAGATAAAGGTAACAGCAATGAGTTCAAAACAGTGTTTCTTAGTGTAAGTTCATTATAAGTTAAAAGCAATAGTTTTGACAAGGCCCTGCCTTATCATAGTGCACGTCTGTGGCTTCATCCTTGGACCTGAATGTTTTTCCTTGAACACAAATTTGTTCCAATCCTATATCTCTTTTTAGAGTAATTATGAAATCTCATTGTATTTGTTATTATGTAGCCTTTACTTACTATTTATGAGGAGTGAGCCCATCATCATCTTAGAAACATTCTTCCTAAAATTATTTGAATCAAATCAGGAATTCTATAAAATCATTAATTCATCTAAACAGCATTAATTCATGAAAGCTCATCTTTATGTTGATCTGCAGGAAATCTGCTCAATAGGGTGGGCTAATGTTCCGGAATACTTAGGATATGTAATCGTGACAGAAAAAGCATATCAGCTGCAAAAAGGCAATCCTGGATCAAAGTCTCTTGGGGCCTTGCCTCTCAGAGCTCACCTATCACAGACCATGCAAAGATGGTGGGCCATCTCCAGGAAGGTGGAGATAGCCTCAGCCTTTCTTAGATACATCAGGTCAGGAACTCAAATAGGGCAGAAAACTGGAAGCAGGAGCTAATGCAGAGCCATGGAAGAGTGCTGCTTACTGGCATGTGTGGTGGAAAAATTAGAAGAGTCATTGTGTTTAGGGTAAACACCAAAATGTGGTAGTTATTTCTGGAAATATGTATTACTTAAAACTTAATACTTAAAACTATTACTTAAATACTTATTGCTTAATACTTATTACTTAAATATTTAATACTTAAAACTATTGCTTTTAACTTACAGTTTTTAGCTTACAGTAAGAAACACTGCTTTGAACTCATTACTGTTACCTTTCTATAATTTCTCTATTATGTAACATTTTATCTATGAGGTCATTCTTTCTTACATAGAGAACGTATTTACTTAGACCTCAGAGAAATTGTTGTAGAATTTTTTAGAGTTGTGTTGCTGAAGGAACTTCACAGCCTTTGCACAGTTTTAGTCACAAGATGTTGCTGGCAAACCAGGAACATCTTATATTACCGAGTTCTTCCAACAGTACTCAATAAGGGCTGGAGTGACAAGGGTGAGGTGTTTCTTAAAGAAACGCACGTAATAGATCTAGGTTTTGGTCTGAGGAACCTGAGTTCCTCTAAAAATAACTTTTTCTAACAACAAATTAAAAAACAAAAACTTCTTCTGTTCAGTCCACAGCCGTTACTGCCAGCATAGTTTTACTACATCCATGAGTATCTCTCTTTCTTCAGTCATCGAGTATGACTTAGAATACCAACAGGCTTGCTTCCCATGGCTTGCTCAGACTGCTTTCTTATAGAACCAGGACCACCAGCCCAAGCATGGCACCACCCACAATGGGCTGGGCCCTCCCATATCAATCATTAATTTTTTTAAAAAATGCCTTACAGCTGGATCTTATAGAGGCATCTTCTCAATAAGGGGGTGTGGGGGGTCCTTCCTTTCAGATGACTAGTTTGTGTGTCAAGCTGACATAATAGAAGTTGTCCTCATTTGATTTTCTATTGCTGTGATAAACAATAATGCCCAAAAGCAATTTGGGAAGAAAAAGGTTTTGTCTTATACACCCTGATCACAGTCCATCACTGTGGGAACCTGGGAACAGAAACTGAAGCAGAGACCATGGAGGAGTGCCTCTTACTCGTTTGCCCCTTATTACTTGGTCAAGTACCTTTGTGATACACTCTAGGACCACCCAGGAATAGTATTGTCCATAGTGGGTTAGGAAAACGTCAATCATCAAGAAAATGCCCACTGTAGACTTGCCTACAGGCTGATCTGCAACAGAGGCTTTGTAAAGTATCTTTTATTCATCTTTTACCATCTAGGAGGCTTACTGCTGAATACGCTTACCTTTTCTGGTTCTTTCTGAGCTCTGGTTGGCTGCTTCAACTCAGCTGTCCTGGCTGAAACTCCTCCCCAGGCTGACCTACTCAATCTAGCTTCTCACTGAATTCAAGCTCTACTTGGTCTCAAACTAACTCTGGCAATTTGTTCTAACCTTGTGGCTCCTTCTTATTCTCTGACTTCAGCTGCCTCTGCTGACTGTTAAGGCCCGCTCCTTTTAACATAACTATAGCCATTTTTATTTGGTTTTCATTTAGCCCATAACTTGACATTAAGTTCAGGTTCTCAGACTCTACTTCCCAGAAGTAATTATTCATAGCTGACACTGAAAGTTTCTTCTGAAGTTCATAACACTATTGTTGTGGATGGCCCTGGTGCTGCCTGTATTTTGATGTTAATTCCACTTTCCAAGGAGGGGCAATCTGGAACATGGAGTGAGTCACATACTCAGGTAGCTTCTTGTGAACCTTCCCCCAATGAATAAAGGGACCAATCTGTGGGAGAGTAGGCCAGACTTCCTGGTTGAGTGGAGAAAGATAGGAAGCAGGAGAGACTGAGGGGCTTTTTTTTTCTTATTTTTTTTATTTATAATTTTTTATTTTCAATATTCTTTGTTTACATTCAAAATTATTTTCCCTTTCCCGGTTCCCCCCCCCTCCGCCCCCATAAGTTCCCTAAGCCCTCTTTCCTCCACCCATTCTCCTATCAATCCCCTCCTACTTCTCTGTCCTGGTATTCCCCTATAATGCTGGAACAAGCATTTTCAGGACCAGGGACCTCTCTTTCCTCCTTCTTGGGAGTCATTTGATATGTGAATTGTGTCTTGGGTATTCAGTTTCTGGGCTAACATACACTTATCAGTGACTGCATTCCATGTGTGTTCTTTTGTGATTGGGTTACCTCACTTAGGATGATATTTTCCAGATCCAACCATTTGCCTAAGAATTTCATGAATCCGTTGTTTTTAATTGCTGAGTAGTATTCCATTGTGTAAATATACCACATTTTCTATATCCATTCCTCCACTGAGGGACATCTGGGTTCTTTCCAGCTTCTGGCTATTATAAATAAGGCTGCTATGAATATAATGGAGCATGTGTCCTTATTGCATGCTGAGGAATCCCTGGGTATATGCCCAGAAGTGGTATTGCAGGGTACTGAGGGGCTTTTTGATGGAGATACCATAAGGACAAGATGTAGCTGCTAGTGTCTCCTGGTTTCAATGGTGGACCCACCAGAATTCACCACCAGAAGATTTAGATTTAATATGGCTTACAAAATTAGGATTCTAGTTGTTGCACTCAGAGACTGAGTCGCCATTGTTTCTGAACTAAGTTTGGGTGGTGCTTTCCTTCGCATGGCCGTTCGACTGGGTTCCAGAGAGAAAGGAACAGCAGCAAAGTGTGGATTTGCCAGATGTGCACCACAAAAGGCATGGGGATTTTGAAGCATGGGGCTTGCGTGGTAGCAACCCACCAGTGGGAACTTAGCGACCTGGCTGGAGCTCTGAGTCAGAGAGTCTACTTGAGATAGGAACAGGCTGGCCATTGCCCACCAGTGCGTGGCTGGCTGGCCCGCTAGGGCAGAGAGTAGCTGGGCATAGCGGGGGAACTTGCCAATCTTTTTAAAAGTTCCTGCACACACTATGGATATTATAGAAGACTGCCCCACTATTGTAGCTGTAGCCATTTTGTTCCATGTCTGTCAGCTATTTCATATTGGTACTGTAAAGTGCCTGGCAGTTATTGACCCAGAAAAATAACTTGACTCAGAGCAAGATCACGCTGATCACATATCCTGTATGAGGTTTGTTAATCTTAAGAAATTCTGCAAAGCTTTATGTAGGACCCATCAAATTAAAGGTCAACATGAACTGTTATGTCTAAAATGGCTTGAGTCAGAGCAGACCACCATATGAGCTCACTGTGGATTTGCCTTTAAATAAGCCGACAGAGAAAGATGTTCAGGACTTTGGCCTCAGCCACGAATTCTGAGGTATGGCCCTGATCCATTATTCACGATCTATTATGTTATTCACGCTCTGTTATCTCAATACTCTGGAAAACCCCTAACTATCACCTCACTTAGGACCAATGACCTTAAAGGTCAGCTGATATGCTGTCTAGTTAGCCAAAATGTAACACTGCTCCCCATTGCCTTCTGCATCTGTTTTTCCTATAAAAATAAAAGCCTGCCCTAAGAGCAAACCAGTGTCACAGTCTGACTCCCAAGTCCTCTCTGTGACCTTGATTGGTCAGACTGAATTACACATTCAATAAACTTTCATCATATCTGAGAGGTGCCCAAGTGGTCAGAGTGCAGCTATTCCTGGATCCCAACACTGACCTGCATGAACTCACAGATTAGCTCAGTTCCCCTGCCCTGCACTCAGTGCACTGACTCCTGACTGACTGACCTCCACTCCACTCCACTCCACTCCACGACTCTCTTCACTGCTTCTAAGCAGTCTTCCCCCCTTTCCTGTGCTGCTCTCATGAGAGTTGGGCGTGTCCTACTTCTGACTCACTTTGTCGAATCTTCCTCTGGTTCTTCACTTTCTCTGCCCCTCAATTAGATGTTACTTTCAAACATGGCTGCTTGCTTCAACAGACTAAGCTTAGGGGTTACAGCTGTGCACGAAGGGCATGTTTCTATTCTAGCAAGATCCTACTGTGATCCAGGGCATGTCTGCGTTTTGGCTGGATCAGAGAGACCTAGGTGGTCTTTGGATGTGATTGACCCCTTGCCAGAACAGCCATGTTGCTGGATTGAAATTCATCTCCAAGGCTTACTCTTTCCAGCTGTATAAAGTTAACAAAAAACAACAACAAAACCAGAAAAGGTGGGTATACTCTTTTATGCTGATTTCCATTTTTTATTCTAAGAAATCACATAATTGTAAAATAATTATCATACACTCTTTAGTTTCTAACTTGTTCCTAAGATTGGCAGAAATTGTGATTGAATGGGTAGGACACTCTTACAACTCGCCACTATTACTGCCTTTATTTGGACCTCATTCTTTGGAACCAAACTCTTATCTAAAGCACAGTGAATAGCTCTGAAGGAAAAAGGCTTCAAGTTTTAGAATTGGGTGTGACTTGTGATACTGGTTTACATTAAGGAGTTTGAATTCTTTACACTTTTTTTTCACGTCATAAACTTCATATTGTTGAGGCCTGACCATTTTAACATAATTGTGGACATTTTGTATTCAATCTCCATTTGCTCATAAGGTAAAATTAAGTTCAGAGTCCATTGCCTAGATGTAATTATCAATAACTGACACTAAAGAATGTTACTAATAAGCCAAAAAGTTATGAATTACTTACAGTGTTATCTCAATGCACTGAAAGTCCCCTGTTCTCTGCCTACACACCTCCCCTCTTACCTCACTCAGGACTTAGGAGTCAGCTGGTAATACAATGCTTAGGTAGCCAAAATGTTGTACTAATCCCCTCCTTGCCTTTTAAACTTTTGAACCTGGTTTTCCTATGAAAATCTTGCTTTCGGGACAGACAGGTACCATGATTAGCCTCCCGAGTCCTTTTTGTGGTCCTGAATGTTCAGTTTTGGGGCTTGTGCTCAGTAAACTGTTCTTGCTTGACTGAGGTCGATGTTTGTATGGTTTGTGTGGTGATTCCTGAACTACCACACATATCACCTCAAACTTGCCCTTCGAGGATGCACCATTGAAGGCTCAAGAACCACACATGAAAACCTTAGTGAATGATGAGGGCCTGGGCTTTGTCTGCCCTTGTGAAATCTGCCCACGACCACCTGCAAATGCAGCCTCTGCACTTGGAGGAACTCTGTGTGTTTCAGTGCTGCCAGGATTGGATGGCAGTCTGGAACCCAGACAACCACTGCCAATACACACACAAGGGCCCCAAACTTGTCTTTCTCTGTTACCCAAGTATTCACCATGATGATCAATCTGATATTCACTCTGACACCACGGGTCTAAGCAATGGTGTGTGTGCTCTACCAGTTGCCACGGTAGCAATACTGACTCCAATCAGCAGTGTACGTGACGAACACACCAAGAAAATGTGTGGTGCCCCACTAGAAAATAAATAGGACTATTTTTAATTTTCTTCACATTTTGTCTTAAAATTGATTGGTAAGAAAGCATCACTTTGCCTTTTGTCTTAAATAGACTACATGCAATGGCTTCCAGCAAAAAAAAATAACGTCCATGCTGCTATGAAGGGGAGAGCAAGCACTGCCTGTCAACAATAGTCCCTTCTGTCTGGGTCCCACTGGCACACAGAAGATGGAGATCCGTGGGGAGACTAAAAATTTCGCTTTTCAATTCTACCAGGATAGGTCCAAGATGAAGATGAGGGATTGTAATGACGGGGCTTGGAGGGCTGTGAGGGGAAGGGAACTCTCTCTTTGGACCTGATCTGCATTTACTGCTCAGTAGGCAGGAAACTTCAGACACCAGATGTATTTGGTAAGGACCAAACAGTTCACAAAGACATGTATTCTCTAAGGGGTATCTCACCGAAGACTATAATAAATTACTTTCACTTGGTATCAGATGAGATTCCCAGCAATGCCTCCATCACTGATACCAAGGATAATACAGCAGTTTGAATAGGAATGGGCACCATAGACTCATGTGTTTAATTGCTTGGCTTACAGGGAGTGGCACTGTTAGGTGTGGCCTTAGCCTTGTTGGAAGTATGTTTCTGTGGAGGTGGGTTTTGAAATTTCATATATGCTCAAGCCACACCTAGTATTGAGACAGTCACCTCCTTGCCTGCAGATCAAGATGTAGAACCCTCAGCTCCTTCTCCAGAACTATGTATGCATGGATGCTGCAATGCTTCCCACAGTGATGCTAATAGACTGAACCTCTGAAACTGGAAGCCAGACCCAATTAAATGCTGTCTTTTTTAAGAGCTGCCTTGGTCATGGTGTCTGTTCACAGCAATAAATAAACAAATAAATGTTAATTATCCCATGCTCACTTAAGGCTAAAATGATGTATGACCTATATTCCCAGCACTCTCCCTTCCTAGACCTTGATAACCTCCACTGCTTTGTTAAACTAAGTTATGAAAGTTTTGTTACATATTGTATATACTTTAAACAGTGTTGGAAAGAAGGGGTGGGTTTTGTTTTCTGGTTTTGTTTTGCAACTTGAACAATGTAACAAGAGCCAGCAAAATCTCTCACCCTGTGTAAGACACCTATGACTCTAGAGGCCCACGCTTGTCCTGAGTGGCTTTACTCTATTGACTGAAGCACTTTTTACATTTTAAGTAAATCCAGTCTGGTTTCATATTTGACTCTCCCTGAAATACATTTCTCCATCAGAGTCCCGAATCTTGTTTTTGCCCGAGTGTGTGGTGAAATGCTCTGCTGCCCAAGACAGGAAGATAGAGTTCGGGTGTGGAGGAGTGACCTGGAGACACAGCTCAGCAGTTATGAACACTTCCTACTAGAAGACTTCAGTTTGGTTCCCAACACCAGCATTAGGTGACTTACACCCAGCTTTAAATCTAGATCTGACACCCACTTCTGTGACAGCTACCTGCACACACTCTCAATGCACACATATGTAATGAGTGTGTGTGTGCACACACACACACATTAAAAAGGCTTTTAAAAAAATTCATATTAAAGGTTCCTTACTTAAAAATGAACCTGAGATTCTATTTCAAAAAAGTTTTCTAATTTAACACTAAGGCTCTTTTTTGCATAAATAATTGTGTTTCTTTAAATGTGCATTTTAGGGGCTGGAGAGATGGCTCAGCAGTTAAGAGCACTACTGGCTACTCTTCCAGAGGTCCTGAGTTCAAATCCTAGCAACAACATGGTGGCTCACAACCATCTGTAATGTGATCTGACACCCTCTTCTGGCATGCAGATGGAAATTCATATACATAAAATATTTAAAAGTTTTAAAAATATGTATTTTGTGTGTATGAGTGTTTTACCTACATGTATGATGTGCCTGGTAGCCAAAATGGTCTGTTCCCTTAGAACTGGACTGAAATTATTAAGCACACTGTGGGTACTGCGGTGGGTACTGCTGTGGGTACTACTGCGGTAGATACTGCTGTGGCATACACTGTGGAGACTACTGTGGTGGGTACTACTATGGGGACTACTGTGGTGGGTCCTGCTGTGTCACACACTTTGGGGACTACTGCGGTAGGTACTGCTGTGGCACACACTGTGGGTACTACTGTGGGGACTACAGCAGTAGGCACTCCCCAAGACAACCTGTTCTTAAGCTGTGATCCAGGACATCTCACCAGCCTCTAATCACATTGTTTACACTTCTTGGGCAGCACTGGAAACAAAAATGAGGACTACAAAACTTAGAGGACACTTACAAAACTCAGTACTTCCTGTAGATGACATATCTGTTTTCATCTCAGACTTTTAATTGTGATAGTTAGACAGTGAAAATGGTTATTTTCCTTGATGACAAATGTAATTTTAAACACTTAATAGTCACCCTTTGTAGAGATACCATGACAACTCCCTGTAGAATGACCATTCTCCTGGAAGACACATGTGCACCTTTTAGCTTTGTTTTTAAAAACCTCACACATTAAAAGATTCACACAGAAGCACACGCTGTACCAAACTCACAGCGATCTTCCTGCTACACAGGCTGTGGCCTACCAGGAACATAAGTGTAATTCCCCGAAGCCAGCTGGATTGTACATTTTTAAAACACATTGGCACCTGACATAGGTGTCACATATGACAAATTAGAAAACACATTGCAGATATGTGGACGCATGAATCTGAAATTAAAGTGCAAGTGGGAGAAAACACCGAGGCTCCAGAACATTTCAACATGCAACAGAGTGGGGAGCCACACGGTGGACTGCTTACCCAGCCCCTTCCACACAGTCACAAGGTCACCGGACCCCAAGGAATGGAAGAGATAATGCAACCTGGATTCACCTTACTCCTGCCCTCTGTCAAATGGATAAGAAAACAACCCCATGACTGTAAACGTGGGTTCATATCATTGGATACTGTGGACACTGTCAAAAGTCCAGTGAGTCCTACCAGGAGAAAATTCGGGGCCAACAGTTAGAAGGCTGAGCAATAAGAGCACATGAAGAACCTGCACACAAGGCTGTGGGGAGCTTGAAAGGTATTGTCAACACCTCCACTCTCAAATGCACCACAGGAGACAATGGGACTGACAACATAATCGTGCCCACAGGTTTGGTGGGAGCCGCGGGACACAGGTACACCACAGAAAGTAGTCCCAATAACTACAGGAGGTTTTATGGAATCCTAGGTCTCTGGAGGACCAGGTCATGACAGAAACATGACAACCCCACTATCTAAGTGTGAGACTACTGCCCTGCCAGTCCTAAGACATTGTGAATGTATGATAGTGCATTCACTTTTGCAAACATGTATTTTATTGTCTGGATGAACATGAAGGCACCTGAGGGATCAGGTAGACTCCAGAGAGGACCATCCTAGGGAAAGGGAGGACCAGTGAGCATTTAGCTTACAGGGAGCACAGAGGAATTTAACTGACGATGCTGGAGAGTACATGTGTGTGCGGGAACCTTCACATCATGAACCTG